>NW_022681457.1:19091684-19691684 GCF_009764315.1 Trachypithecus francoisi | reverse complement strand
ATGAATGTGAGGCCTCCCCAGCCATGTGGAACTGTAAGTCCATTAAACCTTTTTTTCTTTATAAATTAGGTAGTTGGCAAAGTCAAGAGGCAGACAGAGGCCAAGCCATGTAGCATCTTTCAGATCACAATAAAGAGTTCAGAATATATTCTAGGATAGTGGGTAGCTGTTGGCAGTTTCAAGCTGGAGAAATAGTATGATGTGGTGTGTGTTTTGAAAATATCAATCTGGCTGCCATGTAGAAAATACTCTGTAGGGGTGAGACAGTGGAAGACAGGCCAGTTAAGAGATAAGCACAATAATCCTGGTGGTAGGTAATTGCCAGTTGGACTAAGGCATGTGTGGCTAGTGGTGGTGATGGGGTTGCAGATGGTAGGTCAGGCTATAGAGAAAGCTTGGCCTTAAAAACAGAAGTCTTACCATGTTGGCGAGAAGATTTTGTTGATTTGATGGCTCCTCAGTACTTTCCCTGGTTTCATGGATTTTGAATTCTATTTGTCACTGAGAACACAAGGGGCTTTCTTTGGCACTTTAGAAGCTTTTTTTTTTTTTTTTTTGTCTTCAGCTGTAGTATGTCTTGGTAAAATATCATGGACTTCAGAGTAATACAGATATGGATTGAAATCCCTGCTCCAATGCTAATTGGATGGTTGACAGGATAGCTTTTTAATTTAATATCTCTAATCTTCAGTTTCCTCTACTGTAAAATGGACTTAATAATAATGCCTGCTTCCTGCAGGTTTATACTGAAGGGTCAGATGATATTGCATTTGTGGGAATATCTTGCACACAATAAGCTCTCAATGAAAGTTATTTGCTCTGGGTATGTACCCTGCAGAGGGATCTCCAGGCCATAAGATAGTTCTATATTTATTATTTTTTTTTTACGAAGCGTCTATATTATTTTACATAATGGCTGTACTTTTTTTTTTTTTTTTTTTTTGGAGATAGAGTCTTGCACTGTTGCCCAGGCTGGAGTGCAGTGGCACAATCTCAGCTTACTGCAACCTCCGCCTCCCGGGCTCAAGTGATTCTCCTGTCTCAGCCTCCTGAATAGTTGGGATTACAGGTGCCTGCCACCATGCCCAGCTAATTTTTGTATTTTTAGTAGAGATGGAGTTTCATCGTGTTGGCCAGGTTGGTCTCAAACTCCTGACCTCAAGTGATCTGCCTGCCTCAGCCTCCCAAAGTGCTGGGATTATAGGTGTGAACCACTGCACCCAGGCAATGGCTATAGTATTTACATTCCCACCAACAACATACAAGGGTTCCCTTTTCTCCACATCCTTGCCAACACTTATTATTTCTTGTCTTTTTGATAATAGCTATCCTAACAGGTTTGAGGTGATATCATGTTCACTGCAGCATTACACAAGAGCCAAGATATGGAAACAACCTAAGTATCCATTGATGGATGGATGGGTGGATGGATAAAGGAATTATGGTATATGTTATATATTTCATATATATATTATATATAACATTTAATATATGTTATATAACATTTAATATATGCTATATGTTACATTTATAATAGAATATTCTGGTATATATTATAAATGGAATACTATTCAGCCTTAAAAAAGGATGTACTGCCATTTGTGCCAACACAGATGAACTTGGAAGACATTATGCTAAGTGCAATAGAGCCAGGCAGAAACAGACAAATATCACATGATCTCAATTATATGTGGAATGTAAACAACATAGATTACATAGAAACAGAGAATAGAACTGTGGTTACCAGGAGTGGGAAGGGGAGGAAATGGAGAGATGTAGATCAAAGGGTACAAACTTGCAGTAATGCAGGATGAATAACTCTAGAAATCTGATGTACAGCTTGAAGACTAGTTAATTATATTATATTATATATTAGAAATTTACTATCAGTACATTTTGGGTGTTCCTCACACACACATACACACACACACGGTAACTATTTGAGGTGATGAATAGATGGATATGTTAATTTGCTACTTCACTATGTCTATGTACAGTAGACCCTTAAACAACGTGAGGGTTAGAAAAGCCAACCCCTATGAAGTCAAAATCTGAGTTTAGTTTTGACTACCCAAGAACATAATTACTAATAACCTACTGTTGACCAGAAGCCTTACCAATACCCTAAACAATTAACACATATTTAGTATATTACATGGATTGTGTACTATATTTTTACAATAAAGTAAGCTAGATAAAAGAAAATGTTATTAAGAAAATTACAAGGAAGAAAAAATATGTTTACTGTTCATTAGGTAGAAGTGGATCAGCATAAAGGTCTTCATGCTGTTTTCTTGTTAAATAGGCTGAGGCTGAGGAGGAGGAGGAGGGGTTAGTCTTGCTATCTCATGGGTGGCAGAGGTAGAAGAAAATCTATGTACAAGTGGACCCATGCAGTTCAAACCCATATTGTGTGTCCTTTCTAGACTGAGAGCAGCAGTAAGATATTCCTGCTTAAATTCTTCCCTTTAAGTCAGTGAAGCGCATGTCGGTGGAAACAATCACTGGACCAGTAGACGTAGTAACTACAGTTGGCTTTGTGTTTTTGTCCTTGATAAAAGCTGAGTGACTGCTCTTTTATCTCCCTGATAAAAGCTGAGTGACTGCTGAGATAAGCTCTTTCCCTCTATGGACCTCAACTTCTCCACCTGTAAAATGAGGAATCTGGACTGGATGATTTCAATAATTGTAGTATTTAGCAATATGCCTTCACGTGATGCCAGTATTAAAAACCACCACTACCATCAGTTATTGAACACCCACTGTGGGCCAGACAATATGCTATAATATGCCTTATTTTCATCATTGTATTTAATCTTTAGGACATCCATGTGAAGGGAGTACTAATATTGTTCCCATTTTACAGAAAAGAAACCGAGCCAGAGATGCATCATGTCTTGTGGATAATGGCCACCAGTTCAATTCAACAAAACTCTCTGGGAGTTCCAAATGTGCCACGCATGTTGCAGGGCACTGCACTTGCAGGTATAGGCATTGCCCCCAAAAAGTCCCATCAGGGACCTGTGCTACCATCTCATCATTCCCGCATCCTCCTGCAGGGTGGCACCTCACTGTGAAAAGCATGTCTGCAGTGGAATTCCTTGGCATGTGAAGCTGGTTTGGACTGGTTCTTTCATGAAGTACAATGTAGCCTTTCTGAATATTTAGCAAGTACGAAAGGTTTCCATCTCTTTTTTGTATTCTCACACAGCCCCATTTGCAGCCCCATCCCCTGACTGCCTATGTTTTGCTTCGTCTGATGTTCTTTTTCAGTAGCACTTATTTGTTATTCTTCTTTCTCTTTTCTGTTTTACTGTTTGTTAGCTATAGAAGGAAGATTAAACTAGGTACAAGGAGTTCTGTCTGCCTAGGAGACAGACTAGAGTAGCAACCAGGGGCTTAGTCTTTTGTGGGCCTGTGTGTGGACATGGTATGCCCAGGCTGCATGGCACAACTCTGATCTGGGAATCAGGACATTTGTGTTCTCATTCAGGCTCTGCTGCCCGCTGCTGGGTGACCCCAGGTGTATCACCAAACCTGGCTGAAATTCTTTCCTATAAAATGCTTCTACTCATTCTGGTAGAGTCAGAGCTTGGGTTTACATCTTAGATTGACAGCTTACCAACTGTGCGACCTAGTGTAAGTCACTTAACTTCAGTTTTCATTTATGTAAAATGAGGACATACCCGAGGGTTGTTATGAAGATTAAGTTACATAATCCATGTAAGGTGCTTGGCACAATGCCTGGTGAATTGTAAGCTCTATGTAAATCTTAGCTATTAGTAATGACCATACTGATTAATGGACTTGATGGATGTAAAAAGCATTTTCTAAACTGTAAAGCACTGTACGAATGTTAGTCATTATTTTGGTGATAATTGTTATTTTGAAGTAAGAAAGAAAGGACTGTTGATAATCTTTACTTGCCAAGTCAGTTTTTAAAATAAAAATGGGTTTTATATTTATCTCCTTCGATAGCATGCTATTAATATTATATGAACTCCTCCTAGGGCATTATTGTTTCAGGATCTGGGCCATCAAAGGCCATCCCATGCCTTTATATACACAGAAATGGGAAATCAGCCAAAAAGCTATGTAATTTCATTTTACCCTTTGCTTTTCTCATTGAACTTGGTAGTTCTATCTAAATGAACTGAGTGGTTGAGCTTTGAATTCTTCTATCAATAGCTCTAGCAAGCCAGTGTACATTGTGATTAAAATGTACTGACCCTCCTTAAAGAAATAAAATGCAACTAAACAGAAGGAAGGAATTAAATGGAGGAAAAATGCAGTAAGGATAAAACAAATGCTCTGACAAGATGTCATCCTGTTTGTGCAGTCAGATATATGGTATTGTCAGGGGGAGAAAAATGCAGTAGAAAGGATCTGGATGAGGGGACTGTAATCTTTTGTTTTGAAACTAGGAGTCTTTCTTGAGTAAGGTAAGTAAAGTGAAACCCTTTGCTATGCTGTTATTGGGGGAAAATAATAACAGCTTAGAGGACAGTTGTGTTATTTCAGGCTTTTATTCTAGGTAGTTTTTGTGTTCCAAGGTACAGGATTTTGACCTGCTTTATATTGAATCCATACAATAATAAACACCATTATTGCCTGCCTCTACTGTCAGGGCTCCCAAATGCTGTAGCCTCCATACTCAAAATCTGTGAAACAGCGTTGGATGCAAACAGAGATCTCAGAACGGTCCAACCACACCATTCTTAATAATGAAGAACTTCTGGTGGTATCTCAAGAATGTCTCAGAAACATAGCAGTGATCAGCTGATTTGGACTGAATACCTGCTGTTATGTAGCGTAATCTTTTGCAATGTTTTATATTGGTTTAAGACACACTCCTGGGTGGCTAGCTGGCTGGTTGTGTATATATCCCTCATCTCCATTATTGAGTGGGTGCTTATTTAGGCATCTTCTTTTCCACTATAGATTGTTATTACCAGCATGTTAGGGGCTGTATGATGTAAACACTTCCATTCAATAAAGCATTTATTGAGGACTTACTATGTGTGTACATTTGGTGTACACACATCTGTATTTTCTCAGACTAATAGTTCTCTGTTCCTACCCTTAAAACAATGGACCCTCAAACTTCAGTGTGCTTTAGAATCTTCTGGAGAGCCTACTGAAACTCAGATTGCTGGGTTTCACCCCCAGAGTTTCTAATCAGTAGGTCTGGTTGAAGAGTGACACTCCAGAAGGAACACTGAGAATTTCCATTTCCAGTAAGTGCCCAGGTGAAGCTGATGCTATAGGTCTAGGGACAACGTTGAGAGCCATTGCCTTAGAGAACTCATGGCACGAATGGTGAGAAGTGTAGGCAATTGATTCTTATAAATATCAGATTGAAAGGCATTGAGATGGAGGCATAAAGAAAAGGCTTTGGCTGCAGAGAGAAGGGGCAATTAATGTACAGTGTGGTGACCAGGAAAGATGGAGAGAGGTAGGGGCATCTGAGCAAGGCCTTGAAGCATGAGAATGAATTAGGCAGGTGATAAAACCTGCAGAAAGGAGTTGCTGTGAAATATAGAAAGTTAGGGGAACAGAAAAAGATATTCAAAGGTTACCTTCTCTTCCTTTTCTTCCCTGGCCCAGGGCAGTGAAAGGGAGCAAAAGCTTAGATCCAAGGAAATCTCCTTTCCCTTTGTATTTAAAAGCTCTGATTTAGGCTCTTATGGGGGCCTGGAATGAGACTGCAATTTTAATGGCAGTGCCCATCTTCCCTAGATCAAGGATGAAGAGACTCCATTTCCTGCAGAAAGAAAAACACCATCACTTAGTCCCCCCAGGGAACCTAAAATAAATTAAAAATGGAATTAACAGTTCATCTGGAAACCCTCTTTTTAAAAATCATATGCTTAGCTCATTGTTCCATGAAAACCGTTTTTGTAACACCAGCTTAATGCTGGTGGCATCATATTCCTGTTCTATCCTTGTCTGACTGAGAGACCAAGGCAGCCGAGTAGCAGGGGATAAATGAGGTGTGGCAGGAACTTGGCAGGAGAGACTGCGAAAGGGAGAGCATGCCCTGCCCTCTGTGGAGAAGCCAGTAGTGTGAAGGAGTGTCCATGCCTCTTGGTCAGGGATGGAGCCCACAGAGAAGGCCCCTGAAGCAAGGGAAGCAGCACTGGCTCATGAAAGTTGTTTAAAATTTAGGCAGGCAGAGAAGGGCAGGAGAACCAACATGCACAAAGACATGGTGACTGACCAGGGCCTGCTGTGTTTTGAGAACTGAATAAGGTTGTGTCTAACTGGAGTTGTGTGGAATCAAGCAAGAAAGTTGGTCAGGGAAAGGTGGAGGAAGGTACTTTGTCTAGGTCAAAAGAAGTACTTGTAGTTCTCTGAATATGCCATGTTGTATCACACATGCCCTTTGTGCAAGCTGTTCCCTCTACCCAGAATGCCCTTCCATTACCACTTCCTTTGGGAAGTGACATAGTTTGGATACTTGTCCCCACGCAAATCTCATGTTGAAATGTAATCCCATATGTTGGAGGTGGGGCCTGGTGGGAGGTGATTGGATCATGGGTGCAGATCCCTCATGAATGGGTTGGGACATTCCCTTGGTGATAGTGAGCTCTGGCTCTGAGTTCACATGAGATCTGGCCATTTAAAAGTATGTGACACCTCTGACGTGGTTTGGCTATGTCCCTACCCAAATCTCATCTTAAATTGTAGCCTCTATAATCTTCACATATCATGGGAGGGACCTGGTGGGAGGTAATTGAATCATGGGGGCAGGCTTTTCCCATGCTATTCTTGTGATAGTGAATAAATCTCATGAGATCTGATGGTTTTATAAAGGGCAGTTCCCCTATACACACTCTCTTCCCTGCCACCATGTAAGAGGTGACTTCATGCCTCTTTGCTTTCTGCCATGATTGTGAGGCCCCCCCAGCCATGTGGAACTGTGAGTCAATAAAACCTCTTTCCTTTATAAATTACCCAGTCTCAGGTATGTCTTTATTAGCAGTGTGAGAGCAGACTAATACAACTACCTCCCCAACTCTCTCTCGCTCTTGCTCTGGCCATGTGATATGCCTGCTCCTGCTTCACCTTCCTCTATGAGTGAAAGCTCCCTGAGGCCCCACTAGGAGCCGAGCAGATGGTAGCACCCTGCTTCCTGTACAGCCTGCAGAACCACAAGCCAATTAAACCTCTTTTCTTTATAAAACACCCATTCAGATATTTCTTTATAGCAATGGACTAGTACGGGAAGCTTTCCTGGTTCTTTTAGATTGAGTTTCCTCATCCTCTGCTGGTTCCTATTATACCTCATATTTCCTGCAAGAGTTGTACTTAATACCCTGTATTGGAACTATTTACTTATTTACTCCTTCACTAATCACTTTTTCATTTATTCCATCAGTGATTTATTCATTCATTTAACAAATACATCCTGAGGACTGTGTGCCGGAAATTGTGCTAGACCTTAGGGATATAGAACAAGCAAAATGAACACAGTCTCTACCACCTTCATGGACTCATAGAGCAGTGGGGGAGCTAGGCATTAAACAGGGAAGGGCACAATGGGTATATAATTAGGGATTTTTTTTTTTAGTTTTCCTGTGAACTCCTAAAGGGTGTCAGTGGAGACTCTGGAAAAGTGGCATCTGGTCAAAGGGAAGATTATGAGCAAAGGGAAGCAATTTCACTTGGTCTATGATGCCTTTATATTTCCATGCTTTAAAGGATTTTTTATCCTTTTCAGTATCATAATGTTGTTCAACACGATGGAGGGAGACAAAGGCTGAAAATGCCAGCCCTTGCCAAGCAGATGGATACCTGATTATAGCACTGCCTCTTGCAAGTTCTGCTAAATGTAGCACTTTCCCTTTGATGTCAGTGCCAAGGAGAGAGTTGTGATGCCTGAACCATATTCCATGCCACATGTTGAAGCTAGAAAGTATAATTCTTCTATTGCGCCTCAAGTAGCATCTTAACCAAACAATGAGAATTGACTTGGTAGAGAAAGACCTGGAAGATAAGAGGGATGGAGCTAACCATTGGTAAATGTTGAAGACTAAAGGACACTCAATTTGTGGATTTGTGATAAAGGGTAGTATGGTAGGGGTGGGAGGATGGTTAATCTTCCAGATGCACAAAATATGCCATTGCAGGAGTCTCTGTTTAAAGAAAGCCAGATACCCAGTGATCCTTGAGAGAATGAAGATGTTAAAAAGAGCCCTTATACAAGGATTATAAGATCTTATTTAATGATGTAGTTTCCACTTATTGAGCACCTCCTGTGGCCTGGGCACTTTTTGTATTAACTAATTTAGTCCCCAAAGCATCCCTAAAAAAGAAAGTGTTACACCATTTTATAGGTAAATTTGAATGCAATTAAGTCATTTGCCCAAGGCCACACATCTAGGAAATGGTCTGACCAGGTTCAAATCAAATTACATCTTTTAGCAAGGCTTAAGCTTTTCACAGACTTTGTATCATACTTTTAGTACCATGTTCAGTAAATGATATGGTTTGGCTGTGTCCCCACCCAACCCAAATCTCATCTTAAATTGTAGTTCCCATAATCCTCTCTTGTCGTGGGAGGAACCTGGTGGGAGATAATTGAATCAGAGGGACAGTTACCCCTCATGTTGTTCTCATAATAGTGATTTCTCACAAGATCTGATGGTTTTATAAGGGGCTTTTCCCCCTTTGCTCGGCACTTCTCCTTGCTAATGCCATGTGAAGAAGGACATGTTTGCTTCTCCTTTTGTAATGATTGTAATTTTCCTGAGGCCTCCCCTGCCCCGCAGGACTGCGAGTCAGCTAAACCTCTTTCCTTTGTAAATTACTCAGTCTCAGGTATTTCTTCATAGTAGCATGAGAATGGACTATTACAGTAAACATCATGGGTAGCAGAACCAACAATGTATTTTGATCACATTGGCCATGGGGAGTCCCTGAAGTATCTTGGGGTAGGGGAAATGATGAAATGATGGTTTTGACAGAAGAATCTGATGGTGATGTGCAGGGTGGAACGGTGAGAGGTTTTAGTGCTCTGGTCTCTCTACCTAGAGATGAAATGAAGTAGCAACTGCCAGGTCTATAATACTGCCTGAGATCTCATGAAGGAAAAAACCCCACATTGCACACCCTGATGGTGGAGTTTCAGCTAAGGGAAATATATTTCTCTGGAGAAGGACCAGCCAAAGCACAAGTAACCATCCCTTCATCTATCACCCCACCCACCTATTCACTCATTCATTCATTTGTCCATCCATTCACCTAACCACACACTCATCCACTGATACAAACTCTTCGACATCATTCACTTTCTTCTCTTCCTTTTTCTTTCTCCCCTTTACCACCCTGCCTAACTTCTCATTCCCTCTTTTCTACCCCTTAAACATTACCCTCTTAAATGGTCTTCTTCCTTCAAGGCTTCATATTTTTTACCCCCAGATTTCATATATTGAAATTATAGACTTTATTGCATTGTTTTTCTACTCAGAAACCCATAGTGGCTCCTCATTGCTCATAAGACTGAAGTCAGATGCCATAACAATCCCCCAACCCACTTCTTTCAAGCCCAGCGCACCATCATCAGAGCCCAGTGCACAAACATAAAAATCATTGTTTCCTGGGCCTGGCCCATGCTTCCCTGTTTGTGTGCTTTTTCTCAAGTTGTTTGTATTCCTGAGGATGTCCTTCTTGCCCCTCTCTACCTTGAGAACCCTACTTTCTCTGGTTGAAATTCTATTCTCTGAGACTTTCTTTAAGCCCCGTAACAAGGAGCTATTTCTTCCACTTTTGGAGTGCAAACTGGTTAGGGAGTCAGCTTATTCTAGTGTTAGTTTGAAGTCCAAGAGTCCTGGGTTAAAATCTTGGCTCTGCTACTTACTACCTACATGACTAAGAGCAAGTTATATGCTTCTCTGAGCTCAGTTTCTGTGCCCATGAAGCGAGGTTATAGAAGATATTGATGTCTACCTTAAAAACTTACTGTGAGCATTAAATGAAAAACATGAAAATGCATAGCTGGTGCTCAACAAATACTTGTGAGTGGATAAATATAATCAGGTAAAATTTTTGCCAACATTCATCATTGTATTTTTTTAATTAATTAATTAATTTATTTATTTATTTATTTTTGAGACAGAGTCTCGCTGTGTCGCCCAGGCTGGAGTGCAGTGGTGCGATCTCGGCTCACTGCAAGCTCCGCCTCCCAGGTTCCCGCCATTTTCCCGCCTCAGCCTCTGAGTAGCTGGGACTACAGGCGCCCGCCACCGCGCCCAGCTAGTTTTTTGTATTTTTTTTTTTTTTTTTTTAGTTTTTTGTATTTTTAGTAGAGACGGGGTTTCACCGTGTTAGCCAGGAGGGTCTCGATCTCCTGACCTCGTGATCCACCCGCCTCGGCCTCCCAAAGTGCTGGGATTACAGGCTTGAGCCACCGCGCCCGGCCTCATCATTGTATTTTTAAATAATATCATAATATTATGTTTATGAGAAAAATATTTTTTCCAGCCAAAATCTAAGCTGTAAGTACAAGTCTTGACCAACCCTCAAATGTCAGACCTTCCCATAATCCCTGGGTCAAATGCAAGCATGTGCCATAAACTCAGCACCAGAATGCCTTTAGAAGCACTTCCAGCTGAAACCTGTGACAACCTCAAGCCCTGGGGACTCTTCCTCTCACCTGTATATTGTTCTCTATTTATGACACTTGAATATGTAGTCTGATACCATGGAGCAGAAGTCTGGCCCAGATTCACTATTACCTTGTGTCTAGAGGTGAAAACATGCTGATGTAACAGGCAGAAAGCTTAGAGTCTTCAGGATCTGGCTTGGGATTTGGCTTGGAGTAGGCACTTGGCTGGAGTTGACTATAAGGAAGGATGAATCAATGGTTGAATGAATGGGGGATGGATGGATGATTGGACAGATAGTTGGATGCATAGAGGGTGATAGAGGTGGATACATGGATACACCAATGGATGGATGGGGGTGGTTGGATGGAAGATGGATAGATGAGGGGTAGATAGATGGAGGGCAAATGGATAAATGGATGGATAGATGGATAGATGAATGGATGGATGGTGATGGATGGATATGAATAGGATACTCATTCTCTTGGATTCAGTTAAAAGGCTGAGAAGTGGTGTAATGGGATGTGCAGTAGACTAAGAAGCAGGGACACAGGTTCCAGGCCAACTTTTGTGGTTACTTTACTGTGTGCCCTGAGGCAAGTTATTTAAGTTGTCTGATGATCCCTTTTCGTATGTGTAAAACAACAGACTTAGATAAGGTGATTTATATGATATCCTGTAAGATTTTAGTCTTGTAGTTCTATAAACCCATGGAGTAGAAAGTAGAGCAATGTATGTATTTTTAACTTATCTTTACAAATAGATATAGGTATATGTACATTTAGTTTTTTATTTTTCTAGAGACAAAAGCAGACAAACACACAGTTCCTGACTCAGTTCTGTCCCCTTCCTGCATTCAGCTCCATCTGCCCTATGTCACTTCTCCATACCCACATCCGTTCCTGGGGGCAACAATGATTCCTTATTTGTCTCTACACCTGGTAAGACAACTTGAAGATGTTAAAATTAGACAGATCTAGTATAAAATTTTGGATTCTCCCACCTACTCGTGATACTCAGTAAGTTACATTTTAGGCCCCTTTACCCATCACATGGTGTCACCGAATACCTCACAATGAGGATTAAAGAGAATATCTATGTCAGGAAGGAAATGATAGGTCTTATAACTTAGATAAATGAACATCCCCCCACCTTACCTTGGGCTCTGTGCAGAGATGCTATCAGTTCAGGAAACACCTGTTGAATCAATTAGGTTTGAATGCCATCCAGCCCCTGGGTTTTACTTGCTTTGTAGCTAATGCTTTCAATCTATCACCAACAAAGTAGAAAATGCAAATGTGAAGCTTTGGAAACGACTTTTGCATGTTATAAATCTGGCATTTCAAGAGGCTGGCTGTGACTAGTGAGCTCAGCTTTCTCACTGTGTGGTCCAAAATTAATGCAGCCTTGGGTATTGTGAGACCACTGGACACTGACCCCCTGGGTTCTGATAGGCTGTGGACATGGGGCTGGAGGACACAGGGGGTGGGGGACATGTGAAAATACTTAGGCAGCATAGGAATAGGCCTCAGTCCTAGAATAAGTGGTGGCTAAGTTGCATGTCCCACTTGAAGCATTAGAAAATATGGGTGGTGGGTGGAGAGGGCCCCTCCACTACCAGCAATATTCTTGCATACAGCTAGCTGCTTATTTACGTCAGTTTCTACTGTCTGGAACACTAGTACCAGAGGACCTTTAGTTTCAGATGATCTGCTTCTGAATTGATTATTGGAGACCTGGGCACTGCTATGTTTTACTGCAACATTAATTACGTATGCTGCTTTGTTCTTCCTTTTCTTTCCCCTCAGCAAACACTTTGTTGCAGTGATCCGAGTGAATGTGACTGGTCTCTGGTGGTCTTGATGTTCCTGCATCTAGCCCTGCATTTTACGCATGAGTACACTGCACCTTGGAGAGGGTAACTGAATGGCCCAGGGCTACAGAGGGAGTTGGCGGCGACCTAGGATTGTAACCCAGGATTCCTGACTACAAAGTCACAATCCCCTCAACATTCCACTGCTTATGACTGTATTCCCAAAGGGTCAGTAGGAATTGAAGCATGCTGAAAGCACCTCTTAACTCCCCCAAGATATCTTCCCAAAGTCCCTTAACAGTGTCCAAAATTTCTAGATTACATCTTTCCTTTGGTTGAAAGCAGCATTTCCTGAAGCATGCTTATTTGATGCTCTCTACAGCAAAAGGCACCTTACAGCAAAAGGGATTAAGAAACCTTAACTGTACCCCAGACCTCAGTACCACACAATATACCCAGGTAACAAACTTGCACATGCACCCCTACATCTAAAATAAAAGTTAAAATTATCTTTTAAAATAAAAGTAAAATAAAATGAGTCAGCAATGAAACGTAATTATAAATTTCAGAAAAATAAAACGTTCCTGTTTGTACATGGTAGCTAGTCAAGGCCTTCCTCAGTAAATAAACCTCCCCATTTACCTTTGTTATTCCATGTTTCTCAAACTGATTGACTATAATAACCTCATTCTTCCTTCTCCATCATCCATTAATCTCTATAGACACCTCTTAGCAGGAGGCTCCTGGAATGCACCTTGATAAACAGTGGTTTTGGACATGGAGAGACCTTATTGGTATGTCTGGATTGCTTTAGAGAGATCATAATGACTGACAAGCTTCTAAGTTTTCAGAGCTGTCTCACATCTATGATTCCTTTTGATTTACAATAGCACCTTCAGGAAGATAATGTATTTTCCTCAACAAAAAATGAGAGACTTAGAGGCCAATAGGATTGAAGACAGGATATGAGATTGGGATAGGTTTCTATCCCAATCTCCCACACCCACTCTTCCAGTGGGCATGTCCCACACCCACTCTTCCAGACCTCATCTCCACATGAAGCCAGCTTCTTAGTCTGCCTCTACAGACCAGGTGCTGTCTCCTGGGCTTTGATTCAATGATAGACTGTCATTTTTTATCCTATCTGCTATGGTTTGAATGTATGTGTCCCTCCTAGATTCATGATATGGTTTGGCTCTGTGTCCCCAACCAAATCTCATATTGAATTGTAATCCCCAGTGTTGGAGGTGGGGCCTGGTGGGAGGTGGTTGGATCATAGGGGTGGTTTCTAATGGTTTAGCACCATCCTGCTAGTGCTTTCTCGTGATAGAGTTCTCACAATATCTGATTGTTTAAAAAATGTATATCACCTTCCCCTTCACTGTCTGTCTCCTGCTGTGAAGGATGTGATCTCCACATGTGAAGATGTGCCTGCTTCTCCTTCACCTTCTGCCATGATTGTAAGTTTCCTGAGGCCTCCCCAGAAGAAGACGCCTGTCCAGCCTGCAGAACCATGAGCTGATTAAACCTCTTTTTTTTTTTTTTTTTAATAAATTACCCAGTCTTAAGTATGTCTTTATAGCAGTGTGAGAATGGACTAATACAATTCGTATGTTGGAACTTAAACCCCAAGGTAATGGTAATAAGAGGTGGGGCCTTTGAAATGTGATTAGGTGACAAAAGATCTTTCCTCATCTATGGGATTGTTGCCTTATAAAAGAAGCTTCAAATAGCTACCTGGCCCTTTCATTTCTCCCAGCATGTGAAGATACAAAGCTTTTTTTTTCTCCATGTGAGGATGCAGCAAGAGGCACCATCTTGGAAGCAGAGAGCAAGCCTTCACCAGATGCCAGATCTGCTGGTGCTTTGATCTTGGACTTTCCAACATTCAGAACTGTGAGAAATACATGTCTGTTATTTATAAATTACCCATCTAAAATATTATAACACTACAAATGGACTTAGAAAATACTTTATTTGACAACTAAAGAAAACGAGGCTCAAACAGGGAAAATGGTGTGCCAAGGGTCACACAGCTAATTAGTTAGTCATGGAGCTATAATCAGAGCGCCAAGGTTCTGAGAAGACCATTGAGGACACAGGTCCTGTGTGCCTTGGGCGTGGGAAAGTAAGCCTGAAAAGAAGAGCAGAGTATGAAGAAAGGAGGATTTGACAGGCCCCAAAGATTAAATTGGCAATGTTGCTCATTGCAAGCCCTGTGAAGGAGAATTGCATTCACTGATGCCACCAAGCTGGCCGTCCTTCTGCAATACCTGGCTGCCAAGTGTAAATGATCAAAGAACACTTGGAAACTTCACAGAGTGGACCTATGCTTACTTGGAGGTTTCTCATTTGTCTGGTGACTTCATCTATTCAAAAAACAAGTGAGAGCCTTAAATTAGGATAAAAGGTCTGAGCAACTAAAAGAGATCAATCAACTTGTTGATCAATTACTAAATAAATGAATCAGTGAAAGAAACATTTAGTATACTCAGGCCCTGGAAATCTGTTGGCAGGTAGAGAGACAAGACAGGGTCCCCATCTTCAAGGAGCTTAGAGATGAAGATAGGATTCAGACAGTTAAGCAAATGGCTATAAGACCCTATGACAGAGGTTATGAAAGATAACCCAGAGAGCAGGATCTCCAAGGAGGGGCATCCGAACCAGACAGATCAGATCAGGCATTAGCTAGGGAGTCCCAGAGAGGGCGATTCCTGAGTGACGTTTTGAGGGATGAACAGGAGTTAGCCAGGTGAAGAAGACAGTAAGTAAAGGAAATGGAGCCTCTGCCATAAAATAGCACAGTGTTAACTAGGCAGGGGTATAAGATGCATGGTGGGGAAAAAGCAAGTGTTGAGCCTAAAACAGTCATTGTGCAACCAGAACAGAAAGCCCTTGTGTGCCAAACTAAGCCACTTCCAGAACCATAGCAGCTTTGATGCCCAAATCAGAGATGGAGGAAGGGGACAGAGAAACATTCAGGTTTTAAGAAAAACTGATAATGATCTGTCAACTTTTTCTATGTAAATACAGAGATGCCCAAGAGAGTATAAGCTCGTGGGAATGTACAAAAGAAATCTCAGAATTTTGAATTGAGGGTCACACAATTGAGCTAACACTATTAAAGGGGTTATTAAAGTCAGAGCTGATATCTGGGTTATGTTAATTCACTTTAATTGTGCTGTTATCCAGGGTGCAACCTGCTACTTCAGTCTCCTATTAGGCTACAGACCAGCCAGGACAGTTTACCCAGGAGTCTACATGGGAGCCTCATCCAGACAGCATCCTGGTGAGGCTGGATCTCTCCCACATGTAGAAGGGGGATTCTCAGAGGAGCACAGAATCCTGTATGTGTTACCCTGTCAACTAGGCCCTGCTAGGGAGAAAACAAGGAGCGAGATGCTCCTTCAAGGGTGGCAGTTAATAGATCGAGATGTTTCATCTCACGCAGACTAAAGGCAGATCCTCAGAGATCCCTGGCTGTATGAGCAAGACAATCTACTTTTCAGACCAACGTTTTGAAAAAAATTGGCCCCTTCTGAATGAGGAGTCATGGAACTGCTATGTGTTTCTTTCTCAATGTTCCAGAAGGCTCATGGGTTCAAGCTGAACCTCAAAGGGTTTCCCCCTACCCCAGGCTGCAGAGAGCCCTGGGGGAACTGGCTTCCTGGGGAGGCCGAGAAGTATTGAGGGGCTGGTGTGTTCCCTTCTTCATTTCCTGTTACCCCGACAGGAATCTTGGCTCTGGTTAAGCAAAGGGGTACAGCAGGGCAACCATGCCAAGTGGGTTCTCT
Source organism: Trachypithecus francoisi (assembly GCF_009764315.1). Taxonomy (NCBI): domain Eukaryota; kingdom Metazoa; phylum Chordata; class Mammalia; order Primates; family Cercopithecidae; genus Trachypithecus; species Trachypithecus francoisi. Next base: position 19,675,470 of record NW_022681457.1, on the reverse strand, counting down.
GAGGCCTTTTCTTTTTGGATAGCACATTCTATGAGAAAAGGTCAGACTGACTTTATTCTAGGACCAAATAAGTTTGATGCTTGAAAGCTCTTTTTCATAGAGACAGAATGTTAGAGGATGGAAGGAGTCTTAGATAATGGAGTCCAGTGTTTAGTGAAATCCCCTGCCTGCTCCCTTCCTCTGGCTCCTCCGTGGTAACAGCCTGTCCCCTTCCCCTTCCTCCTGGGGCAGTCATAGAGCTTTTAGGTTGTTTATTGACCCCCTCCATCCCAAAGCATGAGTGGAGTGATATTGTCATAACCAGTTGTGCCTCTCTGTCTTTCTTTACCTTTCGGGTATTCCTATCCATAAAATGAGCTGACTGTACCTGATAGTGATCAGCAGAAGAGAATGCCTTTAAATGTCCCATAAAAAGTGTAAGGTGAGGCTGGGCCTGGTGGCTCATGCCTGTAATCCCAACACATTGGAAGGCTGAGACAGGAGGATTGTTTGAGCCTAGGAGTTCAAGACCAGCCTGGGCAACATAGTGGCACCTTGTCTCCACAAAACATTTTTTAAAAAAGTATCCAAGCATGGTGGCATGCTCCTGTAGTCCCAGCTACTTGGGAGGCTGAGGTGAGAAGATCACTTGAGACTGGGAGGTCGAGGCTACAATGAGCTGTGATTGCAACACTGCACTCTAGCCTGGGTGACACAGGGAGATCCTGTCTCAAAAAAAAAAAGTGTAAAGTGATAAATAAACATTATGACTATTGTTATTAATAGTATTAGCACTATTATTGTACTCAGGGATTTCTTAAATGAATGAAAGGAACTTGTATTAACTAAAAATTGGACTAAACTAAGATAAAATTTGCTGAATTTTAAATGCAACTGAACAAAAATTTATGTTTTTTACATTGTACAAATAAAGAAACAAATTAGTAAAGCCATCCCACACAATGAACTCATGCCTAATCCTACTGAACCTCTGTGCTGTGTTTCAAGACCATTGAATTTTCTTTTAAATGCTTCTTCAGCGAATTAATATTTCATGCAACCCAAGCTCCTAGTAAAATGCTTCATTTTATTTTAATTTATAATTTCTATCTGTTGTTACCACATATCCCAGAAAAGTTAGAAAATCTGACCTTGAATCCCCCTTGATCAAATATAATAATAACAATGACAGCAACAATAATCATAATAGACAATGACAAGCAGAGCCTAGAACCAGATCTCTTGCCGCCATGTTGTTTGCTTCATACTATAGCGTTACCATGCTCTTTCTAACTACTTAGCATGTACTGGGGACATTGCTAATTGTTTTATGTATGTGATCTCACTTAACCTTCAGAATGCTCTCCTATGAGGAATGTGACATTATAATGCTTGTTTTATATATAAGGAAAATAAGGCTCAGAAATGCAAAGACACTTGCCTAACGACACACAGCTGACAGGTGACAGCTCTCACTGACTCCACAATCCACATTCTTAAACTGCTATACTAGACTCCTTCCTTGTATAAAATATGAGGAGACTCTAAGAGAAATCATGCATCCTAGTTTTTAATCATTTCTCTGGTGGCCTTCGTATCTAGCTCGTTACCTATAATTCATCACAAATATGCAAATAAAAAAGCAGATATCAAAGTATTATTATACGTAAAATAATTTAGGTAGATCAGTGTCCTGGCAAAGCAGTCATGCAGACACAGGCAGCTCATTTTTCCCCTGACACATACAGCCCATAAATCATTACTGAATACAGCCCAGGGTAGCCGCCAATATTGAAAATGATGACTTGACTTTGTACACCATATTTAAGGAAACAGGGCTGAAAATAACATATTGAAAAAGAGCATTATTTTCTAATAATAACTATTTAAAGTGCTAGTGCTTAAATCTGTAATTGACCATCTTTGTTTGAGTTCATGAGTCTGGGTAAATAAGGTCTTGGGAGATATATATATATATATAATCTAAGATGATATATATAATCTGATAGCAACTATTTTATTCCACGTGCATCCCAAATCTACTGCTATAGGATGATACCAGATAAACATACACACACACATACTCAAACATTTATATACATGTGTACATTCACAGTAACTGAGATGCTGAGATGACAAGTTACTATGAAAACCTGTATGTTTACACTACATGATTTTAAAATAGTCTATGTCATTTCTACAATTCATATGATTCTTATGACACTGACTGTCTTGCACCAAAGTTGTATGTGTGTGTGTATATTTGTACATGGCTTCATGCAGTACAGTGGGAAGAGAAAAGAGCTTGGCAGACATGAGTACTGACCCTGGCCCTGCCTCTTACTGACTGAGTCACCTTGGGTAGTTTGACTTCACTGAGCTTCTGTAAATGTGGTTAATCATAGTTTTGGAGGGCTGCTTATTTTGTATGAAGGGCCACATTCTCATAGAAGGAGAATCTTCTATTCCTTCCCTGGGAAAGGAAACGTAGGAGCAAAAAAATTCCTTCTCTCTCCCTTCACTTGCTCCTGCGTGCCTCTCAAAGGACTGAGGAGGGCCTTACCTGCTTACTGAGTTTGAGTGAAGGAACCATCCCAGCGTTCAGCCCTGGGAGATCTATCTTGCATCTGTTTGATTTCAGGACACATGCATTATTTACTTGAATAATGTAACCTTTATGAAGATGGTCCCTTTTCAAGGTAGTCATGGGAGGGGAAAGCTTGATTCTTGTTGCAAGCTAGCATTTTCTCCAACTCAGGTTTTATCAGTAATTAAGCTGAGAGTCTGATCTCTATCTGTCTGACTTTTGTATTCATCTCTCAACTGGTTCTGGACTTGGACGTATAAAAGCAGGTGGTTATCAACCCCACATACTCCCATACTTCACAGGGCCAATGTGATGTTTAAAATGAGACCACGTTTGTTAATAATCTAGCACATCTGTTATACATGTAGATATTTGGTGTCTGCCAAACCTCTGTCTTCCTCTCACACACATAACTGCAAAGCCTGGGTCTTATAAGTGATTCTTTCCCTTTGCCCAGTACTGGGCACAGAGTCTCAGACATGAATTGAATAAGACTTTGTTTATGAACAGAGCCAGAAGAGACATAACAAATCGATCAGTCAAATTTCTTTATTTACCAGATGGGAAATTTGGGGATCACACATGCTAAAGGCCTGGAGATTGGACAGCTAGTAAGGGCACAGCGGGGCCCTAAGCAAGTCTTGTTACTCAGCACTGTGTGATTTCCCAGAACAAAGGGGAACTATATCTTCTACAGAAGGTAAATTACGAGGCTGCCTAAAATTTGGGAGCTTCATCAAGGTAAACTGTTTTCATTTTGATAAAAAAAGGATGCTCCCCAAATAGTTTTCTTTTGACCTACTTAGCTATTATTCATCTCCCTCCAACCCCTGCCCCCATCACCAACTGGGAAATTCTGCTCTGTAGTTTATCATTCTATCTGCAGCTCTGGATTTAAAGATGCTTTCCGATGGAATAAGGACTTAGGAAAATGTGCCCCAGGAAGACTCTGACAGACAATGAGACCACAGGGCTTCTGTATCCTATCTTTCTCAATGTTTTGACACATCCTAATCCACTTTGGGAAACACAGCTGGGGACAGTGGGAAGAATGATAGGAACTGTCCCATCCTATGGAGTCTTTCCTCTCCCTGTGGGCCTAAATGCTGCCATGGCGATTACTCGCCCTTGTAGTCACCAATCAGGGGCCAGCTCTAGGGAGGGGTGAATTGTTTAACAAAGACTGGATCTCATTCATTTTCAGAATATCTCAGAAACATGGAAGAAAGGAAGACATTTCTATTCCTATTTTATTTATAGGGAAGCAGAATGAAGATAAATTAGATTTCAGGACTTTGTCACTTCTGCCACTTACTGTTCTTTTTTCCTGATATATTCTTCTCCTGCCTTCTCTTCCTAGGAAGCTCGTACTCATTCTCTGAACCCAGCTCATGGATGAAACTTATTTCTTCCTTAGTGCAATAACTGGTAAAATATTTAAACGGTTGTGCTGTGATTTATCATGTATATGTCTCTATCCTTCAGAAATGTGTTAATTTTTAATAATAATCACAAAAGCCCTGTCACCACCCTTTCCTATACAAAGACATGAAGCTCAGAGAGGTTATGTGACTTTTTCAAGATCACCTAGTGAGGAAGTGATGGGGCCAATTCTTGGACACAAGGTGGTCAGCCTCCAAAACCTATTCTCTTTACTGTGGTGTGAAAATTCCTTTTTTTTTTTTTTTTTTTTTTACAACAAAGAACCCAGTTGTGAGGATGCACTTTACCCTTGGCTAACTCCTAATACCAGTAACTACTAACTCCCATTGCTATAAGGCTTTGTGATTTACACAGCCCTTTTCCATATACATCATCTCATTTGATCCATGTAACAAAGCTGCAAGGTGGGAGTTGCTCTATGTTTTAAAGTTTATTGCTTTAAAGTTGAGGAACAGGAGGCTCAAAGAAAGGACTTACCCAAAGTCATCCTGCTATTTTGAGACAGCAAATTTGCAGGAAATTAGACCCACATCTACTAACTCCAAATCCCTTTGCCATGTTGCAACAATTAATTAGGGTCCACAGTCAGTTTAACATGCAATGTTAATGCAATGGTGGCAGTATCTCCAAATAAACAAACTGTGCATAGTGCTTAAGATACTAAGACATTCTCTTTGGTTCCAGATGTTGCCAGACTTTTTCTGTTTTGTCCATGGTATGGTACAATGAACAGTGCTGCACATCAAAGTCAAGTGAAAGGATCCCAGGCCTCAGAGCATGATCAAGAACAGTCCCATTTGTCTTCCATGTATTTATCATATTGTTACATGACTTGACTTGGTGCTAAAGAGAGGAACTTCTCAACCCTTTAATTTTTCTCTCTCTCTTTCTCTCTCTATATATATTTATTTCTATATATATATATATTTCAAAATATACATGTACATTCCATGCTTGGCATCTTAGAGGTAACAAGTGCTTCTGACACATCTCAGAACTGACTGAGACACACCGGTGTAGTGTGTTGCACTAACAGAACAGAAAGTTAACAATGGTAGGGCTCACAGTTGGGTAGGTCAGGCAGACATGAAGTATTGGCCAGCATTCACGACAGGATGTCCCAGTGCAGATGATCCTCATGCTGGCAGTACTAAGAACGAGTGAGGGGTGTATTCTGATTGGGAAAATCAAGCAAATTTTGAGAGAGAACTGAATCTTTGACTTGAACCTACAGGAGAAATGATATTTTCGTAGGTGATAGGGGAAATGGAGAAAGAAGATGGGAATATCATAAACATCATAAAATTTTCTCTTGGGCCTGGGGGAAGAATGTTAAGCAGCCCTGTTAGAGTCAGAATAGACATTTTGGAAGAAGGAGGTAGGAAATGGGGTCTGAAAAGTAGGTAGTACTTGCACACCATGCTACTGTGTATGGACAGTGAGAAACCATTAAAGAGTTGGCATAGGGCATGACATGGTCCAGCTCATGTTTTGGAAGGTTACTCTGGCAGCTCCAATCCTCTGGTATCTTGATGATCATAACCTGAAAAAGAATGTTGTGGCTTGAAGTGGAGAAATAGAAGTGCTAGTTGATGACCTGGGAAAAAAAATCAAAGCTCCCATTTTCCTACTTGTGTCAAGTCAAATAAATGTAGCCAGATAAATGTGGGAAAAAATCTAGATAGTAGCAAAATTGCCTGGAAGCAGAATGTTTTTCAAAGTCCCTAATGAGGTGTCAATGAACCTAACGAGATGAAACTCCCTATCCTACACCTAGTTTTTCATGCTGTCCTTTTCATCCAGTCATAATTAAGTTGTGAAATTGGAATTATATCCTATCATTAAAGACAGAGTCCAACTTTGCCTGGCTCCTGCTTCTCCAAAGAAGGTAACTGCAAAGTACCCTCTTCCCTTGCTTCTTCTCTTGCTTATGCTTTGATGTGGCCACAGGCGAGGGCTACCTCATTTTAGATTTTGATTAAAAAGGGACACATGGTTCTTCTTCATTGATTTTGTTATTGAATTATGTCATTCTTAGTTAGGAATTATTAGGCAGCTAAAGTTGGAAGGAAAATGCCATAGTCTTTTAGGGCCATTGCCTCGTTAGAAGAAGGGAAGGGTGGACAAGGGAAGGAAGCATCTTCCGTGGGCCAGACATTGTGCAGGGTTCTCTAGGTATGTTGGTATCCCTTTGGTTTCTTAAGGGTTTTGGCATAAGAGGTAAGCATTATTCCCATGTACAGATGTGGAAACTGAGGTTCACAGGGGTAATAAGCTTGATATAAGGTCCCCTAACTGAGAATAGAATCCAGGCCAGGCTTACTCCAAACTCATGCTTTCTCTTCTTTGTTGCAATGAAAGATGATGACTACATTTGTACAGAAACAGGGAGCACTGAGAGGGGGCTTAGATCTATCAACTACGCCTCAATGGGTGTCTTCCAGTGTCCCGTGCTTTTCCAGGGCACTTTGAAGTCATTATTTATTCCTCCCAAAACCCTTTGAAGGGATATTGCTTGCTACTCTTTAGGAGTGAGCAAATCGTGACTCAGAGAGTCTAAGTGATTTACCCCAAACCACACAAGAAGTCCAGATTCCACCTCACTACATTACCTTTCAAGTTGATATCTCTACAGGACAAAATGCCTGATCACAAAAGACAAGGCCAGTAAAGGACATTTCAGGCCCTGGGACCATCAATCAGGATGGAGAGAACTATTTGGAAGGCAGATCCACTTTTCCAAATGTTGGAATGTGGGGGTAGGGTGAGAAGGCAGGTGAGAGGGAACAGAGCCTGGATCTGCACAGGGGAGCAGCTAGTTGTGTGTAGCATCAGTCTAGAGTCCCACAAGTACATCTATGATAATGAACTTACTAAATAAATAGGAGCATCATGTCCCTTTCCCTGCAGGACTATTTAAATAAACTTATTGAATAGATTCATAAAGCAGTGATTGGAAACGTGGCTGCCCCAGGAAGAGAGCTGTCATGGATGCTCTGCTGTCCTGTTGTCTGGCCTCTCTGCACCCGACCTGGGGCAGCTCTGGCTATTTCTCTGCTCCAGCTTGCCTGGAGAAGGCCTGCTTTCCTCTCCAAGAGCAATGAGTGGGGACTCAGGTTTCCAGGTCAGGCCCTGTTTTCTCTGCTCTGTCCATCATAGCTAGCCTGGTATAAAAATGTAAATGCAGCTCCATGATTCCCTATTTGAAACCTTAGGGGTTAGATGTGTTTCAGAAATGTAGAACGATTCAGCTCTGAGAAAGACAACAGGATACATATATTACTTATTACATAACACCCCCTGCTGGGCTTGGGGCACCACCCACAATTAAATAAATTAATATCTCTGCTGTAAAACATACAATAAATAATGTAGGATGCATAACACTATAAGTAGCATTCTGTCAGTTCATGTCAGTTTGTGCCACCAAATTACTTCAGGCCAGCTTACATTTTGCTGCCAAATTGAGTTAAGCACACACACACACACACACACACATATACACACACATACATGCACACACACACATGCACACACACACAATTTGATTTCCAGAGCTCTTTGGATTTTATAATTCAGACAAGAGATTGCAGATAAATATTTGTTCAATGCTTACTACTATTAAAATAGTAGTTCACACAGATTGAGTGACTATTAAATGCCAGGGACTGTGCTGAGCAGTTTGCAAACATCTACTGCACAAGTGTATAAGAGCTTATAAGAAATTTAGCTTTTTGATGGTACTATCAAGAGCTTGATAGCTATGTATGGCTAATGGCTAGTATTGGACTAGTCACATGTGCCTAGTGGCTGGCTTATTGGATGGAACATTTCCATGAGAGCAGAAAGTTCGAATGGACAGCACTGGTGTACAGGCTATATATCATGTAGTGGTTATGGGCATGGGTTCTGGAGCTGTACTGCCCAGCATGGCTATTTCCTGGGTATGTGGTCTTTGTCAATTTTTCTTTACCTCTTGGTGCCTCAGTTTCCTCATCTGTAAAAAGAGGATAAAAATAGTTCCTACTTCATTTGTGGTTATGAGGATTAAATGAGGTTATAAGGAGATATATATATATATAATATATATATACACACACACATACACACACACTCACTCACCTATATATGTATTGCTACAGGAGCTTTAGGCATGGATATATATATATATGTATAGCCTATATATGTGTGTATGTGTATACATATATGTATAGGCTATATATATGTTTATATATGACCTAGAATAGCACCTGGCTTCATGTAGTTATCGCCTATAGTATTATCTAGTATGAATATTATTAAAGATGAGGAAGTCAAAGCATAGAGAGATGATTTTAACTCCACCTCCCAAGTCTTTGCTCTTAAGCTGAATGCAATACAGCCTATTCTGACAAATGTCTGGGTCATATCTACTCCTGTGTTACGGAATGAGTGAGTGAATGAGTGAGTGAATGAGGAAGTCTGAGAACATTGACCTAAAAGACAAGAACAAGGCCTGACCGGGTATGGCAGCTCACTCCTGTAATTCCAGCACTTTGGAAGGCCAAGTCAAGAGGATTGCTTGAGTCCAGGAGTTCAAGACCAGCCTGGGCAATGTAAGGAGACATTGTCTCTACAAAACATTAAAAAAAAATAAGTTAGCCCAGCATGGTGGCACATGTGTGTGATCCCAGCTACTCAGGAGGCTGAGGTAGGAGATCACTTGAGCCTGGGAAGTCAAGGCTATAGTGAGCCATGATTGAACCACTGCAGCCCTCTAGCCTGGGTGACAGAGTGAGATCTTGCCCCCCACAGAAAAAACAATGCCTGTGGCCAGGCGCAGTGGCTCATGCCTGTAGTCCCAGCACTTTGGGAGGCCGAGACAGGCGGATCACGAGGTCAGGAGATCGAGATCATGCTGGCTAACATGGTGAAACCCTGTCTCTACTAAATACACACACAAAAAAAGAAGAAGAAGAAGAAGAAGAAGAACGCCTGTACTCCCACCCGGTCCAGAAAAAAAATAACGAGGCCTGGTATCTGGTCTTTAGGGTCAGCCTCAGATGTTGAAGCACACAATGAAGCATGGCTATCCTTTACTGATTCTGCAAAACAAACCTCAATTCATATCTTTTACTTGTTTCATTTTCCTGTTTCTAATCTTAATTTTTTTTAAATCTGCCATAACAAGGCTATTATAAGGCATCAAACTTGCCTTCAGGACTGTATATTTGAGATAATATGTTGATGCTTCATTGATTCTGTGTGTCAGCAGCAGAAACAGAAAGAAAGTGGAGTGGAGCTGCTGGTTTGAAGCCACGCAATGAATAGGTCCCTGACAGAAGTGCCAGGATTTGGACATAAGCAATACCTGGTGTGGAAAGAGGTGGTAGTGTTTGCTGCAGGAGCTTCAGGCATGGAACCAGATGGAATTAGGTCATTCCTGAACCTGATATGGGCCACCATATCTTATCACTTAAGCTTTTTGAGCCTGTTTATGATTTGCAACATGGAATAATTATTCTGATTCTGCCTCTCACATATTGTCCTGAAGACCAAATGCAAAGTAGAGTAAGACACTTTGTTAATTATAAAGTACTGGGCACATATAAGTAACTTACTAGTACAGGCAACACATTTCTTTTGGTAGGAAGGGAAGCCTCTGAGCTTTGGGAGAGGCGAATTGAAATATCTGGTGTGTATTAATTACTGAGATTGCTTAGTAAATGATACTCATCATATTTGTGTGAGTGGAAAAAACAACACTGTAACATATGCGCTATTAATATTCACCAATAGATGAACAGACCATTTTTGAGGAGTAAATGCATATGCCAGCATTGACTCTGCTCTTTTTAGGCTTTCTGAAAAGAAGGCTTAGAAATCCATTCGCAAAGACAATACCTGTTAGGTTGTCCTTTATCTTCTTTATAAAGTCGTTTAGGATTTTGTGCCAATGAGAACTATCCCTTGTGTAACTTGTATTTTTTAATCAAAAAATGAGTTATGTCATCATTATTTTCTTTTTTGCCCTGGCAGCTAGCAAGCTCATAGTATATTTTAGTGCTCGCTTGCAGCTGTTACGTTATTCTTTCTGTATGCTGTTTCAGAATTAACTGAATTATAGAATGAAAAACTAGGAAGAAAGAATAGAGATTGAAGTCTAGCTTCTTTATTTTACAGAGGAAGAAATGGAAAATCTAGAGAGTGCAAGAGGGATGCTCAGGGACAAAGAGCCCGTCAGTGGCAGAACCAGGACTAGAATTGCTATCTCCGACTTACAGCGCACTCATCAGGTGAATTCTATTTAAAAGATACATGGTAAACATTGAAGATCAAGGAAGTATATTGGAAGCACTTGATGAGGCCATGCACTATATGGATGGATTTGCTAGTGGAGCCCAGAATACCTAAGGCCCTTGGCTACTGTATCAGTTAGGAATGTGTGTAGCAACAAATCATAAACTCCCAGTTTATAGTGGCTTAAACAAATAGTGCTTTTCTTTTCCTCACCTAAGGAGAAGTCCAGATATAGGTAGTTGTTAGCATTGTTTAATTGTTCAAAGATGCTTCCAGGAACATAGGCTCTATCATTCTACTTCTTATTCACAAAGTGGCTGCCTCAGTGCCAGGCATTGTATTACTTTCCAGGAAGGAAGGAGAAAAAGTTAAAGCTTTCTTAGAATTTTTTCAGCAAACTTCTGCTTCCATTTAATTATTTAAAACGGTGTCACCTGGTCACAGTTAACTTCATGGCAGGTTGACAAACTGAGTAATTTAACTTTCTAGTTTCTATCATTGGAGTGATATTAATTTTTTTAACAAATGGGTTGGGGGCACAGACATAATCCAATCACAAGGGATGCCAACCATGAGCAACTGGCACATTTGTAACAGTACACACTGATTAAATATCAGCCTTGTAGGGGATGACCAGGGAGAAGAGGATTAAGAACAGGTGTTGGCAAAGTCTTCACAGTGTCTGCTGCTGTAAAATGTTCTACAGGGTCAGCAAACGGTCAATATATATATTTTACACTTTGTGGCTTTATAGTCTCTGTTACAATTACTCTACTCTGCCATTGTTTTGTATAAGCAGCCATAGACACTACATTAAAAAGTGGGCAAAACTGTAGTCCAATAAAACTTTACAGGAAGCCAGATTTGGCCTGTGGGCCATAGTTTGATGACCCCTGTTGTACATCCATCTCCACATTAGGGATGTCCTGGCAATGAGACTGGAATGCCAGGGTTGGTTATCTCTAGCTATCTCTCTTGGTGTTATCCAAAGGATAATTGCCAACATTTTTTTGTTCTGGATTAGATAATCCTTCCTGCGTATGGATGGGAATGGATAGGAAGCCATTTCTTTCTCCTTCAGGAGGCTCTACATATGGTTACCTACCATTAATGATGAAGTGGAAATTAACTTTTTTTTCTTTCTTTTTTTTTTTTTTTTTTGAGATGGAGTCTCACTCTGTCACCCAGGCTGGAGTGCAGTGGCTTGATCTCAGCTCCCTGCAACCTCCACTGCCTCCTAGGTTCAAGTGATTCTCCTGCCTCAGCCTCCTGAGTAGCTGGGATTACAGGTGTGTGCCACCACACCCAGCTAATTTTTTTTTTTTTTTTGTACTTGAGTAGTTACAGGTTTCACTATGTTGGCCAGGCTTGTCTCGAACTCCTGACCTCAAGTTATCCGCCCACCTGGACTTCCCAAAGTGCTGGGATTATAGGTGTGAGCCACTGCACCTGGCCAGAAATTAACTTTTAAGAGAGCAATCTTATGTCTCTCAATTTGGCGGGGGCGGGGGGGTGTCACCTTCTTATATTATTCAAATACTTTCATCAAGAACAGTTATAATGTTTAGGAGATTAAATAAAATCATGACTGTGAAAGTGCTTTGTGAGCTCCAAAGCTGTACATAAAACTCCTACTGAAAACAACCTTCCTCTCTGCAGATGCTCCCTGTACTTCAAGGACCTTCTATACTTTCCAAACACTGCACAAATTTCCTGGCATCAAATCTGCCCCTATTTGAGCTCAGCTTATCTTTCCTGCAGCAGCACAGTCTGCTTAGGGAGTGTGTTAATTACCACAATAGGGTCATTGAAGTTAGCCCTTCGTTTACAAAAACCTTCTTGGGATTCCAGTACACAAACACATGCCCACACTCATACACACACTCTCATTACACAGAAGTTTGGGTTTTTTTTTTTTTTTTTTTTTTTTTGCCATTTGTGCCTCAGCTTTTGACAACAGATACTTTTATGATGGAAGAGTGGAAGATGCAGCTGAAAAGCTGGAACTTGGAGGAATACGAAATTTGCTAATGGCAAATGATGCAGGCCTGTGTCAGCCGGTGGAGGAATTTGGGAATCACACCATTCACCTGGGCATCATGAGCCACCAGGTTGCCCAAACCAGAATCCTTGGTGCCATCTTTAACATATCCCTCTCCCACGCACCCTCCAACCAATCAACAGCTTGGTCCTGTCTGGCCAGAATCCTGCCCATCATCTCATCTCCTTGCAAAACCCTCCTCATTCTCCACTCAGTCTGGGCGTCATGTCTTCCAGGAAGCATTTCCTGACTTCTTATACCTGTTTCTGGCACCCTCCTCTGTGCCACGATCCCTTTGCAGCCCTCACCCTACTGCTCTAAATTGCTTGTTTGTCTGTTTCTCCCACTGGGCTGCAGGATCTGTAAGGACAGAAAACCTGTGTGTCTTACTCATCTTGTATGCCCAATATGGTGACTGCCACTTAGCAAGAATTCAATCAACATTCCTTCCATTCATCGTCTCACAGGAAGCATTGTGTCTCAGGGCTGTGGCTTTTCTTTATCTTTAAAATCTTCAGGGAAGAGTGTCCCCACAACCTTCCAGAGGCTTCCATTTTCTGTGTGGGGCATCGTATTTACATCACACCACCCACTTGTCATGATCAAGGCAGACTTTGGGAGGATGTAGGTGAGGCTTCATAAATATGCCCTGCTGAAGGATTTTTAGAAAATGATTCATGATATTTTCATTCATGATTCACTTAGGAAACAATTATTGAGTGCCTACTATGTGCTCAGCACTGAATTAGGAACTCTGGATTCCATGGAGAATGACACAGAAATCAAACTGTCATCCATGTGCTTTATGTGCCTGGCATTTTTTGCTAGGAATATATTGAAAGTTTCATTTAATCTTTGATATGCATCTGTGAGGTGCCTTTCATTATCTCCGTTGTACAGGAGACAAAATAGTCTCAGAAAGGTTTGGGATTACACAGCTTGGAGTTGAAAGAGTAGAAAACATAGTCTGTGCTTTCAAAGAACTAATAGTTTAATTGGGGAAACATCTATTCATGCAGTTATTTAAAAAGATATTTATTGAATGCTTATTTTATACTTGGCACTGTTCTTTGGATATGGCCCTGAACAAGGCAGACAATGTCATTGCTCTTAAGGAACTTTCATTCTTCAGGACAGGAGGGAGGCAATAAATAAGTTAACACATATGTGAGGAAATACTTTCCAACTGGAATGAGTAAAAGGGTGAGTGGGGGTTGGAGGGGCTCCTCCAGTTGGAGTGGTCAGGGCCAGGCTTCTTAAGGAGATAATGCCTGAGCTGAGACCTGCAGGGTGACAGTGACATGAGGGCCTGAGGGTGGAGAATGCTGGACAGAGGAAATAGTAGGTGCCAAGGCATTGCCACTGGGGGATAGGGAGAAAGGGTGCAAGTGACATGACAGAGTCGGAGGGATAGTGTGGGTCAAGGTTTGTGTAAGGCCTTGTAGGCCATTATAAGGCTTTTGGATTCAATATAAGTGCAGTAGATCATTACTGTAGCATCTTAAGCCATCAAGGAACTGGTACAACTTTCTAAAAACTAAACTTCTGGCTACTTTGTGGAGAAAGGATTATAGTAAGAGCAAGAAGGGGACCATGGAGGGCAGTTTGCAGCTGAGAGAGAGAGAGAGAATGATGTTGATAGTTGTGGCTTCGATTAGGGTGGCCACAGAGGAAGTGGAGACAAGTGGATAGATCTAGGATGGAACAAAAGGGATAGAACTCAGATAAGAGCAGCAGGTATAGTGATGTGAGAACAGGACTTACTGTGGTACAAAGAAAAAGAACAAAGAAAGACATTTCATCATTCTCTGATCCAACATTTCCCAAAATGTGTTCCAAGTAAACACCATGTGCTGTGGAATGCTAAAAGTTGCTCTTGGAAAAAAGCTCAAATCTCTTTATTAAAAAATAATAATCTGGACAATACTGCATTCTGTATTGCAGAGAGATCATGAGCAAATAGCATATTCAAGTCTCTAGAAAAGTCAGTAATGGAGGCCGGGCGCGGTGGCTCAAGCCTGTAATCCCAGCACTTTGGGAGGCTGAGACGGGTGGATCACGAGGTCAGGAGATCGAGACCCTCCTGGCTAACACGGTGAAACCCCGTCTCTACTAAAAATACAAAAAAAAAAAAAACTAGCCGGGCGAGGTGGCGGGCGCCTGTGGTCCCAGCTACTCGGGAGGCTGAGGCAGGAGAATGTGAACCCGGGAGGCGGAGCTTGCAGTGAGCTGAGATCCGGCCACTGCACTCCAGACCGGGCGACAGAGCAAGACTCCGTCTCAAAAAAAAAAAAAAAAAAAAAAAAAAAAAAAAAGAAAAGTCAGTAATGAAATCAATTTAGTTTTAATGTGGCTTTTCTCAAGTTTACTTGTGTCCCAAAATCCTTTTTCACAGAACATCTTGTGCTGCTCTAGCATTTCATGGAGAAGGTTCAATGGGACAGAATGATCTAGAACAACATTCTTATTTGATTTGTGGCCAGATGTGCCCCAGAGAGGAGAAGTAACTTGCCCGAGATTACACAGCTATGTGGAAGCAGAGTCTGGAAGAAATTCTAGCTTCTCTTGACTTCAGACACACTGTTTCTCCTATGCTAGGGTGCCATCTGAATTTGCAGAGAAGACTTGGGCTATTGTATTGATATCGTCTTGACTACAAATAACATGCACCCCCACCCACTGCACAAAGAAAACATTCTGCTGCACACACCACCCTCCCAGAAGGGCCCTAACTCAGAAATAGTGATGCACAATTCCCTGGCCAAGGTGTCAGGCATATAAATTCTTACCCTAATGAACAAAAGAGAGTTGTAAAAACTGCACACTGTGAGAAATGCAACAGTCTGGTGGCCTGAGGAGTTGAGGTACTATTGAAATATGTTTGCAAACTTAACTTCCCAGCAACTTCCTAAATAATAATGGGCTATAATGAAGTGATAACTAACATCAGGTCTAGACTCAGCAAAATCAAACCAGAAAGATTTTATATTCTAAGTTAGCAGGGATGCAACTTGATTGTAGTAATTGATAAGCCTATGGGGGAACTGTCCATTGTTGTAAAGGATAGAGTGCCTCTCTGCTTTCTGGCTGCAGGACAAAGAGAATGTGTTCTAGGATCAGATTTGAATCCTTTGCCACCACCTAGCTGGGCAATAATGTGTGAGTGTTTTAACTTCTCTTGCCTCAATTTCTTCTTGTGAGATGGAGGTAAAGATGTCCTTGCAGGGCTGACACAAAAATTAAACCAAATAATGTATGTCAGATACCTAGCCTGGTTGACTCAAGCTAGGTGCTCAGTAAATAAACGCTATTAGAATTATCCAGGTAGTTTCTCCTGAACATCATATAATTCTGATAGCATTTGCTACACATGACCTTGATGTTCAGCTTAGTGTTCACTTATTATTGGTGAAGACACTTTTAGTTGAAAATGACAGAATCCCACTTTGAACTAAGGTTAAAAAAAAAAGTATTGTGTTTTGCTTGTTTGTCTTTTGAAAATATTAGATTGCCTTATGCCATAGTGACAAGGGCCACTGTGTGTAGTTTGGCTTCAGGGACAATTAGAATCCAGGGCTCAAATAAAGCCACAATTCTTCCCGTCTCCTGACTCTGTGTCTTAATTCTCCATGGTCAGCTTCCTGAATGTGGAGAAGAATGGCTACCAAGAGTCCTTAAAGACACAGCTGTAAGTTTTAAAATTCCAGGGAGAGTCCCTGATTGGCCCAGAATGGGCCATCCCTGGGCCAGGACCAATCAACCATGACCAGGATGGGTAAGCCTACAAGAATGTTTGAGCATCTATCCATATCACAACATAGGAGACAAGGATTACTAGGGAGAAGGCTTCAGACACAGAGTGGGGGCACTGGTGGGCAGATCAAAGCACATGTATCTCTAAAACCTCCCCTTCTCTGCAGGAGATGTAGTAGGCAGCTGTTCTTTTTGCTTATTCAGCTTCCATTCCACCTTATTTTGTTACTATACCCCCTTTGCCATTGGAGAAGTACCCCACTTCTTGCCATGTGCTTTGGCTGGGAGTGTAACTCATCCTTCCTTGCCATCAGCCCATCCATAGCCTTATGCCCTTGGCCCAGGTAAGCATGATGCAAGCTGGGCAAATCAGACAGTAGCTTTTTTAGGCTACTAAAAATACAAAGAGTGTTTGGTTTTTGAGAGGAATGACACCTGGGCTAGAGCAAAGTCATTCTGCTGACAGGCATATGGAGTTGATCCATGAGTTCTCACCAAGATCCCTAGAGCCTCATGGCTCTTTCCTGCCGGAAGTCTGATTATTCAGTTCTCTGATCCGTCCTAGAGCTACCCTGAGTGATCTAGCAAATCCTGCTACTTGTTTAAGTCTGTTGGTGCTGGTTTCTGCTTCTTGCACCCAAAGATTATTAACAGATGCAGGCAGAGGCCCAACCCCATTCATGTTAGTTCTTCCATTGCCTCACGCTGAGCCCACCTGGTATACATATGCTCATAAAACGTGTGTTAGACCTGGTGACTGCCTACATTCCTTTCATTTATTTCTCTCCAAATCTCCTGTCCCCTTTCTTCAAAGAGAATTCTAGATCAAACCCCATATGTAAAAGAGTTAAAAGTTTGAATTACTTGGGTGAGGAAAGCCCCAACACTAAAAGTTTAGGTTCCACCTTGTTTTTAAATACATTTAAGGAAGTTTGGTGGTCTCTGGAACACAGTTTGAAAATCTTCACACTTGAAGGTATTTCAGGTACCTCCCAATGCCTGGGTTGCCTTTGAATCTTGAGTGTGTCATCTTCCTTCAACAAGACTGTTCTCTGCATCTCAAGACTATTCCATTTGAGGCCCCAAAAGACACCTTTCTCTAAAGTAGTATGTCTACTTAAGAGTGCCTGTCAGTCTCACTCTCAGCTAAGTGTTTTATATGTACTTGTCACTGGGGTATCCCTTACTATTTGGGGCATCTATATGTCATTAATCATAAGGCAGCACAGGTTAATTGAAATTGTTATTTTTGGAATTAAAAATTTTTTTAATTAATTGAAGCCACTCCCCAGCATAAAAATGTCACTTGCTTTGGAATTCATAACAGCAATAAAAACTTAGTGCACATTGAGAGCACTGCATCTAGAATGCATATTCCTGGGCATCATCTCTGAAGATATGGGTTTAGTAAGGTTTCAATGGGTCTTAGGAATCTGCATTTGTGAAATAAAAAAAATAACTGTGCCACCATCATCAAGTTGTTTTCCTTTTTAAATATGGCAGTATATTTAAGTTCTTAGTTGAGTACCTGGCTTCATCAGAAGGACTTGCTAAGTAATATTGTTAGTTTTGTTCATGATATGGTTTCCAGTAGGCTCATTCAGTACCGATCCAAGCACTCACTGAAAGTAGCAACCACCCCTAAGAGTGGTATCTCTCAATTCTGTCTATCCCCACCTCTACTACATTAGTTCAAGTTCACCCTCATCTCACACCTGTGACATTACCACAGCCCTCCCTACAACTCCAGTCTCCTCTGTTTGGGCTCATTCTCAAAAGAGTAGTGAGAATTATTTTACTAAAGCTCAAATCTGAGAGTTTTATCTTCTGCTGAAAATCCCTCCAGGACTCCCCCTTGCTCTCAGAATGAAGTCTCAATTTCTCACCAGTGCTCTGTGCAGCTGGACTCATGAGTTCCTCTCTCACAGCAACTTTCTCTCTCTAGTTGTCCATTATCCAGTTCCCCCTGGACAAACTGTGGGTCCTTCAGATTTTCCCATTCACTTTCCTCCCAGGCTTTGCCCATTTTCTTCCCCGTACTTAAAACATGCTAACTTGGCCAGGTGCGGTGGCTCACGCCTGTAATCTCAGCTTCGGGAGGCCGAGGTGGGTGGATCACCTGAGGTCAGGAGTTCGAGATCAGCCTGACCAACATGGAGAAACCCCAGCTGTACTAAAATATATAAAAATTAGCTGGGCATGGTGGCAGGCACCTGTTATCCCAGCTACTCAGGAGGCTGAGGCAGGAGAATCACTTGAACCCGGGAGGCAGAGGTTGCAGTGAGCTGAAATTTCATCTAGCCTCGGTGACAAGAGGGAAACTCCATCTGGGAAAAAATAAAAAAACAAAAAAACAAACAACAACAACAAAACATGCTAGCTTCCTTTTGGCCTGACCAAAGGCTCTTCAGGTTTCTTTCTGGCTGTTCTGTGAAACCTTCCCTGGCTCCCTGAATGCTAGGTTAGATTGCTTTTTACAGATTTTTTTTTTTTTTTTTTTTTGAGATGGAGTCTTGCTCTGTCACCCAGGCTGGAGTGCAGTGGCATGATCTCAGCTCACTGCAACCTCTGCCTCCAGGATTCAAGCTATTCTCCTGCCTCAGCCTCCCGAGTAGCTGGGATTACAGGTGCCTGCCACCACGCCCGACTAATTTTTGTTTTGTATTTTTGGTCTCGAGCTCCTGACCTCGTGATCCACCCACCTCAGCCTCCCAAAGTGCTGGGATAACAGACGTGAGTCACCACACCCGGCCCTTTTTATAGACTTTTACTGCATCCTATATCTCTATGTCCTAGCACTTATCACACTATATTGAAATCTGGGTACTTTTCTGGGCCTTTTACTAGCTATTAAGCTCCAGGAGGCTGGGACTATGTCATTAACACCCTTTAATCTTCAGGGCCCAGCATAATGCCCAGCACATAGTAGATGCAGATGCTCAATAAATGCTTTAGAAGGAGAGAAAGAACGAAAAAATAAAGGAAACAAGGAAGGAAGGAAGGAAGGAAGAGAGGGAGGAAGAAGGAAGGAAGGAGGGAGGAAGGAGGAAGGAAGGGAGGAAGGAAGGAAGGAGGAGGGAGGAAGGAAGGAAGGAAGGAGGGAGGGGGGAGGAAGGAAGGAAGGAGGGAGGAGGAAGGAAGGAGGCAGGGAGGAAGGGAAGGAGAAAGGGAAGGAGGAAAGAGGGAGGGAGGGAGGGAGGGAGGAAGGAGGGAGGGAGGAAGGAAGGAGGAGGGAAGAAGGAGGGAGGGAGGGAAGGCAATTTATTTCAGCTGCACCCTAAACAGTGATGGAAGGTACGGAGTATAGATCCAGCTCTATAGAGAAAAGAATTCATAAGAGTTAGGTGGATTCATGGTCTCAGTAAGATGGCTTACTTCAAGGCTGGCGTCTCTCCTGGAAGACATCTACAACATATGAGAAGGAGTACAGGATTTGAGTCATAAAGCCACAGTTTCAGTGTTGCAGCCCTGTCACTGAAAGCTCCCTGGGGTTGGCAAGTCACTTCATTTTTCTGGGTCTTCAGTGTCTGATTTTAAAAATGGAGCTAATCATATCTACTCCAAATACATGTGTTGGGATTAAACAGGAAACCATTGGCCAGGCACAATGGCTCATGCCTGTAATTCCAACACTTTGGAAGGCTGAGGCAGGAGGATCCCTTGAGCCCAAGGGTTCAAGACCAGCCTGGACAACATAATGAGACCCTGTCTCTACCAAAATTTTGTTTTAAATTAGCTGGATGTAGTGGTGTATGTGCACGTAGTCCTAGATACTTTGGAGACTGAGACAGAGGACTACCTGAACCCAGGAACTTGTATCTGCAGTGAGCTGTGATCCCACTATGGCACTCCAGCCTGGGCAACAGAGCGAGACTCAGTTTCTAAAAAAAAAAAGAAGAAAGAAAAGAAACTATATTTTAAAAAACATTGGAAAATTCTTCGCAAAGGTATGTTCTTTGCCAGAACATCAGTTCCTTGAGGGATTTAATGTGAGTCATCTCTGTATTCCCAGTGCCAGGCCCATCATAAATGCTAAATGAAGTTTTGTTGAATAAATGAATGAATAAATAAGAGGATGACTGAATGGAGAGGAAAAGTGCTGGTTAGGTGGCCTAAGCAAATGCCAGAGAGGCTCAGACTTTCCTATTTGGAGTGAGTTGCTTATACATGTTTCTCTTTCCTCCTGCATGGATAGTTTCTTGAAGTGGGGGGACTTTTTCTTACTTTCCTCATTATTCCTAAGTGCCTTGCACAGTCTTAGTCAGCATTTGATGAAACATTTAGGAATTTGAAGTGAATTTGTGCAACATTTTATAGTTCTCCAATGGGTTGAAGTAGGTATATATCATCATCCCCATATTATAAATGAGGAACCTGAAGTACAGAGATGTTTTGATGAACTCCTCATGTTTGCATTGATACTAAGGAGCCAGTTCAAGACTAGAACCCAAGGCTTCTCAGTCTTAATCCAGTGCTTTTTCCCACCAGCCTCTTTGTTTGCTGGCTTCTCTTGTCAGCAGTGTTTCTGATATGAAATGATGCGTGCATGCACCCAGCACATGGGGGCCCTAAAGCAATGGCAGCCCTTGTATTTATGGGCAGTAAAGAGCTCCAGCCAGGAAGGTCCTTCTAATGGGTCCTGATGAATGTTTACAGATGGGGTCTTGCTTTTAACTGAACAAGACCTAATTTTAAAATACATTCAATTATTCTTAAGCCCAGAAGGCATTTAGAAATGACTGTTGTTAACCACCGAAATGAGGAAATGTTCTGTGACCTTTAGACTCTGCCTTCTTCAGCAACCATCTTTTGCAGGGCTTGATCTCACACGGGAGTGCCAAAGCACAAAATTTATGGAGTCCTCAGAGTTTTTGTGGTCGCAAATCAAAAGACTTTATCAAACAGAAAGGGAAGTTTGCCTTAGAGGGTGAGAACATACTTTTCAGACATAGCGATGGGAATACAAACAGGCCAATTCAATTTCTTTTGGGGTCATGGTTTGTAGCTTTATTGAATGTGCAGCATTCCCTTTTGAAGGTCCATAGGATGTTTTCACTTCAGAGAATAATTTCCACATCCCATTCGACACCAAGAAAATGGGTAATTATTATATCACTTGGTGATTATTTATCACAGTTTGAATGGAAATAAATTGCTTCAAAGTGAAATCACGTTACATGGTTACCTGTCTGCCCTATTAATCTTTCATTTAATTTTCTTTATTTTAATGTGCATACAAATGTTTGTGAGCTGTCTCATCTGTCTCCCTCATAATTCCCTCCAATGGATTTAAATATGTTAAGAGAAATTGAATAAATAGGTCAAAGGAAGGCTCGGGATTTGGGAAATGGGGGTTTAGCTGAAAGTGGTAATTTGTTTCTGAACTGGCTCTTTCACTTCCTGTGGAACAGAAGCATACTGGAAAATTTTTAAAAATTAGGGAAAACACATGTATATTCCTACCATAGACCAGTTAGAGTACAAGTGTTGACTGCTCTATTTTCTGGATCCAGCACTATCCACAGGTGCCCACACTGGCAGTTTTCCCCAGTGATTTCATTTCCACTAATAAAATCCACAAAACAGCACTGCTTTTCTCTCACCCTAAGAGTATAAAATCAGTCTTCCCTGAGCCTCCCCATTTCCACCTTAATCCTCCAAACTCTGAAAATCTAGTCGAAAGGACTTGTCCAATTCAGTATGATAAATAAATACGAATTGAGGGTCCACTGTGTGCTAGAGGGTGGGATTTGGAAGTCCTTTCCCTCAGGGCTTCATCACCTGGTGGGGAGGCTTCTCTGGTGCATTTCCCTCTCTGTGCCTGGCACACTGCTATATGTATGTGATGCAACAGGGACGGTTTTCTTAGCAGCTGCTGGAGAATCCTTCTTAGAAAGAGGTCATCTTTATTGGGAATATCTTCTAGAAAAAGACTTCTTGGAGCAGAAGCTGATCCTTCAAAGGATCTGAAGGTGAGAATTGCTGACATGGGGTGTGAGGAGGGGTTTGTTGTTGCTCTTGAGTAGGAGGAAAAGTGAAAGGGTGAAGGAGTCAAGACATGACCTCCACTAAGAAAATGTACAACTAAGTTACTAGGACTCAGTTTGACAAGGAATGGAGCCATTGGGAGAATGGACAAAAAGACTGGCCCAAGGAAGAACAGAGACAGGGTGGAGGTTTGGGAGCATAAGGTAGGGCCCAAAGTTGCAATGCAAGTGAGGCACTAACTCCAGGGCAAAACTGAAGGGGATACTAACACCCAGTCATTAAGGTAAGTTAATACTCAATGCAATATTATAAAAAATCAAAATTAAAGTCAGCAGTTTCAGAATGAACACATTATCAAAAATGGAAATGGTGACAAGATCAGTAACAGTGTTGTGTGGAGCTACATTGGATCCTGAGGAAAAGAAAATAAATCAGTCATACTGGTTCCTGTCTTTATTTAAACATTTAAACATTTAAATTTTGTTGTCAGTAGACTTCACTGAACCACAGCCATGCCCATCCATTTTATTAATATGGGTATGGGTAGCCTTTGTGCTACGAAGGCAAAGGTTGAGTAGTTGCAACAGAGAGCATATGGCCCATAAAACCTAGAATGTTTACACCCAGGCCCTTTACAGAGACAGCTTTCCACCCTCTGGACTCGATAATCACTGGGGTTCTCTCTGGTTTTGATACTTGCAAACTGTGTTTTCAGTTCTTTTATAGTGAGTTACGTTTGATGCAAGATGGGCTCTAGCCTTTGAGGGTATTTTATTTTATGCTTTGTAAACATTTCGTTTTGCATTAAAGTACATAAACTTTAATAGAGTTGCATTACCATGTATCGGGTGCCACAGGAAGTCTTGGATGATAGCTTGGTACATGCATCCCTGTCTCTCCTCTCCCCTCCTGGACTGTGAGTTGGCATACTAGTAGTAGGCAGGGGTCCAGAATGGTGGACACCCCATAACATGCAAACAGTTCTATCCAGTGAACTACCCACCCCCAAATGGCAGTACAGCCTCTTAGAAAAACACAGACAGACCCTCTGTTCTTGAAGGTAAGCCCTGTCCTTTGCCTTCATCTACTGCCAATTTTTGCATTTTTCTGAGGTTACTATAAAATTCGACTCTGCATAATGTTGTACCACTTTAATGGAAATGCTAGCTTCAGATAATATAAAAATGACTGATTGAGAGGCTTTGAATGATACCAAGCTTTTCAGTACATTTTTTTAATCAAATAGCATACATTCTAATTCATTAAATTCATTAAAAGAAAAAGGTGGGTGAGAATATGGGCCGCTTTCTATTCCTATTGTTATTTACAAAGCAGGTTTTTATTGTTCCAGTAAGAAAAAATATTTTGGCAAGTTGACATCTCTCCTTTCTCTGGAAAAGTCCTCTTAAGGAATGCTGTCATCTAAGATCTTGATATAAGAATAGCATTTGACCATCACTGGATTAGAAAATGTGGATTCAGGAGAATCCACCTCAGAGTTGGTTCCAGGACCATGGGGTAAGCAGCAGGTTGGCTCTTGGTGTCTCCATTCCAGCAACCAGGTTCATTCTGCAGCTGCTTCCCCTCTAGAGAACTAAGTGCTCTCCGGGGTACAGCTTGATCACACTCCCTTTCTCCCACTTTATCTTCTCATTTCTCTCCTTTCCTCTCCCCATCAGACTAGCATTTCCTGGGTCCTATTCAACAGGACAGGAATGCATACTGTGCACCCATTGAGGGAGGTGGGACAGAGTTGTGGGTCAAAAGCGAGGGCCTTGGAGTCCAATAACTAGGTTTGATTCCAGGCTCTGAACCTGACTATCTGTGTAGCCTTGGAGAAGTGACTTAACCTTTCTGTGCCCCAATATTCTCATCTCTGAATTGGGCATTGAATAAATTAATACATGAAAAGCACTCAGAATAGCATCTGTGAAATGGTAAGCACTGAGTTAATACCTGCTACCGCTGTGTCAAAGGGCCTGTAGCAAGCATGATGGGGATGCATGATGTCAGAGCTAGAATGAACCTCAGGAATCCGATGGCCCAGGACCTGCAAACCTGGATCCTGGAATCAACTCTCAGTCACTGTGGTGTGAAGAGGGAGGACTGCTGGTGGGGACTTAGGTCTTCAACTCCCCTTTCAGATGCACTTTGTGTTTACTCTTCTGTTTGGGATCTGTTAGGGAGAAAAGCTTTTACCTTTAAACCAAAGTTTAGTTAATTGACCTATCTATATCCACTATATTTACAGATAAAGAAAGTTGCATAGAAGAAGGGTGATTTGCTTTAAGTCATATGTCAAATTAGTGATAGATTGGAATTAGAAATCAATCAATTAAAAATATTTGTTAATGCTTAATATGTGCCAGGCACCATCTTGGGCCATAAGTTCAAAGCATTGTTTAGGGACTTCCATGGTTTCTTACATCGAGCCGGCTCCCTCATCCACTATTCAGGTAGCTCCGTTTTAATGTCCCCTTACCCACCAGGTACTCCTAGGTTGTTGTCACTCTCTGGCCTGAACTGTTCACCTCATTTGGTACTGAGTGCCTTGTCCCATATGATTACTGATCCCCCTAGCAACTGACCCCAGTGACTGGCTTTGGTTTGTTTGTTTGTTTGTTTTGAGATGGAGTCTCACTCTGTTGCCCAGGCCAGAGTGCAGGAGTGCAGTGGCATGATCTCAGCTCACTGCAAGCTCCACCTCCCGGGTTCACACCATTCTCCTGCCTCAGCCTCCCGAGTAGCTGGGACTACAGGTGCCTGCCACTATGCCCGGCTAATTTTTTGTATTTTTTTAATAGAGACAGGGTTTCACTGTGTTAGCCAGGATGGTCTCGATCTCCTGACCTCGTGATCCACCCGCCTCGGCCTCCCAGAGTGCTGGGATTACAGGCGTGAGCCACCGCGCCCAGCTGTGACTGGCTTTTCTATTTGCAGCCTTACTGTGTTGGGTCTGCATTAGGCTGCAAACAGGAAAGCATCCCTTCCTCTAATCTCTCATTTCCCTCCTTGACTTCAGTTTTCCCTCTGTAGTTGATGTTTTGGACCTTACCCGACTCTTTTGGACCCTAGGACCCTTGACCTCAAGAACAGGATCCACATCAAATACATTCATTCACTCAACAAATGCTTATTGTGTACCTACTTTGTCCCAGACACGTTCTACATATGGAAACTGCAATGAATCAGAGAAAAATCCCTGTCTCCACTGGGCCCAGTGGGTGGTGATATTCAATAATCAAAATAAATGAATAAAACATGTAGTATGATATGTGCTTATTAGTGATACAGAGGTAGAAAACAGTTCTGTGGGATCTCAAGAAGTTAAACATATAATTACCATAATCCAGCAATTTGACTTCTGGGTATATACCCAAAAGAATTGAGAGCAAGGACTTGAAGAGATATGTGTACACACATGTTCACAGAAGCATTATGCACAATAGTCTAAAAGCTGAAATATCCCAAATAGCCATCAATGAGATGAATGAATAAACAAAATGTTGTACAGGTATATATATATATATATACACACACACACACACGCACACACACACACACATATATATAGTGAAATATTAATCACCCCTTAAAGAGGAATAAAGTTCTGACACAGACTGCAATAAGCATGAATCTTGAAGACGTCAGGTAAGTGAAATGTTAGACACAAAGGAACAAGTATTATATAATTCCACTTATGTGGGATATTTGAAATAGGCCAATTCATAGACACAGAAAGTAGAATTGTGGTTTCCGAGGGTGGTGAGGCAGGAACAGAAAGTTGTTTTCTAATAAGTATAGAGTTTCTGTTTGGGATGATGGAAAAGTTCTGGATATGAATAGTGGTGACAGGTTTTCAACATTGTGAATGCACTTAATGCCACTGAATTTTATACTTAAAATTTGTTAAAATGGTAAATTTTATGTGTCTTTTACCATGATAAAAAAATGCTACAGGCAAAAATAAAGCTTGACAGAAAGAAGTGTCAGGGTGGTGATGTGCAGGTTATGTTTAAATGGAAGGAATTGCTGAGCAGATGACACTTGAGCAAAGACCAGAAGAAGCAAGCCACATAGCTGTCTGGAAGAAAAGTGTGCCAAGGAAAGGGACATCACATGCAAGGGCAGCATGATAAGACAGAACAGAGTGGTGTTCAAAACTGAGCCCATCTTGGACGTGAGTCCCAGTTCCACACTTATTTTCTGTGTGACCTTGCACAATGAACTTTTTTACTATGCAAGTTGTTTATTTGTGTATAACAGGGATATTAATACCCACCTCAATTGGCATTATTAGGAGTCAGTGAAATAATGCATGAGAGATCCTTCAGCACAGAGTGTGGCACCAGACTGACTTTTAGCCGGTGGTGCCAGCCCAGCCATCCCTGGGTCTATGGCTGGTGTCTGCTCTGACATGTCCTTCTTGGTGCCTGTGCCATGCTGTTTAAGTATTTTGCCCCACACCTGCCTGGCACATAGTAAATGGTGAATAAAAGTCCAATAATTATTCTTTCCTGACTCCTTGATTTTGATTCAGGCAGTGTTAAAGTACATGAAAGCACTGAACTCAGTACATAGATGATCATCAATAAATGTTACTTTTCTTCATCCATTCTCTCACTCGTTCTTTCATCTGTCGGAAATATATGAGAGGCAGTCCCTGTTGTCAAGATGCTTGTTATCTTATAGCCAGGCAGTCTAGTAAAATGTGCAGGATAAGCTCCTAACCATCTCTGGGCACTCAGGGAGAGAGATGTGGCCAGAAGTACACAGAAAGGTCTGTCTGAGAACCACGGCTCCCAACCTGGGTGAGACTGGGGTTTGTGGCCAGGGAAAAGAGCCGGCATGGGAACTATGGTGGGGACATGGGTCATGGCTGGAAAGGGAGAGCACAGCTGTGGACAAGAATCATTCAACTGAAATATTTCCAGTCTTATTGATACTGCTCTAGGACATCTTGAAACACCAATTTCCGAGGGGCCTGGGTAGAGTTGCTGTGGATCTCTTCCATTTGCCCCTCCACGGCCTCTGTCTCTTCTTCCCCACCTGGCTCTGTGCCACTGGAGGCTTCCAGGACTTCTGCATTATTTTACTTGGCTGCCATAACAAACCACCACCAACTGGGTGGCTTAAACAACAGATATTTATTTTCTCACAGTTTTGAGGACTAGAAGTCTGAAATGAAAATGTTGGTGCAGCTGGCTTCTTCTGAGGCCTCTCCCTCCTTGACTTATAGATTGCCGCCTTCTCTGGGGCTTCACGTTGCCTTCCTTCTGTACATGTCTGTGTCTGAATTTCCTCTTTTTCAAGGACACTAGTCAAATCAGATGAGGGCCTACCCTATTTACTGCATTTTAACATAATTACCTCTTTCCAGACCCTATTGTTGCATACACACCCATTCTGGGGTACTGGAGGTTAGGACTTCAACATACGAATTTTGGGGAACACAACTTATCCTGTAATAGTTCATGACTCCTGGTTCAGTGTGGCCAACAGGGAGCATCAGCAGAGGGTTGGAGGGTGGGAGAGAGTGAGTTGGGGTATTGATCCCCTCATTACTGGCCTATGGTGTCACTGAGGATTAAACATCACAGCTCCTGTCAGGCAGCCCTCTCTATGTCAGACAATATGACCTTCTGTCAGGCAATCCACCACCACCCTTCTCTAGGGCCCAGAACCACTGTCTCCCCTTCCTCTTTCAGAGCTACGGTGATGATGGAGCCCAGTATTACTATTCCTGTTTCCCCTTTACTTGCCCTACGCCTTTGTAAATAGGC
This sequence comes from Trachypithecus francoisi, assembly GCF_009764315.1. NCBI lineage: Eukaryota > Metazoa > Chordata > Mammalia > Primates > Cercopithecidae > Trachypithecus > Trachypithecus francoisi. The sequence goes on along the minus strand of NW_022681457.1, from coordinate 19,647,617 downwards.
CCTCTGTTAAACTCCCTTCACATTACCCAATTTGAGTGTGCCATCCGTTTCCTGCTGAGATCCTGAATGCTGGGGGAGGGGTGGAAGACACAAGGAGACATTATTTCACTTTAATGCTTATGTGAACTTTGCAGGCAAAAGACATGGCCTGTATGCACTTTCTTAAACATGTTTTCTTGGGGCTTGTTGTGGCATCCTCTACTGTCTGCTTTGTCCACTAACACTAGATTAAATGGTCAATAAATGTTTCATTTTCTTTCCTAAATACAAAAGAGTCCCTGATGTAACTATTTTGGAACTGCCTGTGGGAATCCTGAGAGGAAGCAGCAAGGAAAGACAGCCAGGGTCTTGTGCCAGGGACCTGGGTGGGTCACAAACAGGCCCTGGGCTTGGTGGCTTTCAAGCGTTTTTCTATTTTCCACTCTGTGTGCCAATCAGCAAAATAGAGACAGTGGCGGCAGCTTGTCCCCCTCCCACCACAGCAGTTGAGCTGAGACAGTGGAGGTGCAGACACTGGTCACTTCTTTAACTCCATCTGGTACCAACACCCTCCACCTTGGAACTCTACCATACTGGCTTCTTATGGTTCCCTGAACACTTCGTGCTGTTATTTGCCTTAAGGTCTCATCATCTTTTTTTCTATCTGGGAGACTCATCCCTCAATTTACCTGATGAACTCCTGCTCATTCTTTGGAGTTCCATGCCGACTCTTTTTTTCCCCCACAGGGTAAAAAAAAGGCTTCCTGAACATCCCTCCTGTTCCCAGTGAGGATCAGGTAACCCAGCACCTGTTTTCAACCTCCCTGGAACTTCTCCTTCACATCATTAAAACTGTGAGTAAACCATCATCTTAAAATTAATGGTTTACCTTTTGTATTTCCCATTAGATGGAAGCTCCATGAGGGCAGGGTTTGTGTCTTTCTTGTAACAGTCAGTAAGAGCAGATGGCTGGAGTGTGAATTCTGCTCCATCACTTGCCAGCTGTGTGACCTTGGGCATATGACTCAGTCTCTGTGCCTGTTTCCGCATTTGTGAAGTGGGGGTAAAAATAGGACCTATTTTCTAGGACCATTGTGAAGATTCAGTATGTTGATAAGTGTAAAGCATGTATGACAGGGCCAAGCACATAAATGTTGGCAATTACTAATGAATTCTCATTTGGCCCTCAATGAATAACTGTGGAATGAAAAGGGTTAAGGGTAATTTTCTGGACAGAGCTAAGAAAAGGCCTGCCCACTTCAGTGTGGTCTCTCTGTGGTTTGACAGCCACAGATTCACATGACAGGGGAGGCTCCATGGCAACACTTACTATACCAGGGAACATGCCTTGAATGTTGTACAAACACAATGCAGTCTCTGCAGTGAGAAGGCTGGCCAGTCAGCCAGTGCTGGGATCGCTGGGTCCTGTGGAGAGGGGTGCAGTTAACACATGTCAGTTCAGCCTCAGAGCCCTCCATGTATGGTCCATGGCAGCCTTGAAGAGAAAGTAGCAGAGATGTATTGGCTGTTTGCCCTCAAGGCATTGGTAACTTGGGGAATGTTTGGAAACCACACTTTCTTCTTAGTTTCCTTATCTGCCTTCACATTGTAACTAGAAATAAGACTTTTCTGGGCATATGTTCTGGGGCAAGTGTTGAACCATCTCAATTTGTGGTTTCCTCATTCGTTAAATAGAGACAATAGTCATTGTCTTAATGAATACTTTTATCCAATATCTAATGACCTCATTAATAGATATGTAAATAAGCATGCACACACATACACACATACAAGTGATCTCACACCATGGCTGAAACAGCTATCACAAAGCATATGCATTGAATCTCATCCTCATTAGCTAGATAAGTCTGTTAAGGCCATCACTTATGATCAATTTTTTACCTACTTTACAGTTATTATAATCCTGATTGTCTGGTTTCTTGGTTTGAAACACATTAGAAATTATTATAGTAGGATAGTGAACCAAAAAGAGGCCATGGGAAAGGGATAATACTGCCAGAGGCAGAGACACCAACCACACAAAGTGACATTTATTTTTAAATTTTAGTAGTTTGGGGTCATTCCTTTAAGGACAAAGCTCTTCAAAATCTCTTTAATAGTATCATTTCTTTTTAAAGTCATAATATTTTGAAACTAGAAGAACCTAAGCAATGCTCTCGTCCAAAGCCCTTGTTTTCTAATGAAAGAAGGGTTAAGGTCTCAGATACACCCAATCACCCCACAGCTGAATCTGGGTAGAGCCCCCACCACCTGAAGTCCATGTATGTTCTTCTAACTTTCTCTCTTTGCCTCCCCCTTTCACTGGTCAACACATACTTGGTAAACATCATTCAATCCCCAGGCCTTCACTGGGCACATACTTTCTGACCGGCAGGGACTTACATGGTGTCAGGAATCTTTCCCTTCATGAATTTAACTGCTGAATCATTAATACATTTTTAGACATTTTTAGATATGATAATTGGTAGCTTCAGGTTCAACTTCTATGTAAAAGCTAAAGACGGCCGGGCGCAGTGGCTCAAGCCTGTAATCCTAGCACTTTGGGAGGCCGAGACGGGCGGATCACGAGGTCAGGAGATCGAGACCATCCTGGCTAACACAGTGAAACCCCGTCTCTACTAAAAAATACAAAAAACTAGCCAGGCGACGTGGTGGGCGCCTGTAGTCCCAGCTACTCGGGAGGCTGAGGCAGGAGAATGGTGTAAACCCAGGAGGCGGAGCTTGCAGTGAGCTGAGATCCGGCCACTGCCCTCCAGCCTGGGCGACACAGCGAGACTCCGTCTCAAAAAAAAAAAAAAAAAAGCTAAAGACACAGACATCTTCATTCAGTACGTTTTCCTTGTGACCCAAATCCACAGCAACACATGTCCAGGGTAGGATACTTAACAATATCCGTCAGGAAGAATTCCTTGGTAAGTGCTTGCCATGTGCTCAACATATTGTTATGGGGTCCAAGAGTGATAGGGAAAGAACAGACCGATGTAACTCCAGCCCTCTAGGAAATTATAATCTGAGAGATTAACAGAAACAAATGGTGAGAAGGAGCCTCCAAGGCAAGTGGGTTGCTGAGTGGCAGACAAGGACACTGAAGCCTGCTCTGTCCTCTACTGTGGCTCTTCTGTAACCTATGGGTATTCAGCTAACCTCTGTGTGCCTTATCTGTAGAATGGGGATAGTACTCATACCGATCCCTTGCTGTGGTTGTGAGCATTGAAGAAAATAACACCCAGTACATAGGATATTTCCCAGAACATAGTCAACACTCAAAACACACTAAAATTGGAGTTTCCAATTCCACGGTAGAGACTAAGTACATGTGAAGCGTTTGTTTAGTCATATATCAAGCATTTATTGATCTTCTGTGAGCCAGGCTCTGTGCTAGGGGATGAGAATAAGGAGGTTAGTAAAACAGACCATGTCCTGAGACAACTTACAGTCTAGAGCAGGGGTCAGCGAACTCTAGCCCTGGGCCCAAATTCTACCCAGTGCCTGTTTTTCCAAATCAAGTGTCATTGGCAGAGTTGAGTGGTTGCAATAAAGACTGTAAGGTCGCCCAAACCTAAAATGCTTCTCTAAGGCCCTTTACAGAAAACGTTTGCCAACCTTAGTTTAAGGACTTGCAACTTTAAGTGTGGCCTTTGGACCACAGTGTCAGCATCAGCTGAGAGGAGTAATAGAAATGCAATATCTCAGGCCTGCACCCCAGACTGACTGAATCCGAGTCTGCATTTTAATGCCACCATAGGGTCCTTTAGATGCACCTTAAAGTTTAATAAGCACTGCTCTAGCAGATGCCAAAGACTTCAATAAATCTCTCACTGAGATACACTGAAGAGGTGTTACGATAGAGAGTTGGGTAAAGGACCATTCCTTGAACATTTACTTCGTGCCAGAGGCTGGCCTAAATGTTTTATATACAGTACCTTATTCAGTCTTAACAGTGGTTAAGAAGAGGGCACTACTTTTAACTTCACTTGAAGAAACCAGAACTTAAAGGGGCTGGGTGATTTTGACCAAGGCTATCAGTAAATGAATGGCAGAGCTGGAGTTTGAATCCTGGTTAGCAACTGCAAACCATTTTCTCTTCATCATCATCTTGTTCTGCTTCCTAAAGGCAAAGCAAACAAGGGAGTAAGGAAGGATTTCACAGAGAAATCTTACAAACTTGGCTCAGTGCCTACCTGTATCAGTCAGGGTCCAATCAGGAAAACAGAAACCACTCGAAGAATGTAAAACAAAGGAAATTTAATTTGGAGAGCTGATTACACAGTGATGACAGAGCTGCAAAGCTACAAAGCCATCAGGAGATTGTGAGGCACCCAGGGATTTATGACAGCAGGAAGGTGCTGCCACCCTTAGGTGGAGGGACAAAGCGGTGAGGTGGTGTCACTGGAGCCCAGCAGCCAGAGTGACCTTGGGGAGCTGCACCCCAGTGGGCCTATCCAGTAGAGGGTCTAGTCATGGGACACAGAGCTGCTGGTGGTGCTGTCCAAGGTAGAGACTGGGGAGTAATGAGATTCTGCCAATCAGGACCATCTTTCACTGATGTTTCCCCACTAGCTAGAAACCAGCTAATAATGCAGGAGCTTGGAACACGTAGCCTGCAGGGATCAGGCTTCTGCAGTACAGAGCAGAGCAAGCAAAGGGCAAGCAATGAAGCAAAGAGCAAGCAGGCCAGGGGAGGGCTCCCTAGTGCTCTGTAGTCTTCTCCCTGTGCCAGGAGCCCATCCTAGGCTCCTGTTTCCAGTCTCGAGCAGTATTTCAAAACTGTTTTCATGCCCCATATTGGTGTCCTTAGGTTGCTGTTCTTAGACTTTGTCTCTAGTTTTCTTTTTTTTCTTTCCGTTTGAACCCTTGGTTGCACCTTTTACACTGGTGGTCCCCAAACTTTTTGGCACCAGGGACCAGTTTAATGGAAGACAATTTTTCCATGGACCAGGCAGGGTGGGCAGGGATGGTGTCATGATGCAACTCTTCCACCCCAAACCATCAGGCATTAGATTCTCATAAGGAGCATGCCAACTAGATCCCTCACATGCGCAGTTCACAATAGGGTTCATGAGCCTATGAGAATCTAATGCCACAGCTCTGACAGAAGGCACAGATCAGGCAGTAAGGCTCATTTGTCCTCTGCTTACCTCCTGGTTGTGTGGCCCAGTTCCTAACAGACCACAGACTAATACTAATCTGTGACCCTGGGATTAGGGACCCCTGCTTTAAACTGTCAGGTTCCTGAATTACTTTCTGCCCCGAGTCACTGTCTATCAGCTTTCCTGATTGCATACTCAGCTGCCTCTGGATCAAATTCACTATACCCCCATTGCCAGCTCTCAGATTCAGTGTTCTGGGCCTCCACTGGTACAGAAGATTGAACAGATATTGCTGAGTGGGGTTTTGAGTAACGAGTATAGTTCATCAGTTGAAAAACGGTAGTCTGGCACTCCCAGCAAGATGGGATAGCATAAAATGGGAGGCAGCTAAAGCTCAGGGCTAGGGGAAGTTTGTGTGGCACTCAAAGTGTTTAGGCTTTATTCCAATAGAGAGTCATTAAAATATTTATATAGAGACAATATATAATTGCATTTGTATTATGCAAACATTACTCTGGCTGCAGAGTGATTGTTAGATTAGAAGAAACCAAATTGGGAATAGAGTGCAGTTAGAAACTTCATCTAGGTGAGGGTAACAGTTGACTTGACTGAGGAATGGCAGTGTGGATGGCTATGAGAGATGGTAGCAGACACTGTTGGCCACTATCCAAACCATCACCCTCCCCACCTTTTTTTGCTGACAGAGACCTGATTTTATTTGAGTACCTACTCTCTACTTAGACATATATTCAAGCAAGGGGCCCTCGCCAGATCATGGAGTGATTTGTTTATTTTAGTTATGGCCACTCTCTTTCCTTTGCCAGTGTTTTGATTAAGAAAGCCATATGATACAATGCTGGCCCATGAAAGGACCTGGAAGTCTGATGGGGAGTAGGGGGTGAACTTTAGGGAAGGTGTTTTCTAACTCTTAAAAAGAGATGGGCAAGGAGAAACTCACCTTTTTAGCCTCCAGTTGTCCTTGAGGGAAGAAACCAGCCCAGGAATGTGGTAGTCATCTCGGATTTATGAGGGGATCATCTGAAGAGGAGAAGCAAAGCCCTTGGGCATGGAAAGAACTTACCTTGAAAGTGGCATTGAATTTTTTTTTTTTTTTTTGAGACGGAGTCTTGCTCTGTCACCCAGTGGTGCGATCTCTACTCACTGCAACCCCTGCCTCCCGGGTTCAAGCAATTCTCTGCCTCAGTCTCCCAAGTAGCTGGGATTACAGGCACCCACCACCATGCTCGGCTACTTTTTTGTATTTTTAGTAGAGATGGCATTTCATCATCTTGGCCAGGCTGGTCTTGAACTCCTGACCTTGTGATCCACCCACCCTTGGCCTCCCAAAGTGCTGGGATTACAGGCATGAGCCACCACTCCCAGCAGAAAGTGGCATTGAATTTTTAATTACCCAATCTTGGAAACTTGAAATGTGAGACAATAAACTACTTAAAGCTACTTAAGCTACTTTAGTTTTTGTTGTTGTTGTTGTTGTTTTTTAAATAACTTGCAGCCCAAAGCATCCTAACTGATAAGGAAAAAAAAAATCAAGAGTTCATAGGACTTGATGGCTTGACTGCTTGTGAGTGGTGAGGAGAGGGATGACTGTAAGAGAAGTCATTAGTTTTGAGCTTGGGTCAATAGGTAGAAAATTGTGCTAGTTACTAAGGTGAAAATCCCAGACAGAGATATTGGTTTTAGTAGAATGGTGTGAGTAAGAACAGACATGTTTAGAAGTAGCTAAAATGCAGCTGGTGTGCAGGATGTGAGAGAAGGATTATGGGGAGCTGAGGCTGGAAGGGAGGGTTGGCATGTAATGCCTGGTAATGATGTCACATTGATGGATCTCAGGTCTGTTACTTGCCGTCTCTGTGATCTTGTGGATGTTGCTTAACTTTTCTGAGCTTCAGTTTCTTAATCAACAAAATGAGGCTAATACTGCCTAGTTCACAGGGTTATCATTGTAAAGACAAAATGCAATCAGTTAATAAGTTAAACATGTTATTAATTATTTAATGGGACACATGTGGGGAGCTCTGGGTGGTGATGTCCTGAGCGCTGCACTAGGTTTCAGCTGGGAGAGCTGTGCCATGGGTTAGACAGAGGAGCAAAGGCTCTGCTAAGTCCTGCTAAGATCTAAACCCCTGTAATTAACAAACATTTTATAGGCTCTGAGTCTTTTGTTGTAAAGAAAGTGTATCCAAAATGTTAATAAATAAAACTAACAAAGCAGAGTGCTTTATTGGAAGAGGAAGGAAAGCCGAGCTCACAGCAACCTCCTCTCCCACTCCTAATTTAGAAGCTCCTGCGGGGGAGTGGGAGGTGGGTAAGGAGTCTGTAGATCTCTGTTGGAAACAGTTTGGAAATTGCTAATGCAAACAGTACATACTGAGGACCATGGCTGTGGAGAGGGTGTAACAGAGTGTGAGATGTGGAGGAGGAGCACTTTTGGGAGAAGCAGGGTGTTAATAAATGTGTGTAACACTGAACCAACTTATTCAACTAAACTATATAAGTCTCTTTCCTAGAGAACTCATACTCATCCTTCAGAATATAGCTCAAGTGTTACCTCTGTCAGGAAGGCTTCCTTGACATGTACCAAATTATCCTTTCCCTGTGCTTGCTCTGACAGAGAAATTGCTTCCTTGTTAGTCTGCCTGCCTGTCTGACTCTGTTCTGGGCTATGTCTGATTGGTTGGTGTGCCCAGCCAGGGACTTTGCACTTGTCTGAATTGTCCCTCCCTAAATGAGTAGTGGGTGGCCTAATGGAAGTATAGTCTGAGGGTTCAGATTTAGGAAATGAGGCCTAACGGATGAAGGTAGGACTGGATGTCCACCCCAAGAAAGTCATAGAGTTGTGATTAACGGCAAGAGAGAGGGAGATAGGGAAAAGTTAGAACCCAAATCTCAAAGACTAAATGTAAACCCCAGCAGATGGGAGCCAATCAGTAAGCAAAAGGGAATAGGCCTGATAGGACTGGAGATGAAAAATAAGACCAAAAAGTTTAAATAGTAGTACCAAAAGTGGTCTTGCGGCCAAGACTCTGACCTTATCACACATAGACCTTCTCACCCACACTCCTCCCTTTTCCCTCCAATGACCAGCACAGCAAGGGCGTGCCACTGCCTCCCCAAAGACTTGTTGATAGAGTGATTAAATGAAACCATGCTGTCTTAATTCTTTTCCCAGTTTTCAGCTGTTTGTTTAAATGGAGTTTTCCTGACCCTACTTGGCATTTCAACCACGCAAACTCAGTGGTCTGCATGTTGTTACACATCAATACAAGCACCTCCTCTCCTCCCCTGACTCTCCCACACTGGTTCTTGGTGTCCCAGATCAAAGAGAAATATTGTTCAAACTGCAGATGAAGAAATAAGGCTAGCTGCCTTTGATGTCAGGCAGCAGCAGTGTAATCTGTGCCCCCGACTTGCTTTTACTGCCGATGCAATTTGCAGCTGCGATGTTGAGTCTAGGTAATTGTTTCTCCAGCCCAAACGCCACTAGTATTTTTTATTTAAGTGCAAATTTTCATTTGGTTAAATAAACGGTTCTTGTCTGCCCCCAGCGGATGGTGGCCCTGAAACACTGGGTGCTGGCGGTTTTCACGAAAACAGTGCCCAGGTAATCAGAAAGGCCTAACAAGAGGCCATTATGTAGAGGGTGCCCTTCTTTAACTTTCCCTTTTATTGGAATGGTGTAATTTCAGTTTCATAAATACTAAGAGGTTTACCGCTGGGCACTGGAGCTATCCATCTCATTCACCTCGGAAATTAAGGCTGCTGCCTTTCCCTGCAATGTTTCTTTGTCTCTAATTTCACTTTAGCTGCCTTTAGGAACCAAGCCAGGATGTAAAGAATTCAGACCATTTTATTTTTTACAAGGCCAGATTGCTCATGATTTCTAATAGAGAACATTGAAAACCTTTTTATTGAGGGGCAATCCTTCTTCTAATGTATCTCTCCTTCCAGACACAGTTGCAATCAAAGACATTAACATAAAACCTTAATCTTTGTTCAAGATTATAATAATAGTAGTAATAATAACAACAGTGGCGGAAAATGCCACATACTCAAGAACGCATAGCAGATACAGTTCTAGGCGCTGCATGCACATTATCTCATTTAACCCTTGCAACAATGCTGCAAGGCAGCTGTGATAGCTCTATATAGCAGAAGAAGATGCTAAGACTCAGAGAAATTAACATCTTCCCCCCAAAATTACACAGTAAGAGAGAGGCAAAGCCAAGACTGGAACTCCAGATTCTCTATTACACTTTGAGACAGTGTTTTTCCTTAGATATGGTGGGAAAGATGGGGTGGATTTTCACAAATCCATGAGTTATGTTCAAGTCAAAAGTGACATTGGTGCTAAGTAGTGAGGCAGAGGGCCCATGCCCCGTTTTGCTGAGTTGTGGCTTATAAAACACTAGAATACCAAGGTATCACAATGCCTTTTCTCTCTGTCCAAACGTCTTCCCCACTGTGCTGCCTTTCCTCTCTTGCCCCATGTTCCTTCACAGGGAAGTCCTCCCTGATTTCATCAGCAGCCCCTCCCATGTGCTGCTGTGGCTTCTTTCCCTGACTTTTTTCATGGTGTTATCACATGGTGTTGTAGCCTTGATGTCTGACTGTTACCTCCACCAGGCTCCAAGCTCCTTGAGGACGAGATTGTGTCTTATTTGACACCCTTTCCTAATGCCTGGCAATGTGCTTGGATGGTATGCAGGAAACATTTGTTGAATGAATAGAGTGAATATACAGATAGGTAAACATCCTACTGCCTTCCCACTGAGAAAGTTAGTTAACATGATTTCCCTTCATTCCTAGTAGAGTATAATTCTAGAATCATACTTATTTTTTCTGAATGGGTTCCTGGCTTTCCTATTTTCCAAACCAAGATGGGGTTAAGCGTGTGCTAAACATTTCTTCCTTCTGGCTATTTCCCAAAAATTAAAGAATATATGAGTAGTGCTCCCAAAATATTTCATATATTAGAGTTCATTAGAAGATAATTTTTTAAATGGATGGGCAAATGGCCACAACACCTAACACATAGCAGATGCCAAGTAAATGTGGATCTTCCTCTACCACTTGGGATTCCTTTCAGTGAAATGTCCCTAACCCATGTCTCATTTTTTCAATGTCTTTCAAAATATACTCTATGAAAGTCTTAAGGCAAAGCTCTTGTTCAAGTATTACCCTAACCTTCGGAGGTGAGAGAAGAGCTCTAAACTAAGAACCTCCACTTGGGGAGAAACTGGAATCCTCAATTTTGACTTCTGTTGTGTTCCCTATTTTAAACTCTGGTTTAAGTATAGGCAGAACCCAGCCTTCTCTCTGGATCTCCTTAGCATACTAGTGCCAGGCTGACATTTATGGAAAGAACTTTACTACACATGCTGGGAGAACCATAGAGGAAATGGTTGATAGAAACAAAACAAACAGTAAAAATAGCCGTATGTTGCCTTCCCCAGCAGAGTATGAACACGAAGAAGTCAGGAACTAAACTTAATTCATATTTATGTTCTTTCCCCTCATCTGGAATATGTTCAATAAAGACTTGAATGAATGATGAATGTAGAAAGGAATGAATAAACCAAACATCAAAGAGCTTGGGTAGACCCTAAATGTCTGTAGATGTCATTATGTAGGCCTTGACAATTTTGCACAAATTTCTCTTTCTTCTTTGCTTGATATTTCTTTCTTTTCCCATCTAACATTTTATTTTCAGGTAAATGCTGTTCTGCTTCCTAAGAGAGCAAACTTTCTATTCTGCCATGGATAGAAACACTACTCTCAGATCCACTGGTCCTCAAGCTCCTCCCACTCAGTTCCAGTTTTCTATGGGATGGGGGCTTGGGGTCATGCGTAATTCACTGCTGATTGATTCAGCAGATGTGAATGGCACTCAGTGAGTCCCTCCAATACTAGGTCTTCCCACCTTTGGAGCCTTATTTAAAAGGCCCATGTTTGGCTGACTAACCTAGTAGGCATATAATGAGAATTAATATGGAGGCATTAATAAAATGGCAATAATCCTTTATTTTTAGCTTCTGATGGATTCATGGTAAGTTTTCCTTCTTAAAATGCTCCTCCTTTAAAAGTTAATTGCCTTTCAGAGGGCATACCTAGAGAGGAATAAACCTCAGAGCATAGTTATTGAGTTCTCATTACAGAGCTAGGGATGCAATAATAGCTGCTATCTACTGATACCTGCTCTCTCCTAAGCACCTTACATATGCTATAACTTTTAGTTCTCACTCCAGACATGCTATACAGGGGTTATTATTGTCTCCAGGCAATTGTTTTCATTATATATTAGAGGAAATGTAGACTGAGGAAACTTACACATTTTGCCTAATACCACGTGGCTGAGAGGTGGGTGAGCCAGAATTTGAACCAATAATTGTCAGATTCCACAGCTCATGCTCTTTGCACTCTAGCTTGCAGTTATTCCATAAGGACCTCACAGCATATGATGGAGGTATCTGCTGGAAAGTGCTATGGGAAAGCTAATGCCATGTGTTGTTGGAACATCAGGAGGAAAGGAAAGAAGAGCAAGTATTTTTGAAAGGAGAGGACATCTTATTGGGCTTTGAAGAGTGAATATGGGTTTGCTGACCAGAGAACAAAAGGGAAGAAATTCCAAGCAGAAGGAACAGTAGGGGCAGAAGTACAGAGGCATGAGAATGCATGCCTGCCATGTTCAGGAGTGGTGAGTGATTCCCTGGTATGGGAAAACATGGTAGTATAGGATGGCTGAGACAGTAGGATAGAGATGGGGCATGATGGCCAGAGGGAGGACTGGAGAGGTGGGTTAGAACCTTAAAAGCTGAAAACCTTGTGCTGTGGTTAATGAGGTACCATCAAAGACTTCCAAACATCAAATCAAGTGACTGCATGATGTCCATTTCCCCAGGACCTTACACTAATACTGGGACAGCACACTCAGTAACAGACAGGAGTTAGGGTATGAGCTGGGAAAATCTCAGTAGGGTGCTTTAAATCACTCCAGCTACATCTACAGGTAGGTGACTTCAAACCAAGAAATATTCTTTAAACAACAGTGTTTGTATATCATGGCAAACTGCCTTTAAATGTGTTAGGTGTTGAGCTGGGAATTTGATTCTGGGTGGTGGTGTTATCAAGAGAGATCAGCCCACAGCATTCAGGCTCTGCTAATGAATTCCTTTCCCAGACCCCCTGTTTGAAGTGGAACATAATGAGAGTGATGATTCTACCCCATGCAGGGCAGACTTGGAAACTGTCTAATTAAATACACTACATTGAAATACTTTATTGGAAATATATAACAACACCCCAATAGGAAAAGTGGGTGAGGGTTGGAGCCTGTAGGGGGAAATTATTTCATTTCACTGAGAAGTTTTAATACTTTTTTTTTGAAAGAGACCGGTTGTATTTAAAAAACAAAGTGGTTGGGAGCAGTGGCTCATACCTGTAACCCTAGCACTTTGGGAGGCTGAGGTGGGGGTATCGCCTGAGTCCAGGAGTTGAAGACCAGCCTGTTCAACATAGTGAGGCTATGTCTCTACGCAAAAATTTTTGAAATTAGCTAGGCATGGTGGTATACACCTATGGTCCCAGCTACTCAGGAGGCTGAGTCAAGATGATTGCTTGAGCCCAGAAAGTTGAGGCTACAATGAGCTATGATCATGCCACTGCACACCAGCCTGAGTGACAGAGGGAGACCTCATCTCAAATAAATAAATAAATAAATAAGGTTATACATAACGTTTTGAATTAAGAGAAATAAAAATATCAAGATTATCTGGAGCCACTGGTTTGCTCACCTGTACTAAGGACAGCAGTGTCAGAGTATTTACCTTACTTTATAAGGAGCTTCTAAACTAAAGGATCCTAGGACAAGATCCCGCAAGAGCATTGGGTATAGATCCAATTGCTCCATCTGTCCTGTCTGCATTAGGTCCCACCACTCCTGAGTAAGAGACAATGTCACAAGCCAACATCACCTATAAAAAAGGGATTCATTTTTACTCCTGATAAAATAACCATTCTTTCATTTCACTGGCCCTCATTAAATGCCTAACATAAAATCCCAAAGGTATCCTACCCATCTGCTTTCAAAGGCAATTTCACAGTCATGTAACAAAATGCACCTATGCTATTAACCCGTTTGTGTGATGCTAGCCTTTAAATGTATGTGATTTTCCAAACATGTTTCTCCAGAAGTAACCATTATCACTTCTTCCACATTTCTTGTGACAAGCACATGTTTATCCAATTTGTGTGTGTGTGTGTATAATTATAATTATATACATATTTATATATATATATAATTTTCCCCTCTGAAATAGGTATTTCTCCATCTTATAGAGGGAGGAACTGAGGCTCAGAGAGACAGGAGAGACTGACCCAGGGATCTGCTGACTAGTCACTGGTGAGCCTTAGTCTTTGCCTCAGGTCTCTGGCAACCCAAGCCTGGGCTTTTCCACTGTCCCTTACCACCACACATACTCAGTGAGAGAATGGTTCCAGTTCCCAGCTTCTGCTTAGAGACTGGGACTACACAGCTCTTGCTGCAGACTAATGTGCAGCATTTCTTTGTACATGGACATGACTCATCAGAACTTTGAAAACAGGATTATTTCTGAACAATCCTAGGGAAGTCCCCTTTCCTCCCTGTAGCAAAAAGGAAGATAGAGCCACAGAAAGGAAATTACAGTGCCCCGTTACACCTACAGGCCTAGCAGAAGAGAAAGGCAGAGGAAGGAAACCCTGAGCCTCATTTCAGCCCCTCAACCCAAATGCTAAAGCAAACAGACAGTAACAACAGTAATAATACTGCCATTTACTGATGTTTTCCTTATATCAGAAACATCTCATTTGATCCTCACAGCAATGCTATGAGAGACAAGCAATTATTCTCATTTTAATGATGAGGAAATCAAGGTTTAAAAAGCTCAAGATTTTAAAAAACTGTATAAGACTTTACATGTATACATTCTTTAAAGAGACAGTTTGGAGGTGCCACTCCTGGTCCCTGGATATCTCTGACCTCATTTTCTTCTCTGCTTCCCTTCTCTGGCACAGTGAACATTTTGCTGTTGTAACAACGCAGCAAGCAAGTAACCTTCTCCATGGCTTTCACTTGCTGTTCGCTCTCCCTAGAATGTTCTTCTTAAACATTTTTTCATGGCTTGCTTTCTGACTTCATGCTGGTCTCTGCTCAAATGGCACCTCCTCAAATAAAGTTTCTCCAGACACCATTGACTGCTCTCTAATCACTTGATGTTGCTTAATGTTTTCATCAGCGTAATTTTTCCTACCTGTCATTGTATTTTGTACTTGTGTGTCTGTTTGCTTATTGTTTGGCTTCCTCTCTAGAGCATAAATGTCATAAGCAGGGACTTTGTCTATTTTATTCACTGATGCCTAGAGCGGTGCCTAGCACAGAATAAGCAACCCCATATTGTTGAATGTATGATTTGTTAAGTGCACAATTAAATGTTATCATAGATTCATCTCACTGTAAGAATGTTCACACAACCAAATTCATATATAGTTAAACAGACTCTGTCCTGGGTTTGCAGCATTCATTCATTCATTTATTCGTCCTCTGTCCTTTCCATTATTCAGCACGTACTAGGCTCCCCCATATACTGGGCATTGTGAGGCATAGATGATGAAACCAGCTTTGGCCTTCATACTACTAGAGTGCCTTAGAGAAGAAGAGTAGAGAGACTGAAATGCTGTGGTATGCAGGAGCACATGGTAATGGGGAACTCCCAAGGAAAAAAATTTTGCTTCTGTCCTCAGGGTCTTATATTGAGTAAATGAAATCTGTTGTTTGTCCCTTAGGGTGAGCTTGCTTTTTCCATAATTGGGGTTGTGAGGAGGGTGGAAGAAATGAAAAAATAAGAAAGGATCAGCCGTAGTGCCTTTATTTCTTCACCATAAATACCTCTCACACCCAGCCTGGAAGGGAAAAGATGTAAAGAAATGTTTGCGCCTTCACTCAGAGCTGAGGAGAAAGAGGCAGGGTTTTATGCTATTTTATTGACATTCAAGAATACCGCTTATCAAAAATCACAAGTTAGAGCTTTCTTGAAGTGGATTGATTTTCTCCTCCAAGCCACTTGACTGGATTTTGCCAGAGAAGAGTAAATTTCAAGCCCCTTGAAAGTCGGTCTCCCCACAGTCTACAGACTTGCCACAACAATAGCAATAATCCCACTCCTCCCAGCTTTCAGACGATGGATGTCTGAACTCCTGGTAGCCACCCTCCCCACCACCTCTCTGCTGTGTCCTGTCCCCTCTGCACAGATGGGGGCTACAGCAACCCTCTGCATGAGATGCACTGTCTTCTGTCTCCAGTTATTTACCTTCTCCTGCCTGAAATGCCTTTCTCCTCTTCTTCCTTTGATTATCTCCCCACTCCACCCTATCGTCCTCCAAGGGGAAACTTCCTCCAGAAATCTTCCTGTGATGCTGCTCTCCACCACCTTTTTTTCTACCCCCATCCTCACATTGGCTCCCATTGCACCCTTGGAGTCCCTCTCACTTAGCTACCTTTATGCTACAATTTCTACTCATATCTTCTTCTTCACTAGACAGGAAGCTCTTTGAGGACAAAAGTTTTGTTTACTTTTACCTTTTCTTTCCTTAAGTTTTGGCTTTCCTAGAATCTTTCTCCAACACTCTGTAATAAGTCATTTAATGCTTATTGAATTAGGCCTTTGCAGACTCGTTGAAGACTAGGTATAGATGATCTTTTGTTTTTCCTTGCTTGATTACTGAGGAATGTTTTATGTGTCCAGTGAGATCACTGACTCAAAGAACTTAAAGGAAAAGCAGATGAGCCACTCTGGGTTCACTATAAATGTTCCACATCAGAATGCAAAATCATAATAAAGGAATCTATAGTTTCATGTTACTGGGAGTCAGGAGGCCTGGACTCTGGTTGCAGCCATGCCACCTTCTTGCTGTCTGGCTGTGGGCAAGTCATGGCCTTTTTCTGGGCTTCTCTTCCTTTCTCTGAAAAAATAAGCACATGGACTGAGGACTGCCAAGATCTCTTGTAGATCTAAAATCCTAGAATTCCATAATCTTTTTCACATATTAAACACTTTTTTCATGGGCTCAGAGCTGGCTTTACCATTTCAATGTCTTGTGATAGTATTCGCTAGGAAATGCAAGTATCTGACCTCAGCAGAAACACTACAGGTCCCCTCCAATCAAATTTCTCAGAAGAAAGTACATTCAAGTGGGGGGAAAATAGAGATGGGGAGTTATTCATTTACTGCTCTCTAAGGCACAAAAATGTAGCAATTACTATACTATATCTTCCTACATGTTTTTTTTTTTTTTTTACTTAATCTTACTGGCAGCCCTTTGAAGTAGCCCAGGTGAGCAACTGGATAGCCATTAAATATGCCATTCACCAAATGGTTCAACTCTTCATTCTTCTAAAAGAATAGTAGGAGCATGATTTCTGGCTTACAGTGTTGGGGATACTATGTAACCGTTCTTTCTAAGAAGTTGTGAAATAATTGTCAACTTCAAGCTGAGCATTTAAGTGCAGGCATTAAGCCATCTCAGTTTCTCTGTATCCTCCACAAGGGTGGCCAGAAGTGTTCCAATCAATGGCTACTCCATTGGCATAGGTTCTGGAGTGAGGCTAGTGTAGAGACAAAGCCCCAGATGACAGATGAGCTGAGAGGTGCACATAGCATCAGCAAAAAGCAAAACAAAGAAAATCTTCATTGTTTTAAATCACTGGCATTCTGGTGCTGTTTGTTGCTGCATCACAGTTTAGCCTACCTTGAGTGACATAGGCATTATTCCTAGTTTTCATATGAGGAAAACTGAAGCTCAGTAAAGTAAAATAAACAGACTTTTTTAGGGTCATACAAACCTTGTCCAAGCCTGATATTTAAATAGCATATCAGTGCTATTTTCTCTGTTCCATACTGTTGTCTTAATTAGCATTAGGTGTGAAACTTGATTTAATTTGAGCCCGGCCTGTGAGTACCGGCTTTCTTGGTCACCTTTTGGAAGATAAGAAGGGATAATGATAAGAGCACAGGCTTCAGAGCTAAGCAGGTATGAGCTTGAGTCCAGGCTCTGCCACTCATTAGCTCAATATCCTTGGCATGTTGCTAGTGTTTGGTCTCCTAGTTCTTCTGAATTAGCCAGGACTGCAGATAGTGGGAATCCTTAATAGCACGGGAGACTTACTGCTAATTGGATGATAGCAAACATCATTTGCAGAATGGATAGATATTTTGGGGTTATGTCTGCCTTCCAAACATTCCTCAAATCAGAGAAGCTAAGTGACTTATCTCTATTCATGCAATGAATGGCAGAGCCTTGATTCCAACACAGGCCTCTCTTATTCCTTCCAGTGTGTCTCAGCCTGCAAGATAAAACTAGCTCTGCTAAAATTCTACAACAGTGAGGAATGAGAGACACGGCCCAAATTTAATGATTAACTTCGACCTGGAGACCTTTCTGTTTTTGTTCTTGTTTGACTTGGAGCTTCAAGTTGATTTACTCCTTGCATATTCTTTTTTCTCTTACTGTGGCTTAGCATTGAGAATGGCAGACATTGCCTTGGCAAGGTTACAGGATAAACCTGCTGCTTTTAGGACATCTGTATCCAGCAAAATCTTTATTTTCTGTCCCTTGGGCATAATCTTAGAAAAACACATCTGTTATCCCGGGTGCTTACCTGGCTGGGCTTATTTTTCCTCCCTTGGATGGAGAAAAATGTGCTATCAACAGATGAGGAAGAGTTTTCACACCCTCTGAAGTCACAGACCCTTTGTGTATTAAAAAGACAAACTCTTAGCATCTTGATTAAGTCATAAAGTTTTATTGAAAAAATGAGAGAACAGTCTTTCAACTCCAAGATATCAAAGTCACTGAACATGAATTTGGGGTCTCTACTGACTAAATCACTGAAGTGTGGACAATGGATGGGAGTTGAGCACACCTTAACAGATGGACTCTACATTTCCCAAATACCTGTCTCAGGACACATATCCCCTTTCTTTCCCATCGGCTAAGCCACATTTACATGCAACTGCCTCCAAACTCATCCTCTGTGGTGAACTTTCAAGGACCTGAAAAAGATAAACAAAGGCTAAGATAAGATTTAAATGCTTTAATCTACCTTATTCATTCATTTTAAAACACTTACGAAGCATCTATGTGCCAAGTTCTGTAGTAGATATTTAAAATTTAATTCCTGATCTTATAGAGGTTTTAGATAGTGGAAAATGTGAAAATCAAGGCAATTAAAAGATAGTATGCTCAGCTGGGTGCGGTGGCTCATGCCTGTAATCCCAGCACTTTGGGAGGCTGAGGTGGGTGGATCATGAGAGCAGGAGTTCAAGACCAACCTGGCCAAGATAATGAAACCCTGTCTCTACTAAAAATACAAAAATTAACCAGGCATGGTGGTGGTGCCTGTAATCCCAGCTACTTGGGAGGCTGAGGCAGAGAATTGCTTGAACCCAGGAGGCGGAGGTTGCAGTGAGCCAAGATCTCCACCATTGCACTCCAGCCTGGGTGACAGAGTGAGACTCTGTCTCAAAAAAAAAAAAAAGAAAAAAAAGATGATATGCTCATTCATTTAACAATATTGAGTGCTGATCCTATGCCAACCACTGTTTTAAGTCCTGGGAATATTATAGTGAACAAACCGCCCTGCCCCATGAAGCTTAGCTGTTGATGATGGGCAGATAATAGAAAAGTACATGGTGCAGTGGTAAGTGGTAATAATGAGCACTCCAAATGAAGATGAGCACAGTAAGTGGAGAGGCTGCAGTGGAGGATGTTGTTTCTGCCAGGATGGTCTGCAAAGGGTTCCCTGATGATGTGATGTCCCAGGGAAGCCCTAGGTGATAGTGGGCCATGAGACCCCCAGTGTCCTGTGGGGGCACTTCAGAGGGTCATCTAACCCACGTCTACCTTATGACTTTGGTCAAGCCACATGACTTCTCTAAGCCTTTGTTTCCTTTTTGGACCTTGAGGAGGTTTGATACCTTACCTGCCCACATCATCTGATGATGAAAATAAAGAAAATCCATCCCTGAATGAGGTGTCTCCTCTTCCGTCTTGATCCTGTGAGTTATTCACATCAGCCTGCTCTCCAGATGGCCTTGGCCAGTAACAATCTCATACTTTCTATGGTACTGATGTAAAGTCAATGTCTCACTTTGAATGTAGGCATCAAAAATCAAGTCTCCCAAATTCCCTGAGCTCAACTCCACAACAGATATGATGAAAAGAATCTGTTTTTTCATATTATTGTCAGAGATAGTAATCTCATGCATTTAATGCCCTCTAAGCCTCAAGCATGTGTCTGGCATGCAATTAATACTCAGCAAATATTATTTATCTTTCTTTTTTTTTGTTTTCTTTCTCATCCTATTTCCAGTGATTCTTCCCCTCTGGTTTTTTTGTTTGTTTGTTTGTTTTGTTTTGTTTTGTTTTTGAGCAGAGGCTACAGGGAGCTAACATCATAGGACTTTAGGCTCAAGGGAGAGAACAAGATAAAGAAACTCTTTAACTTCTTTCTTGGAAACTTACATTGCACATTTACTGAATGCCAAGCTATGTTCTAATCAATTTACAAATATGTTAACCTATTTGACCCTCACTTTGACACTATGAGGAACATACATCAACCATCCCCATTTTCTCGATATGGAAACTCAGGTATAGTGATATCAAGAAACTTCTTCAAGGTCACTGGGCTAATGAATCAAAGAATTCTCTAGCCCAAACTCCCGAACAAGAAAGAATTTAGGGGCTCAGGGCAGAAGTTCTTTAAGGGCAAAAGTTCTTTAAGGAGTTAAGATAAAAAGTGGTGGAAGACTTTTTACAGTATCTCTCCAAATCTTGAAAGAAGCAGATAAGATGCAGGGAATGCTTGAGCCCCAATGGGGAGGCACCCTCTGCTGGAAGGCAGGGGGTAGAGTGATGTTTCCTGTTGTCTGAGTTCTGCTTACCTTCTTGGATTCTCCTCTCTTCTTCCCTGGGGCTGGCAGGCATGCCCAAGGGTAGTTGTAAATTGCTAATCTCAGCTGCAGAAAGACAAAGTGAATTATTAAAGAGAAAAAATGAATCCACATGCATTTGAACTCATTCTCGAGCACAGCTTGGCTCAGAGCCTGGCACTGCTTGTCTCAGAACTTCAGGGTCAATAATTGCCAACTCCTTGCACCTTGCCCTCTGAGACTTGAGGTGGTCCTTGGTCACTGAAAGACCAAGTGTGGGCCGGGCGCGGTGGCTCAAGCCTGTAATCCCAGCACTTTGGGAGGCCGAGACGGGCGGATCACGAGGTCAGGAGATCGAGACCATCCTGGCTAACACAGTGAAACCCCGTCTCTACTAAAAATACAAAAAAACTAGCCGGGCGAGGTGGCGGGCGCCTGTAGTCCCAGCTACTCGGGAGGCTGAGGCAGGAGAATGGTGTAAACCCGGGAGGCGGAGCTTGCAGTGAGCTGAGATCCGGCCACTGCACTCCAGTCCGGGCGACAGAGCGAGACTCCGCCTCAAAAAAAAAAAAAAAAAAAGACCAAGTGTGGATTCCCAGGTACAGATGCAGCACAAGGGGAACATGCTCCCCAGCCTTTGGAAGCTGTCCATCTTTCCTTTCTCCTGTCACCTGGAAAAGCATTTGGGTTTGAGGAATAGTGGGGTACTTTGCCAGTTAGGCTGCTGGGACATCCATTGATCTTTGGAGAGGTAAGGTCAGAACAAGTACCCAGCCTGTAATCCTTCTCCACATTTTTCTTCTCCAGACCTGTTGGAATTACATAAGATTGTCAATGTAAGCTTTGTTCTGCTGGTGTTTCTCTCCCTTCTGTTATTTCTCTCCTCTTATCCATCGTTGTCTCCACCTTCTTCATTCTCGTTATTTTCCAGATTCTACCTCTTTCCTCTTTCCTCTTCATCTAAAGAGTGATGAGCCCCTTTGGTCAATTTCAAGGTTGTTTCTCAGTTTGCTGTGGATTATCTGGCCACTGATGTGAAACCGCCATGCAGGGGAAAGCTTTAGGCATCAGATAAATGTGAATTGAAATTTTGGTGTTTTACCTATTTGCTATGTGACCTTGGACAAATCACATAGCCTTTCCTCCTCTTTAAATAAGGATTGGATTAGCATATGAGTGTACTTGTGACTGGCCAGTGGCAAGTGACCCGCTGATGGTATTATCATTATCGTTGTTATTTTTTATTATAATTATTCCCTATAGAGAAGGGGTGTGGGTAAAGTCAGCCCCTGCCTGCCTCAACCCCACCAGAGCTCAGCAACAATAACAAGCATTGCTCCTCAAGGCTTTGCTTGCACAGGGTCTGAGCCAATGAGACACAGTCTGATGTTAGGAGCACCATCCTTAGAAAAATGGTCTAGGAAAGTCAGATGTGCAGTTACCTAGATGAAGATGACCCAGGAAGACTCCCTCCCAGTTTCATCCCATTAACATCACTAGGCGGCAGCTTGGCCATCTGACCTCTCCCTGAAGCTTCTCAGCTTCATCAGTGCAGCCACAAGAAAGGAGCTTCTGTTACTGCCTTCAGAGCCCTTGGTGTCACTGCCTTTTGAGGACAGTGAGGAGGCGGGGAAATAGATTTGTTTGAGTTTATTTATGATTCTCGACATCAGGACAAAAACCCTGGTGCAGTAGAACTGGAAAGACTGCTAGGTTTAGAATGAGAAGACTTGGATCTGAGCCATGGCTCTATCGTTTACTAATTATGAAACCTTGGGCAAGTCATTTAACTCTGAGGACATCTCCTGCCATTAAGTGACAACAGTCCTTTAGTGTGGATTCATCTAGCACGGCATGCAGTACATGCTGGCTCCTTCCTTTTAACACTCTAATAGAAAGGATATTAGACATGGATTTCCACTCTGCAGGAACCTAGAGTTGACCAGGAGAAACAAAGTGCTTATAGTAGATGCTGATGATTATACAAGAGGCAGCATGGCCTTGGGTGAAGTGCAAGAACTCTTGTATGAGACTTCCTGGGTGCACATCTCTGATCTCCTGCTTATCACCTGTGACTTTGGGCAAATTAAATAATCTCTACATGTCTCAATTTTCTCATCTATAAAATGGAGCTTGTGATATTAGTATATATATATAGTTGTTCTGAAGATTAAGAGAGTGAACAGACAGAAACCATCACCATCACAGAAGAATCTTTGTCTCAGTGCTCGTTTCTATTATTATATATCAAGTTACAATAACCCTCCTTAAATGCCCACCTCACTATTTCCTTTTTTTCATCACTTGGCCATATTTGATTGGACTAAGGGTGGGGACCTCAACTGAATTTCAGTTGGGCTGATCAGAGTCCCTTCTCTAGAGATTTGGAAATGAAGCCGAGTATTGTGTTTGTGTATGTGTGCCTGAGAGAGAGAGAGAGAGAGACAGAGAGAGACAGAGAGAGAGAGAAAGACTTGTAACAGATATTCTCAAGAGCTTTGGTTTAAACATCTTCCCTCTACTTCCCACCTGGGTGGACTGGAGGAGCAGGAAGAAAAACAGAGAAATTCACAAAGAGGGACAGAGATAGAGCCAGAGAAAGGCAGCAGAGGTGGAGGGAAGACACACAGAGGGGAGTACAGGAGAGAGGGAGAGAGTCAGACAGCTCTCTAGACCTTGGTTCTAGTACATTCTTGAAGCCCAGTTGCATTTGTGACCTTGAATTCTGGGACACTTCTATGTCATTTTTGACAAATCCTTTTGAATCAATCAGGGCAGCCTAGTTTATGCTGCAGTAACAAACATTCCATACACAAATCAAGATGGCTTAATACTACACAGGTTTTGCTCATTCTATGGGCCAACATATACAATCACCAGGGAGCTCTGCCTTATCATCCTCACTCAAGGATAGAGGCTTTATCTTGACACAGGCCTCCACAGTAACTTTAGTAAGGAAGGGATTGTAGCAAACTGTGCACTGGCTCTAAACCTTCCACTTCAAGTGACACAGATTGCTTCTGCTCACAACTTCATTAGCCAAAAAAGTCACATGACCACACTTATCTTTCAGGGGGAAGAGAAGTACAATCTCACCATGTGTAAATAAGGAATCCCAGAGTATTTCTGAACAGCCTTTACTAACTACTAACTAACTACCTTTACTAACTTTTCTCGTCAATCCACCTTTAAATGCTTTCTATTAAAAAAATGATTAAACAATAATTCCTAAAGAACAGAGATGAACAGAAAAGAAATCCTCAGTTTCCTAGGTGGTTGCAGTTTAATTGGCTGGGACAAGCTTTTAGAATCCAGAGACAAGCTTTTAGAATTCAGAGAAGGAACAGACCAAAGAGCAGATAAAGTTATGCAAGCTGGGTGGAAGAGGTAGTATTTGAGCTGGGCTCTGTTGGTGGAAGTATTTGCCTGGCACCTTTGCAATTCAGCTTTAGAAACTTTGTTTGCCCATAACATGGGTGTACTTTGAAGCTATGCAGGCTGGAGTCTGCATCCCTGCTCCTTGGGGACAGACTGAGCTGATGGATGATAGGCACGTAGCATATTACATGATGCTGACTAGAGGTTCAGGAAATGTTTGCTGCCTTTCCTTATCTCCCTACACCACAGTCTTCTCTTTCTAGTTACTGCTGTGGCAAAGTTTCTTATTTTTGCCTGGGGAATCTAAACACTTCATACTGGCAGTATCACTGGAGGCCACGTGATTGAGGGGTTTGCCATTTTCCTGGGAAGACGAGTTTACTTGTTGGCATAAAGTTCGTTGCCTTGCTGTTACAAGCCAACAGACTTGAGGCTCTGAGATACCATCTGTTTCTCAAATATATATATATTAGAATCTTCCCTGAGAATGTCATTTTCCACTTCAGAGATCCTTCTTTTTTTTTTTTTTTTTTTTTTTACCAACTAGTAGAAATCCTAGATACTTACAATTATTCTTTTTGTGTGATTATTAACCTGTAAAATGAAAGAGAAAAAATATGTAGATACAGAATAGCAGTTGAAACCCAGTGCAACAGAATTATATTTCTAAGCCACAGCTCCAAGAGTAGCTCTCCTCTGCCAGTAGGTACCCAATGACCATGGAATAAATTTTAAGTACAATTCTAGTAACATCTCTCATGATATTAATATTCCTTTATGTGGTACCCTTCCTCCTATTGGCAACCTTTGAAGTCAGCTAAACAGCAACGTATTTATAATGTGTTTGGTTGCAAGTAATAGAAAACCCAACTCAAAGAGACTTAAACAGTAGTGGAATTTACCAGCTCATGTATTTGAGAAGTCCAGAAGAACAGAAGAACTCAAGGTTGGTTTGAACCTATGTTTCATCACTATCACATGGATATGTTCTTTCTGTCTTTTTTATCTACTTTTCGTGGAGTCAATTTTATCTCTTTGAGGCCTTAAGATAGCTGAGGATGTCCCCAGAGGTTCTGGGCCTTCTGCTTCCCTTAGAGTGTGAGTAGTGTTTCCATTCATTCACCTTCTGAACTAATTTCCCACCTTCCTCTGATTATACCTTTGTAAGTCAGTTGCCCACACTGGATTACTCTGAAGCCATGCAGGCTTGGATAGTGGAATGGATTGTGCTGAAGGCTTAACAAATCACAGAGACACATTGACTTAGGCAAGTCAGCTGCCCCATCCCCATTCCAAATTCTGCCTGAATTTCCCACTTTCAAATTCCCTCATTAGAATTTCAAAATCTGTAAGAAAAGACCCAGAAAGTATGCATACCGGGGCTGCAGCCATTAATGCATCCAATACGGTCAACACTCAGTCTGTCTATATGTTAGCAAATATTTGCGAAGGACTTACTATGTTTCAGAAAACTGTATTCTACCAGATCCAGTCTTAGGCTTAAAGGAAGTCACAGTCTAGTGTAGGGACACTGGGGAGAACAAGTATAGAATGTTTTGATTATCTACTCAGGTGCTATGATAAAAGTTGGCACAGGGTGCTCTGTGAGCCCAGAGAAGAGGAAAGGGCATCCACAGTGGAAACTGAGGGTGAGTAGAGTCAGAAAGGACTTTCCAGGGGAGATAATGCTGAGGAGAAAATGAGATTTAATCCATTGGGAAGGTGGAAAGAGGAGAGAGGAAAAAACAGTATTCCAGACAGACAGCACAGTATGTGTGAAGCAGAGCCATGGACAAAGCATGGTTATTTGGTTAATGCAGGTAGTTCAGTATAGCATAGGCGTCAAGAATGTGAACTCTTGACATCGGAATGCCTGGGATCACATGCCAGTTCTATCACTTAGAACTGTGTGATGGGTAAGTTACTTGACTTCTCTGAGTTTCTGTTTCCCCATTATGAAATGGCTATAATAATACAAATAATAGTAACTACCTCATTAAGGTTGGTGAGGATTAAATGAGTTAGGTATAAACTACTTGCATTATGCTGCACTATAGAAGCACTATAAAAGTATTAGCAATTATTATCATGGCCAATGTTGTGTGTATATAAGGACACACACACTTATCTATTTGGAAGCACCAAATCTGGAAAGTGAATAGGAAACCTGGAAAAATTTGATATTGTATATAATACAGCCTTGCTTTCCCCTTGGTTACCGCTATATGACGAATTCAAGGCTTGCGAACTGTAACGGATTTTATTGTTCTTGTCTAAATTGATTGCTTAAGCTGCTGAGTTTGAGAGATTTTGCATGATCATATCAATGTTGTAATCTTATCATTACTGTACTCACTGCTGCTCAGCAATTTCCTCATCTCAAAAAATGACTCAGGATAGTTTGTGCTTGAAGGATCGTTCTTTGGAATCAGACAGATCTATCTGACTTGACTCCTACTCTGTCATACATATAATTCTCACAGCAACTCTGTGAGTGAGGTCTTGTTACTCCCATCTTGCATGTGAGGAAACTGAGGATTGGAAAAGTTAAGCAATCCACCTACTGTCATAGAGATGGTAGGTGGCAAGACTGCACTTTGAGTCCAGGATGAAAACTATGTTTTTTTGCTTCTGCTTTGTTGTTTTAATTTTGTAAAATGAGATGACAGTAACTACCTCCATATTGGTGTGAAGATAATGTGAGATAGTGGTTGTGAACCAGTCAACATTATGAATGGCCCAAAATAAATATTTAATAACTTTGCTCTGGTGATGACAATGACAATATTTGTCTTTCTCAAGTTTTTAACAAGCATCAAATTAACTGATGGGTGTGAAAAAAATGTAAGGAGGGAAGATCATTCATGGAGATATCATAAAAAGAGAAAGAGTTCATGATGATTAATTTATTTAAAATTGCAAAACCTTCCCTACTACCCCCCCACCCCACCCCACCAACAACGTTTGCTGTCCCCTATCCTGCTTTATTTTTCTCTGGAGGACTCCTCACCATCTAACATGGCATATTTTAAATTATTTACATTTTAAGTTTTGCATGTTCCTTACTAGAATGTAAGCTTCATGAGGGTGGGAATTCTAGTTGGTTTTGTTCTTTGCTGAATCCCCCAGGCCTAGAATAGTGCTTGGAAATAATAAATGCTCTATAAATATTTGTAGAGTGAATGATGAATTCACAAGTTAATTAATCAACTATCCATTAGAAAAATGAGAATTCAGGTCCCTTCCATCCCTGAGATCCTGTGATTCTGTGTGTTTACATGCATTTTTTGACCGTTCCTACTTTTGAAGGATACAGGAGAGTGGAAAGTCATCTGTCTCAGTTATCGTGATGGCAAAATCATAGCTTCTGCATGAACCTCAAGCCTTGTGTAAAACTTACCTTGTCATGAGCATCATTTCCACATGTTCATTCTTCAGACTCGGGTTAATGCTTTAAGGCAACCTCCATGTTTGGTTTGGTATCACCTGGTGAACCAAACATCAGTGCCATATCAAAAAGCAATGACACCATGCCTTTCTCACCACAGACACTTGGAGGAGCCACGGCACAGTCCTTGCTCACCCTTCTCTTTGCAGCCCAGCAGCGGGAACTCCAGTCTCCCCTCACCTATACACATACACACACACACACACACATACACACACACATACATGCACACACACACACACCATTCTCCTTTGATGGAGATAGAATTCCTATTTCTTCTTCACATGGATTCTGGATCTTCCCCATCCATACTGTGTGTTCTCCCAGGATAGTAGAGATCACATTAGTGAATTCTTCCTCAGCTGGATTAGCAACACCCTTCATTTCTTCAAGAATACAACACATGAAAGGACTTCATTCTTTAAAAGCAAATGTAGATTTTCCTCATTTCCTCCTGCCCATCTGGCCATTCTTGCTAAGCCCCTGAAAAGGCCCTTCTTGGTGTCCCCAGAGCTCTGTTCTACTCCCCGCTACCACATCACACTACACATCCTCTCATAGCTGTTCCCTCCACATCCCTGGCTGCAACAACCAAGGCTATGCTGGCAGCTTCCCTGTGGTCCAGGCTCTCTCTCCTGAGCTCCAGACCCTGACTTCTACTTGTGAACTGGGTGTCTCCACCTAGATTGCTCTCAGGCACCTGACATTCAACATTTCCACATTTAATTCAACATCTGTGCCCTTGAGCCTTCCTTCCTACACCAGCGAATGGCAGCTCTGTTCATCTGGTCACACAGGCCAGGGACCCGTGTTCCAGTCTGACTGTGACCTTCCATCCTCCTCACTCCTGTCCCACTTCTGGGCCTCCATTGGCCTTGTAGAGATGTGGATTCAGCATCCTGATGAGTCCCGAGTCTAGCCACTAATCGCATGCCTATCCTAGCCACAGGCCTGCATCCCATCTCACACAATGTACTTCATCCTCCTTTGCCTCCAGTCTTTGCCTTCTCAAATGAACTCACTTCACTGCTACAGAGAACTATTTCTAGAACACAGTTCCAACTAAATCATGCTCCTGGTTAAAGCCATTCTGTGACTTCTGCAGAAGTAAAACTGAGATTCTTGCCCTACTCCTGCCCCAGGTGTCTGGCTCATCCACCACTACTATCCTTAGCTTCCTCACCTACAAATTGCAAATATATATCCCTCCTTCATGAAGGTGTTGTGATGACCAAACCAGCAAATCCGTGTACTGTGTGACATCTTTGCTAGCATGATGTCTGGCACACAGTAGGTGCTCCACAACTGCCCAATTCCCTTCCATCCGTCTTTCTGAACCAACATTTGGGATTGATCAGAGACTTTGGTGGAGATTTATCTTCTGTAAACTGAAACTGAAGCATTTTTAGCTGCCTTTCCTTTGCCCAGGCAAAAGCAGAATGCCACTCCCGCATCCCAATTCTATCTCTGTGATGACAGATCATCAAGTAATTAGGGCAGCAAGCATCTGAAATTGTGTCAGCTCCCTGATGGTTGGGTCCCCAAGTGCCTGGCCTAGTACTGAGCAAGGCATGAGCTTCTTTCCATGCTGCTTCTCCAAAATCTCTGGGCTGGGATGGCTAGAAGGAAGAGAAATAGAATGCCCGGGGCACTGACTCTGTAGGCAAGGGCAGCAGCTTTCCATGTCTCTGCAAGAGGCATTATAGGTGGATATTTGGCAGGGAGGGTTAATGAAAAAAGCATGAGTGTGGGAATAAGAAAATGTGGGTTTGAAGCCTGACTCGAGCCCTCCACATATCTAGTACATGTTGACAACTTTTTGAGCCTCAGTTTCCTCAGCTCTGAAATGGGGATAATGCCTTTGATCTCACTGGGTTTGTGGAGAGCTCAAATTAAATAATGGATGCATTATATAAGATATCATTTCAATATGGAGACACTAATTATTGATATTAGGTGTGTTGTGCTGAACCTGCATTGAGGGACAGACAGTGACAGTCTCAGAGCAGGCTCCCCTGTCTACTCGCTGTTTGGGTGAACTGGGGCTTGTTAATTAACCTCTCTGGGCCTTAGCATGTTTATTTTTAAAATAGGGACAATTGCCCACCACACTACATAGGATGGGTTATGTATGTATTCTTGGTAAGCTGTAAAGTACTAATGATAGTTATAATTCTTGTTATTTATGCTAATCATGGTAGACAAAATTAGTTATTCATCTTTGTTATTAAATCAGGACAGTAAGTACTATTGTTTTGGAGGACAGTGCCTCAGTTGGAAGCCTTGGACAAACTTAATCTGTGTCTGTTTCAAGTAAAGGGTTAAGAGTGCAAGTTTGGTGAGCACCTAAAACAGTGCCTGGTATACAGTAGGCAGTCAATAGATGTAAGTGCTCAACAAACACATGTTGGGTAATTTAATGAGTGAATGAAAAGTTATGTCATGGAATTATTTTGAAGTCTACATGGAATGAGACTGTGTATTATGTACTGTGGAGTGATGCACATAAGAGCATGTTACTCTTTGACAAAGCCATCATATATTATGTCCAAGCCTACCAGAATAACCTCCTTCAACATGTCTTTGTGTGCTCTTCTAATGCAACAAGGATGGACTCTGCACACCCAACCCTCCAGGGTCAGAGCCCTGAAAGCCTTGTGAAGCCCGAGGAGACTGTGATGTTGTGTGTCACACCAAGCATAAGTGACAGTAGCAAACACATTAGAGGTGCAGTTTGCCTTTCTTCATTCCCACTCATTCTCATACTGTCTAATTTGGAAGAACATTGGACCCAAGAGTCAGAGATAATGGTGCTTTTCTTCTATTTATTTATTTATTTATTTGAGATGGAGTCTCGCTCTGTCACCCAGGCTGGAGTGCAGTGGCACAATCTCAGCTCACTGCAAGCTCTGCCTCCCTGGTTCACGCCATTATCCTACCTCAGTCTCTCGATTAGCTGGGACTGCAGGCACTCGCCACGATGCCCAGCTAATTTTTTTGTATTTTTAGTAGAGATGGGGTTTCACCATGTTAGGCAGAATGGTCTCGATCTCCTGACCTCGTGATCTGCCCGCCTCAGTCTCCCAAAGTGCTGGGATTACAGGCGTGAGCCACCGCGCCCGGCCAATCATGGTGCTTTTAACCTATAATCTTTCTTTTGAGGTTCTGAAATGTTTCAGAAATCCAAACAGACATCTTTTTGAGTTTTGCTATGTTCCTGACAAATAGTGAATGAATGCATCCTTTTCCCCGCTATATGTAGGTGAATTAAAGAAAGAAAACACTACTGCATGGAATTGGAAAGCATTATAGAAGCCTCCTACCTCGGAATCGTAGAGATGCAAGGACCCTTAAGGGTTTCTCCTGCAACCTTCCACCGAGTTTCCTCCACTTCACCCCTGGCTGGCAGCCTCTATGTGCCAGGATACTTCCTGTTTTGTCTGGCATCTCATCTGCACTAGTGCTCTTCATGGACCCAATGTGAGCCTTCCTTAAATTTTACCTTCTTTGGAGTCTCACAGTAGAAAAGCTGTCCCTCTCCTCAGCGTCTCCACTTCAAATGTTTGAGAACTGTGTTCCTGTCTTCTCATCTTCTTTCCTTCTGGCTAAGACTGTCTTTAAATTCTCCATACTATCTTATTGTTTGTGATAATAGTATATAAAATTTGTTGAGATAAAGATTATTATGTGCCAGGCACTGCCCTCAATGCTTTATTTATTTATTTTAATACAGCAGCTTATGTGTATGGAATACTCATTATCCCCAATACAACAGCTATGTGTGTATGGAACACTCATTACCCCCCACTCATTGTACATATGAACTGGTTGAGGCCTAAAAGGAGATGGCAATAAACCCAGCTAGTATACGTATGGCTAGGATTTGATTCTAGAGTGTTGGCTACAGAGTTTTCACTCTTAACTCATAGACTGTATCTCCCTTACTTTTTAAAAAATGCTTCTAACAAAATAATATAGATAGATTGATTATAGATGGACAGGTGGAAAGGTGGAAAACGGACAGGTGAAAAATAAATGATTCCAGTGTCTCATGGTGTCTGAGGAGCAAGACTCTTGCCCCTTGAGCTGGACTCTGCCTCTATTAATACAGCCAGGGATTTGCACCCGGGGCAACAGCACAGTGCAATAGTCACAGGTGCCACCCAAGAGCCCAGATGCCTGAATTTGAAGCCTGGCTCTACTTCTTACTCATTATGCAACCTTGGCCTCTTTCATCATTTGGTCTTCTCCATCTTATTTAGGATTCAGCTCAGTTGTCACTGCCTCAGAGATTCCTCTACCATCACCCTTGTGGTGGACACTGTGAGGTGCCATCCAGAAATTCCTTAAAGATGGGACTTGTTGGTCCAGCTTCTGAGAGTGCAGTGGGCAGACAGCTTGCACTTGCTAGCCTTCTCTGGGATTGCCTCGGCTACAGGGAGCTGCCTTGCCCAAGGTCATATCCTTCCTCTGATAGCCCTCATCCAATAACTTGTTGATGTGGAGGCATCAGGTCAGGACAAGTCTGCATGACTGTTCAAGCTCCAAGACTCCCTCAGGGTTGGCCAAGACTGTCCCTGGCCTGCAGTGCAACTTGACATCGCCCTCTGCTGACCTCTGGCTTCTGTTCCCCCTCCACAGATGAAGATTCCAAGAGCACCGCACATCCTAATACATATCCTGCATACTACTCTGTCTTGGTGTCTGTTCAGGGGAGCCCTCCAACTTGACCATGGCCACTGCGCCTTCTCCACTGGGAGGGACCATCTTGTTCTATTCTCACCCTTTGTATCAACTCACGAAGTACATTTTCTTTTCAGTATAAATCAGAGTCCATCATGAACTGAATTTGTTTATTGCTTGTTTCCCCTCACACCCAGTTCTCTTTACTAAAATATAAGAGTCTTTTATTTTAGACTCTTTTTTTTTAAAATCCAGTTTTATTAAGGTATACTTGTATGGCATGGTGACTGTAGTCAATAATACTGTATTGTATACTTGAAATTTGCTAAAATATAAGATTCTTATCTTCCTCAAAGGCATTCAATAAGTATCCGTTGAATTAATACACTATAATATAATGGTTAAATTCACCCTGCATTTGAAGCTAAACATCCTGGGTTCAAATCCTGATTGTGACACTTCCTAACCAGTGATCTTGCCCAAGCTTTTAAATCCTGGGAACTACCAGTACTTGGCCTAGGGCATGCATCGCACAGGGTAAGTGCTCAATAAATTTTAGCAATTAATAGTCAGTTCATTCATGGGGTTGTTGTGAGGATAAAATGAGATAATATATGCAATTGGCATAGGTACCATAGTACCTAACTCAGAATAAGCCTTCAGCAAATTTATCTATTGTCATTACCAACTGTCCAAGTTAAATGCCTGGAAAGCAAGTCAGTGGCCTCAGCTTTGGAGTCCCCTGCAGTGTCAGACACCGCACTGAGTAGACTGGAGGCACAAAATCAAGGCTGGTGGGTTGACGAACAATCCTTCCTCCTCCATCCTCTAGGGCAAGGAGTGGACTGCCTTTATTCTGAGCACTCCACAGCGCCTAACCCACTGCCAGCCACACAGCAAGCACTTCACATGGGCACTTTGAAAAGCTGGTTTGAACTGAATTTCAATGTCATTAGGATGCTAAAATGTGGTCTCCATGGTGACTCCCAGCCCAGCAGTCTGAGGAAGGTGCTTCCAGATCTGGTGGCTGGCACACTGCAGCCTCTAAACACATGCCATATTTTTTCGCATTTCTCAGACAGATTGTGGGTTGTGTGTTCATTAATTAAGATGAGAGTAATTGGTCCCAGCAAATAGTTTGCACATCAGCTTGCAAATTGTGTGCACTACGAGGCCCCGTGGTTCTTTCTTCCCTATCTCATATCTCTATAGCTGGTTCCTTGGCTCCTGACTGTTTCCCAAAATCCCCAGCCCCTCATTTTACTGTAACAGTTGAGGAATAAAGGGAGAGTAGGATTTAACATGAAATTTCTTTGGCTTATTGTAAGTCTATTCATGCCCACGGAGGGAAGAAATAATAAACCCCCTCATCTGCATGCAATACTTTGTGATTTTTAACAAATGCTTTTACACATGCCATTTCATGTATTCCTCACTTTCTCACTGGGAATCAGTTATTATTATTGTTAAAGCTGTTAAGGGTTCAGTGCTATAGAGCACCAGTTGTATCTTCTCCACTTAGCCGCTGTAGAAATGGCAGCTTGCGTGGGCTGTCCACTTGCGGCTTTCCCATTGTGAAATATAGTGATAACCTAGGACCTACTTCACAGGGTTAAGTTGGGGGCTAGGCGAGATAATGCAGAGAAAGCACAGAGACCACATAGTGGGCTCTCCGTGTATTTTGTTGTGAATATGCCCATTTTACAGATAAAAACTCAGGGCTCTGAGACACCCAGTTGCTTGGCCAAGATCTCTAGCTTGCAAGAGGCTTGATAGATGCTAGACTTCAAGCTCTCTGATTTCTAAATAGACACTATTTCTACTCCATGACCTTAATTCTGGCTACCATAGGCTGAGTCTGTGCTTAGTGTGGGGGCCCAGGCTGTACACTGGACTTTAGGTTCTAGTGCTTCTGGTCTACAGAGTCCTCTCTGAAAGGTTGATATGTGCAAGGATCCTTGCTCCTGTGAAACATTTCCTCTGATTTTTTCCTATAGCAAGGCTAATTTGCAGTTGTTGTAAGGATGTAATTTTTTTTCTTGCATCACGAAATGACTCACACCCCTCTTCAGTTATTGTACCCCAAGGCCATTATAACATTCTGTTATTTACAGCACTGTGACCCCGGAGCAGCCAAAAGGCTCTGCTGCTTGCCTTGTTTTCTGTAATTATTTTGTTCTTTTCTATCCCTAAAACAAACCTTTTGGTGCCAATGGAATGGGCCTTTTCGGACAGTCTGTGGTGAAGGACCAGAGAGCCCCAGGTAGTGAGGAACATGTTGTCTTCCTTATTCCTGGGCAGTACCTAGTAGAGTGCTTTGCACATGGTAATCCCTCAATCAGTACTTGTTGCATGAATGAATGAATAAATCAGTTGGTTGATAAATCAGAGTTGTAAGTTCATATGCTGAGTTTGGCCCCGGCCTTCTCTGACTTTTCAGCTCTATCAGTCAACCCCATGTTCACATGCAGTTGTCTCATTGTGTGCTTTCTTGACATTTCTTGCAAATGACTCACCCAGATCCCGGTGCATGTTCCTTCAGATACACCTGTGTGAGGGAGAGCAGGGTGTGTAGTATCTACTCATCTCAGGGCTGAGAAACTTTCTTAAAGCAGAAAGCCATCTGGGTGACTAGGTAGGCCCTCCATCAAATGCCTCACCTGATGGAGCATCAGGGCTGGAATTCCTGGCACCATAGTGAGTGTCCTCACCCTGCACCAGGAACAGAACCTGGGGAGCTTGCCATGTCTCCCCATGCCTTGCTCTGTGACTGTGGATTCTGTGGAGCAGCAGAGCAGCAAGACGAAAGATGGATGTTTCAAAGAGGAAGCAAGGATAGTTGTATGGAAGGTCTTGGAAGCTGGAATAGCAGAGGCAGGTGGCCAGGGCCTTCCCAAGAAGCCCTCCTTGAATCTTGCATGGGATTCTACCATTTGAAGGTAACTAAGACACACATATAAAACCATGCAATAGAGGAGAAAGCCCTGGCAAAGCTGTAGTGAGACTTGCACTCTAATTCTTGTCTTGCTACTTATGAGGTCTGTGACCTCTATCAAGCCCTGTAGCTTTCTGAGCCTCCGTTTCCTCATCTGTCTAGTGCCATAAGTTATCCCTGCCTGTTGCTATTGTGTAGAACAACCTGAACAAGGTGATGGCTACGGGGAAGGGTTGAGAAAGACCGCTTATGCTACATAAGACAAACTGCAAGCGTTATTGTAGGGCAGTGAGGAGCTATATATAGGATATTTTAATACAGAGAATGTTCCCTGGATTAAATGGCTTCTTATTCCAAGGAGAAAAATTAGTTCTAGCCCAAGGCTAGTCATTAAATCAGCAAAATGATTTTTTGAGGCCTCAGTTTCCTTACTATTTGAGATGGAGGTTGGGTTAAATGACCTTTAAATTCCTACTAGGGGCACATTAGGGTAGATACTAAGCTCAGTTAATTTGTGGATAGCAGATTAACTACATGGAAAGGAAGTCTCTCTCCATCTTGGGGAAAGGAAATCACATTTACTGATACCTGCTTTTTGTCAGGTAGTTACATTCCCTACCTCATTTAACTGTCACACAGCCCTATGAGGTGCAATAAGCCCTGTGGGGATGCTAAAGCTTTATCAGCCTTTATTACCCTCACTCTACTGAGAAGAGAACAGCCTTAGAGAATGTTATGGGTAGAGCTGTACCCCTCCTCTCACCCCAAATGTATATGTTGAAGTCCTAACATTCAGTACCTTAGAATGTGACTTTGTTTGGGAATAGGGTCATTGCAGATAGAGTTAGTTAAGAGATGCCATTATGAGGGGCCGGGGAGGGGGTTGTAATCCAGTATAACTGATGTCCCTATAAAAAGGAAAAATTTGGACAGACAGACAGACACCATGTGAAGACGAAGGCAGAGATCAGTATGACTCTTCTAAAAGCCAAGCAATGCCAAAGGTCACCAGAACACTACCAGAAGCTAGAGGAGAAGCCTGGAATGGATTCATCTCACAGCCATCAGAAGGAAATAGCCCCGCCAGCACCTTGATCTGGGACTCCTAGCTCCTCAATTGTGAGACAGTAAATGCTGTCGTTGAAGTCACCTGGTTTGTGGCACTTTGTTTCAACCACCGTAGATTACGAAAACAGAGAGGTTAAGTGACTTGCTCAGGGTTGCAAAGCTAGAACTCACTCCTGGGTCTTTTTCATTCGAAAGCCTATGGATTTGTCACTGCATATTCTCTGATACCCTGAGGTGTTGAGCCCATGTGTGTGAAAGACTGGGGTCAGTGAGGACGTTTCTGAGCCCATGTCTGATCTGAGCATCCTCTGCCCTGGCCATGACTGGTCCTGTCCCCTGCCAAAGGGAGGGATGGAGGCCCCGAGGACCCGGGGCTCTTCCTTCTTCTTCATCCTTCTTGCTGTCAGCACTGGAGGAAGCAGCAGGGAGGCAGGCAGCCTCTGGCTTGGCTGGCTTCCCCAAACAGTGTCCTCCCACAGTTAGATGTGGCATTCTCCTGCCAAGGAACCAGATGCTCCATGTTGTAATGTGATGTCACGGCAGGAAAAGGTATGTGAACAAAGGTAATCACGGAAGACACTGCTCAGGCTAATGTTGCCTCTTGCTTAACAGCCCATGGCTGCTGGCCTAGGCAGCTGAGAATTGGCAGTACCCTGGGACTTCTACACACTCACTTGTAACGCTTGAGACATGCTTCTCTGTTCGCAGGCCAGGACTTTATGGGCCCTTAGGCAGGAGACCCCGAACACCCCACAGAAGGTGCAGAAAGGGCAGCAACAGAGGAACTATCAGAAAAAAAAAAATAAAGATATCCTGGGCACCCGCATTTTCCCAATTTACTCTTCCACTTATCTACCCTGTGAGGTGGCTTTCACCAGTTGCTCTTTACCC
The DNA here is from genome assembly GCF_009764315.1 of Trachypithecus francoisi. NCBI lineage: Eukaryota > Metazoa > Chordata > Mammalia > Primates > Cercopithecidae > Trachypithecus > Trachypithecus francoisi. The sequence continues at coordinate 19,611,137 of NW_022681457.1, read as the reverse complement.
TGGGGAGCAAATGAGCTCAGAGATGTGAGGCAAGTTTTCCAAAGTCATACAGTAAGAAGAAGGAAATTGAGGGTGAAAAACTGTTCTATCTACAGGAATCTCTATGCTCTTTTATCCACAGCACACACCATAATACACATAACCGTGGGCATGATTCTGGCTGTCTTCTGTACCTCCTCCTTACCTTAGAGAGCCAGCAGAGAAGTCTGTTGGAGAGAGTTGGCTTTTGATTTTCTTCTTAAATTGCAGATCCAACCACATCATTCAGCCTGTGAGCCCCTACTGCCTATGAGAGATGTGTGGACTCCTTGGCCTGGACTCGCCTGACCTTTGGCTCCTTTGCCACCCTTCCTCCTCACCTGCTGCTCTCCCCACACAGAGGCCAGCCTCTGGAATCCCCAGACTGCCCCTTTCCCGAATGTGTGCTCTCCCCACTTTGCTCAGCCTGCTCCTCCCGGCTTGGTATGCCCTCCCCTGCACTACATGAAAAATCCTGCTCATTAGTCAGAAATCAGTCCTCTTTGTGCTGCCTTCCTGGGAGCTCCCAGGAAGTTCCAGCACGGTTGTCAGTGCTGTGATCGTTGCCTGACATAGGGACCCTGAGTGTCACCTCTGGAGTCAGACTGCCTGTTGTTGCATCCTTTCTCTGACATTTCCTAGCTGTGTAAGCCTGGAGAAATTGCTTAGCCTCGCTGTGACTTCTTGTGAAATGAAGATGACGATAATGAGTGCTTACTCCATGAGATTATTGGGCAGACTGAAAATGGCAAGCATATAAAACACTCCACGTAGTGCATTGGGCTATTTTTAATAGTCTTGCTTGTTTATGCCATTAGACTGTGTGCTCCTTGAAGTTGAGGACTGCATCTTATTTCTCCTTTGTAGCCCCCGTAGTTTCTAAATGGGGCCTTGTGGCCAGTTGATAAACCTTTGCTAAACAAAAGAAAAATATGTGCATAAATAAAAAGAGATGACAAGATTTATAGTAGCATATGTGTATCCAGCATCAACCAGGTGATAATAATACTAATAACAGAATTACCCAGCATGTTTATTGAGTGATTACTATGTGTCAGGCACTGTCTTAAACACTTTGCCTGTTACCTCATTCAATTGTCTCAACATCCTTCTTAAGTAGTGACTGTCATTTGTGTTGCCATTTTATGGATGAAGAAACTGGGGTACATGGGTTGCAGTGACTTCTCTGTGGTTACACAGCTAGAGTATAGCAGAGATGGATTCAACTCAGGCTGCCTGGCTGAGAGCCCATGCTCATGGCCACCCCATTTTGCTGCTTCCAAGGAAGGTGTAATGGCAGTGATCAGCCCAGGGAGGCAAAAGGAGGATCTTAAAATAGCAACCCATGCTAAGAGGCAGGACACAGTGAGGGAGACAGGCAGGGGCAGGCTGTGTGCAGAGCAAGAAGGTGGGGCTGAGACCTTCACTGCAAATGGTCCTGGTACAGTCCTCACTTTTCTCTGTGAGTCAGTCCAGTTGTCTTAAAGGAACTGAGATAGAGCAGATGGCCACAGATGTACAGGTGTGTTCCCACCTGAAGGCAGGAAGATGGGTACCATGGAGCCTTCCTTTTATTTTGTGTTGTGTTCCTGGCAACTAGCAGAAAGTCTGGCACTTAGTACATATTTAATATACAAGGTAGTTCAATGAATGTGTGAGGATTCAGGAACTCCAGGATTTCATAGCATGAATAGATATGCAATTTCCATTTATTTTACTTTAAACCTCTTCTCATCTGTCTGCCAGAAAGCCCAAGTTAGGGGAGAGGATGCACTTCTTTCCGTGATGAGATTTTGCTTATCCAAGAAGCCTGCATCTCTCATCATCAGCTCATGCATAGCCTTTGAGAGCCCTGCACTTCTGTAGCTCCAGCGGGTGGCATTGCTATGAGTGATGAAGTCCCCGGATGGTCTCAGTGGTGAGCAAATATTAACACTTTGAATCAATTGCACCTTCTTGATGACTGGGAAAACTGTTCGGAGGCTGGCAGAGAGTTATTGCACCATGCAACAGTCGAGCGTAGCTGATACAGTGGGAGCGAATGGCATAAATGAGTTTAAGGCTAAGATGGATTTGCACTTGGAAACTGAAATCATGCAATGGGGTTTGCTAGTGGAATTGCAAAGTGCACCTGGAAGAATGCCAAGAATAATGCAGATGTCTCAGCCCATGCTTTTCATTGTAGCCAACTACAGAATGGGAAAATTAATTGTACCTGCCTCATAAGGTAGCAAGTTGATGTACATGAGTTAATATAAATAACTTAGAATGGTACTGAGTATGTAGTAAGCAATTAATGAGTGCCACTCAGCATTAACACATACTAGGCACCCAAAATACAACTAAGAATAGACGGATTGGATTATAAGACGGAGAGGGTTGTCCTCACAAATCCTACAGTGCAATAAATGGTGTTATAACCAGTCACATAACAGTGTTGCAACTGTTGTGCAATGTGATAGGTGTTGTGATGGCAAAAAGACAGAGTGTACTGTAACTCAGAAGAGAGGCTACCCTAAGCTAGACTTGGATAGTCAGGGAAGGTCTCAGGATAAGGCGGCACAATGTGACGAATAGCAAGCAGGAGGTGGTCAGGTGGAACAGGTGAGAGGATGCTCCTAGGCAGCTTATGCAAGGACCTGGAGGTGAGAAAGACCGTGTTCATTGTGGGCACTCAATGTGGAGTTGGTGGGTATATGTATTCCCTAAAGCTGCCATGACAAAATACCACAAACTGGGGTAGCTTAAGACAATAGAAATTTATTCTCTTGCAGTTTCTAGAGGCTAGAAGTCCAAAACCAAGGTGTCGGCAAAGCTATGCTCTCTCTGAAGATTCTAGGGAAGAATCCTTCCTTGCCTCTCTCTATCTTCTAGCAGTTGCTAGCAGTCTTCAGCATTCCTTGGCTTGCAGCCATAGTGCTCCAGTTTCTGTCTGTCATTACGTGGCTGTTCTACTTATGTGCGTGTCTCGATTTTCTCTTCTTATAAAGATAACAGTTATTGGACTAGGGTGGTTTCTAATTTGTCCTATTGGACTAGATCCTATTGGTCTAATTCAATAGGATTAGACTCACCCTAATCCAGTATGACCTCATTTTAACTAAATACATTTGCAAGAATCCTACTTCCAAATAAGGTTATATTTTGAGTTTCTGGGTAGACATGAATTTTGAGGGGATGCTATTTAACCCAGTACAATGGGGGTGGCCAAGGGGAGTAGAAATGATTAAAGGTGAAAAGAAGACAGGAATCAGATTATGAAGGGATTCATAATAAAAAAAAAAACATTCATGAGCACTTACAATATATTAAGCACTGTGGTAGGCACTTTACACATGTAATATGCACACTCCCATTGAAAGAGGGAGAATCAGGTTGACTGAGGCCAGAGGAGAAAATCAGAGTTTACAAAGTGTGTCATCAGTTAGGGCCCTAGTAGAAAATAGAAGGTACACTGGATTGGAGTAATCTAAAGAGGGTTTAATAAAGGGATTGTTTAAGTGAGCAGAGTATAGGGAAAACATAGGAGATAGAGCAATGTGCAGGGCTGCTACCACCCCTGGAAATGGATGGTGTGGGTGAGGGAGCAGGTACTGGAACTAAGACCAGGAAGTCCTGTGAAGAAGCCATCTTGAGCAGAGCAGTGACTTTTGGTTGAGAAAGGAAGCCATCCCAAGGTGACGACATAGGGAGGAAGCCAATGGAGTGAATACACTAACTTGGTCTCTTGTCAAGACCCTGTTGGCCTACCTCAACCGGAGGACAAAAGAGAACAAGAGAGCCCATGGTGCAGTTCACATGGATAGCATCCTGGGGCCCTGGGCTGAGTGGAGAAGTCTGGAGCATGGATCTGGAGGATCAGACAGAAGACATCTTGCACTGGGGCATTGATGAGAAGGCAGAGCCTGAGAGCCAGAAAATGGGGAAGTTAGGTTGTGATGAGCAAGGTGACATAACCCAACGTTAAGAATGCACATGAGGTCAGGCACGGCGACTCACACATGGAATTTTAGCACTGTGTGAGGCCAAGGGAGGCGGATTGCTTGAGCTGAGGAGTTTGAGACCAGCCTCAGCAACATAGGGAGACCCTGTCTATACAAAAAATACAAATAATGATAATAATCACTGGGCGTGATGGCACATGCCTGTGTTTCTAATTACTTGAGAGGCTGAGGCAGGAAGATCATTTGAGCCCAGAAGACAGAGGTTGCAGTGAGCCAAGATGACGCCACTGCACTTCAGCCTGGGTGACAGAGGGAGACCCTTTCTTGAAGCCCTGTGATCACTCACCCTCATTCCCTATAGTACTAATATAGATGTATGCGTACATTAATCTATTCAACATGTATTTGCTGAGCATCTAGCATATGTCCATCACTGGTCAAACATATAGTGGTAAACAAAGCAGACAAAATTCTCTGCCCTCAAGGAGCTTACATTCTGATGGGAAAAGTAGATAGTAAACAAATAAAGACAATATACTGACTGTCAGAAGATGATTAAGTGCTATGGATAAAAACAAAGCAGAAAAGGGAAAGAGGGAGTATCAGGGGTGGGGTTGCAAATGGAAATAGAGTAGAATGAAGGTGATATGTGAGCACAGATCTAAATGGAGTTGAGGGAGGACACCATTCTGATACCTGGGGGATGAGGATTCCAGGTAGAAGGAAGGTCACACACAAAGGCTATAAACCAGAGCATGCCTGGAGCATCTGAGAAGAAGCAAGGATGTGCATGCTGGGAACTGAGTGTGATGAGATCAGAGAGGTAACAGGAGCCAGATCTGCAGATCCTGTGGTCTTTGAAGGTCTGTGTTATGCATGATACAACAGCATATTCTGAAATTCTGGCTGTCCTATGTGAACATTGCTCTCCCATCTGTAAAATGGGGATAAGAGTCTTCATTTTGCTTATCTCCAGTGGTGTTTGTAAGGGTCCAGTGAAAAGATGGGTTATGGTGTAGCTTTGAAAATCATTAAGTATGAGGCAAGATAATATTTGTATTGCTTAGTAATTTTGCCTCAGGCCTCCTGCTGCTGAGTAGAAAGGCTGCCCATGTCTTCATGAATGTGGCTGTGCTGGACCATTGCTTGACAGCAGGTTGTCATGTTTTCACACAGAAACTCATCTTCCTCCTCTCCTGGGCCTCCAACTCCCAGGCCTCATTTTTAAAACAGCAATTTCTCCCCACTGTGTTTCATGCCCCAAACCTCCTAAGTGGAATTACAGACCAGTAACTCACAGTGGCCTGTTATTTATCCTATATGCAATAAAGACTTTCCGTAGGTTATAGGAAATAAATGTGCTTTTTACTATCATCTGTAGTTCTTATTAAACTTATCCCCATGGTGAGGAAATATCTTTGTGAGACCAAGCAGTTTTATGTCCAAACAGCCAATGAGCTGATAATGGGTTTTATGTCTAGCTGTATCCAGCAGCATTGCAGGCAGCCCTTCATTCATTGCAGTTAGGAGATGCAGGTTTCTCAACCCATAGCGTGTAAATACTTCTTGTTAATGTAGTAGTTCATGCTTTTAAATAGAGTATCTGGTGTCCCCATGCATGCCTGTTGGCTGAAACACAAAATCTGAGATGCCTTATGGAGCTAAAGAAAGAAACCTGGACCAAAAATGAATGGTATGAGTTTATGAAATAAAGATGGAGGAGTAGAAAGAACTCTTTGCACTGGTAGAGTCTTTAAGCCATGAGAATTTTAAAATTGTAGATATAGGAGTTACTCTGTTATCTCCTCTTGGCAGAGAAATGGAAGGAGAAAGGCAGCTAAAATTGCTTGCTAATTATTCAGACAGAAGCAGCTTCTCATCCCAGGAAACTAAGACTTAGCATCTTTATCTGTGAAACAGGGATGATAATGCCATACTCCTAGAATTGTGATGCAAAGAAGTCAGCACAGTGCTGATGCCCAGTATGTGTTCAACAAAAAGAAAGCCCTGACTTTTAGTTCTAGTGTTATTCTTCCTTGCTAAATTCTTCCCTCTTGTTGTTCCCTTCAGTATAGCATACAAGTGAAAATAAGTAGCAGTCAATAATGTGGGGCCATGGATTAGGTGAGAAGACAGGAAGTGAGATCCAAACAGAGATCAACAGCGAGTATGGTTGACACCATGGGAATCTCAAACTTTTATCTGGTAGTACAGCATTGGTTTAGCTTGCAGACTAATTTCACAGAGTTATTTAAATGTAAATATACAAATTGGGTTTCTCTGCCATAACTAGGAAAGGGAAGAAGGAAATGAATCTATGTTTTTTGGTTCCTACCATGTGGCACCTACTTTCATATATTATCTTTACTATATTTCCAAAAGAATATAATTTCCATGAGAGCTGGAATTTTGGTCTGTTTTCATTTACCATCTGCTATGGTTTAGTTATTTGTTCCCTCCAAATTTCATGTTGAAATTTGATGCCCATTGTTGGAGGTGGGGCCTAATGGAAGGTGTTTGAGTGATGGGGGCAGATCCCTCATAAATAGAGTAATGCCCTCCCTCAGGGGTGAGTGAGTTTTTCTCTAAAGTTCCTTCAAGAGCTGGTTGTTGAAAAAGAGCCTGGCACTCCCCAGCCCCTTGCTTCCTCTTTCACCACGCCATCTCTGCACACATGGGCTCTCCCTCACCTACTGCCTGCCATGAGTGGAAGCAGCCTGAGACCACTAGATGCCCAATATTGAACCTTTCCACACATCAGAATTGTAAGCCAAATGAACCTTTTCTCTTTACAAATTATCCAGCCTCAGGCATTCCTTCATAGCAAAACAAAATAGAAAAAGAAAACTGGTACCAAGAGTGGGGTCTTGCTACAAAGATAGCTGAATATGTGAAAGCAGCTTTAGAATTGGGTAATGGGAGATGTTTGGGTCATGGGAGTGGATCCTTCATGAATAGATTAAGCCATTTTTGGGAAGTGAGTAAGTTCTTACTCTATTAGGTCCCATGAACGCTGGTTGTTTAAAAAATCCTGGCAGCTCCCCACTTTCACTCTTGCTTTTTCTTTCACCATGAGACCTCTACAAGCTAGCACTTCTTTGCCTTCTGTAATGAGTGGAAGCAGCCTAAGGCCATCACCAAAAGCAGATGTTGGCACTATGTTTCTTGTGCAGACTGTGGAATTGTAAGCTTAATAAATCTCTTCTCTTCGACAAACAGAGAGCCAAATCATGAGTGAACTACCATTCACAATTACTACAAAGAGAATAAAATACCTAGGAATCCAACTTACAAGGGATGTGAAGGAACTCTTCAAGGAGAACTACAAACCACTGCTCAATGAAATAAAAGAGGACACGAACAAATGGAAGAACATTCCATGGGCTCATGGATAGGAAGAATCAATAGCATGAAAATGGCCATGCTTCCCAAGGTAATTTATAGATTCAATGCCATCCCCATCAAACTACCAATGACTTTCTTCACAGAACTGGAAAAAACTACTTTAAACTTCATATGGAACCAAAAAAGAGCCCGCATGGCCAAGTCAATCCTAAACCAAAAGAACAAAGCTGGAGGCATCACACTACCTGACTTCAAACTATACCACAAGGCTACAGTAACCAAAACAGATACATAGACCAATGGAACAGAACAGAAGCCTCAGAGATAATGGCACACATCTACAACCCTCTGATCTTTAATAAACCTGACAAAAACAGGAAGTGGGGAAAGGATTCCCTATTTAATAAATGGTGCTGGGAAAACTGGCTAGCCATATGTAGAAAGCTGAAACTGGATCCCTTCCTTACACCTTATACAAAAATTAATTCAAGATGGATTAAAGACTTAAATCTTAGACTTAAACCATTAAAACCCTAGAAGAAAACCTAGGCAACACCATTCAGGACATAAGCATGGGCAAGGACTTCATGACTAAAAACACCAAAAGCAATGGCAACAAAACCCAAAATAGACAAATGGGATCTAATTAAACTAAAGAGCTTCTGCACAGCAGAAGCAACTACCATCAGAGTGAAAGGCAACCCACAGAATAGGAGAAGATTTTTGCCATCTACCCATCTGACAAAAAGCTAATATACAGAATCTACAAAGACTTAAACAAATTTATGAGAAAAAAACAAACAACCCCATCAAAAAGTGGACAAAGGATATGAACAGACACTTTGCAAAAGAATACGTCTATGCAGCCAACAGACACATTAAAAAATGCTCATCATCACTAGCCATCAGAGAAATGCAAATCAAAACCACAATGAGATACCATCTCATGCCAGTTAGAATGGTAATCATTAAAAAGTCAGGAAACAACAGACACTGGAGAGGATGGGAAGAAATAGGAACACTTTTTTTTTTTTTTTTTTTTTTGAGGCGGAGTCTCGCTCTGTCGCCCAGGCTGGAGTGCAGTGGCCGGATCTCAGCTCACTGCAAGCTCCGCCTCCCGGGTTTACGCCATTCTCCTGCCTCAGCCTCCCGAGTAGCTGGGACTACAGGCGCCCGCCACCTCGCCCGGCTAGTTTTTGTATTTTTAGTAGAGATGGGGTTTCACTGTATTAGCCAGGAGGGTCTCGATCTCCTGACCTCGTGATCCGCCCGTCTCGGCCTCCCAAAGTGCTGGGATTACAGGCTTGAGGGAACACTTTTACACTGTTGGTGGGAGTGTAAATTAGTACAACCATTGTGGAAGACAGTGTAGCAATTCCTCAAGGATCTAGAACTAGAATTACCATTTGATCCAGCAATCCCATTACTGGGTATATATCCAAAGGGTTATAAATCATGCTACTATAAAGACACATGCACACATATGCTTATTGCGGCACTATTCACAATAGCAAAGACTTGGAATCAACCCAAATGTCCACCAATGATAGACTGGATTAAGAAAATGTGGCACATATACAGCATGGAATACTATGCAGTCATAAAAAGGGATAAGTTCATGTCCTTTGCAGGCACATCGATGAAGCTGGAAGCCATCATTCTGAGCAAACTATCACAAGGACAGAAAAACCAAACACCGCATGTTCTCACTTATAGGTGGGAATTGAACAATGAGATCACTTGGACACAGGGCAGGGAACATCACACACCAGGGCCTGTCGGGGGATGGGGGAGAGGAGGAGAGATAACATTAGGGGAAATACCTAATGTAAATGATGAGTTCATGGGTGCAGCAAACCAACATGGCACATGTATACGTATGTATCAAACCTGCATGTTGTGCACATGTACCCTAGAACTTAAAGTATATATTAAAACAAAAAATCTTCTAATTTTTTTTTATAAATTACCCAGACTCAAGTAGTCCTTTATAGCAACACAAAATGGAGTAAGACATCACAGTATTTCCCACACCTAGAACAACATGTAGCATGTAGTAGAGCATCAGTAATATTTGCTGAATGAACTATGGATACTTAGGAAAAGCTCAGCAAGGCAAAATCTATCAGCCATGTGCCACTGTTCAACTCATAAAAATAAAGCAATGTGGTTAATTCTCTTATTCTACCTAAATATTCATTAGATTAATGATTAATTCCTTCTCTTCATCACACTACCACATGTCTAGTCCAAAATCCCATCATATTTCACCTTTATTTCTGCTGTAACCTACACTTTGTTCTCCTCACCATAACTGAATACCTGTCTTACTGCAGAGCCAGAAAGAATTCAAAAAGAAATATAATCATATTACTCTCCTGTTTAGTATCTTCCAATAGCTCCATGCTCTTTGAATAGAGTACCAAACTCTGATAGGCTCACAAGAGTCTGCTGTATCTGGCCCGATAAATTTCAGCCTCATTGCCTTTTCTTTCTGTTCTGGACTGAGTTGCTTTCAGATGCTCAACTGATCTATGTTCTCTTTTAACTCGGGGCCTTTGCACATGCTGTTCTGTTTGCCTAGAATACTGCCTTACACACCCTCTACCCTTCTCTACCCTTCTAGATGATCTCTACTCATTGTTATGGTCTCCATTTAATATCTTTAGGGTACCCTGCCTGAGACTCCATAAGGTTCCCAATTTCATGCCTTCATGGTGTCCTATATGCCCCCTTTTCAAACACTTTTCTTTCCCTACCAGGCTAAAAGCCCCATGAAAGGAGAGGTGGATTCTATTTTATTCACTGCTCTGTGTGTGTGTGTGTGTGTGTGCATGTGTGTGTATGCCAGGCATATAATACGTGCTCAATAAGTATCTATTGAATAAATACTGATCATGTAATACTAAGAATACCCTGCAATGTGAGGTATCATTTCTATTTTTCAGATGAGAAAACTAAAATCTAAAAAGACGAAATTTCAAACTCAAGGTCATATAGCAAATAGCATAGTTAAGAGTCAAACCTAAGTCTGGATCCCAAATCTCTTTCTTCTTTTCCAAAATAATTTTCTCCAGCTCATCAGATACTCTACTTACTAGCAGGTCACAACCTATGTCATATAGTTGGTTCTAATTTGGAAAGAATTATAATTTACCAGACACAATCAATTCCTTCTCCAGTGATGCAGAAGGCCGCACAGAAGCTTTTAATGTGGTTGCTGGATGACTCTGAGCATAATTATTATAGGAAAGAAGTACAAAAATAGTTCAGGTTAAGATACGTTCATCAGCTTGCTCCTTTCTGCCTGTGGATGCCACCGATGCAGCATCGTTAAAGTGTCTCTTCTCCCTGTCATCATATCTATGTCAGAGTCTCCTAAAGAGCCGGAACAGCAGAGGAAGCTCTTCATTGGAGGGTTGAGCTTTGAAACAACTGATGAGAGCCTGAGGAGCCATTTTGAGCAATGGGGAACGCTCATGGACTGTGTGGTCATGAGAGATCCAAACATCAAGTGCTCCAGGGGCTTTGGGTTTGTCACATATGCCACTGTGCAGGAGGTGGATGCAGCTATGAATGCCAGGCCACACAAGGTGGACGGAAGAGTTGTGGAAACAAAGAGAGCTGTCTCAGGAGAAGATTCTCAAAGACCAAGTGGCCATTTAACTGTGAAAAAGGTATTTGTTGATGGCATTAAAGAAGACACTGAAGAACATCACCTAAGAGATTATTTTGAACAGTTTGGAAAAATGGAAGTGATTGACATCATGACTGACCGAGGCAGTGGCAAGACAAGGGGCTTTGCCTTTGCAACCTTTGACAACCATGACTCCGTGGATGAGATTGTCATTCAGAAATACCATACTGTGAATGGCCACAACTGTGAAGTTAGGAAAGCTCTGTCAAAGCAAGAGATGGCCAGTGCTTCCTCCAGCCAAAGAGGCCGAAGAAGTTCTGGAAACTTTGGTGGTGGTCATGGAGGTGGTTTTGGTGGGAATGACAATTCTGGTCGTGGAGGAAACTTTAGGGGTCATGGTGGCTTTGGTGGCAGCCATGGTGGTGGTGGATATGGTGGCAATGGGGATGGTTATAATGGGTTTGGTAATGATGGTGGTTATGGAGGAGGCAGCGCTGGTTACTCTGGAGGAAGCGGAGGCTATGGATGTGGTGGACAGGGTTATGGAAACCAGGGCAGTGGCTATGGGGGGAGTGGCAGCTATGACAGCTATAAAAACGGAGGTGGAGGCGGCTTTGGCGGTGGTAGTGGAAGCAATTTTGGGGGTGGCAGAAGCTACAGTGATTTGGGCAATTACAACAGTTTTCAAATTTTGGACCCATGAAGGGAGGAAATTTTGGAGGCAGAAGCTCTGGCCCCTATGGTGGGGGAGGCCAATACTTTGCCAAACCACAAAACCAAGGTGGCTATGGCGGTTCCAGTAGCAGCAGTAGCTATGGCAGTGGCAGAAGATTTTAATTAGGAAACAAAGCTTAGCAGGAGAGTAGAGCCAGAGAAGTGACAGGGAAGCTACAGGTTACAACAGATTTGTGAACTCAGCCAAGCACAGCAGTGGCAGGGCCTAGCTGCTACAAAGAAGACATGTTTTAGACACATACTCATGGGTATGGGCAAAAAAACTCGAGGACTATATTTGTGACTAATTGTATAACAGGTTATTTTAGTTTCTGTTCTGTGGAAAGTGTAAAGCATTCCAACAAAGAGTTTTAATGTAGATTGTTTTTTGCACCCATGCTGCTGATTACTAAATGTAATAGTCTGATTGTGATGCTGAATCAATGCCTTTAAAAAAGTAGTTCAGGTTATTTATGTTTCCTTTTTCCTTGGATGTCAGATAAACAGTGGTTGACTGGAATTTCAACTGAGGCAGAGAGATGACCTAGTTAAGTTCCTGGCCTGAGAGAGTGTCAGTGGAAGAGCCCATATGTCTCACATGTATGGAATTGCATGAAGATCTTTCATTTATTCTGCTCTGCTGTGATTCAATGTGATTACTTTGACTAGTGAATCGAAGGTGGCTCTTTAACCATAAACAAGCGAATGGGTTAAAAAAAATGAAAATTACTATCTATGCTTTAAATGAGAGGAGTGAAGGGGCTATCATAAAGGTTAGTAGGACACACGGGCTGGTGACTTCATTGTACCCACACCCCTCATTTGTGAGAGGCCACTCACCTGTACATCCACCAGAGGGCAGCAGCAGCAGCGACGGCCCACATCCCCTGTGCCACACTTCAGCCACGCTGTCCAACCACACGTGGCTATTGGGCACCTGAAATGTGGCCAGTGCCACTTGTTGAATAACAGTTTGGATATATTGGATTAAAGAAAATATATTATTGAAATTCATTTCACCTGTTTATTTTTACTTAAACGTGGCTAAGTGGCAAATTTAAGGTGAGATATGTGGCTTGCATTCATAGGCCATGCTATATTTCTTTTGTTGAAACTGCTTGACACAATCCATGGCATAATAAACAGAATTTCCAAAATAACTAAAGTTTGAATCTCATTTTCAGGCTATGTATATATTACACAAATATCACGTCATGATAAGAATTTGGAAGGATCTTGGAGCTTGTCCTTATTTTACAGCCAAAGAAACTCAGGCTCAAAGAGATGAAGCAACTTTGCCCAAGATCAGACCACCAGTAAGTGACAGAGCTGGACTTTGAACTTCAGTTTCAAACAAAATCAGTTCTTCTCCACTCAGTGAGTGGCCCAGAAATTATAGGTGTCCCTGGACTTAGAGTGTACCTCTGAGAGCTCCCATCCCTCTATCCCCAGCACCAGTGGCTGGCACATGGCAGGAACTCTGTTCTGCAGCATCCAGTCTGTGTGAGATGCTTTGTTTACTGCACCACACAAAGAATACAAAGACAAGTGCTGCTCAGGCTCTGTTCTCTGGAAGCTCACGGCGTAGTAGAGAAGATACCAGATGGACGGTAACCAATTAAAATCATAAAACAAGTTCTAGCAAAGTACCTTGAAACTAATATGGAAATGTGTTCAACCTCATTAGTAATTTAAAATATACAAATAAAAATAAGGATGTGACGTACTTTACTCACATCCTTCCTAGTTTCAGAGGGCCTTAAAGTAGTTCATAATCCTACCTTTGAAAAAAATCAACAGAAAATAAAATCAACAAAAGAAAAGAAGTTCTTCTTTCTGTAAACGTGTTCTGTGGGAGGGACAAGATATCACCCAAGAAAATGATTTAGATGATATGAACATTTTAATTGCCATGATGTCCTTTGCATCAGTTTTCTTAGCTTTGAGAAAAGAAGTTAGTTACATCCAATTGGATATTTGATGTACACTAGGAAGAATATTTATCTTTATTTAGTTTAAGAAAATTCAAAATTCCCAGGCTTTTCTTGAGTGTCAAAATGGAAAACTTACTTAACAGAAGAACCCAAAACTTATTCTGTCTCTTGGTATCTACCACAGGACTTGACATATAACATGGACTCAACTCAATAAAGCCTTGCTGAATACAGGAAGGTACCTGGATTTATTCTGTGCCAGTTATGTGCCCCTGTACCTTAACAGGCCTCTTTCTATAAATAAGGTCATTTAATAACCTTAATACCCTGAAAATTTTAGTCTCCATTTTCAGATAAATAACAGAAGCTCCAAAAAAAAAAAATAAAATTGATAATCTTGCCCAAATCCCTAATTACCAGGGAGCAGAGCTGCAATTTGGACCCATAATGTATTTTGTTCCAAAGCTTGCATCTTTATGCTGTGTGAAGGGATAGGAGAATAAAGGGAAAAAAGAGAAGGAACAAAGGGGAAAAAGAGAAAAGAGAGAAAAAGGGAGAGAAAGGAGGCAAGAGAAGGATGGAGATAAAAACAAAGATGTAAGGGAAGAAAGAGTGAGTGAGTATGGAATTCTACCTCTTTCAGCACATAGTCTAAAAATAAAGATAAAGAGAAGGGTCAAAGCTTTCCTGGAAAAAAATATTCCTGGCAATTTGGAGAGACAGTTTTTAAAACGGCAGGTTAGGAATTCATCTACTGTCGAAGGCTTGGCTCTCAGAAGTTCCCCCAGGATGGTTTCTTCTCTTGCCACCTCATTATCGCCGGGAACAATCTGCATGGCCAGTAATGAGAGGATCTTAATGCCGGCAGTCTCAGGGGTGGGTAATGGCTCTGCTCGCGGAGTTGGGGTCACAGGTTCAGGCCTAGATGTTGTGCAGAGAGCTGCACGGAGCTACAGACCGTCCCCCTGGACTGGCAGTCCATTAGCCCTTACCCTCTCAGCATGGCAGTAATGAGTAGGTGAGGCCCACTCCACAGCCCCTGCCAGCGGGCCCGTCGGAGTGGGGGTGTGGCCTCCCAGTGCCAAGTGCTTCCCGCTGCCAGCCCTGACCAACCTGCTGTCCTTGCAGTGCTGTAGGCCAGCCTGCAGGATAGGGTTTGTCAGGATTCGGGATACTCTCAAATTCTGCTCCTAACAACAATGCAATTAACTAGGGAGCCAGATAATTTAAGCTTTATATTCATAAACTATAATATTTATATAGATTCCAATTGTATGTTTTCATCTGTAAGCCCATTCTGTACAGTAGAAAAAAACAGATTTTCTAGTCAGAGTTCTAATCCTAGCATCCCTCTATTAGCTATGTGACCTTGGGCATATTACCTCATTTCTATGAATCTTGATTTTCTCACAGTCATGAGGAATATTAATAATACCAGCCTTATTGGTTTGTTCAGATTATCATTATAAATTTATTATTAATAACTAACATTAACTAACATTGAGTACTGTCTGTTGGATTCTGTGATAAGTGCTTTTATATGTATGATTCTGAATCCTCCGAACTCTACATGTAAATACTACTCTTATCTCTAATTGACAGATGTAGAAACAGGGTAAGACTAAGTTTGTACGTGTCAGAACTGCGATCTGAAGTCTGGTCTCTCTGACAAACTTTGTAACCTTAACCACTATGCTATAGTGAAATTATGAATTTAACACCCAGAGTAAAAGCCTGATATGCAGTACATTGTCAATAAGTATATTAGTTGTTTCTCCTCTCCTTTTCTCTTTGTCTAATATAACAGGAGACACTCAGAAAACAGAAATCTGTCTAGGTATTTGAAACAGGGAAGATTCAATACAGGAGATGGTCGCATACAAGATGGAAGAGCTAAGAAGTGAAAAGAGGATATTGAGACAAGCCAGAGAGCAGCAATAGGAGGAATAGCCAGAGAGCAGAATAGCAGAATAGAGCACTGTAACCCCCAGGCTAGAGGAATAGGGAAAAAAAGTGGTACCACCAAATCCCAGAGACCAGGGTCACCTTCAGAAGCTAGAAGCACAGAGGAGCCCTGGAGTAGATGCTACCATTTCTGGAGATGCAATCCCAAACCAGGAAAGCCAAGGGTAAAAATACCCTGTCCCTCTTCCCTCTTGGTCTCCAACTTCCCACAGCCTCAAATTAGTAATACATACTCAGAAACTCAAAAAGAAGGAAGCTAAGGAAATGTTGTTTCCTGCAACTTTTTCAAAGACAGAAGGGATCTGGGATTAAATATACAGGTAATTGACAGATCTACAATGTTATAAAGTAGGTAAGTTGTGGTGAGTGCAGTGGCTCATGCCTGTAATCCCAGCACTTTGGGAGGCTGAGACGGGCAGATCACGAGGTCAAGAGTTCAAGGCCAGCCTGGCCAACATGGTGAAACCCCGTCTCTACTAAGCATCCAAAAATTAGCCAGGTGTAGTGACATGTGCCTATAATCCCAGCTACTCGGGAGGCTGAGGCAGGAGGATCGCTTGAACCTAGGAGGCGGAGGTTGCAGTAAGCCAAGATCATGCCACTGCACTTGAGCCTGGGCGACAGAGCAAGACTCTGTCTTTAAAAAAAAAAAGGTGGGTTGTGATTGTCCTCTCTGTTTGACTCTGTCAAGTATTCATTTCATGGCACAATAGTGATCTCATTTTATAGATGAGAAAAGACCAGACATTAACTACTACTCCCAGAGACCCAAAGAGGAAGTGAGTATTACTTTTGTGAGATTCACGGAAGGCTTTAGAGTAGGAGTGACTGTGAGGACATCATGGGTCATGGGTGAAGAGAGTTTTGTCAGATGGATCAGATTGAAAAAGCACTGCAAGCAGTGGAAATAGAAGAGGTAAAGATATCAATCCATATATTGAAGGGTTTGGGCTATACTGCCTTTGAAGTTTCTCCAACTCTAACTTTTTTTAAACTTGAAATTCTGCTAGAAGTGAAAGAAATATATTATCCAAATTGTTTTTTATGGTACCTAAAGGCATTCGTTTTCTAATATGAAATTATATCACTTGACCTGTTTACGTAGGTTCTGTGATGTACCTTTCATGTTGATAAAGAAATTAGTACATAGATAGAGCTAATGTCACTAACAAGATCGGCTCAAAAGGGACAGATAATTTTGGTCTCTTATCTGCCTTCTTACTACCTTGTGTTAGCAGTTTGGAAAGAGCAGCACAATGGCTATACATTAATATTTTGGTGGTTCATTCCTTCTGGAATATATTGTCAGGACATTTGATCTGCATGTATTTCCTTTATACATTCCTTTGTACTAAACTTGATGGATAAACTTTTCTACTGATGTACACACCACATTTCAGCTTTGCATGACGTTTGCTCTCAGAATCTTTACCTCTAGCTTCTCCTGGTTCCAATCCATCACTGCACAGTGTAGTAAGTGGACTGCTCATTTTGAAATGCAAATCTGATTGTTATAATGCCTCCCCCAAGCCTCACTTAAAATCTGTCTGTGGTGCCCCTTGCCTTCAAGATAAAGCTAACCTCCTCTAATACCTTTGCTCCTTCCTAAGTCTCTCAGTACTCCCTGCCTTAAACTCTGAGTTTCAGATATGTTGAAGTACTGACTATGCTATCTTATGCTTCCATGTGAATAGTCTTTGCCCATGCTGTTCCCCCTAAAGTATCCTTTCCCAACTACTGTCCCAAGCAATATCTATTTCTTCCTAAGGGGATTTCACCCTGCCCCCACCTCCCTCCTTTTCCTTTGTGTTTTCAATGCGCCATGCACATATTGCCAGTATGGAACTATCACTCAGTATGTGTAGTTTTGGGTGTGTACAACCTGCTTGAAAGGCTGGCATGTAGTAGAAACTTAATAACTGGCGACTCTGGGGGTTTGTTGTTGTTACTTTTATTCATTGCTATGTTCCTAGTGTCTAACAGCATCTGATACACAGTAGATATCAAATAAAGGTTTGTTGAATATCCTAAAAGTTGGAGGTTCAAAAAGAGAAGTAAAACTAAACAGTTTTAAAGCCTCTATTTATTAAATGTGGTACCACTAAAAGATTGTCTTTAAATCATACCTGCTTCAGAAGGTCCAGTAGGAACTTGCTTCCATAGATAAGAAATCCAGTCGTGGGTTTGTCAGAAGTAAGTACATTAAATAAGCCAGATCCTCTTTGTGCATGACCATGTGCTTTTATTCATTTCCTTTGCTCTTTAACCCAACAGCCAGCCACCTGAGACAGGGCTCTAGCTTATTAAGCAAAATTATTCCCAGAATGGAGCTAACCTTGCCAGAGACGTTTGATAAGGAAGAGACTTGGCAGATAAGGATGGATATTTGTGGCTTCTACTATTTATGAATCATCCAAAGTCCAAATCATGCAGACACTTAAACTGGGAGGTTAGTGTGGGGGACAAGCCCTTTCTTAGCAGGTATGCATGGCCTGTCACCCAGCAATCAGGGATTGGCACTATTTTGTGGCTCTGACTCTGGGAGTGGCTAGTTGATCAAAGCCTTCTTTCTCAGCCAGCCCTGATGCAGCCTCCTAATCCTTCCTAGTCTAGAGCACACAGGAAGCCAATGCCAATTCTAGCTTGCTAGAGGAATATGAGCTGCCAAGCTCAAGGCATTGTCAAGGAGGCCCTTCGTTGAGGGTGGTGTGGGGTAGTGTTTAAGGACCTGCACTCTGCAGCCAGACTGACCTGGAATCTCCACTGTATACTCTTGACACTTGTTAGCTGTATGAGCTTAGGCTGGTTACTCTACCCCACAATGTTCTAGGTTCTGCAACTGTAACACAGGGATGGTAATAAGAGGATCCTGGGTGCCAGGGTCTTTAAATAAGAATATATAGGCATTAATGCTCAGAGTTGTGACTGAAACACAATACACACTGTGTAAGTCTGGCTGTTATGGGACAGCCCACAATCATATGCTGAAGGCCTAGTATATTCCAAGTGTTTTTCTAGATGCTATGTACAGAAACATAGAGATGAAAAGATGTGGCTCCAGCATCCATAATCTCAGCCTAGAAGAGATTAGAGGCAAGTAAGCCAATCATTGCAATATAGCATAATAATTTGACAACTGTAATTTGCAGGCTTGCATAAGATTATGTGAGAGCTCAGAGGGCCTGGGTTCCTGGGTCTGCTCAATAGGAAGACATTAAAGGCTTCACAGATGAGGAGACACTGGAACTAACTCTTAAGGAGGAGTGGGGTTTGGAAAAAAGATTAGTAGGAGAGTATATTTCAGATGGGCGGCAATGCACTTGCAAAGATGCAGAGCTAGAGACCAGTGTGGCGTTTAGGGAATTGTAATGTATCCAGGGGGTGATGCATAGGTCTGATGAATCAGGAACAGGTGAGGTTGAGGAATTCGGCAAGAGCCAATCCCCAGGGGTCCCAGATGCAGCTTTCAAGAGGTTGGACATAATTCTGTAGTTAATTAGGACTCTCTGACAGTTGTGAGATTCAGGAAAAGAAGAGAGAATTGAGATGGATGCCTTTTGTTGCACATTGTGCTGTTATGTATATTTTGAAGAGAAAAAATATGAATACATCAGAAACTAAGCTTTCATGAGATTGACATTAGACTTCAGTTTCTGGACATTCAAATAGAATAGTATGAGCTAATTCTATTTAGACATGTGGTATATTTTTAACTCTATGATTCCTCTGTCCAATGTTCTTCATCCACAGGAAACTCATTTAGCCTGAAGATACTGAACCAATTACACAGTTTTATAAGGTCAAAATAAAAGTTGGGAGTCATTTTATTTTTATCTGTACTGGTAGAAATTACAGAATCAAACTGCTTTAATGAGAAAAAACACTAGGATGAGAAAAGTGAAAATAGAAGTGTCAGCACCATCAGAGATTTCTGCTGCGTCTTGGATGCCGGCAGATGAGACCAGGGTTGGGCTGTGAAGTCCTTTGACAACCCCGTCTATATCCCTGAACAAGTTGCCAGGGCTTCAAGAGGGATAGACATGAAACACAACATCCTTCCACTCTTATTAAGATTTAATCATGCTTTCAACAGGATTGCAATGTTATTAAATTAGATTTTTTTTTCTTCCTTAAAAAGGGATTTAACTTTTGCTTTCCTGACATCATAATCAACATGGAACAGATGCAAAGGGGAACTGGGTGACCACTGGTAATATGGACCTATACTTAACATGTAGCATGTGAAGTTATTAAAATGGAAATTAATTCCCTTTATTACTATCGTGCCCTATCAATTAATTTGGTTGGAGATGCTTATGAATATGCAATCATTCCTCCCTGCTGCCCACCCCTTATTCTATGTGTGTGGAAAGCACTGGTGAAGCAATAGGTAAAATTTTATATTTTTCTTGTTAGTTTTGCCAGCACTGTTCCTCTTTGCTTCCTAACAATAATGGATAATATTGATAACTAATAGTTCTTGAAATCTTCCCATGTACCAAGCACTTTTGTAAGCACTTCATATTTATTGTTTTATTCAATCTCAACAATAAATTATTAAGATGGGTATTATCCCTTTTATAACTTTTATTATCCCTGTAGAAAGAAGAGAAATATGAGACAGAAAAAGGTGAGGAAATCTTTTCTAGGTGGCCCAGGCATTCTGACCGCTGTGCTCTTCACTACTGGGCCACACTGCCGCTTCCTGGCTCCAGGTGCAAGGACTTGGGGAGAGGCCAAAGTCTCAGATGTCAAACTCCTATAGGCTGAAAAAGAGTGTGGCAGACCTGGGATGGAACAGAAGGCTCTGAGAGGGGGGCAAGTATTTTAAAATATAGGTTTTGTTATTATTTTGGTATGGCAAGGCCAATAGATCAGGAGATGACTCCCGTTGAAAAGATAGCTTGGCCGGGCGCGGTGGCTCAAGCCTGTAATCCCAGCACTTTGGGAGGCCGAGGCGGGTGGATCACGAGGTCAGGAGATCGAGACCATCCTGATTAACAAGGTGAAACCCCGTCTCCACTAAAAATACAAAAAACTAGCCGGGCGAGATGGCGGGCGCCTGTAGTCCCAGCTACTCGGAGGCTGAGGCGGGAGAATGGCGTGAACCCGGGAGGCAAGCTTGCAGTGAGCCGATATCGCGCCACTGCACTCCAGCCCAGGCGACACAGCGAGACTCCGTCTCAAAAAAAAAAAAAAGGAAAGAAAAGAAAAGATAGCTTGTTACACTCACAGACCTCAAGACAAGGTGCCATGCCTTGTGGGGGCTGCACACTCAAGGCACCAGGATTGCTCGGGAAGTGGAGGGAAGGCGGAACTCTGAGCAAGATCCTTTATTGTGGTGTCTGTGGGAAGGAACAGGTGAGGCAGTTTGGCTGGTTTAGCTAGTTTAGCAGGCTCTGGGGAATACAGCCTGTTCCCCCATTGTCTGGTTCCTGGCTCAGGTGATAGGGGCAGGTGGATAAATGGGCTAGAGTAGATAAAGGAAGTGGTTGGGGATATCGATTCTAGAGAGATTGGTTAGCATTTGAAAGGTGAGCTCCTGAGAGAGTTTGTTACTATCTCTAGGCATTAGCTAAGCCCGGGAACTGAGTAGCAGTCTGCAGTATCGGCAAGGCCCCAGATGTCAAAGCATCAGAAATACAGAAACTGTAGAGACATAGTTAACAGAGTCGGGGCTTAGTTGGGTTGGTGTGAGGGAGCAGTGTGGGCTGTGGAGGCTCCCTAGGGAAGGCAAGGAGGATGGGATGGCCAGTAAGAAATTAAGACTCGAATGTACATATGATGGTCTCCATTGCGGGGTGGGGAATTGGAGACACTGAAATTAAGCTTCGAAGTAAGTATCTTTGGTCTTTTGATATTATTCATAGGATATATTTAACTTTCTACATGTATCAAGCTTTGCGGGGAAGGGTGTTATGACTTATCATTGCAGCTGGCATTGCTTCCTTGGGAGCAGGGACCTTCCTTTGTGTCAATCAACCTTGCACTACCCTGAAGATCCAATGTGAGGCTTGCTCTCTCAGAATGGAAGGGCTCTGTTTCACGTGCAATTTTTAAATCCTGGCCCCAATAACACCCCATCAGGACAGTTGTCTCTTTAAGTGCCAGTTGCATGCTGTGGATTTGGTTAAAAAAAAAAAAAAAAAGGAGCTTATTAAAGCCAGGTGAGAGGAAGCCCTGGTGAAGAACCACGGTCAGGGCTGAGTGCTCAGTTGGTAACCGCTGATTCACAAGTGGTTCCTTTTCTCTTTCCTTTAAAAAAGGCAAGAGAAGTTATGAGACTTGAACCAAGATAGTACTACAGGTTTGTTTTCTAATCAAGTACCTAGATAACAAGGTGATCTGTACGTTGTGTGGAGGCTGTTTAGTTGCCAATCCAGAACCAAAGAGTCAAGCTGAATACCTTCCACTCTTCCATCCCCACATCCAATCCATTATCAAGTTTTCTCCTTTCCAGCCAAAATGTGTCCTGGAATGCTCATACTCAACTCCCTCCACCTAAGTCTGGGAAGCCACATCAATTATCTCCTATACTTTTACAGGAATCTTTTCATGGGTCTCCTCATTTTGGTTTTTGCCCCCTCTAATTCATTTTCCATAAGAGGGCCATATATTCATTTTAAAATGTAAAATATATCAAGTCAGTCTTCTGCTTAATGGTTTTTTATAGTGTATTAGTTAGGGTAGGCCAACTACTGTAGCAAAGGGACCCCAAAATTTATAATGGCTCATACACAATGGTTATGACTTGAATTAGTGAGTAGATCAACAGGGCTGCCTCTCACTAAGGAGTTATTCAAGGCCATTAACACCTAGTTTAAAAACCATCCCAAGTCAGTTTTCCTGGAAGCCGACCCTGAAACTGAGACTGATATGAACATGATCTATTAGGAAGCTTTCCCAGGAAAAACTGCACAGAAGTACAGAGTGGGGTGAGGAAAGGAAGGAAGGTAAGCAAGGGTATGGTACTAACCAAAGCCCCACAGAGGTAACTGTAGCCTAATCCCATAAGGTAGCACTCCCCAACCTTTTTTGACACCAGGGGCTGGTTTTGTGGAAGACAGTATTTCCATGGAGCAGGGTGGGGATGAAACTGTTCCACCTCAGATCAATCTCAATCAGGCATCAGATTCTTGTAAGGAGCATGTAACCTAGATTCCTCACATGCACAATTCACAATGGAGTTCCCACTCCTGTAAGAATCTAATTCCACTGCTGATCTAACAGGAGGCAGAGCTCAGGTGGTAATGCTCGGCTGCCACTCATCTCCTGCTGTGCAGCCCAGTTCCTAACTGGCCACAGACTAGTATCCATCCACAGTCTGGGGATTGGGGACCCCTGCCATAAGGGAAGATCTGGAGACAGCATAGACCCCACCTCAGAGCTATCCTCATCTAAAAAAGGGAGTAAGAGCATTTAAGCTCACGCCTGCCATGCATTGGTTAAGGTCTACCTCTAAGGAGAAATACCTTCCTACATGCCTCTAGCAATCTGTGTGTGCAGGCAAAGGGGGTTCTGACACCCTGAGGGCATTCCGATGATAAGGGGATGCAGGTGCTAGCCTTTAGGGGAGAGAGAACACCTGGAGTCAGTGTGCAGGAAAATGATAGAGGTCTAAGGGAAGATGAGAGGAGTACTGACAGCAACAGCTACACAAAGGTATCCTAGGGTCTTCATTCTAGTGGGAAGGAGCAGGCAAGGGAAGCTTAAATGGGCCATGCTCAGAATCATATTCCATTGACTAGAAGTCAACTAATAATTGATCCCTTAACCAATGCAAGGCAGGCACATGGCCATATACAACTGCAAGAGAAGTTGGGAAACGTAGTCCATCTGTGTATCTAGGGAGATGAAGAGAATCTAGGCTCCTTGCCACAAATAGCCTCTTTCAATACTTGAATAAAAATCTAACCTCCCTATAGGGACCTCCATGTCTCCAGATGTCTGGCCTCTACCTACCTCTCCATCTCTGTCGCCTGCTGCTCCCTCTCTATCTCTGCCTCCACTGTCACCATAGTTTAGCTGTACTCATATACTGTTTTATCATATGTCAGGCTTTATAACCACAGACTCTTGAAAAAAATTAATAGAAGCCTGAAGGCCTAGAATTGCAATACTACTGTTATGATGATAAAAGTATTAATTTGACTTTTGAATAAAGGCCTTTGGTGGATTGTGATAAAGTAGATAATGAAACAACTGGTCCCATTTAGTGGAGACTATAAGAACCAGAACTTAGCCTCCAATAAGCTCACAGAAAGAGGAGAGCTAGACTTCCCTGTGGGCAGCCCAAAGTGGCAGGGCACGCTCAACCAGCTGTATCATTGCTGCTCCAAGTGCAGAACCCACGGGCCCTGGGCTCTCCATTATTACCAGCTGCCAGCATGACCTTGGGCAAATTGTTAACCTAGATGTGCCTCAGTTTCATCATCTATAAAGGAGGGCTAATAATTGTTCCACATTCACGGAGTCATTGTGAAGAGCAAATGAATTAATACAAGAGAAAGAGCTTAGAACAGTCCCTGGCACACACTAAGCACTTTAGTAAACACTATTATTACTATTAGGGGAACTACAGGCTACACAGACAACTTCCTACCCCGATTTCCTGACAATCTCAGTTATCATGCTGTCCTTGTTAGCAACTTTTTTTCCCCTCATTCCTACAGCCCCACCTCAGGCTAAGGGGGGTTTGGAGACAACCAATTAAATCAAGCTCCTATTTAACATCAACCATATACAGATGTGCGTCTTCCTGATCATGAGACACAATTTGAAGTCAAAGAACCAAAGGTCTATCTGTAAGGAGCCCTTCAAGCTGAGATAGTGAAAGTACCTTATCTCAGGTTTTTCCCAAAGCTGCAGTTTTCCTTAGGCTCCTGGAGAATAGACCTCAAGTCTCCCCATAGGCCAGGGGCTGTTTACAACTTGCTTTGCTTTTATCCCACCAGTCCTGAGCTGATGCTGCCTTTTATTATACATCTCACAACTCCAGGGGGCGCCATTCTCTTAGACTACATAGTCTCCAGTGATGACCCTGAACCATGCACTATCTTGCTATCTCATTGTTTCATGTGAAGTACGCATGTTTTAGGTTAATAAACAATTTGAGTATGAATTCTGACTCATTTGCATTTGTGTGACGTTGTATAAATTACCTATCCTCCTTGGGCCTCAGGTTCCTCATCTGCAGTGGGATGGTAATATCCATTCCACGTACTCGGTGTTGTAAGGACTGTAATGAAGTACAG
Organism: Trachypithecus francoisi; assembly: GCF_009764315.1. NCBI lineage: Eukaryota > Metazoa > Chordata > Mammalia > Primates > Cercopithecidae > Trachypithecus > Trachypithecus francoisi. The sequence goes on along the minus strand of NW_022681457.1, from coordinate 19,586,326 downwards.
GTGGAAAGCCTAACTAACTGCCTGATGACATCTTAGTCCTCTGGAGTTTGGTTGTCCATTGCTGTGTGACAAATTGTCCTAACAGTTAGTGGCTTTACAGCAAGAAACTGTTTATCTTCCTGTGATTCTTCAATTAAGGGAGGGCCCATTGAGCATAGCTCTTATTGTTCCAGGTGGTGGTGTTTGGGGTAGCTCACCTGGGGTTGGAGGATCTAAAATAGCTTCTTTCGCTTGGTTGGCGCTGCAGCTGGGGTGGCAGGAACTGCTAGGTGTTGGCTGGGCTCGCTCTCTCTGCCTCTCTCTCACTGTAGTATTTCACCTCCAGCAGCTTGTTTCTCTCCACATGGACTTTCTCTTCAGCAGGGTGATCAGAATTCTTAACATGGTGTCTCAGAGCTCCCAAGAGTACAAAACTAATTCCACCAAGGTCTTAAGACCTAGACCGGGCCTTCACAGGGTGTTACTTCTGCTACGTTCTATTGGTCAAAACAAGACACAGGTTCGAGGGGAAGAGAAGTAGACTCTCCCACCGGAGAGGAGAAGCAGCATGCATGTACATGGGTGGAAGGAATCGTTGGTGGCCGTTTTGCAGATAATCCATCATACTCAGTAAGTGAAAGCCTTGGTTTCCATTCTTTTTGGATTTTAGAAGGGGGAAGAGGGTGGGTGGCTGCAAAACCAAATTGACTTTCAACTAAAAAGCCCTAAGGACCAGGAAGACTCAGATAAGTGAGACAGAGTAATGCCCATTGCATTTCTCCTTTGGGATGGGAAGAAATCATTTCTGGGCTAACTGCTACGAGAACTATAACCTGGAAATATTTGATCCTTTTTTGTTTGTTTTCTTTCTGATTTTCCAATTCGAACTCACCTTCTACAAGATCTGGCAGACTGGAACCAGAAAGAGGTCACTGATACTCAGAGAAACATCCATATTAGTTATCTATTGTTGCATAGCAAGTTACCCCAAAACTTTACGGCTTAAAATGATAACATTTCGTATCTCACAATTTCTGTAAGTCAGGAATCTGGAGTGAACTTACCTGGATCCTCTGCCTCAGGCTGCAATATTGGTCGGGGCTGCAGTTATCCCAGTTTGACTGGGGCAGAATCCCCTTTCAAGATTCCTCAGTTGTTTTTGGGAGAGTTCCACTCCTGGCAGGCATTTGGACTGAGGGCTCGATTCCTTTGGCTGTTGACTAGAGGTTGCCCTCAGTTCTTTAGCACAAAGACCTCTTCATAGGGGCAGTTCAAATATGGTAACTAGCTTTATCAGAGCAAGCAAGCAAGAGAACCACAGAGTGAGAGAGTGACTGCTAGCGAAACAGAAGTCATACACTCTTTTGCAACTAACAAAATAGTAATTGCTGAAGCAACATCCTATCATTTTTGCTGCATTCTATTTGTTAGAAGCAAGTCACTATAATCAAGGGTAGGCAGATTATATCAGAACACAAATACCAGGTGGCAAGATCACTGGTGGCCATTCTAGAATTACAACTCTCACCACTCCTTTCAGCAAATTTAGAGTCCTCAAATTTCACTTCATCCCTAGATATCATAGCACTACGCATGGGTTATAATCAGGGTGACTATGTGTCCTAGTGTAACTGGAATAGGTGCAATTTAGATAACCTAAAAAAAGATTATTCTAAGTGTAGAGGAACCATGCCTTGTACATAAAAAAAATATCAGCAGAGGCCAGGCACGGTGGCTCACGCCTGTAATCCCAGCACTTTGGGAGGCCGAAGCGGGTGGATCATGAGGTCAGGAGATAGAGACCATCATGGCCAACATGGTGAAACCCTGTCTCTACTAAATATACAAAAAATTAGCTGGGCGAGGTGGCGGGCGCCTGTAGTCCCAGCTACTTGGGAGGCTGAGGCAGGAGAATGGCGTGAACCTGGGAGGTGGAGCTTGCAGTGAGCCCAGATCGCGCTACTGCACTCCAGCCTGGGTGACAGAGTGAGATTCTGTCTCACAAAAAAAAAAAAAAAAAAAAAAAAAATCAGCAGAAATTTTGTTCACCTTCATAAGGTAGAATAGTTTGCTTAGTAAAATTTAATGTCACTCTTAATTAATCTACTCAACAAATATTTATACAGTACTTTCTAAATGCCGGAACTGTCAAGTACAGTAAAAATAGTATCACTGCCCTTGAAGAAGTCAGATGAGAACTTGAACACTAGCAGTATTGTGTCAGAAATGTTGTGAGAGAGAAACACAAAGTATCGTGAAATCTGAGATGGTGGCCCTTTGATTGAGTTTTGAAGGATGCATAGGAATTTGCTGGATGAAGAATGTTTTAGTCAGTTTCCCAATAGGAAACAGCACATTCAAAACAGGATAAAGAAGATGGAAGATTTATTTCCAAAGATGAGGGCATAAGGAAACCATAAGGAACCGTGAAGTTGTATGGTGCTTATCTGATAGCAGCCAGGCTGGTATCAGATAAGTGGTATGAAAGGAGACTGAATTGATTACAATCTGGACAGTGAGAGTCCTGTAGTGAGGGGCTCCATGAGACAGAAGGACCTTCTGTAGAGGAGTACAGCCAGCTTGTGCAAACTTTGTAGGAAGGACTTGAACAAATACTCTGATTTCACTGTCCACTTTCTCTTTAATCCCCTGACAAATCCATTTGGAAAGAAGAGGACCTGGGAACCCACATTATATCCCGTTCAGAACAACCTCCAGGAGCACAGGGCAGAATGGAGAAGGGTGAAGTTGGTTCTGGAGGAACAAATAAAGCTATACAACCCAAAGTCACCAGGCACACCCATTCCAGCGAAAGGGACCAGAGTGAATTCAGGGATATGTGAAATGTCCTGATGACTTTGGACTGACAAATGTGACATGAAACAGGAGAAAGATCAGATCAGGAAGAGGGAGCTGAGGGCAGAGAAGTGGGCAGGGGCCAGTCTATGAGAGGCTCCCTGGGTCTTTGGTAAAATTGTCCTATCGACCCTGCCAGTTTATGCCCACCATGCCAAGTTGTGCTAAAGAGCTTGGATTCCACCCTGAAGGTAGTGTGGACACAAAGATAACTTTTTAGCTAGGCCTGTGCATTGTGGGCCAAGTGGCTACACAGTGAAGGGTGGATTGGGAGGGGCATGGTTTAGAGTCCAGCTCTGCCTACTGCCCTAGGACTTTGCACCTTAACCTCTCTGGATCCTAATTTCCTGGTTGAACACAGATGGCAACTCCTGCTGGCTGGCATGGGGATTAGATGGGATAGACATTTATAAAATGCCAAACACTCAACATACATGTGGGGTTATTTGTACACAGATCAACAATTGCTTTTGATGGGGAATTTAAAAACTTTGGGCACTTCCCACCCAAATGCCATTCATTGTGCTTGAATGCTTCACATTTGATATTTCATTCAATCCATGCAACAGCTTTTGAGATAGCTGTTATCTCAATTTACACAACAGGAAACTGACTTGTTTTTCTAAGACCACCAAAACTGCAAGTTTATTTTGGTCACCTAGCTTCAGGGGAAGAAGGTGGGTGGGGAGAGGTCTGTCGGCCTCCGGCAAATGAGGCCCACAGAGTCGCACGTGGAGCTCTCCGACGGAGTTCGGACAATCCCGACCGCAGTGGGGAAGCTGGGAAGTCCGTGCGTGGCATTCGTCCGGGGCGGCTTTTCTAGGAGTGGGAGGGCGATAGGCGGGGCACGGGCGTGTCAGGGGGCGTTCCACAGGTGCGACCAGGTAAATCTTGGTCTCTTCGGATTGACATCATCTGGCGCATGCCTAGTTGGTCTGCACCTTCCCGGGTCGCGGGCTGCATTTTCGCGCGCGCGGGAAAAGTTGGGGGGTGGTGAAGAACCCGGAAGTGCACCATCCTGCCTCAGGTTCATCCAAACAGAAACAAAGGCTTATTTTTATTACCTATTATGTGCCATACACTGTGCCTGAGGAATATGAAGGTGAGTAAGACGTAGTCCTGGCCCTTAAGAAATCCTAATTATGGATGCTAAGATCATTTAGATTGGTGCTGCTCAAATTATAATGTGCATCTGCATCGCTCACCTGGCATCTTGTTAAAAGCAGATTCCGACTCACTAGCACTAGGGTCTGGCTGGAGGTTCTGCATTCCTAGCCCTCTCCCAGATGATGCTGATACTGCTTGTCCATAGACCACACTTTGAGAAGCAGAGTTTAGAAGGTCAGATTAGGCCGGGCGCGGTGGCTCAAGCCTGTAATCCCAGCACTTTGGGAGGCCGAGACGGGCGGATCACGAGGTCAGGAGATCGAGACCATCCTGGCTAACACGGTGAAACCCCGTCTCTACTAAAAATACAAAAACTAGCCGGGCGAGGTGGCGGGCGCCTGTAGTCTCAGCTACTCGGGAGGCTGAGGCAGGAGAATGGCGTGAACCTGGGAGGCGGAGCTTGCAGTGAGCTGAGATCTGGCCACTGCACTCCAGTCCCGGCGACAGAGCAAGACTCCGCCTCAAAAAAAAAAAAAAAAAAGAAGGTCAGATTAAACACATACACGCACGCGTGCGCGCGCGCACACACACACACACATTTCTATCAGTAGTTGCAGCTATGATAAAATGAAGCAAAGGGAAGATTTTTTTTTTTTTTACAACAATTTCAACTTTAGGAAATGGGGGTATAGAAGGGAAATACGGTGCACCTGAGTATTTGGCCGAATAGCAGTTACTAAGGCAGGGCTTTCTGCTCCAGAGTCTAAACCTTCCTCGGCTCAGTTTGGGCTGAGCAGGATATTGTTTTTCTGCCCCTTGGATATATCCCATTATGAGCTTTGATCAAAGCAAACCTTTCCCTTTGAGGCTTAGGGCACATGTTAATGGCTTTGTTATTCGCATGTATCTGCATATATTTGCAAAGCAATTCAGCTTCCTCTGAGAGGGAGGAGGCATACAGGGGCTGGGGGCTGAGCCCAGGGTTTAAGCATTTGTGTAATTGTTGGTCCTCAGCATCTCAAAGGAAATCTGGCAGCTGAGAGATGAAGCCATCCTGATAATGGAAGAAACTAAGAGCTGAGTTTCCAGCGCTGCTCTGGTTGAACGTTCATGCCTGTTCACTGAAGATTCTTATCATTTCAGGTCCTGCCTCTCTTTTTTCCCATCCATTTTACCTATTGCTGCCCAAGCATCTTCTTAAAGATTTCTCTGAACAGATCACTTTCCCACTCAAAGCCTTTCCACAGTTCTCCTTTATCTACTGAAGAAAGCAAATCTTAACATTCAAAACTCTCTCCACATAACCCGGTCCCAATGCATTACTTCAGCCTTGCCTCTGTGCTGCCATTCAGCCTCCCTGCTTCCCTTCCATCCCCGTGCTCTGGCCAAAGTGAAGCATTTTTGTTGTTGTTGTTCTGTAAGCCATATACATTTTCACATTCAGGACTTAACTCATGTCATTAGCACATGTGTCAGTTTGTGATACCCTCTCTCCACTTTGTTCACTCATGCCCAAATTCTGCTCAACCTTCAAAACCCAGCTCAAATCCCCCTCCATCCAGGAAGACATCTTTGAACTTCCTACCTGGAGAAGTTCTTCCTGCTTACGAACTCCCTTAGCATTTTATCCACACCTTTCTTATTGCATAAAGTCCTTCATTTGTTTACGTATTAGGACCATCACCAGTTATTGCGTGTCTTGAAGGCCGTCCATGCCTAGTCATACGTATATATAGTAAGTGGTTCATACATTTTTGAATGATTGTATGTGTGAATGAAAGACTGATGTCTGCTGACCTGTGACTGTGGGGCAGCCTATTTCCCTACGTGTTCGCTCTTTCAATACATTTTTATTGAGCTCCTGCTCTTTTGCAGGCACAAGGTTCTGGCAGTACAGAGGTGAATAGAGGAAAACCCTGGCCCCACCCCAGGGGCTTTTCTGAGGATGGGGCCATCTCATGTTCTTTGTGTAGTTAAGTTGGCTGCAGTCCAACTAGTTGCTTAATAATAAATGATTTGAAAAATCTGAAAACATCTGATATTTTTACAGGTCAGTGACCTGTTAGATGAACAGGCAAAATCTTGTTTAATCTGTGGCTCTGTTCATCAAAGCATTCTTTTGAGTGTGGAGCTTGATAGCAAATTGGATTGTACTTTCATTGTACTGTTTGCCTCCTCACCTTAAAAATAATTGTATATGCTTATTGTGGAAACCTTGGACATAAAAAATAAATACAAATTACTCAAAATGTCCCAAATAAATCATTGTTAATATTTAACATGTTCCTTTTCAGTATTTCTGTTTCTTTGCTTGTTTTTAGTAATACACACACAGTTTGATTCATACTTTCATATTTACTTTATTTTTAGAGACAGAGTCTCACTCTGTCACTCAGGCTGGAGTGCAGTGGTGCGATCTTGGCTCACTGCAACCTCTGCCTCCCAGGTTCAAGCAGTTTCTCCTTGCCTCAGCCTCCTGAGTAGCTGGAATTACAGGCACCTGCTACCACACCTGGCTAATTTTTGTATTTTTAGTAGAGACAGGGTTTTGCCTTGTTGGCCAGGTTGGTCTCGAACTCCTGGACTCAAGTGATCTGCCCGTCTCAGTCTCCCAAAGTGCCAGGATTACAGGCATGAGTCACTGCACCTGGATGATTCATACTTTTTGTATCCTGTGTTTATTTATTTATTTTTTTTACTAAGATTACACTTTGACTATTTTCCAGTATTATTAAAAATTATTTAAAATAATTTTTATTTACACTTAGTTTTTTATTGTATGGATATAGCATAATATTTAAACCAAATACCCATTATTTATTAAAGCTATTTGGAAATAGCTACACTATGAACAACTTTATGCATCAATATTTTTCCTCATCTGATCATTTTGTCAGCATTCTTGAAGTGTCATTAGTGAGTTAAAGTCTATGAACATTTTTAAGTCCTTTCTGTCTTTACTGATTCTTTTTATCAGAGATGGTTAATTCTTCAAATTCTATGTTGGATGAGTCTGGCCTCAATTATTAAACACCCTTTTGTAATTAACATGGTGCCTGTGGGCTCCCAGCCCCCTCCCCCTTTGAGGCATAGCTATAACTTCAGGATTGTTTTTGAGACAACACCCCTATTCATCAATATCCGCACTGCTGGCTAATGCTGCTGTGTTGATTTTTTGTGGCCCTGGCTGGCAGATTTTTGTAACAGCAATTGTAAGTGTACTTGACATCAGAAGCATTTTTTTTAGTGCATCCAACCTGCATTTTGATCTTTCAACTAAAATATACTGTAATATTTTGCTCTCAGAACCCTAGAAAAGCAATCCCACTGAGGCTGCATTGAATTAGCTTGAATCACTGGCTTGTCGTTGCTTGCTGGGATAAGGGCTACCCAGACACAAACCTCTCAAGGTCTGATTCTTAACTTGGTCACTTTCTACTGTGGGAGAATCAGGGAGTTCATTATAGTTGGCCTTAGTGTTAGATAGTATAACCTCACTTTAATTGAACCCTCTTATAACAATCCTTTATGTTTGTGTGATGCTCTGTGGTTTAAAAAGCACCTTCAAGGTGCTTAATTTGACCCTCACCATGTTTCTGTGAGGTAGCCATTCATACCACTTCTGTTTCCTAGGATAACCAGGACATGGGGGGTACTATGTTAATAATGGAAATAACATGGGTCTTTGGAGACATATATACCCAGTTTCAACTCAACTCAACCACTATGCAGTTGTATGACATAAATTCTTTAAGCCTTAGATTTCTTGTCTATGAAGAGAATAGTACAGTTGATTCTTATCATTTGCAGATTCCACATTTGCAAATTTGACTACTCACTAAAATTTATTTGTAACCCCAAAATTAGTACTCATAGTGCTTTTGTGGTCATCAACAGACATGCACAAAATGGCAAAAAATTTGAGTCACCTGACATGCGTGTTCTCAGCTGAGGTTGTACAAGGTGATCTTCTCTGCCTTCTTGTTCCAGCCCTCTTACTATGAACAAGCATCCTTTTCGTGGTGACATGTTTAGCATTTTTTGTGTGTGATTTTTGTTGGTAATTTCACGGTTTAATATAGCCCCTAGACATAGTACTGGTGTTCCTAAGACAGGACACTCCCATGTTTCATAAAGCACATGGGATTTGTTTTATGGAGAAAATACATGAGTTAGATAAGCTTCATTTAGGCATGAGTTACAGTGCTGCTGGCTATGAGTTCAATGTTAATGAATCAACATAATAAGTAAGATGTCTTTAAACAGAAACACGTAAAACAAGGTTACATATTGATCAGTTGATGAAAATATTTTGAGCAGAGCCTTGCAGGAACATGACTGTGTGTTTCCCCTAGGAGCAATGGTTCAGTACTTGTGGAACTTTATAGAACATAGCTACTGCAGATAATAATCAACTGTGCCTATCTTGTAGGATAGCTGCATATATTAAGTGAGGATGTGTGTAAAATACCTAGTGTGTTGATGTTCTGTGATGGCAATTATATTCTACAGATAAGGAAACAGAAGTTCAGAGAAATGAGCTACCTTATTTAAATTTATTAGATCAGAAAATGGCCTGAGTTAGTAGCATATAAACTTAGACTTGTCTGAATCTAAACCCAGCAGTCCTCAAAGCATGCAGACTATATCTAGGAGGAATTTCACATAGGGAAATTAAATGCTTAATTCTTTCTGCATTTGCTTTATATTTCTATGTTTCATCTATACGGTTGAATTCTGGAAAACCTATTTAACCACCCATTATTATGATTTTTGTGTCAGGCCCAGTGCTAACTTCATGCCATCTGGTATCTTTTTCATCATGCGATGATCCTGTAAGGTAGAAATTATTATTGTTGTTGCCATTTTAGAGACTCTGAGAAGTTAAATAAATAGCTCAAAGTCACATAAATTGGAAGAAGAACAAAGCAGATAACCCAGGTCTTTCTGACTCTAGAGACTCTTTTCTCAACCCTAATATTAAAGGGTCCCAAACTTTTGAGAATTTCATAGACTAGTAAAATAACCAACACCCCAAAATTGTACAGAAGGACAGAAAGTTGCCAACTTTTATTTATCTAGCTGTAAGGACACTAAAGAAACAAGTCAGCCACTGACTATCATTATTACGTTATAAAGAAAATTAACTTTAATATTATAAAAGTATGAAGAACTTAACCTCAGATTTAAAAAAATCCAATCAAGGCTGGGCATGCTCATGCCTATAATCCCAGCACTTTGGGAGGCTGAGGCAAGAGATCCCTTGAAGCCAGGAGTTTGAGACCAGCCTGGTCAATATAGTGAGACCCTGTCTCTATGTACATTTTAAAAATCCAATCCATTTGCTTTTATAAAAACCTCACAACATTGTCTTTCTTTTTTCACATTTCTCCCAGAACAAGACTGTCTTTGTCATAGACATCATGGTCTTTGGCAACCCCAGCTCTGTACTTTATTATAAGTTATTTCCACTGATCTGGGCCTCAGCCTTGTCACAGGGCAGTGGTTTCTATCTAATGGCATTTAAGGTCACTTTTCAAAATTCAAAGGGTGGGTGGTTTTAGAGTTTCCAGGCCTAGGCCAGATTTGGTCCATTTGTTCTTCTACCATGAGTCAAAGAGAAGATTAGTCTCATGTGCAATAGCTGTCAGGTCAACTGCCCCTGGTCTGTCAGGCTTGCCCTGGACAGGTGCTGGCACCTGGTGAATTGACCTCTAGAAAAAGGATGAGTGCTTAGTGGTGACAAATGAGTTGCTGTAACTATTGGGAAACAGAGCACATATACAAATCTCCCATGGATCTATGTTCCTTGAGGGACTGCATCAGGGAAAGGAGCAACCCATGAAAGACAAAGGCATAACTCTCTGGCTTTTTCTTCCTCTGAGGTGGATGCCCTTCAGAAATGGAAATGGCCCACAAGATAAGTTCACTTGAGGATTCTTCCACTTTTCTTTGCACCCGTAAATCAGGAGTCTTCTATTTCTAGGACTATACTTACTTGCTTAAACATCAATAAAATAATAAGGGAGCACCAATAACAAGTATAACTTATTCAATGGTTTATATGTTGCATCCTGATGATGTACTAAGTTCTTAGCATAGTTAATCCCCATAACAGCCTTGTGAGATTGACACCATCATCATCCTCACTCAGGGATGAAAAAACAGAGATACTGAAGTCTTAATAACGTGACCCTCATATCATTAATGAGTAAGAGAGATGGAAATGGAGCCTAGATTGAAACCTCTTGCTTCTAAACAGTACACTGTGCTGCTCAGCCTACACTCTATGCCTTCTTGCCCTATTCTTTCCATGTTTGCAACAAAATGTCCAACTTTTAAATTTTTTCCGTTTGGTAACTATGTAGGAAATATAAGCCTGCATCAATTCATTGAATGCATATGAACCTTACATGTGCCAGATTCAGAGCTCTGGGTGCACGCACTTGCAGCATGTAGCTTGATTTTTGAGAAGTCCCTATTCTTGAGGGAGACACGCACACAAATGGCTATGATATAAAGCAGTATATTAGAGAGCTATTAGAGAAGTTGCATGAGTAAAATGCCATTTTAGTTAAAACTTGAAGGATGAGTGTTTGGGGTGACAGGGCCCTCCAGGTGGAGGGGAGAACAAGAACAATGCACAGGGTCAGAAACTGGAACAAGCGCTCATTGGAGAGTTGGATTTAGGGTGTATGTAAATGACGGTGATGAGAGATGAGGCTGGAGACTTATCCAGGGGTCATATTTTAGAGGGACTTGGATGCCATCCAAAGGAAATTGGATTTTATTGATAGTCAACAGGGGGACCCCAAAGACACAGGAGGAATATGATCAGGGTTGAATTCAAAATAACTATACTCTAAATTTATGGTTAAAGGCTATATATATATATATATGTATACACACACACACACATATATATAGTTCATCTACATTTTTTTTTTTTTTTTTTTTTTTTTTTTTTTTTTGAGACGGAGTCTCGCTCTGCCACCCAGGCTGGAGTGCAATGGCCGGATCTCAGCTCACTGCAAGCTCTGCCTCCCGGGTTTACGCTATTCTCCTGCCTCAGCCTCCCGAGTAGCTGGACTACAGGCGCCCGCTACCTCGCCCGGCTAGTTTTTTTGTATTCTTTTAGTAGAGACGAGGTTTCACCGTGTTAGCCAGGATGGTCTCGATCTCCTGACCTCGTGATCCGCCCGTCTCGGCCTCCCAAAGTGCTGGGATTACAGGCTTGAGCCACCGCGCCCGGCCTCATCTACATTTAATAGGAGACAAGAGAAACAAAATCTACGAAGCTGAAGTGATGAAAGTTTAGACATCAGGCAGATCTTTGGTTTCTAGTTTTCTCAATGAAACCACTTAGTTGGGTGGTTCCTAAACATGGCTAGTGAGTTAAATTACTAGGAAACCTGTTAAAATCCAGATTCCCAGGTTCTGCCATCTTGAGGTACTGATTCAGATGATCTAATCTGTCAGGGCTGGGAATTGATGTTTTTAAAGCTGCCCAGCTGATTCTAATGACCATGAAAACACTTCCAGCAATATAAGATATTGTATTTACAGAGTTATTTCTGAAGCCTCCCCAAAGACTGTTTATATTGCTAGAGATGTGTAAGGGGTTCTCCAGAGAAACAGAACCAGTAAGGTGTGTGTGTGTGTGTGTGAAAGAGAGAAAAAGGGAGTGAAGGAAGGAAGGAGGAAGGAAGGAGGAAGGAAGAGGGGGAGAGAGAGAAAGAGAGAAAGAAGGACACATAGACAGAGAGATAGGTGGAGAGATAGATGGTAGATAGATATGTTATAAAGAATCGACTCATGCAATTATGGAGGCTGACAAGTCCCAAGATCTGCAGGCAGCAGGTTGGGTACCCAAGATAGCTGCTGGTTTAGTTCCAGTTTGAGTCCAAAGACAGAAATGAAAAATGATGCCTCAGGTGAAGGCAGTCAGGCAGAAATAAATTCCTTCTTACTCAGCCTTTTTGTTCTGTTCAGGTCTTCAACTGATTGGATAAGGCCCACACACATTAGAAAAGGCAATTTACTTTACTGTCTACCAATTCAAATATTAATATCATCCAGAAACATCCTTACAGACACTCTCAGAATAATGTTTGACCAAATGTTTGGGCACCTTGTGGCCAAGTTGACACATAAAATTAACCACCACGAGATACCAGAACTTCATTATGACAGCATAATCCTGATGATAACAATGGTGGTAAGAATCATCATTATTTATATCACTGTAGCCCATGACACACTGGCTATACAGAATGTTTGCATCTGAATGAGAGAAGCATGCTAGCATAGTTGTTTGTATTTTACTAAGTATTTTTCTTATCTGTTGTCTTATTTTATGCACATAATAACTCTGCTAAGCATTTGAAATAGATTTCATTATCTTTCATTTTTGAGATGGGTTGTTCAAGCTGCAAAGAGGTGAGCTAATTGTCCAAAGACACAGTGCAAATGACTCAGGCCAACTCAAACCCCAAGCTTCTTTTGTGATCTTTCCACCATATGGCATTCGTTCATTGCATATTGATTACTGGCAAAGATACACAGGCCTTTATGTTGCCCTCTCCTGACCATCAGCAATTTTCTGATCTTATGACTCTATCTATTGCTATATCTAAATGTAGGAGAGGGACAAATTAGCAAGTGAAAATCAAGAGCTATGTTTGTACTTAATGCTACTAACAGGCAACATAATTACAAGAGAGCTGAGAGTGTTGCTTGACAAACAAATTAATAAAAAAACTCTCATGCCACTCTCAGGGATAAATTACACAGCAGAAAGCAACAAGAGGCTGGGTTTGACAGTTGTGAGATAACAACCTTGAAATATATCTACATTACATGATGGGGCTTTGGAGGTCCAGCTTTTGGACTTAGAGGCTATGCTAATGAACTGCTTTAATGTTCATGTTTTTGCAGGATCCATCTAGATTTCTTTTAGGAACATGTTTACCACTACTGGGAAAACTGCTTAGTTAGACGTTAGGTCCTAGGCAATTTAAGTGTTTGGTATGATTAAACAAAGTTGTCCAATAAGTCAGAAGTCATTAGACTAATATATAGTTGTTTATTTCACAACAGTTTAAAATAAATTTGTAGGAAGAGACTTACATAAGTTATTCTTATACTTCTATTATGCTTCCTACTTCATTCATTTGACAATTATTTATTGGGTAGTAATCTTGCTAAGAACTAGACTTCAGAGACAAACCGTAGTTCTTGCCTTCTAGTACGTCATCATTTTATACAGTGGTTCCCAACTCTGTCTGCATATTAGATTACTGGAGAGAATAAAAATACTAATATCCAGACCCCACCCCAGAGAACCTGATTCTTCTGATCTGGAATGGAGCCAGCCACTAGTAGTTTTTTAAAAGCTTCCCAGGTGATTTTAACACTTCAACCTGATCTGGTTGAAGAGACAATTATATAACCAGACATAATGCATTATTTTAAGTACAAGGAGAGGGATGTATGTTTCTGGCTGTGGGCTGGGGGTGATAAAGATTTCCAGAGAGGCTCTGGAAAGGCCTTACTAGAGCTGTTATTTTATATTTGGGGGTATTGGAGAGGTTTATTTTAAACTTTTCATAAAATTTTGTCATTGTATTAGTTGAGCTGCATCTTAGAGCATGGTAGATGACCAGAGAAGGGCAAAGAATGCCATGCAAAAGGTACAACATATGTAAGGACACTTGGGGAAAGGATCTCAGTGTCTTCAGAGAATTTTCAAGTTGTTTAGTTGGACTGAAATGTTGAATGTGTGAATTATCATTAATCCTTCATACTATGTTTATTGAGGATCTATGTCATGTGAGGCATTGTGTTCAGTGCTCTTAGGGATTAAAAAATCAGACAAAAGGGATTTTACTCGCAACAAACTCATAGGCTATTTAGAAAAATAAATAATGAATGATGATTGTATTGGTGGTGGTGATTATAATGAAGATAATACAGTAATCGGAACTTAAAATTAAAACTTGGACTAGATACTAAGATGTAATAGAAATGAAATTCCGAAGTGCAGTGCCAAGTTGTATTATGTAGTTTAGAGGAAATACTCATAAATATGAAAACATATAAAGGATAAGGATTTTGCTTTTACCGTAATTGATTTTATTTTAAGGAGACAGCAGGAAATTAAGAAGTAAATGTTTTTTAACATACCATGAGTCATGCCTTTCAGTCTACTGGTATCAATAGTAATAATAATGATAGGCAAACTCCAGAGAATTTAGAGGTCATTTAGTCCCATCCTCTGCTGAAGTGCATAGTGGGAAAGGGACTTGCCTGAAGTCCCTGGAGGCAAATCTGTACTCAAACTCAGATCCATCCTGCCAAAGCAAGATGCAGCCTTCTCACTTGAGTTTCCACAGGGGCCGATGATCAGATTTGAACTTGCCTTCCTGAGGGCCTCACTTAAATCTCTCTAGTATCCCCACAGCATTGCCTTTGCATTTCTGTCTTGCGTACTGAGAGTTAACAAGGAGCTTCTGATACCTCTCAGTTGTCATTTCACCAACCCATGAAGCTTGGAGGTCAGCTTGGTGTAATGGTTTGGCCACTCAGTGTCTTGGAAAGCCCCAGAGTAATGCTTTGGGGAAAAGTTAAGAGCAGGCAGATTCTCGAGGTATCTGGTGCTTTGAAGTTAGAGGCTTGGCTTCTGAGGAAGGGTTTTATGAAGGGGTCCGCCTAGGGGCTCTGTCTAGGTTTCTCAGAGAGGGCAGCTACTAGCCTAAATTCTCTATCGAGGCCTTCTGCCAACTCCTTAGAAGCTATCCTTCCCAGATGGTCAGGAATAGCTTTATAAGAGGAAAAAGATAGTTTTAAACCACCTACTCTGTCTCTGGTTTCCAGCCTCCTGCTGCTTCTGAACACAATGGCAGCTTCTCATCACATTTGTACTACCTCGACTTCATTGGATGCTTCCTATTACTTGGGATTGATCCAGATCATTCCCTGTTGCCCTTTCAGACCCACTCTTTCACCCTTTCATTTGACCTAATTTTCTAATCTTTCCCCATACCACTTCTACATTTACCTCTAGACTTCCATTCTCTTGGGCCAGTTCCGCTCTGACAACACAAGCTGCCCTCTTTTCACCATCATCTGCTTTGGTCTTTGGAGGCCATATTCCATACTTGCCTCATTTTTCCAGCTGTAGGTACTCATATGCTCACGGTCCTCTTATTTTTCCACATAAGCGATTGGTTCACCATCTATCCTTATCAGTAGGAATTCCCTTATTTTCTTTTGGAAACATCCCTTTCTGGAGTTTTATTTGGAATATCTGGAGCTCTATCCAGGCTTTACCATTTGCTAGCCATGTGAATTTTGGAAAATTATTTAATCTTTAATCTTCAGCTTCCTCATCCATAAAATAGTGGTAATGAAGTAACTACCTTATGCAGTTATTATTAAGAATTAAATGGGTCAATCTATAATAAGCATTTAAAATAGTGACGGCACATAGTAAATGGTGATTTAGGTCATACACACATGCTCAGCGTTTGTGCCCAGTGTGTGACACCCACTCTAGGAAGACAAGGCCTGGAGGGACTTCCAGTGTCCACCCCATGCTGAATTCAAACCTGTCTTTTCTCTAAGCTCCTGAGCTATGGATTTGCACTCAGGTCAGGTCACTAGTTCAAATTTTCCTTTTTTCTATGGTGACTTCACTTCTGCAACATTTGCTTTTATTGGTTGATATAATTTGAGAACTAGCAGGGTCCAAGTCTTTTCTTTTATTTTCTTTTTGGGTGGGGGGCAAAGGATCTCACTCGAATGCCCAGGCTAGAGTGCAGGAATGCAGTGGCGCGATCTTGGCTCACTGCAACCAACCTCCACCTCCCGGGTTCGAGTGATTCTCCTGTCTCAGTCTCCCAAGTAGCTGGGATTACAGGTGTGCGCCACCACCCCTGGCTAATTTTTGTATTGTTTAGTAGAGACGGGGTTTCACTATGTTGGCCAGGCTGGTCTCAAACTCCTGACCTCAAGTAATCCGCCCACTTTAGCCTCCCAAAATGTTGGGATTATAGGTGTGAGCCACCACACTTGGCTGGTCTTTTCTTCCTAAGAGGCTACTTGATCCTAGGCAGTTTTACACAACTTCTCACTGGGCGTCAGCTCTGCATATCAGGCCACCTTGGGAGAGGAACACTTTTTTTTTACAGAGCCTGCTATACCTCTTTTTCTGAGAGGAACCATTCATAGAAGTCCTGATCTAAGTTGAAGTTGTTCATTTGTTGGAGAAATAGCTGGAATTTACCTTGGTTAAATATGAATAATGATGAATTCATTCCATGAAGCATTCCACTACACAAAGTTTCTTGTGACATATCTCTGTCCTCAGCTTATTGTTTAGTGAGGAAGCTCAAAAAGAGATTCTAAGCTCCTTATAGGAATTCCAGAAATAATGGCTGTTAAAAAGGAAGAAGAAAAAGTTATTTTAGGATATTGGTGGCCATAACTTTATATATTTAAGCACTTACGTATTTAAGCACTTCCTTGAACACATGAAGTAAAAAGAAGAGAGTTAATTATTAAGCGAAATAACCTAGCTTAATGTTGCCTGGGATTACGGGTGGACATTTCCTATGCTATTGAATTAAATTTCACATTCCTCATTCTAATTCATGGGTAGAATTATACAGAAGTCTTAATGTAGAATAATAATTCTGTAGTTCTAGTGAGTCATCAAAAGGTTGAAACACTGGTAGTAGTTGAGGGAAATAGGTTGTGGACTCCTAAATTACAGAGAGATGTTATTCTTCTTAAAAGAAAAACAGTTGTAGGAAACATTAAAAAGAAATAAAAAGAACATATTTTACAGCTTCTCTGGGAGGATTACTGATTTTGCTTCTTATTACTCTACTCACAGTGACTTAAGGTAACAGAATTACTAGATTCTCAGAATAGAAGGGATTACAAAGGTTACCCAGTCCAACCACTTAGACTCTATTCCCAGCATGATGATCCCTTTTAAAGCATTCCTACCTAATTACTACTTGCTTAGTCCCACTGAGAGGGAGCTCTCTGCTTAGAATATTTCAAAAGTGATACAGTAAGAAAAATGTTGGTCTGAGTATCAGACAGACCTGGGTTCAAATTGACCTCACTAGTTTCATGATACTGAGCAAGTCACATCCTGTTGGGTCTCAGATTTCTCATCTATAAAATGAGGAAAGCAATGCCTTTGTCATGGTGCAATTAGAAATGTGAAATAGGATAACATAAGGAACATCTCTAGGATAGTGTCTAGCTTGTTATAGGTACTCAATAAATAGTAATTCATAGTACGTAAGCAATAATTGTTAGTTTATTCTCTTCTTTCTTTGCTAAATATTTCCTGCCTGCTGAGGTTGAAAAATGGATCACATTATTAATGAGGTGAAAGTTATTAATAAAGCTATAAATGGGAAAGCACAATTTTATTCCCTTTATATTTTCTAAATTTAATACCTATTGTTATAGCTTTGAAGTCAGAGCATTTGTTTCAGCAATGAATTTGGCCTCTATAGCTGGCCAAAGGAACTTTTCCATAATTTAAAAATAAATAAAATATGAATTGCTCTGGTAGTCTGAATCACCCTTCATTTATTGGCCATCAGAATGAACTGAACCATTTTAGCATTTCAGAATTTTAGAGCTGGGAATCATCTTAGAGATCATCATATCTGGGCCATTCATTTTATAGATGAGGAAACTGAGGCCCAGAGAGATTAAGTGATTATCTCAAGGTTGTGCAGCTAGCCTGTGGTGGAGCTGAGATTTAAATATAGGTTTCCTAAGTCTAAGTCCCATGGTGTATCCTTTGTATCACATTCCCTCTCCTGAGAATGGTGATACTTTCAAATGTCACCTTAAGGCTCCCGCCAGATTTCCAAGTCACTAGTCATACATCTGGAATTCCTTTTCCTTTTTTAGGCATCATCTCTTATCTCGAATCTTACCCATAGGAGTTTTATAACACCGTACTTCTTTCAGTTTTTCAGGGAAGACTTGGAAGGGCCTGGAGGAAAGAGAAATGTCAGCATGGATTAGGAAACATGCAGTGATTATGAAAACAATGAACACCTTTTGATTCCAGAAAAGTGGTTAATAAGAATTTATGTAAACATTTGTTAAATAAATCCCTGGTTCTGGAAATTTCAGTTTAGCTTGTCCCCAACCGTTTTCTTGCCAGATATATCTCTAAGGTTCCAGCCTCTGGACCAATGCCCATTCTGAGTCCCTGACTCCAGGGGCCAGTGGTTTTATACTAAAGCCATTGGTTGAAATAGACATCCTTGAAGGGTAAGAAAAGTGGCCCAAAGCCTACTACATACAGCATGGGGAGGGAGCTGAGGGCTATGGGAGGGCCTAGGGAGTTAGGGTTTGTTATTAGGCAACCAGGCCCAAGGTTTGAAACTCAGAGCTCTCTAAGACCTGGGAACATTAGGGCAGATTAAATCCAGAGATTCTGGCAGCTGGGGAGTACCCCGGCTACTGAAGGAAAGACAAAATGAGAGAAGGTGGTAGGGCAGAAGAAGAAAGAGATAGTAGGGAAGCAAGGGGAGAAGTAAGGGCAGGGTGCAGACAGGGAGAGACAGAGGGAGACAGAGATAGAAGCAGAGAGAGTGAGGAAACATGAGTGTTGCCTTGGTGTATAAAAGCACTTAGAATGCAATAATAAAAAAAAAAAACACAAGCATCATGATCAGAAAGTCTTACCTTTGAATTCTATCAATTTACTTTATAGCTGTCAATTGGTGAACGATGGTTTTATTGTCTGAAAATGGCTTAATAATGTGTATTATTAAGATAAAAGGTTAAAGAGAAGTTAAATAAATTACGTTAAAGTGCCAAGCACAGTGTTGGACTGCAGCCTTATGGAAGGCTGGGACTCCTGAGCGACTAAGAGCTCAACAAACCTTTGTCTTGCAGCCCCACCTAGAGGGGCTACCATGAGCTCATGCGCCTCCAGCTGGGAGCTTGTCATTACAACAACCACAGCAGGGAAGAGGGTAGCTACTCACTGAGCACTGCTCAGATCTCCACAATTCCCTCACTTCTCCAAAAACCTCATTGTCTTCTACCCCCAGGGTAGCCCTAGGAAGTAGGTAGGTAGCATAGTTGCAGCTTGAAGGTGAGGCAGCAGGGCCAAAGGGAGTTTGGGTGACTTGCCCAAGGTGGCAGCAGAATTTGAACCCAGATCTGCCCAGCTCTAGGGTTGTGTTCCTTCAACCATCCTCTCACTTCCAAATTAGCAATGTGAGAGGAAGATGACAGGGCAGAAGCAACTGGAGCGTTTCAGCTCTGCTTGGGCCATATTTATCTGAAAAATTAAAAAAATATTTTTATTTTTATTTATCTTTTTGAGACAGAGTCTCTCTCTGTCTCCCAGACTGGAGTGCAGTGGCGTGATGTCAGCTCATTGCAGCTCAATGCATGATTTTGGAAAGAGTATCTTGCTGAGGGACCCCCACTGCCTACCTCCTAGCACTTGGATTTTTGTTGTTCTCTCTGAGAAAGCCCTGCCTGGCCACAGGTGGTGGTCCTAATTGGCAGAGAACAGAGAGTGACTGATTTTGAACATGAGATGTTTTAATAGCCTGTGCATAATTGCATAGCCCTTGTGCTGATGAGAAGCTTGTCATGGGCTTTTTGCCAAAGTGAGATCCAGGTGACATCCTGCGAACTGATTGATCTAGTGTTCCCAAAGTGACAACGTGGTTCAGAAAGCCAACCCCTTGCAAGGATGAACAATCAGTGGACTAGAGGTAGTGAGGAGAACCTGGGCTTTCATGTGAGGACAGATATGCCTCCTATTATGGTGCTGCCCCCACTGTGCCTCCATGACCAAGGGTAAGAGATTCAACTTTTCTTTACCTCAGTTTCTTTATCTATGAATAACAGAGAAAAATATGCACTCAGGTTTGTCCTAAAGATCAGAGCCCTCGCTGTGAAGTGCCTAGGGTGGAGGCTGGCATGTAGGAGTTTTAATAATGGTTTTAATAATGTTATCTATTGTACATCAAGGATCCTATCTTAAGCTTGGAGAGGGTGGTAGCTGCATCTGCATTGTTCTTTGTTATAAACGATTTTGGACTGTACCTGGCACTTAGTACATAGCTTATTATAGATGGAGAATGCAGAAATATTTTATAGCTGGATTGACAGAACATAGTGGCTGGCTGACTAATGACAATAGAGGCAATTAAGGTGATTCAGGGCTTTTTAATTTGAGTAGCTCAAGGTGATGGTGGCATTTGCTAAGTGGGAAGTTCAAGGGGAGGGGCAGACCTAGGGATGGGTTTGGGGAAGATGAGATCAGTTTTGAATATGTTGAGTTTGAAGTACCTGTAGGACATCAAGGAGGATTTGACTAGCAGACACAAAATATGTGTATCTGTGGTTCATCAGGGAGAAAAGTTGTTCATGCAGACTCAGTTTTGGGAATCATCCTTGTATCACTTAACATGCCTTGGGCTGCAAGTAACAAGACAAACTGACTCAGGATTACCTAATGGGGAATTGCCAAACAGTCCATAGGTGACATCCAGCCCACTGTCTGCTTTTGTAAATCACATTTTATTGGACTATGTCATGCCCATTCATTATTTAATGTATATAGCTGTTTTCATGTCCAAGGGCAGAATGGTTTGTTCAGAGACTGTGTGACTAGCAAAGTCTAAAATATTTACTTTTTGGCCCTTTGCAGAAAAAAAAAAAAATGTACTGACCCCCAATTTACACAGTATATAACTACATTATCTCTTTAAATAAGATCAGAGGGCAAGTTGGTTATTTGGTTTAGTAATGTGATGGGGACCCAGCTCTTTCCATTTCACTGGACTCTACCATCTTCAGCATGTCAGCTACCCCACTAGGCTGTTTGTGTCCCTTCATCATTACAAAATGACAGCAGAAGTTCTTTGCAGTTCATCTGAAATGACATACCCTGATGCAGAGAAAGGGCAATGTCTCTTTCTTGTGTCCTCCTTGCAGAACCTCCCAGCTTCCCTTTGTATCTCTTGCTTCATGATTAAATGTCAGGCCCATGCATGCCGTTGCAAAGGAAACAGGATTAACAGATTGGCTTAGACCTGTGATTCTCAGTCCTGACCACACATTAGAATGATCTCTGAAATGTTTTAAGATAAAATCTATTTAAGATAAAATAGGTGTGGATATTGGATTTTAAATAAGCATCCCAGGTGATTTTAAGGTGCCGTCAAGAAGGAGCAACCACTGACATAGTTAAATCATTTTGGGAGGCATAGATGTTGGGAACACGAACATGACCAACACATTCTCCATGGAGAAAATAATAGAAGCCATGGATGCTGGGCCCCTGCTCAGGACAAGCTTGTCATGGGTAGTCTTGGCAGCTGGGCTGGACTAGACAATATGTTTATCTCGTTAAGGTCAAAGGTAGCATAATCAGAAGTACAGCTTGTGGCCATGGAGAAAAGCCAGACTTCAGAGTCAAGAAACAGAATTAAGTATCATGTTTAGGGGGAGGGGGACAACATGGAAAGAGGAGATGGGAAAATGAGCCAAGAATGAGAAGAAGTGAAGGAAGAGGAGTTAAAGAGTTGGAGGTGAGAGGCCCAGGAGATGTAAACCATGAGGGATGCCCAAGGCCGGATGGGATGCAGAGTTGGCTCTAAAGAGGAAAGTCAGTTGTTCTGCAGGGCCAAAGGCATAATGCTGGGCCAAAATGGCAAAGACACTGCCTCCATCTCAGGCCCATGGGCTCCATTTGGCATAGGTCAGGATGGCATAGCTAATGCCAAGTCTACAAGTGGGGCAGCTGCCTCTCTGCTCTCTCTTGTTTGACTCTGGCTCTCTTGCTTGATTCACAAAAGAAAGCCTGCAGTTTTGCTGATTAAAAAGCATCAAATTCACAATAGGTTTATGAGGGCTGAGCTTAGCACAAGCCTTTGGAAACTGCTATAAAGAAACTCAAGATGCTCTCCAGTGACTACTGTTTCCCTGTTCTTTGTACCCTCTTTCTTCTTCTTCTTCTTTTTTCTTTTGATTCCTCCTATCTTGGGGACCAGGCCCTTTCCTGTCAGCCTCTCTATTACATCTCTCTCTCATTAAGTCAGGAAAATCGATTCCCTCACTCCATTGCCATCCATTCAGCCATTCATTAAACAGACATTTATAAAACATTCACTATGTGCCTGGCACCATTGTGCTTTCCCCTGGAGCCACCGAGATGGAAGACCTCTAAGACCACTGTCAGGAGACTCACATGGAATAGGCAGAGGTGGATATATAAATAAGCAATCATAATGTATGGCGGCAAGATATGACTGCAGTATGATCTTTCAAGTTATAAAACTTGACAGCATGGTGGAAGACCCAGGGCCCAGCGGCCACATCTGCACCTGCCATCTTTGTTTGGTCCAGAGCAAACCACCCAACCGCATGAATCCAGTCCACTGATCTGCCAAAAGAGTGCAGCAGTGACTGCCTAGGATCACTCACAGAGATCCTGGAGGATTAATAGCCACAGCATGTGAGAGAGTGTTTTTACTAAACTGTGTAATCTCATGCAAAGACAGATGCATTTTAAGTATTTTATTATTCTTTCCCTCCCTAGGTAGAAACAACCTTATTATAACCCTCCAGAATCCAGTTTTGAAACTCAAATTCTCCTTTTATTTAATGACACAATAGAAATAATATGAGCATTGAGTCAGACAGAGCTGTGTTCAAAACCTGGTTCTCCCAATTCATTGCTGCATGTCCTTCAGCAAGTTACTAATTTCTCTGAGCTTTATTTTCCACTTTGGAGTAGGAGTAACACAGTGACAGCTAATTCCATGAGTGTTACAAGGAATAAGTAAAATAAAACATATTTAGCATTTATTAAGTATGGTCCTGGAACATTGTGACCATGCAGGAAATAATAGCTACTATCATTATTATTATTACTAATTGTATTATTACCAGTGGTGTGCTGGTGAATTCTTATACTACAGTCATCTTAAAAAAAAAAAAAAAAAAAAAAAAGAAAAAGAAAAGGAAGAAATAAAGGAAGATAAAAGTCCATGATTTGCCCATTGCCTGTTTCTGGGGTGTAAGCACTCCCACCATGACTGATTTGAAGTTACTGACATCACAGAATGAAGACTTGGGAATGACATGCATAACTGACTCTCTTGAGCTGGTGTGAGTCTGCTCCAGCAAACCACTGGTTATTATTCATATTATTCAAGTAAAATGGATGCAGTGGGACCAAGGTAGGAGCAGCTCTGAGGGGGAAACAACGCTCCAGATGTTGCAGGAAAGAGTCTTAGCTCAACTGTACCTGACATTTACTGTCCAATAGACTCTTTGCTAGGGGTGACCACTCGTGTTGTAATGAAAGAATTGATACAAGTGTACAAGGTTGTTATTAAAGAAAGAAGTTCAGTAAAAATTCTTTTCTTTTTGTGGAGCATGTGGCTCAGGCTCACCCTGCTGTGGACTCTGAAGAGCCTGATGTCCTGTCCTGCACCACACAATGGTCAGAGAGGCCTTCCTTGCTGTCTCTGTACCCAAGATCCCAACTGCTTTTCTAGGGTGAAATGAATAATGGGAAACAATACACTATACCACTTGGGAGTTCTCACGCCCACTTTATTATTTGCTTCTCATGGCAGGGCACTATTATCTTCATTTTAGAATGAAAGAAATTGAATCTCTATTAGTCAGGTTAATTTACCAAAAGCTGCTGTAACGATCCTAAAATCTCAATGGCTTAACACCACAAAGGTTTCTCATATCACAGACTGATGAGACTGCACCATGAGAGTCAGGGGTGTTCCACTGTCCAGAACCCAGTTACAGGACCCTTACCTTTAAGGACAATTGGGGAATGTAGTCATTTTGTATAATAAGGAAGAGGAAAACTGAGCATTGAGTCAGTCCACACCCCAGAGGCTCATAAGTTATATTGGCTAAATGGCCAATGAAGATATACACCTCTGCAAGATCTGATCTCTAAACTCTCTTCCACAGCCTGCCACACACTCTCTGTCTCTTCCTTCTCATTGGCAGATGTCTTAGTCGATTCTGGCTTCTATAACGGAATACTATAGACTAAGTGGTTTTAACAACAAACATTCATTTCTCACTGTTCTGGAGGCTGGGAAGTCTCAATGAGGGCACTGGAAGATATGTTGTTCGGTGAAGGCCACTTCCTAGTTTGCAGATGATGATCTTCTCGTATTCTCACATGGCAGAAAGCAGAGAGCAAGACCAAGCTCTTGTGCCTCTTCTTACAAGGGCACTAATCTCATTCACGACAGCTCTACCCTCATGGCCTAATCACCTCCCAAAGCCTCCAATTCCTAATACGGCAATTGGGCATTAGAATTTAAACAATGAACATTTAAACAAATGTTTGTATTTGGGGAAACACAAATGTTCAATGTATACAGTAGGCCAGATGGAGGAATCCAGAAGTGGACTCTGAAGAGGCCACAGGGGTGGCAGAGATGTGTAATGAAAGAGGCCTGAGTCCCTGAGTTACCCCATGGAGGAGAGCCTCCTGACTCATTTCAGATTATGTTAAACTGTTGAGATTTAGGGGTTGTTTCAGCAGCTATAATTAATTACTCTGGTCACTTCTGAGTGGGTCCAGAACTCACATGTTGTGCTTCCTCATTTCCTGTATTTGTGCTGTCAGAACCACACTGCATTTGAATTGCCTCTGATTGGTGAGTCCTTCTCATGCCAGACTATAACCTCCCTGAGAGCACAAACCGTTTGTGACTCATCTCTGTATTTCATGGTCTCTATACAAGATTCAGGGAACTTTGTTAAATATATAACTAAGCAATCATATATTGTTTAAAATATATATGTATGCTCAATAAAAAGAGGGCCAGGCATGGTGGCTCATGCCTGTAATTCCAGCACTTTGGGAGGCCAAGGCAGGTGGATCACCTGAGGTCAAGAGTTTGAGACCAACCTGGCCAACATGGCAAAACCCCATCTCTACTAAAAATACAAAAGTTAGCCAGGCATGGTAGCAGATGCCCATAATCCCAGCTACTGTGGAGGCTGAGCAGGAGAATCGCTTGAACCCAGGAGGTGGAGGTTGCAATAAGCTGACATCGCGCCACTGCACTCCAGCCTGGGCAACAGAGAGAGACTCTGTCTCAAATAAATAAAAATAAAAAGAATTTTAGAAGGAAAGGGATGAAAATGAAGTGGAAGAAGAAATAAACTACTGTTTTTTGATTGATTACCTTATATTTATGTTCTAAAGGGAAAAGAGAGAAGAGATCAGGAAAGAAAATGTATCATTAAATATTCAGGTTTATAAAGTAAAAAGATCTGAGGCTTGACTGTGCCACTAAACTAATTTTGTGACCTTAGACAAATTACTCAACCACTTTGTGCCTCAGCTTCCTCATAAAATAAGGATAATATGTCTACCTCAAAGACTGACTTAAAGATTAAACGAGATGAAAATAGGCCTTGATTTAAAATGAAGAATTTGAATTAATTTATTACTTGAACCCCTTCCAGATCTGACAGTTTCATTTATAAAAGTACAGAAATACAGATGGTTTCACAGGCCAATGCAAGAATACTTATTACCACCTGAGGGATTAGTATACCTGGTAGAGATTATTTTTTTCATTCCTTTTACATTTCCCCTCAGGGGCTAGGAAAGCAGACCCATGCTGGGCCAGGCCCACAGATTACCAGAAAGTGCAGGCCTGGTGATTGTCATGCTAAATATGAGAGGTCAGAGAGACTTCTCATCAGTCTCATAACTAACATTTGGGTAGGATCTCAGTGAGCCACAGTTACCTCTTGGGTAAAAATGGAGTAATAA
The DNA here is from genome assembly GCF_009764315.1 of Trachypithecus francoisi. Classification (NCBI taxonomy): domain Eukaryota; kingdom Metazoa; phylum Chordata; class Mammalia; order Primates; family Cercopithecidae; genus Trachypithecus; species Trachypithecus francoisi. The sequence continues at coordinate 19,560,537 of NW_022681457.1, read as the reverse complement.
TAGTAGTTACCACTCATGAGAATTAAGTGGGAAAGAAATTTATAAGAAAATGCTTAATACTAGAATAGCAAATAGTTTTCATTTTCCCATGCCAGCATCAATCAGTTGGTACTGGTTGCCTGGAAAGTCATGCTGAGACAAATTTTGAGGTTTCTACTTCCCGGAGAGTGTGGAATATGGGAGGGAAAAGCTGATGGATTAATAATGTCTGCAATAGGCATGGGAGTACAGGTAAGAGCACATGTCCTGTGCTTCTGAGGACCCTGCAGGGCTAGTACACAATGGAACATCAGTAAATGTTAGTTGAATGAATGGAATTTGAACATAGTCATTGTGCCTCTCTCAATTTTTAAGCAAATAATTGAAGTGGAATATAAAGAAACTGAAATGGGATATGGGGAAATTAACATGGAAATCATACTGCAGGCGCTTGACAAAACTAATTAAACTGGGAAATGCGCTAGATTTTTTTGATGCATAAACATTCTTCTTCTCTTGCAACAAGGGGGTAAAACTGACAAGTGTTCAAATTGCGCTTTTATGTGTGTGTTCTTCCAAGCATGTGTGGCGCTTTGAAGAAGGTTCTGTTGTGTTTGTAGCAAGAGGCTCTGTAATTGCTCTGAGAATTCTTGGAATTTTATCAGATGCATGTATATGTTTTTCTTGAGTGAAGGCAAAATATGATCCTTCTTTCTGTAGTAAAAGAATGCAGCTGTTTCCAACTAAGTCTGTGGCCTTGAGCCTCAGTGTCTTCATCTTTAAGGTGGGAATAATCGTATCTGCATTATAGGGTCGTTATGAGGATTAGATGAGGGAATGGGAAGTAATGCTGCTTATGAACAACTCAGGCCTGTTCACATATTCTGGATAACAGCTTTTAGCAGAGTGCAGCATTGGAGACACATTGCCAGACTGCCTATGCTTGACTTCTAGGTCTGCTACTGACCGACGATCTGTGAGAATTGGAGCAATCGACTTCACTTCTATGTTTGTAACCCAACTTGGAACGTGGGGAAAATAATAATGCATACTTCATAAGGTTGTTATATAAGTTAAAAGAATTGATAAAAACCAAGGATTTAACATAATACCTGGCACATAGTAAGTGCTCAACAAATCCCAGTGACGATGATGATGAGTTATCATCATTATCAGATATAAGGCAAGATAGTTTAATTCACTAAACCTTGAGTTTCCTGGAGTATCATATAAGGAAAGATGGTTTAATTCACTAAACTTTGAGTTTCCTGGAAGTATTCCACTATGGTGGTGTTGAAAGACAGGACTAGCTGCATTTCCTAGGCCAACTAAGAATCCCTAAACACGGGGCTTGCAATTTAGCTCACACCCAACCAATCAGGTAGTAAAGAGAGCTCACTAACATGCTAATTAGGCAAAAACAGGAGGTAAAGAAATAGTCAATGATCTCTCGCCTGAGAGCACAACAGGAGGGAAAATAATCGGGATATAAACCCAGGCATTTGAGCCGGCAGCGGCTACCCTCTTTGGGTCCCCTCCCTTGTATGGGAGCTCTGTTTTCACTCTATTAAATCTTGCAACTGCACTCTTCTGGTCCGTGTTTGTTACAGCGCGAGCTGAGCTTTCGTTCGCCGTACACTACTGCTATTTGCCACAGTCGCAGACCCGCCACTGACTTCCATCCCTCCATATCCGCCAGGGTGTCCGCTGAGCTTCTGATCCAGCGAGGCGCCCATTGTCACTTCCAGTCCGGCTAAAGGCTTGCCATTGTTCCTGCATGGCTAAGTGCCTGGGTTTGTGCTAGTCGAGCTGAACACTAGTCACTAGGTTCCACAGTTCTCTTCCGTGACCCATGGCTTCTAATAGAGCTATAACACTCACCACATGTCCCAAGATTCCATTCCTTGGAATCCATGAGGTCAAGAATCCCAAGTCAGAGAACACGAGGCTTGCCACCATCTTGGAAGTGGCCTGCTGCCATTTTGGAAGTGGCCTGCCACCATCTTGGGAGCTCTGGGAGCAAGGACCCCTGGTAACAGTGTCAGAGACAAGCAGAACACACACCTTGCTTTCAGATGGTTTCTATTATAGTAGTGGGAAATAGAGAACAAGCATACAAACAACTATTTTATACACATTTTCTAAGTTCTTCTTAAACTGAAAGGAGAGCAGAGCTTTTTTCTTACAATACTTGATATTATCAAAAGATCTTTACATACATGGTCTCCTTTTATCTCTCTCTGAACCCTATATCCTAAAAGCAATCATATGCTAAAAAATAGGTAGAATGAATCCCAGTGATACATGATTCCCAGCAAGCTATACCTTACACAATGCCCCCTTATTTCAGTTTTCCTTTGTCAGTATGTAGCATACAGCAAAAATGAAGTTTGAACATTGTTCAGTGTTTATTTGGACACTTCTGATGGGTTCCACAGATTAACTACCCACTTAAATGGTTAGTGTAAGGCAATAGTAATATAGTGGAAGGAGCACTGAGTTTACGACTGGATTCTTCCACTTTCTAGGAATCTGATCCTGGACTTGGTCAAATTCTTGAGACATCAAGTGTCCTCATCTGTAGAGTGGGGTGATGCTATATACCTTTCAGAGTTGTTCTAGGCTTGAAATTAGGGAATCTTTTTGTGTATTTTTGGGCCTAGCTTACATTAGTAAGATGTGTATGCACATTTCCTGGAATATGTGTGGATAAATAAGTATATAGTAGATATTATTTAAATGTTTCCACTAACTGTCCTGCTGTGATTGACATGTATGCTTAACTTGACCAGACCAATACATATGGTAGTGAGTCTTTTAGAACAATGAAAATGAACAAGCACCAGAACATGGCTGTAATGAAATAAGGTGCTCAGAGTTGTTGAGTCAATGAGTAGAATAATTGGAACTTGAACCTTCTGATCTCAGATGCCCTGCTGGAACTTGGACATATTCAATAAGAGATTTGTGTTTTAACTGAACTGATGTATTGGATTGGCATGAAACTAAACATATCTCTAAGTCTTTCATAGGTGGAAGATGGAATCAATTTTCTTTGACAATTTTTCGTGAAAGATGCTTTATGTGGCATCAGAAGTTCTGTAATCTAATCCCACACTATATTCCTAACCTTGTTTTTATCTAGCTTTGTTCACACACTGAACTGCTATGATTGAGCTCCCTCATCTTTTTCCATGATTTCCAGCTTTTTGATCTTTGTTCAGGCTGTTCCCTGTCCTCTAAATGTCCTTTTTAATGTTAATTGCTATATACCTAACTTACCCTTTAAAACCTAGGTCACCTGCTTCCTTCTCTAGGGATCCTTACTTAACTCTTCCAGCTGGTCACATTCTCTCTTTCCTCTAAGTTTTCATAATGTTTTATGTTGTTGTTTTTTGGCCCATTTTTACCTTTACCCTATATTATAGTTATTTACCACATGATCCAAACACCTTAACTGTTTGGAAGTGGATAAAACCGGGAATTAGGAGTGTGGTGGTTCTGTATTTGAATCCCAGTTCCAATATTTCCTAACTGTGTGATCTTGGGCAAGTTACTCAAACTCTCTGAACTTCAGATTTCTTATCTATAAATATAAGTAATCTCTACCTCTCAGGGTATAAAGGTTATTGTGAGTTCTCTACACAGTGTCTGACACACAGAAATAGTAGGTATTCCCTGCACAGTGATTCCTTTCCTCTTCTTCCCACTCTTGAAGAATAGAAAATTTGCACGCCACATGCCTGAGTCCCATACACAGTTCTTGACACATGGAAGTTTCTCTATACCTACTATGTAGGTATTATAAAGTAATACAATTTATTTAATTATGTATTAACAAATGGATAGCCAGATACGTGAAAGAATAAAATATGGCCCCCCAAATATAAAATAAAGCTGAACTTTCAGTGTTTAGTTTCTATATCATTAGTATTTTTTTCCACTGTCTGTTTTCCTATTTTTCATTTAGATCCATTGGGAGGAGTGAACAGCGTCCATATCCTTAGGTAGGAGAGGGAGTTATTTATCATCACTGCTTTTAGTCCTCCTTCAACTGTCTCTTTTCTTTTGAGTAACTCTCAAAAGAGACCACACTGTTCTGCCTTGAGTACACCGGATGGGATTTTCTAAAGACAGGTTATCTCCTGGAAGGATGATGCCAAACGTGATTGACGTGACTTCCATCTCTGAGCCCTGCCAACGTTGTCTGCCCTTGTAAGGCAGACACCAAAGATGCAGCTGACATGATGAACTTAAACAAGTTCTGTTGCTTACACACTGAATTAAGTCTACATCTGTGGCTGTTAAAGTGGGGAAAAAAGATTAATAAAGTACATGTTGAAGCTTGAGAGAATAATTAGCGGGACGTTATATGTTTTGGCTGCAAAAGCTGTCTCCACATTTAGCATAAAGCAGAACCTTTCTTCTAATCCTTCTGAGGATGAGGGATTGGCTCAAACTAAATTGGTTTTCTTTCTGCATCTTGAGTTTTTTTTTTAATGTTATCATTTTAAAAAATTATTATTTTCCAAATTTCAAGTAAGCTTTAATCAGCCTCTTTGTGGGATCTGTGTTGTTTCTGGATTTGCCAGTAACTCGATTAGCTGCCACTTGGGCCCTGATAAAAGAAAGCACTTGAATTGTGGGCAGCAGAGAGCTTAAATTACACATCTTTCATGGGAGTGCATTCCATCGCTATCAGAGCTGTGATGGTGGCTGCTCACAGCCCACCTCGCCGAGATATAGAATGAGTTCTTGGTGTACATAATAAACTAACATCTGTACAGTGCATCTCAGAATGGGTGTCAGGGAAGCTGGAAGACAAAGCAGAATGGCATCATTAAGGCCAGATTTAAGACTCCAATTTGTGTAACATTTGCATAACAATGCACAAGAGCAACTATTCACTGTTCCCTTTCAGAATCCACATGTTTCACCTTCACAGGAGCATTCCTGAGGGAGGGGAGGCAGAGAGGAGGTGCTTGTGAGAGAGGGAATCATTCAGTAGGTCAGAGTATCCTTCTTGCAGGCTCACAATTCACTGGGTAGAAAGGTGGTGCCTTGTCTTGTGGGCAGATGATAGGTCTCCTCTGGCTCGCACCAGTTCCTTGTCTTCTGGTTCTGAATCAGCATATTTTTCAGTCAACAAACATTTATTGAACATTGAAAAGTCAAGAAAAAGCCTTGTAGTAAAAAGACAGGACCCCATGTCCTGCCTTAGCTGCTTTCTTATCTCTGGACCTATGCTACAATTATTCATCTTTGTGATCCTAAATGTCCTTATATCTGCAATACTTACGAGTCGTATATTATTACTAATACTGGTAAGAGTTTGCAGCTATTGAGTCCTGACTTTATAGGAGGCAGATGTCAAGCATATTTAATCCTCTCAACAATTCTCTAAGATTAATGATTCTTTTCCCTTCTGCTTTTACCCATGAGGAAACTGAGGCACAAAGAAGTAAGTTGCCAGTCACTCAATCTCTAAGTGATAAAGGCAGGATATTCTAGTGTCTTTTTATCTCACGTGATAGAGTCTCAACAATGTTAAATTGATAAATACTCATCGACCACCTCTGGGTGCCCAGGCACTGAACTAGCTGCCTGAGACTCAACAGTGAACAGAAATGGACATGGCTCCAAGCACTTGTGGGACTCCCAGAGAAGTTGAGTGAAAAAATAAATGAAGTCACACGTCAATCAATAGTAGTGCCATTTTGCCACACTACTGTGTTAATTGGGGAAAGCAAAGGCAAACCAAACAGCCTTGGTTTCAAATTCTGCTTAAAATCTGCTTATTGTGTGTCATTGGGCAGGTCTCTTAACCTCTCTGAGCCTTAGTTTCCTCTTGGAAAAAGTAGGAACAGTAATTGTACCTGCCTCAAAGAGTTGTTGTAAGAATTAAATATCGTAATGAATGGGACATATATTTCTTATCACAAAGCCTTGCCTCGAATTAATTTTTAAACAATGGGAGCTATTATCATCATCACTATTATTATTAATTAACCAATTTGACTGGAGTGCAGTTAAGCTCCTGTGACCTGAAGGATCAAAAGAGATCTTGCTATTTATGTCTTATTCAGTATTCTTATCTAGCCTTGCATCTTGAGGCATTGACTTTTTTTTTTTCTCACCAAGGCCAGGCACACAGAGCCCCTCCTGACCACAGCCAACTGTCTGGGTACCAGGACTGAGGATCCCCACAAGAATATAGCATGTTTACTGATTCCTCTTCAAAACAGCCTCCCTTAAAGTTGCAGTTGTAACAGAATTGCAATGTCCTCTGGCCACACACTTATGAGGCTCTCAGTGCTGTAAAGGGATGAGCCTCATGTGTTCTGAATGACAATGATCATCTCTGCCTCTAGATACCAGCCCTCTGCTCCCAGTCTCAAACTCTGGCCTAGATATTTGGGCAGACTCATGTATTTCTGTCCTGTGTGGAGTGCCTCCTCTTTCCCCCAGCCCTTCCAAAGCTGTATTATCCCTAGCAGGTTAAAAGGACATAGGCATGAGAGATTTTACTGGAGGGATGAAAACGTGTGAAAATGATTTATGGTGATGGCTACACACCTGGGAAAATTTGCTAAAGATCATTGAATTATACAATTGAAATGGGTGAATTTTATGATATGTAAACTATACTACAGTGAAGTTATCAACAAAAAGAGGGACACCCAAGCTCACTGTAGTTTGATTTTTTAAGACTCTGTTTTCTCATCTGGAAAACAGGGTCAATTCCTTATAGCAAAAGGCTTACTAGTAGCTGAGAGGCTGTAATATAATTTTTATTATAGATGTGAAGAAGTGTAACTGTAGTAGCAAAACAAACAAACAAACAAACAAAGTGGAGTCAGTGTGAATGTGTTTGTTTTACACTCTTCAGGAAGCTGGCTTTAGGTCTGAAATGCATGTGGCTTTTTTGAAGAGTCCTGTGTTGAGTCCCTCTCTGTGGTAGGCATTGGCTGCCACTTTCTCGTCACAAACACTCTGTGCAATGATCATGAGAAAACAGGGCAGGTGAGTGTGTTTGGGTTGTTCACTGTACTTCAGGCACGATTTAAACAGTTTTCTCAAGATAATTTCATTCAATCTTACAACAACTCTACCAAAGACATTCTATACATTGATAGATGGAGAAACTGAGGCTCAGAGGTTAAGCAACACCACTTGGCTAGGAGGAGCTGTCTCCATTCCTTTGTTTTCCTCTTTACACTTTCTCTGAGATCCTCAACCCTATTAATAAATGCCCCATAAACTACTGAGGTCCTGCTCCCCATTCTTATGTTCCCACAGCTTCCCTCCAACCTTTCTCTGACCCATGGAATGAGGTTCAAGATTTTCAGGTAAACTAAGTGCTTCAAATGGCAGGTGGCTCAACATCTCCATCCCTGGCCTGCCTTGAAATCAGAGCTGCCTTTAAATAGCTCTGCCACCAACTATCTGCAAGACCTCAGCCAGGGCACTTAGCCTCAATTTCTGCAAATGGAAAATAGATATTTGTATAACATGTGCATAATAATGTGTATTACTACTGACCCTTCACAGCCACCTGTGAAGCTGTGAAGCATAAATGTAAGAGTGTAAGTGAGAGAGCCTTCCAGAAAACTGTGAATCACTCTGCAGTGTGAGGTGTTACTTCTGGTGACTTCTGCCTGTTTCTCTGAGCTCCTTGCTTCTAATTCTGTATTGTAGATCCTATGCCTTGGCATTAGTTCATTATCTCGCAGCCTCAAAAGCAGAGTTCTGGATGGCCTAGCACTAGGTCTGGAATGAATATATTTCCCTTGTATTCTGACCCCTACTTCCCGTCCTGAAGCCTTCAGCTAGGGGTGGCTGAGGAAGCAGAGGCTGGCATAAAAGAGAGATGGATTCTGGACTTAGAACCAGGCAGAGAAAAACTGGACAGCTACTCTGAGAAGGGGTCGTGTCAGTTTCTGTTTTCTGTTTGTAAACTTCAAGGCCAACAGGTGCTCAGAGCAGTCATCTGACAGTGATGACCAGCAATATTTCCCAAGTGGCCACCTTGCCTGGGAAGCATCCACAGATGCCAGTCAAAAAGCAATGACCCAGTGGACTTTCAATCTAAGTTGAAGGCATTGATGTGGACCCGGAGTGCAGGAGAGGCAGATTGAATACTGAAGTCAACACACAAAGAGTGGAACAGTCCTGACCCACACAGGTGGAATTTATGTAATAAGGGGATGCTAACAAGCTGGGTTAATGAAAATTTCCTCATCTGAATCCTTTTTCAGAAGAATGCAGGAAATTGCATTTTTAAAGAAATCCTAGAGCACTTTGGCTAACTGAAGAATTGTCTGGTAAAATGAAGTCTCTCCCATCTACTATGCAAATTTTAAGTAGTGTCAATTGGATTTCCATGAAATTGAGGGCCATCTATTTTAAAACATGTCAGTAAAGAGAAGCCATCAAAATCAGGTTTCTTCTTTGAGGTTTTTTTTGTCATTGAAGCGAGAGGAGCACAATACACTCAATAGCCTGAAAAAGAAAGGGCTTATTATGAGTTCCTACTATGTGTGGTCACAATGCCATCCATTGTCATGTGTGATTTCATCAAATCCTTACAATTACCCACTGAGGGAAGGGCAGTTACCCTTGTTTCATAGACCAGGCACTTGAAGCCTAAGAACTTAAGTGATTTTGCCATGAACACACAAATAATAAAATGAACATAAATATGATAATCTTTATTAACGATATTCATATTCATAACAATAACATACTATATGCCAGACATTGTCATTAGCTCCTCCATACATTTTAATTAATCTTTACAATAAAACCTGTATGATAGATAGTATCACCCTTATATTACAGATTTTTAAAAAAGGACTCAAAAGATAAATAACTAGCCTAAATTTAGAAGACTACTAAATGGTTGAGCTAAGTTTCAAACCCAGGTGTGCCTGGATTCAAACTCCTTGTTGTTTTCTTTTTTATTTGTTTGTTTGTTTATGACATATGCTCTCTAAAATGGATTTATGAAGTCATTAGTTTATTTAAAATGTTGTGGATTTATCTCTCTCTCTCTCTCTCTCGTGTTAACTGCTTGTATCTGCTGATTTCTTTGTTATAGGTCACTAAAGGGAAGCTGTTATCTTTGCATTATGGAAAATGACTCAGAAGTGTGATCAATGTACAGAACCTCACAGATAGAGCCATAAGCCAGAACCTGTATTTTTTTTCTAACATCCTAGTAGACCAGAAAAGAAAAGAATGTGGATTGTGAGACTGACAGATATATATGAATAAAGTGGAAGAATATAGGCAGACTGAACAATGTATTATCTTTAAGAACTATAGAATTAACTCATAGCCTAAAGATACCAAAATATGCTAAATACTCACTAGTTTAAAGAAAAACAAACAAATAAAAATCTTGTATAGTGATAACACAGAGTCCTGCCAATTCATCAGTTAAGGAAGGGGTCGCAGACTAACCAAATCAGAGGGACAGTCCAAAAACTCTGAACTTAATGTTTTGGATACAGCTCAAGATCAGTGTATCAGTTGCTTGTAGCTCCTGTAACAGATAACCACAAACCTGGTGGCTTAAAGCAAGAAGAGCTTATTTTTTTGGCAGTTCTGGAGGCTAAAAGTCCAAAATCAGTATCACGAGGCTAGAATTAAGGTGTTGGGAGGGCCAGTTCCTTCCAGAAAATTTGGAGGAGAATCTGTTCTTGCTCCTTCCAGCTTCTGGTTGCCAATATTTTGAGGCTTGTGACCATATCACTATAACCTCTGCCTCCGTCTTTATACCACCTTTTCCTTTCTGTGTGTGAAATCTCCTTTGCCTTTTGTAAAGACACTGCAATTGAATTTGGGGTTGACCTGGATAATCCAGGGTAATCTTCCCATCTCAACATCCTTAATGTACTGATAACAGCAAAGACTCTTTTTCCTAACAAGGTAACATTTTTAGATTTCAGAGATGAAGACCTGACACCTTTGGGGACCATTATTCTGCCTACCACAGTCAGAAACTGGAGCCATAGTACTCCCAGACAGCAGAGGGATAATCTGTGGTCTTTCTAATCCTTCACACGTGGGAGTTACCCCCAAGCCCCAAGTGACAATGAGACCTTTCCTAAAGCTTACTTCCTCAGCTGCTGAGAATGCAGGAGATGTGTGGTTCAGAAAAACGGCCTTTTCAGCTGGGTGCAGTGGCTCATGCCTGTAATCCCAGCTCCTTGGGTGGCCGAGGCAGGCAGATCACCTAAGGTCAGGAGTTTGAGACCAGCCTGGCCAACATGGTGAAACCCCATCTCTACTAAAAATACAAAAATTAGCCATGGTAGAGCATGCCTGTAATCCCAGCAACTCAGGAGGTTGAGGGACGAGAATCGCTTGAACCCGGGAGGTGGAGATTGCAGTGAGCTGAGATTGAACCACCGCACTCCAGCCTGGGTGACAGAGTGAGACTCCATCTCAAAACAAACAAACAAACAAACAAACAGGCAAAAAAGAGCCCTTTGGATAGAAGTTGATGGGCTGACTAAGGCTTTCCTAAACTAGAAAAAAAGTAAGGAGGAGAGAGATGGAGCGAGTGAGGGGCAAGAGAAAGGACGGGAAAATTGAGGGTGCAAGGAGAGAAAATGGAGAAAACAGAAAACAAAAACAAAGAGAAGGGGAAGGAGAGGAAGGGATTATAAGGAAAAAAAGCATGATTTAGAAAAAAGTGAAGAAAAATAAAATGGAAAATTAAGAAACTAAGGGAGAAGAAAGAGTAAGTAAGGAGAACAAGGGAAGATCATAAGAGCAAATTTGAGAGAAAGGGAAGATGGAAGAGAAAGAGATTGACAAGAGACAGGAAGATAAGAGAGAAATGTGGAAGATTAGAAGGCAAAAAAGGTCGGGTGTGGTGGCTCATACCTGTAATCCCGGCACTTTGGGAGGCCGAGGTGGGCTGATCACCTGAGGTCAGGAGTTTGAGGTCAGCCTGGCAACATGGTGAAACCCCAACCCTACTAAAAATACAAAAATTAGCTAGGCATAGTGGCACATGCCTGTAATCCCACATACTCGGGAGGCTGAGGCACAAGAATCGCTTGAACTCATGAGGTGGAGATTGCAGTGAGCCGAGAACGCCCCATTGCACTCCAGCCTGGATGACAGAACGAGACTGTCTCAAAAAAAAAAAAAAAAAAAAACAAAAACAAAAACAAAAACAAAGGCTAAAAAGAGGAGAAGAGAGAAGAATTGAGGGGAAAAAGAGACTGAGAAATGTGAGATGGAGTAGGCAGAGAGAGGAGACTAAGAGACAGCAGAGCTGGAGCTCATGCTGGAGAAAATATTAAAGGCATTTGAAAAGGTGACCAACGTCTATATGTTTATGTGCCAAAATACATACAGCAGCTGCAAGTCACAAATCACATTCATCGGCTGTTACAGTCTGGTAATTGTCCATACAGATATTTTCTTTCTGGTTCCAAACCCTGGCTTATCAGAGGACAACATGCTTTTGAAATGCCACATTACTTTGAAAGTACATTTCATGTCCAAAAGTTCCACTAAGTATGATATACTGAAGACTTACTTCATTTCCATTCTATGTAGCTCCCAGGCTCTAGCACAAGTATTTTTAAAGGGCCATTTTGATTGTCAGTTTCCTGCTCTCCAAGGGCAGGACGGATCTTCCCATTGACTGTTTCCAAATCAGCCATTTAGCCTCCTCCCTCCCTCCATTTCTTGCTCCTTTCCTCCCTCCCCTTCTCCCTCCCTCCCTTCTTCCCTTTTGGTTTTCTCTTCTTTTCTCTCTCCCTCCTCCCCACTCCCCTTTCCTCCCTTTCTTCCCTCTCTTCCTCCTTCCTTCCTTTCCTTCTTCCTTTAACTCCTTTTCTTTCTTCCTTCTTTCCTTTCCTTCTCTCCCTTCGTTTCTTTCCTCTTTTGTCTCTCTCTGTTTCTCTCTCTCCCTCTCTTCCTGCCTCATCCCTCCCTGCTTTTAAGTGTCTTTTTTATAAGGCAGCATAAAGCTGTAGACCAGGGTTTCTTAAACCTCAGCAATGGCTGGAAAATTCTTTGTCCTGGGGGCCATCCTGTGCATTCTGAGATTTTAGTAGCATCTCTGGCCTCTACTCACTGGATGCCAGTAGCAACTCTCCCCACCTCAGTTGTGATACACAAAAATATTTCTAGACATTGCCAAGTGTCTGCTGGGGGCAGAATTGCTCTTGGTTGAGAGAGGCTCTAGTCTGTCCTCGGACCCAAGCTGCAATCCCACCCCACTACTTCCTGGCTATGGGATCCTAGGGAAATCCCTCAAATTTACAGATGCTTCAGAATCTCCTATAGTGCTTGTTAAAACATAAAGTGCAGATCCTACCCCTGAAGCTTTTGAGACAATCAATTGGGAACGGGGACCTGAGAATGTGCATTCCTAACAAGCTGCTGATGCTGCTGGTCCAGGACACACTTCGAGAACCACTGCCCTGGCCCTAACCTGGCTGATCTTCAGTACTTTCACTAAACTGTACAGTTCATAAGACTCCCTTCTCTGGCTTGCTCTACAGGTTATCAGAAATGATGTATCTAAGATACTTAGCATAGGACCCTGGCCCATGATAGCAGATTAATAAGTGGTAGCTCATAAAGAAAGTCCTCTTAAAGGAAGGTTAGTCTTTGGCAGGAACTGTGAGGATTAAAAATGTATATGGACATATTCACAGCAGCTCACAAATGTTCCCATTTTTAAAGAAGAGGTTCAGTGGCTTTTCAGTAACAAATTACATGTTCTTATTAATCAGTCCTCTCGGTGGGACCAGTCCCCCACAGGAAGATAAATGGAAAGCCAGCATTGCACCTGAGATCCTGGAAATCTAAAATTGATAATCCATGTACATACTTGGTAATAAGAACAAGTGCAAACTCTGTTACTAATGTCCACAAGAAAGAGTATCTGTGGATACTGTTGCCTAAAAATCCTAATATTCTCTCCCCAGCTGAAAGGAATTTGCGTTTTTCATACATCTACTATGTACCAGGCGATATGCTAAATTATATACGTGTGTACGTTAATTCCTCAAACTACTCTAGAAAGTCTTATCCCCATTTGTCACATTAAAACTGGGAGTAGGCCAGGTTCAGTGGCTCGTGCCTATAATCCCAGCACTTTGGGAGACCAAGGCAGGTGGATCACCTGAGGTCAGAAGTTTGAGACCAGCCTGGCCAACATGGTGAGACCCCGTCTCTACTAAAAATACAAAAAGTAGCTGGGTGTGGTGGCATGTGCCTGTAGTCCCAGCTACTGAAGAGGCTGAGGCAGGAGAATCGCTTGAACCCGGGAGGCAGAGCGGTTGAGCTGAGATCGCGCCATTGCACCGCAAGAATCCGTCTAAAAAAAAAAAAAAAAAAAAGACGGGGGGCTCAGAGGTTAAGTGATTGCCCAGTGACATCATTTGAAATTTACAAATATCTAGTGAGGAAGCACTATTATTATTCCCAGCTTACAGCTGAAGGAGCTGAGGCACTGGGTGTTAAATAACTTGATCAAGGTCATACACAAAGCTAGGCAATGGCAGAATTGAGATACAGACCCAGACTATTCCAGGGCCTACACCATCCTATACCTACGTGTGTTTATACTACACTGCCTCTGGCAGGACACAGAATTTCTAGAAGTACCAGGGAGAACTTGCAAAGGGGCAGATCCAAACGGACAAGAGCTTTCTGAGGAGTTTATGAAGGACTTTCATTACCCTCCTACCTTTATTCTTTAGAAGACAGAATAGAGGGTTTTCTAAAGATAATACTTTGTTTCTTTTCTGGCACTGATCATATTTAATACAGTGATTTGTTCATGTGCAAAGTTCTTGAAGGGAGAAACTGCATATTCAATTCTGTATTACTCCTATCTAGTATAGTGGCTGGCACCACAGAATACACTTATAGTCATTAGATCGATTTGGGGACCAATGAACTTCACCTTTCAGCAGCAATGAGGTTGTTATCTGGAAACTAAATGATTCTGATTCTGGATTCAGTCGATGTTGTCTGAGACAGACTCTTCTGCTGCATAAAAATTCCTCCTCCTCCCCTCAGACCCCACTCCTATTCTCCCTAGTCTTCACCTCCAGTTCAGCAATGTTTCCCTAAGGGGAGTTGCACTGTGCTAATCACTAGGGGTATCCTCCTCAAATCACATACTATTAGCGGTGGCAAATCTGTAGGAGTCTGCAGCAACCTCAAATCTTGCCTCCTTGGAAGAAAGAATTCAACAGAGGGGCTATAAGGCAGAGGAAGGACCAAGGCAAGTTTTAGAGCCGGAGTGAAAGTTTATTAAAAAGTTTTAGAGCAGGAATGAAAGGAAGTAAAGTACACTTGGAAGAGGGCCTAGCAGGCAACTTGAGAGATTCAGGTACACAGTTTGACCTTTGACTTGGGGTTTTATATGTGGACTTTCTGCACGTGCAGTGGCCTGCCAGCACTTCTAGCACTTGAGAGGGCCTGCATGCACAGTGTTTTACTGAAATCGTTATGTGTGCTCACTGGAGGCTTTCTTCCCTTACTAGTCGAGTGTTTACGTAGAGGAAGATCATATACTAGTTAAACTCCTCCATTTTACCTCTTACTGAACATGCTAGTGTCCACTTGCCCAACTCCTGAGATCTTACTGGGAAGCTGCTAATCACCAGGTTCAGGTGTTTTTTTATGTATTGGGAGATGGCCTTTCCCTGGCGCTGACTGCAACGACTTATTATTTGAGAGAGACAGTTTAACAACCACCTGACCATAACCTGATGGTCGCCTGACATTCCTGGTTGGCAGTGGGGTGGAGGCGGATCTCTATCCTGCTCTGCTCATGCCTAACTACTTACTCTAACAATACTTTACACTCTCCAGGCTCACCAACAGACCCCTCAAACGCTGAGAGTGGCCTGGCGTTAAAATGAATCTCTAAGAAAGACAAAATTCTAAGAATCCACAATTTAAGGGAAGGGTCATAAAATATTTACATGCTAAAATCTGAGAGACTTATAAAAAGGATTTGTGCCAACATTTGATAAAACCACAGCCCAGTGAGTTAAATGATTGGCTGACATCTATGCAGAGCTGGAAGGGGGATACAGTTTTCCCTATTCTTAGAGTTACACTTTTCCACCCTTCTGCATTATTTCTGTCACAGTCAGAAGATGCCGTCAAAGTGATTTGACATCTATAAAAACAGCTTAGATAAACCAGAAAGGATCAAAGTAAGGGCTCGTGAATGATAGTCATAATTTTGAGAAAAGATAAAGAATGTGGATTTCAACCCAGCAAATGAGGGCAAATTTCCAAAATTTGGGATCCTCAGAAAACAGGAGTTAGCATCTTTTTTGCTACACTAATGGAATACACCTTGTTACTTATGGGACTTAACCTGAATTGTTATTTTCAAAACTTCCACTATGTATAGCGCTAGGTTTTTGAAAAATACATAATCTCATTTAACCCTCATCACAATTCTGAATGGAGAAGATCATTATCCTCATTTTTCTTTTTTTGAGACAAAGTCTTGCTCTGTGGCCCAGGGTGGAGTGCAATGGCACGATCTCAGCTCATTGCCACCTCCGCCTCCTGGGTTCCAGAGATTCTCCTGCCTCAGCCTCCTAAGGAGCTGAGATTACAGACACCCACCACCACGCCTGGCTAATTTTTGTATTTTTAGTAGAGTTGTGTTTCACCATGTTTGCCAGGCTGGTCTCGAACTCCTGGCCTCAAGTGATCCACCTGCCTCAGTTTTCCAAAGTGCTGGGATTACAGGAATGAGCCACTGCGCCCGGGCTATCCTCATTTTCCACATGAAGCAACTAGGGTGCAAAGAAGCTCAGTGACTTTGCCAAGGTCACACAACTTAATATATTTAGTAGAATTTAGATACTATCCTGGATCCATGTATGTGCTTGTTCTGTGGGGCTTCTGTACCTTTTTTTTTTCTGAGAAACCTGACACTCTCAATAGCAATTTAAAGACCCCTGCTGGCCTCATTTTCAAGTCTTTAAACTTTCAAAGTTTTCAAGGTTACACTGTGACTCACTAGTCCTTTTTCCCCAGAGGGTCTTGATCTTGATAACTGTGAGTAAAGGTTTGTTTGAATAATCCATTAACGTTGAGAAAATTACCTTTTCATTATGAAGTATTCTGTGTCACTTTAATACTAATTACTCTAACTGTATTTATTGAGGATTAATGACTGAGCAATATTTTATTAATAACCAACTGGCATTTATTATTGCATAAATAATAAATAGAGTGCCTCATTAAATATAGATGCATTTTTATTTGCACACCTTCATTGAAAATGTTGTCACATTTTTTGCACTGATTAAAAATCTCATTAAAATGGTTGGCTAGTGTTACATTTGTGCCCCACTTTCTCCCCAAAAGAGTCCCTGGCAATTCCTGCACAATAGGTAGACTTTGGGATTATTCATCAGCCTGTCAGGAGAAGTCCCTTTAACAATGCAGAGCTGCTATGAATTCTGGTTGCCATGAGAACCTCGACTTTTTGCTTTTCTCTCACTTTGTTATGTTTTCATGTGTAACCCTCACCTGGTGTTAGGAGTTTCCTGCATTTAAAAACTTGAGTACCCTATAAGCAGGTCGTCTGAAATCATGGACCTGGGGGAGCTGGAAACTACTGTTTTTGCCTTTCATTTGCAGCTGAGGAAACTGCAGGCCCAGAGAGGGGTGGTAACTTGCTCAGCAAAACACAGACAGTTATCAGCAAAGGACCAGCACAAGGTCTCCTGACCTTCAGTGTTCTTTCGGCTGTACCATACCGCTCTGCTCCGGTAGTTCTGCTGACATCCTCTCTCCATGTGCCAATGGTCTCATCCATCTGTCTCTCTCTTCTTTCTTTTTTTTAATCACTAAACAACCCAAACATTACAAGTCTGCTTCACTTGTTAATAGTTGCATTCAAATTTTTCTAGCTGAAAGCTCCTTTCTCCTAAGAATTCCATCACCCTTTAGAGTTGTCCCCACCCACAAGGATTTTCAGGTCTATGCTCATCTGTTCTCATCAAACCAATCAGTCAGCTACCCACATCCTGTCCACCCTCAGTGTTGAATGCTATACTGTCTTGAAGCCCTCTGAATGTGCCTGTCTATTCCATCCTAATAATGTCCAACATAAGTAGGCTAATGTATACACAGAGTTGCTTACTCCCTGTGCCCCAAGACTGCTGATCCTAGGATACTGGAGCACGCTTGGGATCAGTGAAGGAGCTAAGCCTTGTTCCCCAACTCCCGGAAGTGCTCTGTGCATCTGGGCCTCACAGCAGCTTAGCCTGTGCTCTGAGTCTCTTACAAACACAACGGCTTCAGCTTCTGACCTCACTTCTCTGCTCATACAGCCTCCAACTCAGACCAGAAATGAGGTGGAAGAGGGAGGTTGACAGATGCCATGCTCTTCCTTTGTTGTCCTCCTCCTTCCTTCAAGGTCTCTGATCTCAGATTCTTTCCTCTTTCAAGGAAAAAATAAAATAAAAGTCCTCATTCATGTCATCCAGATCAATGCAGGACCACAGGATTCTGCAGTCTTCAGTTCCTCATATAGACAAACTCAGCATCTCATCTCTTTCTCAGCTAGGATACCTTGCTCTATGTACACTATACTCCCTTTGTCCTCTGCCTTTTGCTGCTAGACTTAATAGTCAGAGGCCTTCCAGCCTCAGCTGTTGCTACTGTTAGTTCACACCTGGAATTAAAGTGTGCCTTCTACTGTAGCAGCCTTGCCTCTGCTCCCCAACAGACTACGCTATTTTAAGGAGAGAGACTTCTTTGGTTTACTTTACATTTTATTTTTATTATTTAAATTCTGTGTTTTCAGCACTTAGCACAGGGCCTGGCACATTGTAGGACCGCCAGAGATACTTGTTAAATATGAATGAATGATTAAATGCCTCTTTCCACTGGGGTTGGGATTGTAGGAACCAGTGCAACTGAACTTTCTTTAACCTAAGGAACAAGCTAAACCTTTGAATAAGGGTCTAGGCCAATTTCCAGCTTCTGCTAGTACAATGAGCTCTAAAACGTGACATTTGCATCTATTTCACTAAGACTCGTGGACTCCCCCTACTCCCCCAAACTCTGTAACAATAGAAGTCCTCATTCCACTAAAACTGTGTCATTTCTTTAGCGTTTTGAGGGTTAGAAACTAGGACAAGACTATCAGCCAAATGCAGCAGGTACCAGTGTACTGACTGTATATCTTATCAGATATTCAAGAATGCAGCAAGAAATGTCATGGGGAGCTTTCGACAAAAATATTTAATTAATAGTAACAGCTACAGAAATGAATAACACCATCCAGGCAATTACAGTGTTCAATAAAGCGGTTCTCTGAGGATGGGGTGGCAGCAGATTACTGACTGATGGACTGCATTTAAATATATTATCTGCTCATTGGAAAGACTCCGGTGGGTTCCTCCCCTCCAGGACATGGCCAGCAGTAGTATTATTATTTTATCTTTTTTCTTTTTAATAGAGTGACAAATTGAATGATCTGAGAGAGTGGTCAGAGATTTCTAGCCCTCTCTGAAATACCCATGCATTCTGTGGCCCTAGCAAAGAATACTGGGAGCAACTGGAGAAATAGCTGGAAAGCATCCTAAATGTGTTGTGTTTCAGGGTAAGTGCTCATGAAAGTGTTAAGTGAGGGTCAATAGGAAAAGCTTGGGCTTTTAAGTTTCCAATTCTGGCTATTTTACCTTGGATAAGTTACTTCACTTCTGTCAACCTCAGTTTTTTCTTGCTCATAAAAAGGTGTACTGAGATTTATGTAGCAGTGCGGAGGTGGTGATGAAGGAAGATAACCCACGTGAGCTCCTGGCATACGGTAGCAGTTCAATGTATGGTAGTCCTTTCCCTCCTAGGTAACTGCATCAGGGTCGAGACGTGGAATTTGGTTTCCTGGCCACGGAGAGGTTCATGGCAGGGACATGGCACCAGCTATAGATAATAGTAGCAAGGGCAATCAAGCAGTGAAAACACAGCATCTAGATACATGGTAAAATACCACCACAAGGATTCAAGCAGAGCCTAAAATTCCATGTAAAATGCACAGTTGCATTATTATAAGGTTAATACAATGATCAGTTAGGACAGGACACAGAGTGAGAGAATCCATCAGAAGGAATCTGTCCTAACCCTGAAAACCATGAGTGTCCTCTTTATGAGAAAAATGATTCTGAGGCACATCATAAACACCTAGATGCCAGTTCTCATCATCTTCCTTTGGGCCAGATTGAGGAAGTGCAGGGAGCAAAATTTTGTCTTTCTTATTCCTGGGTAGTGGAGTTATACTTTCCACCTCATCTTTATCTGCACTGCCTATTTTTCATTATTGGTATTCCTTCATTGATGTAAACTTTAGTTTGAAGTATAGCACGTACATATGGAAAAGTGCACAAGTCCTGTCTATAGAACTTGATGAATTTTTCCCAGTGGACACAACCATGTTTCCAGCATGCATATGAAGAAGTAGAGGTTTTCTGGCACCCCTGAGGCCCCATCCTGCCCTCTGCCAGTCGGCACCCCACCAAGGTAGCTGCAATGCTGTCTTCTAACAGCATGGATTAGGTTCACCTACCTTTGAACTTTATATACTGTATGTACATGGAATCATGCTGTGTGTATTTTTTTGTGTCTGGCTTCTTTCATCCAACATTACTGCATTAGTTTCATAGTCAGTAAAAAAGGAATTCCCACTTTGTGGAAGAGACAGCCATCAAGTACAGCGAGCTCTGGCTGACTGTGGTCTCCACTCTGCTGTGTCTCTGCGTCTGCTTGTGCAGGTCTCTACCTGGAATGTCCTCCTTGACTTGACCTTCTCAACTTGGGCATACAATCTGCCTTCCATCATCAGGAGCTCTAGAGAGCATTCTCTAGCCTGCTCCTTTTTGTTTTGTTTTGAGATAGAGCCTCACTCTGTTGCCCAGGCTGGAGTGCAGTGATATGATCTCAGCTCACTGCAACCTCCTCCTCTCAGGTTCAAGTGATTCTCTTGCCTCAGCCTCCCAAGTAGCTGGTATTACAGGTGCCTGCTACCACACCCAGCTAATTTTTGTATTTTCAGTAGAGATGGGGTTTTGCCATTGGCCAGGCTGGTCTTGAACTTTTGACTTCAAGTGATCCATCCGCCTTGGCCTTCCAAAGTGCTAGGATTACAGGCGAGAACCATCATGCCCGGTCTCTGACTTGCTCCTATGCCTCTCCTCTGGGCTGACCTCCCATGGCTTCTGTGCTTCTGCAGTCACAGTACTGCTCATACAATGGTGTTCCTGTCCTCTGCAAGTCCAGCTTGCCCAAGAGGTGACTCGGGGCAGGAACCATATTTCATTCTTTATCCCCAGAACAATGCCTGGCTAAGGGTGTATATTAGTCAATGCTTGTTGAATTTAACTCATCAAATTAAAACAATATAGGATTGTCACCCACAAGAAGTTGACTGAAATCTTGGGTTACCAGAAAAGTTTCTGATTGTCAGTATTTTAGAGAATTATTCCACCCTTATTGGAGGTAATGTAATGTTTTATTAATAGCCTCTGCCTCTATTAATTTCTCCCTGATCAGCAGAATGGAAAATGAATTAGTCAGTTCCACACATTATTATTCTGTTTGTATGTGCCAAGCACTGTGGTAGGCAGGAGAAAGTTAGGGTAAAGTGTGAGAGAAAAGTAACAAAATCTATGTTGTAGAATTGCTGTGAGAATTGACCATGGAACCATACAGAGCCCACTGCTTGGCCACAGTCATTATTCCACAAATGCCACATCTCGTCCTCTCCTCTCACCCTAAGTAACAGGTGTGGCCTGGATGAGTACTGTGAATCCTGGTGTCCAAACAACCTGGGGTGAGCCCTGGGTACCTATCTGAGTACCCTAAACACTGATGTGTGTGCCCAGTATGAATGACTGGCCTTCTCATTGATCTCTCTGGCATTTCTCCTGGGATTGTCTTGCTGGAGTACAGAGAGTCTGGCACCCTCTTTCTGGGTCCCTCCCCTGGGCCTGATTATATGGGACCAGCATACTGCTGCACCTAGACTCCCCATATTGCCCACTGCCTCCTCTCACACTGCTGTCTTTATCTACAGTGTCCCATCCTCAGTCTGGACCTCTGGGGAAAGGCTGCAACGGGTCTTGTGGACAGATCATGCACGTCATGCTCAGAAAGATCTGTGTCAGGCCTCTCCCTCTGCTCTTAAACACTGGGTGCCTTTCAGTGCGTGGATTAACCTCTCTGAGCTCAGTTCCTCACAAACTTGTTGTTAGGATAGGAACAATGTATGTATGTGAGACGCTTACAGTTAAATTGGGAAGGGACCTAACAAATGGATGTTGCTATGTTTGGGGAGAAATTAAATCAAGCTAGGCTTTGTTGGTGAAGAGCATGGGCTTTAGAATTAAACATACTTGGATTGGATCCCATTTCTGTCATTTACTGGCTGTGTGATTATGGGAAAGTAACTTATTCTCTGTAAGTCTATCTCATAGTGGCATATGTGGTAGTCAGTGTTTAATAAGTTCTGCTATTGCATCAGCAGCATCATTATTTTGGACTCAGATGAAGTCCCAGTTCATCATCACCCTTAGACACCATTTCCTGGGAGCTGAGGAGACACTCTGCTACTCAACCAGCTGGCTATTCCTGCCCTTGGCTTCCTCCCTCTGCAGTCTTTCAGTGATGGGTTCCCAGGGTGCCTTGTAGCTTGACTTGGCTGAGTTATGAGGTCAGGCTCGCAAATGACAGATTCAGGTCCTGACACATCATGGAGAAACAGTGCATGATTTGCCTCTTTCCCACCAATACTTTGAATTTTGAGGGAGAAGAAAAGAAAGGAGGTGGGTGTAAAAAATAATGCAAAGTCTCAGAAATTAATGAGGTAATGGCAAACATATTTTCATTCAAATGACCTGGGGTCATGTTCTCGAGAAGGCATAGCAAAGAGGAATAGCCAGCTGAGTAAGCTCAAAGTGGAAATCAAGCAAACAGGCAGAAGAAATCAATGTCCTGGTGCATCTTTTTTTGTGGCAGTTACTTCTTTGAGCCTCCCAGCCCTAGGGCCCCATGTTTGGGCTACAGATGTTCATTTAGCAGCCCCAAGTTTGACATCTTAATGTCTTCCTTCCTATATAATATCTGCTTGAAAATTCATGTATGTCACTAGTGTTTCCATCAAAACCTTTCTGTTTAAAGAAACAGGAGGAATTAAGGGGTGAGGGCATCTTGGTGGGGTGGGAAGAACTTTACCCTAGGAGTCATGCTGTTTGGCATGTAGTCATGGATTCATTCTTGAAACTGTGTGGCCAAGGACAGAGCACTCCACTTGTTCGAATAAACAGGAAAATAGTTTTAATCATCCCCACTCATTTGATCTTTGTGTAATGTGAGTATTTCATGTGTTTGTTGGGATGGGTGTTAAAGTGTTTCTGTTGATCATAAAGTGAAGGCATAGTGGTGAGTATCACCAGGGTGTGGGGGCTCTAGCGAGACGAGGGGATCAGGTAATTACCTATCAGGCTCCTTTCTCAGCACTTTACTCATATAACCCTCATGCCTACTTTATGAGGTATTAGCATCATTATCCCATTTTGTATCCAGAGAAACTGAGGCATGGGGGAGTTAAGTAACTTGTCCAAGGCCCCATAGTTAGTAAGTGGCAGAACTAAGATTTGGAGCCCAGGCCCACTTGACTTCCAATCTGTGCTCTCCTCACAGAGGGTAGGGCTGTAGACTTCAGACGACCTCTGAAAATGCTTCTTCCAGCAGAGAAAACCAGGATCTTGAGAAATATGGAAACAGAAGGAGCCAGAGCTAAGGCTGTTGAGGTCTGGCCTAGGATCCAGGTATGCTTTGACTCTTAGCTACCCTCAGCAAAAGCCAGTATTGGGAATGCCTGGTGATTTGAAAATGGTATTTGTATTTCTTTAGCTTCATAAAGAGGCTCTAGGGTAATTTGGCTGTTAAGGAATTGGAAGGCTAAGGAATACTGGCTGAAGTCCCCACCCCTCTCTCTCAATCCCCTGCCAACCCCCACCACACAAATTTTCTACCAGGGAACCTTTGGAGTCTAAGAACCCAGTCAGCACTGGCTGTGCTTAAATTGCAATCATAGGAAGTAACAGGCCCTGGGGCATTCCACCTCATTAGAGGCCAAGATGAAGTTTGTGTGGAAAAGAAGTCTCAGTGACCAGGACCCTGCTCCCCGGCTCAGTGTGAGGGGTCTTTTCCCAAGAGGAAGGAACTTAAGGTTCTTGATCGCATACTATGTGCCAAGAAGTTTACCTAAATGGTCGTCTGAAACCTTCGAATCCCCAATCTGAGATACATTTCATTTCCCCCATTGTATAGATGAGGAAAAGAAGATCAGAGAGGTTAAGTCACTTGCCAGGGTGACACAACCATAGAGTGAGTGGGGAGGCAGAATTGGTACTCAGGTTTGTACGATTGTAAATTCCCTGTGTCTCCACTTTGGCAGCCTGCTTCTCATTAGGTAACCTCAGGCCTCTACTTCCCTGACAAGCTCAGTCTGGATAGGACAAGCTTTTGGTTCTCTCACCAAGCTGCTTGCAAAGCTGAAATCAACCAACAGCCACCTGTGTGTGGCCAGGACCTCCTCCAGGGCATCCTTAGTGTTAACATAGATGAGTCTCTTCTGGGTGGGATTGGGTTCCTAAGTACTCACCTGGCCCCGAGCTCAGTAGGGACAACCCAGTTGTCAGTTCTCATATTATCTACTTAATTGCAATCTCGAAAAGGAAAGGACGAGTGAATCCTGCCCACCAGATGCTCCAGGCATGCGATCGCATCCCAAGTATACTCATTGTCTTTGTTGCTTTTTCTTCTTCTCCCTTAGTAATCAACCAGTGTTTTCCTGGAAAAAAAAAAAAAAAACTCTCACTTTGGAGGGGACACTTCACAGCACTCTCCATTCCCTCCCCCAACTCCTTCACCAGCAAATTAAAACCTCTCTGAGCACCAGCAGAGGCAGGCAGGCATCTTATATAAATGGTAATTAGTGCAGCCTCACTGAAGACTTGGTGGGAAAGAAGTCATCTCCATTTCAGAGCTGAGCACCTTTAGCATTCATTTGGACCTCTCTTAAGGTGCTTATCACACTCTGCCGTGTATGGTTTATTCATTCATTCTAAAAGGTTTCTTACCACAGTGGAAAGAGCACGTGTCTTAACTTTTGGCACACTCCAGTTTGAATCTTGGGAACCTCAGCTGTGCTACTTGGTAACTTTTGACCTTGGACAATAATCTTCACCTTCCTATGCCCCAGCTTCCTTCCTCTTCTTTATAACTAGGGAACCAATACTACCTTCATAACATCGTGGTGGGTTGAGTGAGATCATGTCAGTGAAATACCTCACACAAAAGGTAAAAATAACAATAGACTCACAAACTGTAAGTTACCATTATAGAAAATAGAACCCAGATGTGTCTGTGTGGCTGGGAAGAATTGTCTGCTGGAAGGGTTGATGCTGTGCAGGGAGCTGGAGTTCGCATTATCTGAAGAGCGTCCTATAAAAGGGACTAATTTATTCTCTATGGTTTCAGAGGAAGAAACCCGATAGCTGGAAGTTCCAGGACAGGTTTTAGTTCTATTTAAAAAATATTTTTATAACTATCAGAGCCATCCAGCAGAGGCAATATAGAACAGTTAGTGCATGGACCCTGGGGTCAGAAAACCTGATGTGGCATTTCAACGCTACCCCTTACAAGCTGAGTGACCTTGAACAATTCATTTAACATCTCTGACCTCGTATCCTTACCTATGAATTAAAGGTAATAATAGTAACTACCTCATGTGGTTTTTAGTGAGAATTAAATAAGACAATGAATGTAGGGCCCAGGGTCCAGCCTGTAGTAAATAGTCAATAAATGGTAGCAAGTTATACTTTGAATAATAATGGTTACTAAAGCCTTTGAGAGATAGAACGTTCTCTGTAGAGAGCCATGGAGAGAACATGGCTTTGGAGTTAGCCTCAAGAAATGACTTTGGAAGACACTTTCCTGATATGGTCAAAAAAGAGGAAGACTTCAGTTTTGTTTCACAAACCAAAGGACTTCCTGAATTGTGGTTTCTCATTTAATGTTAGATGAGAAGGTAAGGAAGTAGGGAACACATGGTCCTCTGTAAGGGAGACTGCAGAGAAGATAGAATGGGTGTCTTAGTCCATTGTGGCTGCTATTACAAAGTACCATAGACTGGGTGGCTTGGAAATAATAGAAATGTATTTTGTACCCGTCTAAAGGCTGGGAAAGCCAAGATCAAGGCAGATTCAGTGTCTTATCAGGGCCTGATTTCTGGCTCATAGATGGCACATTCTTGCTGTATCTTCAAGTGGTAGAATAGGTAAGGGAGTACTCTGGGGTCTTCTTTATAAGCACACTAATCCCAATCAAGAAGGCTTTACCCTCATGACCTAATCACTTCCCAAAGGCCCCACCTTCCCTAATACCATCACCTCAGGGGTTAGGCTTTCAATATATGAATTTTGCAGGCACGCAAACATTCACACCATAGCAATGAGAGTCGAGGCGAGGTGATTCCTTCGCCTACTTCCCCTTTTAGCTCCCAGGTTGAGGGCAGAGCTGAGCAACAATTACAAGACAGTTTGGTATGTCCTATACTGGCCTCTGTGTCATGTATAAAGGGTATTGAATGCCTAGAAATGTGTGTGATCAACTGTGTCAGTTTGGACATGTTGGTTAATCTCTCCAAGCTTCAGCTGCTTCATCTATAAAAAGAAAGGATAACAATACTGATCTCATAGGGCTGTTAGGTAAAACATCCTGATAGATGGGAAGCTCCTTGCAGAGTCTGTGGTGCATGGTGTGATCACTTAGGTTGTTCACACTGTTTGTGAGTACTTTGAGAGTCCCTGGGTCTTGGACAGCATTTGAGTCTCTGTGCTTGTGTGACACATGAAGAACACTGATCACACATTTTATTTTCTCCCCCATTAGGTCACAAGACAACTCTGTCCAGGACACTTTGACTCCTCCTTCTTCACAAAGCCAAACTCTGATTCCAGTGTAGCTAATACTCACAGCCATTTTTTTTTTTCTTTCTTGAGGATCTACTGTGAGTTAGGGACCACGTTGGAAATTTTATATTTTTTTCTCATTGACTCCTTACACCAGTGATTTATTCACCTATTCCTTTGAATTATTAATTTTCATTTAATATACATATTAAGCATATATTATGTTCTAGGCACAGAAGTTGGTGTTATGCTAATCACCTCTCGAAGGCCTTACTTCCTCCTAATACCATAAACTTGGGGGTTAGGATTTCAACACATGAATTTTGGGGTGACACAAACATTATGTTCCAGGCACAGTGATAGGTGCTAAGATGCAGAGATAAATATCACATTTCCTGTCTTCAAGGAATACCATCTTGTAAAGAAATTTGACTAGTAAATAGAATAATTGTAATATGGGTGTCATTATTTCTACATTACAGATGCAGAAACAAAGGATTAGAGAGGTATTAAGATACTAAAGCAGACCGGATGTGGTGGCTCACACCTGTGACCCCAGCACTTTGGGAGGCCAAGGTGGGTGGATTACCTGAGGTCAGGAGTTTGAGATCAGCCTGGTCAAAATGGTGAAACCCCGTCTCTACTGAAAATACAAAAATTAGTTGGGCCTGATGGCGTGCACCTGTAATCCCAGCTACTTGGGAGGCTGAGGCAGGAGAATCACTTGAACCTGGGAGGCGGAGGTTGCAGTGAGCCAGGATCATGCCACTGTGCTCCAGCCTGGGTGACAGAGTGAGACACCATCTCAAAAAAAAAAAAAAAAAAACTAAAGCAGGTTTTCAATGCAATTTCCTCTGTGCCTCCTTTAACCCTTCTCTGAAAGCTGTAGTTTCCAAAGCCCCTTTATTGAACTACATGCTCTCCAAGTTGGACGACTGCATTTGGGAAGAAAAGAAATGGCAGAGGAGAGAGAGGGTATTCAGGGAGCAGATAAATGCAATTTAACTGACTTACAGATCCTTTTAAGCAACTGACCTTTATGCTTTCACAGAATCTGTTGAGCTAATTGCGTGTTGGGGTGCCCAAATTATTAACATGTAGTAGGGAAATTTGTTTCTCAAATGCAAAGTAAAAGTACCTTGCCTCCAAATTCTAGATCTCATTAAATGAGCTAATTCACCTACTGCTTAATTTGCTGGAAGCCCTATGAGTAATTAGGCTGCTGACATCTCCCAAAATTATATTCTTAATTGTCGCATTCTTTTGCATCACAATGAAGCTGGCCAGCCTTCCTCCTAGAGTGCCTGCCTCCTCTTCCCCAGTCGCTCTGTGGTGAAGAAAGGAATGAGTTTTGCATTTAACACACTTACCATCATGATTGTAATTAGGGGGAAATATTAATTAGAAACACAAGACCACCCTAGAGAGCCAGCAAAATATTTGAAGCAATAGGTTTGGCGTTTAATTTTTTTCTTTGTCTTTTTTTTTTTTTTTTTTTAAGCTAGTCCTGGGCCCTGAAATCCTGCAGCTGTTATATTACCAAGGCGAGCTCCTATTTCTTGATATTTTTTACAACAATTTATAAGTGCTTACTGGAGCGGGGCTGCCTTGCTTTGGCTTGTAACCCACAACACAGTATTTTACTCTTGAGATGTTACATCTATTTGTCATAGTAAATGTGTGTGTGCACATGTGCATGTGCGTGTGTGTATGTTTTTATACATTGGGTATGAGCAGCATCTTCCTTACACAAATAGCACTATTCTGGGGGAAATGTACGCCAAGCCATTTCCCGGAGAACCACTGCAAACACATTTCGGGCTCACTGTAGATAGACTCTCTAATTGCTTTGAATTTACTTTAGTACTTGACTGAGGATTGCTTTGTGGTGATTATGAAAGAATAAGGAGGCTTCTGCAAGGAGAATTTAGAAAGAAAACGTTTGCAAGACATTCTGTTTTCAAGTCCCTGTGTGAACCAGCCTCCAGTTGCTGACGTGGGGCCAGGGGCAGATCCTGCTGCAGAAATAGCAGCGCTGGGGTCCTCACTCAGTGACTCTTAATTTGTTATGACACATACATGTGTCCTTACTGCCTTGCTTTTCAGTTGTATGAGGACCTCAGTTTGCTTTTGCTTCCTGGCTGCAGGAGAGCTATTTAGCATTCATGTGGGTCCTTTTGCAGGCAGTTCTGTGCCCAGGCTACGGTCCTCTTCCACTCTGCCCAGTGAGCTCATTGGCCGCCTGGGATTCCCATCACTCAAGGCCCAGAAAACGTTGGCCAGATTTCACCCCTAAATCTTTCATTGTGGCTTTAAATAAAGGTGATGTTCCTATGTTTGGGAAGAGATCCTTTCTGGTTCTTATTCCACCACAAGCTTTCTGTGTGGGCTTGAACAAGTCATGAAAGTTCTCGAGACCTCTGTTTTATTTAGTATGTTGAAGGCCAAGACTGCTTTGACCTCCAAATTTAGTGAATGTGTACATCTTGGGTGACATAAATCTGACTCAGAAAGAGTGAGCATTTTGAAGACTTATCTCTGTCTGTGTTTTGCCTTCCTAAAGAGGAATGACCAATGACCTAATTGAGTAATGAGAATGGACACGAGGCTTCACTCTACACTGTAAGAGCAGGAACTGGACTCAAGCACATCTGGCTGCAACCCAGCTCCACAATTTAACAGCTCTATGACCTCAGGTCTCACATTCTCTCTGAGCCTTCATTTTCTCTTTGGCAAAGTAGAACCACAATACCTACGTCAAGACCAGCATGAAGATTAAATGAGAAAATATTGGTGAAAGTGTTGAACACAGTGCCAGGCTTACAGAGCTCAGAAGAAAGAAAGGTTAATTGTCATCTTATGTATTTCCCCATCCTCTTTGAGAGGATGAGGGGCCAGAATTGAAGCCATAAAACAGAAACTAAAATCAGTAACCGGTAGCAGAAGGCAATGAGTAGAAGGAGAAAAATGAGGAATCATCTGACTTAGTTATGATAGAGAATTTTGCTTCCTTGAAGGCAGCTTTGATGAGGTGCATGCTTCTTCCTCATGTGTAGCAGGGTTTCTTAAAGATACTGAAACCACAAATAAAAAGACTAACACTAACCACTGGTTGTTGGTCAGGCATTGGGCTTGCTAAGTGATACCTATAG
The DNA here is from genome assembly GCF_009764315.1 of Trachypithecus francoisi. NCBI lineage: Eukaryota > Metazoa > Chordata > Mammalia > Primates > Cercopithecidae > Trachypithecus > Trachypithecus francoisi. The sequence continues at coordinate 19,531,403 of NW_022681457.1, read as the reverse complement.
ATGAGCTCTCATCCTGACACCAGCTTGGCATTGCACTTTATGAAGAAACAGACACAACATCAGATACCTAAGAAGGAACAGAGGTGGAATTTGGATTGTCTGATTCAAAAACCACCTGGGATACGTCCACTAGTCCTATACTATCACTGTCAAATATATGCTAGATAAGTGCAGCCACTGGTTGTCATTAAGTGAATCACACAGTTGACTTCTCTGCTTCATGTGGGTGCCTTACCTAAAATGGGTTCTGTTCTAAATGACAATTTACCTTTGCATCCTCAGCGTCTGGCACATGGTAGCTGCTCACCTAATGAATACTGAATAAGTAAATGGAAAAAGAGGTTAATCTAACTCAAACAGGCCACCAGGATAAAACCACTTCACCTGAGGAAAGGGCCAAACTGTTTTCCCTTCCTTATTACCTGAAAAATGCTCCCTGCTAGGTGAAACACAGTCCTGTTTTCCAGGGCAACTCTGTGGACCAGTGTTTCTGTCACTGAGAGTCTGTTGCCAGTTGATCCAAAGGCAGTATGCAGTTAGCTGTTACATAGAAGCTAGTGATGGCATGGGCTCTCAGAGTCACTTATTTTATTCCCAAACAGTTTGGAAATTTTAGAATAAAACAGAAAAGCAAGTGGAGCAAGAGAAAGGAAACTCACATTTATTGAACAGTATCCTGTTCTAGGCACCACCATGGTCATCTGCAATAGAAATAACTCGTGTAATAATGGAGGCAATGCTGCCTGTTCAATCAGCAAAGCTCATTTGCTCAGCACTGAATTTATGTCAGCGGACAACAGAGATGAAGGACACTTATGATGTGATTTTTGCCATGTCATTCAGGGTATCCATGATACTATTTGGGCAAGGATAGTCACAAGCAGGCAAAAAATATATAAAGCCAGGATATTGAAAGATTACAACCCCCTATACACATGTGCATAGTCTCATCACTGAGGCATAACTATTGACAACATTAAGCACATTTTCTTTTGATATTTTTCTACAATTTTTTATTTTATTGGATTACTGCTGTACATACAATTTAGAATCCTACCATTTCACTGATCATTAATTTATTTTTCATGTTATTAATTCAAATTCTGTTAACATAATGCTTAAGAACCGCATAATAGTCTAGACAGTGGCTGTCTCTCCTAATTATTCTCATCTTCCTTCTTTTCCTCCTCTTCATCCTCCTCCTCCTTCACTTATATTTATTGAGAACATTTAATGTATTAGACTGTGAGTTATATCTTTTCCCTATAAAATCTCTTTCAATCCTCATGGGAAGCCTATGAAGTAGATTCTAGCATCCCTTTATAGAGATGAGTATACAGATGAAGCAAATAATGAACAGAAAGGTTAAATAATGTACCTAAGATAACATAAGTATTATAAAGTAGAGCTAGGTTTGTTCTGTCTGACTCAAGAATTGAAGTTTTTAAATACTTCCATTTATGTATTTTTAAGTATTTAGGCTATTTCAAACTTTCCCTGTCATATTATCCTTGTATGTATGTATATATCTCTTTATATTCATAAATATATGTTTATATATTTATATCTGTGTGGGTATATATATACACACATATATACATATATACATGTAGAGAGAGAGAGAGTTACTTTTTTTCTAGTTTATTAAAGCAGATTTACAGAAAAGGAATGACTAAGTAAAAGACTATGACTATTTTGCAGACTTTTAATACATACTGCCAAATTGCTTTCCAGAAATTCCCTCCACTTATATTTCTACCAGCAATGTATGAGACTACCCCATTGCATCATATACCATTTTATATCCATTTTATCAGGAATGGAAAGAGGAGCAAAGAAGCAGAGGACTCTACAAGACTAACAGTTTCAGGCACCTACAGTATCTGAGCTTTCTGGAGTTCCTTGCTGTTATGGGTATAGGAGTGAAGAGGGTGGAGAAGCAACATGTGATAGGGGCAAGAAAGCATGAGTGGGTGCATTAGAGTGAGAAGCTTTGGGTTTGAAACCCGCTTCTTCCATTTACTAATTGGTGGCTAAGATATGTCACTCTCCCCATTTGTTAGTTTATTTCATTGTTCCCAATTGTTGGGAGACGGGAAAGAGTGGAGATAAGGAAGTGCTTGGGAAAAGTGGGGATATTTCAGCTAGACCTTAGATGCTGGGGTAGAATTTCAATTGATGATGAGGTAATAGAAGAGCATTCCATGTAGAGATGACTCTTGAGTCAGAGCTTAGAGTCCATGGCTGATTCTGGGGACAATAGGGACAGTAATTAAGTGTATGGCAGTGGCTGGAGTTGGGGTTGGCATGGCAAGCTTGCCATGAACTTTAAATAGCATTATGAACTTTAAATAGCATTCCAAGCAGTTTGAACTTGATTTATGGATGAAGGGATTCAATCAGTGGTTGCCCTGAGGAGAGTGCCTTGATCTGATTTGCATGGTTAGATGATGACTCTGAGTAAATAGAAATCTAGAGACCAAGACTGGACAGAGAGGCACTGGTCAGGCAAGGTCAAAATAATCTACTCAAGACATGAACAAGTCCTTTCTTTTTGTTCATAAAATAGAGGAACTATAGAACAATAGAAGTATGTAAATTTTAGGGGAAGCTCAGAAGAGGGATTAAATAAATTCCACTGACATTAGGGAACTAAAGAAGGAATTAGGGGAATCAAAATGTGTTGAGTGGGACACACAACCAACATGCAAGAAGGGTAATTTTATCCCCATTTTACAGATGAGTAAAATGAGATTCAGGTGGATTATCAACGTACTTAACATAATGTAGACACCAAGTGATAATGCTGCAATTCAAAGCCAGACACCAAATCCCATTCCATTATATACCTGTCAAAGCATGCTGGAGGAAGTGAATTCTCATCTGATTATTTTTTATTTTATTTTATTTATTTATTTATTTATTGTTTATTTTATTTTTTAAATTATACTTTAAGTTCTGGGGTACATGTGCACAACGTGCAGGTTTGTTACATAGGTATACACATGCCACAGTGGTTTGCTGGCACCCATCAACCCGTCACCTACATTAGGTATTTCTCCCAATATTATCCCCCCCATCCCCCAACCCCCCACAGACCCTTGGTCTGTGATGTTCCCCTCCCTATGTCCATGTGTTCTCATTGTTCAACTTCCACCTATGAGTGACAACATGTAGTGTTTGGTTTTCTGTTCTTTTGATAGTTTGCTGAGAATAATGGTTTTTAGCTTCATCCATGTCCCTGCAAAGGACATGAACTCATCCTTTTTTATGGCTGCATAGTATTCCATGGTGTATATGTGCCACATTTTCTTTATCCAGTCTATTATTGATGGACATTTGGGTTGGTTCCAAGTCTTTGTTATTGTGAATAGTGCTGCAATAAACATATGTGTGCATGTGTCTTTATAGTAGAATGATTTATAATCCTTTGGGTATATACCCAGTAATGAGATTGCTAGGTCAAATGGTATTTCTAGTTCTAGATCCTTGAGGAATCACCACACTGTTTTCCACAGTGGTCAAACTAATTTATACTCCCACCAACAATGTAAAAGTGTCCCTGTTTCTCCACATCCTCCCCAGCATCTGTTATTTCCTGACTTTTTAATGATCGCCATTCTAGGCATGAGATTGTATCTCATTGTGGTTTTGATTTGCATTTCACTAATGACCAGTAATGATGAGCATTTTTCATATGTCTGTTGGCTGCATAAATGCCTTCTTTTGAGAAGTGTCTTTTCATATCCTTTGCCCATTTTTTCATGGGGTTGTTTTTTTCTTTTTCTTTTTCTTTTTTTTTTTTTTTTGAGACGGAGTCTAGCTCTGTCACCCAGGCTGGAGTGCTGTGGCCGGATCTCAGCTCACTGCAAGCTCCGCCTCCTGGGTTCACGCCATTCTCCTGCCTCAGCCTCCCGAGTAGCTGGGACTACAGGAGCCGCCACCTCGCCCGGCTAGTTTTTTTGTAGTTTTTAGTAGAGACGGGGTTTCACCATGTTAGCCAGGATGGTCTCGATCTCCTGACCTCGTGATCCGCCCGTCTCGGCCTCCCAAAGTGCTGGGATTACAGGGTTGAGCCACCACGCCCGGCCGGGATTGTTTTTTTCTTGTAAATTTGTTTAAGTTCTTTGTAGATTCTGGATATGAGCCCTTTGTCCGATGGATAGATTGCAAAATTTTTCTCCCATTCTGTAGGTTGCCCGTTCACTCTGATGATAGTTTCTTTTGCTGTGCAGAAGCTCTTTAGTTTAATTAGATCCCATTTGTCAATTTTGGCTTTTGTTGCCATTGCTTTTGGTGTTTTAGACATGAAGTCTTTGCCCGTGCCTATGTCCTAAATGGTATTGCCCAGGTTTTCTTCTAGGCTTTTTATGGTTCCGGATCTTGCGTTTGAGTCTTTGATCCATCTTGAGTTGATTTTTGTATAAGATGTAGGGAAGGGGTCCTGTTTCAGTTTTCTGCACATGACTAGCCAGTTTTCCCTGCACCATTTATTAAATAGGGCATCTTTTCCCCATTGCTTGTTTGTTTCAGGTTTGTCAAAGATCAGATGGTTGTAGATGTGTGGTGTTATTTCTGAGTCCTCTGTTCTGTTCCTCTGGTCTATATATCTCTTTTGGTAGCAGTACCATGCTGTTTTGGTTACTGTAGCCTTGTAGTGTAGTTTGAAGTCAGGTAACATGATGCCTCCAGCTTTGTTCTTCCTGCCCAGGATTGTCTTGGCTATGCGGGTTCTTTTTTGGTTCCATATGAAGTTTAAAGTAGTTTTTTGCAATTCTGTGAAGAAAGTCAACGGTAGCTTGTTGGGTATGGGATTAAATCTATAAATTACTTTGGGCAGTATGGCCATTTTCATGGTATTGATTCTTCCTATCCATGAGTATAGAAGGTTTTTCCATTTGTTTGTGTCCTCTCTTATTTCGTTGAGCAGTGGTTTGTAATTCTCTTTGAAGAGGTCCTTCATATCCCTTGTAAGTTGTTTTCCTAGGTACTTTATTCTCTTTGTAGCAATTGTGAATGGGAGTTCACTTATCTCATCTGGTTCTTAAAGAAGACACAGCCTTTCTCCAGATGGATAATTATGGATGAAGGCAATTCTTGTGGTAGGTTGGGGGGAATGTCCTCAGCAAAGGCATTGTATGGTGAGAACCTGTGTTCCCTTTGAGAATGCACAAATCTGTGTTCTGCTTTCAGAGATGTGTACATGTTAGACTTATTACTCTATTGCTAATTGAGTGTTCACTATGTGCCTAATTCTGTTCTTAGTGTTCAAATCTATTGATTAGTAAGTGGCAGAGTCAGCATTTTAATCTGGATGTCTTGTTGCAGAGCTCTTAACAACTTTGCAATGTGACCTGTTATCTGCAATGTTGCAGCTAGGACCCATTCTTTCCTGACCCCAAATTGAAGGAAACAAATGAATTCAGTCTATTTTTTTCTTCCTCTGAAGAGTAGAGGAATGCCTTTGATGAGGACAGGGATTAATCAGGGTGATCTGGATATCCCTGTTTTTTAAAAAATGAGGGTGACAATAATGACAGCCATCCTTTCTGAAACTACGCTATTAGCTAATCATTGTGTGGAATTCTCTATAGATCTCTCTTGAACAAACACCAGTGGGCAGGAGTGGGTTTGTTGCCTCAGGAGAATAATGATTGGCTGAGGCATAGAATACTGGAGTGGAAATGGAGGGAGAGACAAGCATTGTAACCTGTACAAAAGAATGTGGACCTTAGGATAGGATAGTGGGGAGCCATGGAAGAGTTTGGAGCAAATGACTGATAAAATCATGTTGAAAGTTACAAGCTCCATTTCTGGTGATTGGGAGAGGAAAGGGAAACTGATTTCGTGAGTGTTAGGAAACCAGAGGCATCTTAGTGTGGTAATCCAGATTACTTGGCAAGGATCTGGACTAAAAACAGTGGCAGTGGTAATGGAGAGAAGGAAATGAACCCAAGAATAATGACAGACTCAACAAGACTTAATGTCAAATTGCATGTGATGAGTGAGGCAAAGAGAGGCATTAGGGATGGCACCCACTTTCCATCTTCACAGATTACTTATTTCCTTGCTTGGCTGAAAAACTGCCTCTCTACAGAGAAAGTATATCTAATGTTGGGGCCAGAAGCAATGCAGTTGCTTTCTTTTTCGGTACAGAGAAAGCTAAAAGTGTCACTTAGTGATATGCACCACTAATAAAAATCCAGATCCCTCCTCCCCTTCCCGCTTAAGGAGAAAAATTATTTTGCTCATAGCTTTGATGAGCCTGATGAATGTTTGGATATCATCCCAAGCACGCAAACCAACCAGGCGCTGGGGAAATTATTAATATTTTACTGGTGGACTTGGTTGAGCAAACACAATAAAAATAGGCTTGGTGTCATTGCATACTGGAAAAGCAGATGGCAGTCGAGCAAAGCTACATACAGCAGTTTGAAATTTTAAATTAAATCAATTTGAAGCTTTGCTTGTGCCTCAGGCAATATTTTCCCTCAAATGAAGGAGACAGAGGAGGTGAACTCATTATTAGATGGTTTGGTGGTGGCTGCTGAGTGGCGCACTGCTTTCTGTCATGTGAGGCGGCCTGAGAGCTCAAAGGGAGATGGGCTAGTTCTGACCCAACTTTCAGAGTGCAATCCAGGGAAATGAAAAACCAGAGAAGCCCCCAGTTATTTACAATTTCAACCTAGTCCATGAACTCTGAAGCTCCTGGTCTCAAGGTTGTATGGGCCGCCATTTTGGGGGGCTTGGTGCTCTAAGACTTGGCCTTGCCAAGAAGTGCCTTGCACCAACTTGCCCAGGTCAGGGATTCAGTGAACAGTGACCCAACTGGAGCAAAGAAGTCCCCAATGTTTACAGCACTATAGTTCTCGGAAGTATTGCTGGCTGCCCTCAGAAGGTAAGGATGAATTGGCAATTGTCTTTGAAGTCCTTAAGTTTGTCAAAAGCACATGTATATTGTTATGGACTGGACAGCTTGGTTTTTGTTCACTCAGTCCCTTTACTTCTTTTCTCTGGAAGCCAGCAAAGTGAATTTATCCAGACCAGTTGTTCTCAACCCTGCTGCGCATCGTAATCATCTAGGGAGTTTTATAATAATACATTTCATCGGACCCCACCCTTCGAGATTCTGGTGTCATGAGCCTGGGCCTTTGTTTTCAGCTGTGTTTAGCATAATACCTGAGACATGATAAGCAGTCAAACTTCTGTTTAATAAACAAGTAAATTAAATAATTTGCATATCCTTATACAAACCATGCACCCTAGCTGCTACCTCTTGCACATTCTTTTCCCTTGCATCATGTACCCTTCCCTTTTCATTCCCCCTCCTAGCCTAAATAACTTCTGTCCTTTAGGGTGCAAGTCATGCTTTGCCTGTTTCAGTTGGAATATGACTTCGTCAGTCTGATAGTCTCTTGCTCTCCTATCTGTATCCCCACAGGGTTCAGTATTGCCCTCTTTAAACACTCAACATCTTAGATTGCAGTGGTCTGCTTCAGTGATTGTCTTAGTGAGTTCAGGCTACTGTAACATATTATCATAGGTGGGTGAGTTTAAAAAATAGACATTTGTTTCTCATGGTTCTGGAGGCTGAGAAGTCCAGATCAAGATGCCGGCACATCCAGTGTCTGGTGAGGACTCACTTTCTGGTTTTGCTGTTGGTTGTCCTCTAATTATGTCTTCATGTCTTTTAAGGGTAAAGGCACTAATCCTATTCATGAGGGCTCCAACTTCACAACTTAATCTCCCAAAGGTCCCACCTCCTAATGCCATCATATTGGGGGTTAAGATTTCGACACATGAATTTGAGGGAAATACAAACATTCAGTGCATAGCAGTGATTGTAGGCTGTGGGTTCTTTTAAAGCGGGGACTAGGCCTTTATATCTCCAAGCTATGCACCAGTTGCAGTACCTGGCACAAAGTAGATACTCAGGAAATGGCAGTTTTGCTATAATAGGAATTACTATATATATGGATTACTATATATGTATATATTATGGATAATAATCATGTATGGAGTATTTTTGTATGTGGTATGCATAATAAATGTATAAAAAGAGTGGACACATAAATATGTAGATGATATCTGGTATGGAAGATATATGTGCAAGCCATATGCATGTGGGCCATGGGTATGTATATAAGGCATATGCACATTGATTAGGTTTTTAAGTCAGTGGCTCTCAATTCTGGTTACCTGTCAAATCACCTAGGGGTCTTTTTCAATATATAAATTGTGGAGTCTTGCTGCCTAAAATTTCCAATTCAGGATGTCTAAGACGGCACCTAGGAATTGGTATTTTCTCTCTCTCTATATATTTTACATTGTAAACCAAAGTTGAGAGCCATTCATTAAATTGGTAAGTATTTGCGTCCATCATATGCTGGCACTGTTGTAGACTCCAGAGATACACCAGTGAACAAGACATAGTCACTGCTTTCACAGCACTTTTATTTGAGTGAGGGGAGGTAGATGAGACACAATTAAACAAATGCCCAAAGACTTAAAAATGGCACTCAGTGTTAAACAAAGAAAATAAAATGGGGTCATGAAATGGAGAGTGATTGGGGTTAAGTTGGGGATGGGCAGGGAAGCTCTCTGAGGAGATGACATCTGAGCTGAAATCTAAATGAGGAGACAGTCAAGGGATGAGGTCGTGAGGACAGCAAACACAATTGTCCCGAGACAGAAATGAGCTTGGCATGTTTCATCAGCAGAAAGAAGGCTAGTGTGCCTGGATCAAGGACAAGCAGGCAGGGGTGGGATGAAATAAAGTCAGAGAGGGAGAAGAAGGTCAGGTCATACTGGGTGTTTTATGAAATGGTAAGGAGTTTGGATTTATTTGGAAAAATTGAGTAGCCATGTTGGGAGGGTTTACAGTAGGAGAGTGAAATGATCCCATTGAGGATTTTAAAAGACTATGTTGGGTATTGTCTGGGGAAGTTACTGTAGAGAGGCAAAAATGCTGATGGTGACAGAGACTGCTGGGAGGCTAGTATAAAATCTGGGAAATAAATGATGGTGACTTGGAGAAGAACACTAGTAGGGGATGTGGAAAGAAGTGAATAGATTGGGGATATTTTGGAGGTAGACCCAGAAGAACTTGTTAAAGAACTCTTTATTCAGGTTTCGAGGGGAAACAAGAGTAACACTCTGGTTTTTGAGTCACAGGGTAGATGGTGATGCCAGGTTTTAGGATATGTATAAGAAGTGTCATTTTCAGGTAGATGTATCTGTTGTGTTTAAGGGCTTTGTGTACTTAAAGTTGATGTACATTTGACATGTCTGTGTAATGTACATGTGTAAAGTATGTGTTTAGAAGATGTATATTTATTGTATTAGCTTCTGGCAGCTTCTGTAACAAATTGCCACAAATCTGGTGGTTTAAAACAACAGAAACTTATTATCTCACTGTTCCGGAGGCTAGAAGTATGAAATCAAATTCACTGGGCCTAAATCAAGGTGTTGGCAGGCCTGCATTGCCTCTGAAGGCTCTAGGGGAGAATGTAGTCCTTGCCTCTTTGAGCCTCTGGTGGCTGCAGGCATTCCTTAGCTTGTGGCCACATCACTTCGGTCTTCAAGGCCAATATCTTAAAATCTCTTTCTGCCCTGTCTTCATATCACCTCCTCTTTGTGTAAATATCTATGTGTCAAATTCCTTATTACTCTCTCTGATTAGGATACCTGTTTTTACGTTTAGGGTCTATATGGCTAACTCATACTAGTCTCCTCATCTCACAATCCTTTACTTAATCACATCTACAAAGACAGTTTTTTCCTAAATAAGGCAACATATATAGGTTCCAAGGATCAGAACCTGTGCATATGGGAGTGTATACTGTTTAAAGAAATGTGCAGAATATAGCTTAGTTTGTATGTGTGTACATAAAGAAATATGCAGAATATGGCTTAGTTTGTGTGTGTGCATAAAGAAATATGCAGAATACAGCTTAGTTTGTGTGTGTGCATAAGGAAATATGCAGAATCTAGTTTAGTTTGTGTGTGTGCACATGCTCAGGAACATGTATACATGTGGCTGACTAGGTCTACAGGTGAATGTGAGGGCCTCTCTGTGTGGCCCACACAAAGAACACCTTTCCTATGTCCTTATATCAAGAGATGCTGCTAATGACTTGTTGGTTTCTCAGAAAGTGTTCATAAACATAGATCTTTCTTGTTTTTCTCTCCAAATCCAGTTGGCATCAGATCCTGAGGCCATCTCAAGACAAGGCCTTCTGTTGGCTGATATAACTAGTTATACTACTTATACCCTTTAAAAATATTTCAGAGTTGTTTCCCAACATCTAAGCAGATGAAGCCCCCTTTTTAGGTGAAAAAATTGGCCAGGTGTGTGGTGACTTATAGGAATAATCCCAGCACTTGGGAGGACCACTTGAGGCTAAGAGTTCAAGGCCAGCCTGGGCAACATAGCAAGATTCTGTCTCTACAAAAAATAAAATTAAAAAATTAACCAGGTATGGTGGTTCATGCCTGTAGTCCTAGCTACTGGGGAGCCTGAGGCAGGAGGATCCCTTGAGCCAAGGAATTCAGCACTGTAGTGAGCTGTGATTGTACAATTATACTTCAGCCTGGACGTCAGAGTGAAACCCTGTCCCTAAAAAGTAAAAATATTAAAATAAAATAAATTTTAATGATGTTTATTCTCCCAACTACCATAAGAATAAGTTTTATGTGGTTAGTGCCTATTGATTGAGAATGAATCAATTAACAAAAAGTTAATGTGAATCAACTTATGTTTTTGAATAAGTGTGTACTTTATTAATCACAATGTTATCCACTTATACTTTAAAAATACTACTGTCTGGATGTACATGGCATTGTTTTTTTCAGGCGATAGGAAATGTTTTGTGTGCATATAGATTTATGACCATTTGAAATAAGTCTAAAGCCCCTTGGGGCATCTGTAGCCCACAGTTTGGGAGATACTGTCTTGGAAATGGGATTCACAAACTGGAGCCTCATATACCAAATTTGACTAGCAGGTGTATCCGGTTTGGCTAACTGATTATTATTGGTACATCATTAAAGATATTGCCATTGGTGGGACCTGCCCTCTTCTGTGGATTTCAGACCCACCATTCACAATTTTACTAAACTTTATTGCTACAGTTCTTTACAAATGTCTCAAAGACATTTGATTTGTGATCACGGATACAAAATAACTATATGCCTTTGACAGAATTCAGCTATGTATAATTTGTAAAACACTTGGATATCTCTGACCTTATTTCATTTCCCCCAAAACTCCTGTGATAGAGATGGGATATCATTCGTGTCTTACAGATGAGTTAACTTAGACTCCAAGAGTTTAACAACTGGCCTGATGTTGCCAAGCTGGCAAGCGGAATTGCTGAGGCTGGAATCTAGGCCTTCTGGCCCTTTCCCTCACACTATACCATCTACCTTGTAATTTGTCAGAACTCTAGACCTAGCTCGTTGTTACTGTCAAAGGATAGTCATCAAAATCAGGTCTGATGAAATAGCAGTAAGCAGCTGACCTTCAGCAAAGGCAAGGTAGGAAATCTGCCCATTTCATTTCAAAATACTTGTAAGTGGAGAAAGGCAATGTGCAGGAAAGCAAATAAGAGAGTTTGTGAACAATAGACAAATTTTGTCCAAGTCAAGGGAAAATCAGCAATTGTTGAAGGCAGACAGCAAAGAGTAGAAAAAAACACTTCTCATGAACCAAAAGATCCAAGTCTTGCCTTGTTTGTGCCTAGACAAACTGACTTCTCAGAATGCCTCCTTGGTTTGGTTTCTCCTTTGTAAATGGGGCTGATGATGTAACACCCACCTCCCTGGTTCACTATCATGAGGATCCATCTGATTCAAAGAGGCAAAAATGTCCTGAACCACTACAATAAATGGTAGTTCTATGGTCTGTAGTAAAGTCCAGGGGGCTTTCAGATAACATTTGTTTTTCCTATGGGGAATTAATTTTCAATCTACATAGTTAATGAAGTTTTTTTTTGTCTCTCATAGGAAATTGTGGGTTTCTTGGAAGGCTCTGGGTATCTGTGACAGACCTCAGGGACACAGATAATTTGAAAATTCCATGGTGAGTTTCCATAAAGGTCATTGCACCAGAAATCTAAGATATCAAGGTTCCTATGGATTAAGAGCTTTGTTTACGACAGCCAGTTTCGATCTTAGAGGCTGAATTTGAAATGGAGTGACTGTGAGCTTTGGATTCAAAGGGAAAGTATTTCTTATTCATGTTGATTAGGCATCAGCTTTCTACAGTATCTTCTGGGTAATCTGCTGATTTCAGCTGAAATTATCTCCAAAAGCGATGGGTCCCCATCAATGGCAGTTTTCCTCAAGTGCCATAGATATCCTTTTCTCATGCTTTAAATTAAAGATTTGATTGTGGCTTCAGAATATCTCAGCAAGGAGCCCTGGCAAAATTAGCGAGGAACACGGTGGCATTTTCTACATGTTGCTATTCCCACTGCAGGGGTTCAGGGTGACCCCACTGGCAAAGCTGACCCTTTGAAGGAAGAAAATGTCAGTGGTTGTAGTATTCTCTACCATGGCTTTTTTTTTTTTTTTTTTTTGGCTGCTCTTGGACCCAAGCTCTCTCACCTCTAGTTGAGATCCACTCTTCTTTGCTGTTTTAGGATTTATTGACTGCAGTTTTTGTCTCGGTCTGTTCAAGTTGCTGTAACAAACTACCATACACAGGGTGGCTTATAGACAACAAGCTATTACCTCTCATAGTTATGGAGGCTGGGAAATCCAAGATCAAGGCACCGTCTGATTAGGTGTCTGGTGAGAACTCACTTTCTATTTCATAGATGGTGCCTTCTCTGTGTCCTCACATGGTAGAAGAGGTGAGAGAGCTTTCTGGGGTCTCTTTCATCCCATTAGATTCCCATTAAGGGCACGAATTCCATTTATAAAGGCTTCACCTCCAAGAACTAATCACTTATCAAAGGCTCCACCTCTTATTACCATTACATTGTAGGTTAGGATTTCAGTAATGAATGTTGGAGAGACACAAATATTCAGCCTATAGCAATACCCAAAGCACAAAACTGATCTAAAATAGAAGAGTAGTAAATCCCCATTTAACTAGAACCTAACAAAGCAGAAAGTTAATAAGTAAGTAGAATCCTGGTCTCAAAAGTACTATATGATGATTGTTGATTTGATTGCAAGAATCAAATGAAACAGCAGAGTTTCAAGTGCCTTACAATCTTCTATGTAAATAAGCAGTTTTTAACTTACCTTACACTGAGGACTCCTTGTTAACATCAAGAACTTTTGTGATGCATGAGGATACTTATACTTTGATACCTGTTGAATATGAGAACTAAAAGCTGTAATGAATAGTATAGTGTCATTTTAAAATATGGCCGGGCGCGGTGGCTCAAGCCTGTAATCCCAGCACTTTGGGAGGCCGAGACGGGTGGATCACGAGGTCAGGAGATTGAGACCATCCTGGCTAACACAGTGAAACTCCGTCTCTACTAAAAATATAAAATAAATAAATAAATAAATTAATTAATTAATTAAATTAAATAAACTTGGATGTTATATAAATACAAACATTACATTAAAATATACATATATTCTAATCGGGAGGCTGAGGCACGAGAATTGCTTAAACCCAGGAGGTAGAGGTTGCAGTGAGCCAAGATGGTTCCACTGCACTCCAGCCTGGGTGACAGAGCGAGATCCTATCTCAAAATATATATATATAAATAAAAGTAAATTGAAAAAACATACATATATTAACATTTGTGAAGCTCTAAAAGTACATTTGAAAAACATAAAGTCATATATTGGTAAGACTTTTTTTAGTTTACAGACAATACTTGATGATATTCATATTCTTGAACTCTTTGTAAAAAATTCATGGTTCTTACAGGCTTTGTTACCCACTGGATGAGAAATTCAGAATAAATTCTTAAATTAGTTTTGCTAATTACTTGAAAATATCTGTATACATATAATGCTTATGGTGATCATGTAGCCAGACTATTTAATTTTCTCTTAAATTATTCCAGATAAACAAGAATGATACTGAAAAGTTTAAGAACTTATACATATTATTGCATTACTTCTGATTAACTAACAATTGAACAGTATACAAATGATGCAATTTTATGGAGTTGAAAGGGATTTTAAAGATGAGAAGTCTTATGATGCAGTGGAAGAATTCAGAAAGAACCAGATTCATAGCTGGGTAGGTTCTACAGTTTTCAAGCTGTGAGCCATTGAATAAATTCAGGTTTGTAAGCCTCAGTTTTCTGATTTGAAACTTGGACATAAAACACCTACCTCATGGTATCGTTGTGAGGCTCTACATATGATAGGTATTTGGCAAATAGTAGCTATATTAGAACACATCTCCCATTTTTTTAGATAAGAAACTTAAGGGTCAGAAAGATTGAGACTTAAAGAACACACACACAAAATGGTTTGTGGCATTTCGAAGATCTACTGACTCATGCATCTGTGTTCTACCACAGTTCTTAAATTTATACTTTCTGCTTCCTTTCCTCGAAACATTCATGCCAGTTTTCCAGGCTGGAATTGGCAATGAGCTGACAGACAGAGGTTTGTTTTTTAAAAAGATGAGAGAACAACTTGCAGAATCTTTTATCCAGATTCTCAGAATGTTTTTTAGTAAATGCTTCTTATCCTAAGAACTCAAATGGTGGCTTTCCGCTCCTCCTGGCTTCTCTGATTCTGTTGCCACTTAGAAAGCCCTGCGGTTCACAGCTAATTAAAAAGGGATGGAAGAAAATTATACCTCTGTTGATGCTATTGTTTTAATCTATCTCAAAAGCTTCTTAACAGCAAAGCAAAAAGCAGTGGATGAGAGGGAGTTCTCTGTGACAAACAGGACACAGGAGATCCTACAGTCATTTCCATGAACCCACTATCATTTCATTAAGTGACTCTTATACTTTCTGTTGTTAAAGATTCATGCACACACACATCCACACACTCTCTCAGACAATATTTCGGCATTTGCTAAGTCCTAGGAAAGAAGGGAGCCCCAGAGAAGAATAAAATATCATTTATATCGTGTATTTATTACATGTCCGACACTATGTTTTCCTCTTCGTTCCCTCAGTTAATAATCATAAGAAGGATGTGTTCCTGTTTTATATATGAAAATACCAAAATTTTGAGAAGATCCCACAGCTAAGTGTCAGAGCTGAAATCCAAAAATTACATCTTTATCATCAGTCCTTATAATAATCATTCACCATCTTCATCAAAATGCCTGTCATTTATTGAACACTTACTGTGAGTTGAGTCCTCTTCAAACTGCTTTGAATATGTTAATTTATTTAAGTACAATTTATGTTTTTAACTAGTTTCATCCTTACAACCCCCCTGTAAAGTAGGTACAATTAGTGTCTCCAAAATGTCCAAAGGTGCTGCAGCTGGTAACCCAGTTAGATTCTAGAGCTGCACTCTTAACCACACTGCTCTGTCTGAATCAAAACCAGGTATCTTCCAGCTCTCCACCTTGTCCCTCTAGGGCTTTGGGTGCTAGTAAGCCTTTCAAGAGCTTCATAGGTACAAGGGTAGCACATCTTCTTGAGCCAGCATAAGGACACAGAGTATGGATCCAATTCAGGTATACCTAGGTTAAGGTCCTCCTGTGTATTATGTTGATGTTCATCACAGCCTTGATAGTGGGTGGTAAGTACAGTTCAGGATCAAAGAGGTGAACATTATGGGTCATCTGGCTTTCTTGTTGTTTAACAAAGCAAGACATATTTTAACATGGCATAACAGTGTGACCAAGTAACTACCCATAAGGAAAGGCTTAAGGTGCCCTCCATCTAGGGACAGTGCTCATTAATGAGAAATGGGCAAGACAGTGTGGCCAGCACCTTGGACAGCCCCACTGTAGCTGTGGCTCCCAGGCAAAGCTGACCTACAATATACATCTCTGCACCGTGCAATAGGCCTTGCCTTGAGGCTGAAACTTTAAAAGCTCTTGACATTCTTGTGTGTATGTGTATGCACATGTATGTACACGTGTACCTTCATTCATTTAAAAATTTTATTTTATTGCAGTAAGAACACCTGAGATCTACCGTCTTAAACTTTAAGTGTAAACTAAAAACCAGTAGTGTAAACTAGAGGTACCATGTTCAACAGGTCTATGCTAAGATACTTAACATCACTAATCAATACGAAAATGCAAACCATGACCACAACAAGATGAATAAGCTCTTAACATTTTTTCCCTAGACTTAAAACAGTGGTTCTTAACCTTCTTGGTATATATACTCTTTTAAACAGTGAATGCAAGTGAAACACAAGATGCCCAGCAAAACTAGAATTGTGTACATACACACAAAAAACTAAATTTTAGATTATCAAAAAAATCTCCTTGGCATTCGAGTTAAGGCCTCTGTTCAGTTAAATATTGCTAGGTAACAAATTACCCCAAAACATAATTTAAAACAGTAACGTGTTATTTCTCATGATTCTGTGGCTTAGCTGGGAGGTCCCTCTGCTGGTTTCCCCTGGGCTCACTCAGGCAGCCACACTCTGCTAGAAGTTGAGCTGAGATGAAAAGTCCATGATAGTTTCACTCACAATGTGTAGTGGTGGGTGCTGGATCTTGGCTGGGTGCCTCAGTTCTTCCCCAGGTGGCATTTTCTCCTCCAGCAGGCTGTGCCAGCTTCTTTACATAATGGTGAGAGGGCAACATTCCTCCTTCTAGGTCCTAGTCTCCAGAGCTTACAAAAAGTCAGCTTGATATTCTAATGGCCAAAACAAGTAACAAGTCTAGCCCAGATTCCAGGGGTCAGCTCTTCCTGAAAGAAGCTGCCAAGAATTTTTTACCGTATTTAATTTATCACAACCTCCTTAACCTGTCTGATCAAGACAGACCCATGTAAAAAGTAGTGCAGTTCTTTCCTTGCTCTTCAACACAATTCTGTCCTAATCCATTACTTTATGTAACACTGCTGTATTTTGTATGCACTGCTATTATAATACTAATCCATTTGTGCATTGAATAAGCAATTATTGAAGATCATTTGTGAGCTAGGCAAGATGCCAACTCTTTCTTAAAATTTACAGTAGCTCATCAAATTAGTATAAGAATTTATCAGATTTCATCTCCCCCCCCTCGTATTTAAAGATGATGACACTGAATCTCAGAAAGATAAAGAAATTTGCCACAATGCACATAACAAGTACATGGAAGTCTTCCACTTTAATGGTCTATTTCTTATTTGCATTTAGTCGGCTGCACTGCTGCTCTCCATTTACCTGTCCACCTCCCCTAAAGACTGTGAGCTCCCTGAGGACATGATGCTGCATTTCTCCTTTGTGCATTATCAGTCAATACAAAATTTCTGAAAATGGTTTGTAGGCTCTCAGTAAATGTTGTTGGATGGAGAGATGAAGGGACTTCCACACTGTGGATGCTGTATTCCTTCCTCTACAAGTATTTCTAATTTCTGTATTCTGAGCTCATGTGGTTGAGAACAATCAATTGGAAATCATAATCAATAACTTTTATCAAAAGCTTACTACATACCAAAAACTCTTAAGAATTTTTCCATATTTATTTCATATATCATCACCACCTATGAGACAAGTCCTATCAATCTGATTTTGTTACGAAGAGCCCAGAGGTTAGAGAATAGAATTAGATCACCCAAGGTGATACTCCTATGAGGTGGCAGAGCACAACTTGAACTTAGGACTGTTTGACTCCTGAGGCCATATTCTTGGTCATTGGATTGTTCAATTCACCCAATCCTGTTGCCTTTCTGAAGAAAAGTTTATTAGTTCATGTGAAGGGAAACAACTATGAGATAAATCTCCCCAGCACCTACTAAATAAAATAGAAAGAAAGCTGACACTCTCTACAATCTGACTTTGTCTTTCTAGCCTGCTTCCTACTCTGTCTCTCTATAGATTTTGTATTCCTACCATGCTACTCACTCTCTCTATTGTGTGGCCTTCAATACCCTACCATATCTCTTTGCCATCCTTTCTTCACACATGAACGCTCCATCCTTTCTTCACACATTGGAGTTCTCAGTCTTTGTAACTAGCCTTAGTGAGTCTTCTTGGGTAAAATATTTTTTTAATTCCTGCACTTGCCAGGAACCGTCCATTTCTCGATATTCCCCTAGCAAATAACGTCTACCTTTATTTGCCTTGTTCCATCCGGTTCACTATCTACATACCTATCTTCCCCTAGACAGTAAACAACTTCCTGCCTCCATCTTTCCTTCCTTCTTCTCTTGTTTTCAGTAGATTTTATACTTCTGCTGTGTCCCAGGCTCTATGTTATAGCCTAGGACTATAGAAATAACTAAGGCATAAACTCTGCCATCGGATAACTTACAGTGTTCAGTAAGGAAAGCCATTGAATAAGCATTGAATGAATAAATGAATGAGCTTGCTAGTGGGGAAGGCAGGGGTGTAAACAATTGTAATGTCAAATATATGCTGGAAACATGAGTAGTGCCTCACATTATAGGCACTCTGTAAATACTCATTCATTTATTTACTCTCTATAATGAAATAGGCTTAGGTTCAAATCTTGATCTTCCATACTTGGTAATTTTGAGCAAGTCACTTTAGCTTTCTGATGCTCAGTTATCAAAGCTGTGAAGCAATCAATAGTTACTGACCTCATAAGATTCTGTGAAAATTAAATATGTAGCAAATGTCTACAGTAAGAGCTCAATGTATTTCAGTATTCTGCATTCCCCCCTTAACTTAATTCCAGAAAGAATATATAGCAATACATTGTTGGATGAATTAATGAGTGAATAAATAAATGAATAAGTGAATGCATGAGACAAGGCTTGAGTGGAGTAAAACTCCAGGGCATGATGATACAGATGGACCCTGTGGGGCAAGAGTGCATCAACTCTCTCTAGGGGAATCAGAGCCACTAAAGCCCTGGAGATCGCCCTCTTCTGTTACCCCGGCCCCTTCCTGGAGTCCATGTCCTTGCTCCTCCCCTTCACAGGGGGCCCAGACAGCTTGTTTTTCTCCTCTTTGTGTTTTGGGGATATGTGATTTTACTGTCAGCATGGTGTTTCTAATGAAAGGCAAATGGTTTCCAATGTGACTTGGAGAAAAATGTACAAACAACAACAAAATTATATGTTCTTTTTTCCTGTAGTGTTCGCAGGGAGAATATGTGACTTGTTTGCTGTCAATATGGCTTATAATGACACGGTGCACAGAAGCACTGCCAAATGTGTGCGGCATTCATTATACACATGTATTAAATGTAATGCGATATGAGTTAGGCGGCAGAGCCAATGAGAGCTGCCCTGGGGCGGATGTGGAGTTACAACACCTCTTCCCAGGGGATGATTACTGGGGAAAGAGGAAGTAGGCAGCAGCATGGGCATGAAGCAGGGTGTCTAGAATTTTGAGGACTGATTCTGGGCTAGATTGAGAGAAATGCTCTGCTCAAAGGGTCTCTAAACTTTATTTCAAAAACAAGAAATAATTTAATGACCAATTCTTGAGCTCCTACTAAGTGCCAGACTTGTAATAGGTTCTGGGAATAAGATTCTTCACCAACTTTCAGGACATTCACAGATTAGCAAGAGAGACAAACAGATGGAGAGAGAATGACAGTGCACCATGATTGGTAAATACAATGAGCTATAAGCAGCGGTTAATATGAAACTACAGATAAGATACCTAACGCAGCCTAATGTCACTTTTTCCAAGATGCCTTCCCTGACTCTTCATATGTGACCAGGTCACTCTGCAATATGCTTGCATGGCACCCTGAGCCTTTCCTTCATGGCATTAGTCATGGTCTAAAGTGAGTTATGTGTATGATAATTTCATCAATATCTGTTTGGTTTCTAGACTCTAAGCCCAGGAAAATAGGGACCTCATTTGTTTTGCTTATTATTATATATCCAACACCTAGCACAGTATCTGATGTTTTAATTTGTGGTTGAATGAATGAATATTGTCATATGTGAGCTTAACTTTGAAGGACATGGAAGAAATAAGCCAGGTAAAATGGGCAAGAGGAAAGGTGGGCAAAAGGAGGGGGAATGAGGCATGTTATATTATAAAGGCATATAAGAAAATATAGCATGAAATTGAGGGAAAATACGTAAAAAAATTAGTAAAAGTGGCTCTTGAGGTTCCTTTTGCTTTGTTTTGTTTTGTTTTGAGACAGGGTCTCACTCTGTTGCCAGGCTGGAATGCAGTGGTACCTAATTGCGGCTCACTGCAGCCTCACCTTTTCAGGCTCAAGTGATCCTCCCACCTCAGCCCCCCAAGTAGGTGGAAGTACAGGCATATGCTACCATGCCTGGCTAAATTTAAAAAAAAATTGTAGAGATTGTGTTATCCAGGCCAGTCTCGAACTCCTTGCCTCAAGTGATTCTCCCACCTCAACCCCCCAAAGTGCCAGGATTACAGGTGCAAGCCATCATACCTGGCCTCTTCCTGGGGTTCTTAAATGTATTATTCCGTTTTCTTTAGTGAGACAAACATCCATATAAGAGGACAAGCATCACTGATGGTGTCTGTAAGGAAACACATGAAAAATACAGGACTCTTGATGGAAGTGTAATTGGGGAGGCAGATGGGAGCCTGAACAAACATTTCAGCGATGAGCTAGGCACTAGTGTGGCTACTGAATCAAATCATGTCAGAAGGTAAGAAGATTTTTTCTAAGTGGTGAGATGATCATAGGAAGGAGGATGTCAGTTCCCAGTTGATGAAGCTTATTGGAGAAAATGGCTAGACAAAATTGATGTGGGTGAAAATTTTTCTGTACAAATACACTATGCCCATGGAAAAATAAGAGTAATAATAATAATGGTGACTAATGTTTATTGAGAAGTTATATACCAGGCAGATACGGTGATATTTAACTTCCATGCGCTATCACAGTCAGAATTCACAGCAAAACTTTAAGGTAGGCACTATAAAGATCCCACTTAAAGATAAGCAAGTCAAGACCTAGTGAGGTTAAGTAACCTGCTAGGATAGTCTAGTCAAGCAGAAGCATAGCCAGGATTTGAATTGGGATAATTTGACTTCTGAAAGTACTCTTTTAACTATCAAGTTGCTGAACCAGACTTTAGATCGCCACTCTCTTAATTTAACTCCAAGTTCAGTTGGCTCCCTCATTCTGTGAACTCAGCGTTTTTTTTTTTTTTTTTTTTTTTTTTTTTTTGGAGACAGAGTCTCACTCTTGTTGCCCAGGCTAGAGTGCAGTGGCGCGATCTCAGCTCACTGCAACCTCCTCCTCTCAGGTTCAAATGATTCTCCTGCCTGAGCCTCCTGAGTAGCTGGGATTACAGGACATCACCATGCCTGGCTAATTTTTTTTTGTTTTTTTTTTGGTATTTTTTAGTAGAGACGGGGTTTCTCCATATTGGTCAGGCTGGTCTTGAACTCCCGACCTCAGGTGATCCACTCACCTTGGCCTCCCAAAGTGCTGGGATTACAGGCGTGAGCCACCACACCCGGCCGAACTCAGCTTTAAGTGAAGAGTATGTCTTGCTCATTTACTAACTTTTTAGAAAAAAGAATTTGGGTCCCATTGTAATTCTTTATGGACTTCTGATGTGCTTGCTGTCATATCAACCCTCATGAATTCAGAGATTTGCAAGGTTTTAGGAAGTGACTCTTGAGAATACTCAGGACTCCTATGGTTGAGCATGACAGGAAGGTGGGGGACTCATTTGGTCAGAGATAATGCTGAGGGTGGGTAAGTGAGACTGTGGAAAGCCTGATGTGTCCAAGGTCACAGGGAGAGTTCTGAGCCAACTGACTATTTTGAGAAGAAGGAAAGTGAAAACTTTAGAGGTTAAGAGCTTTCTACAGTACTATATACACACATACATATATAATCTATATTATAAATGTACACATATTATTATATGTAGACACACACATATTACATATATGCAAATGTATACACATGCATATTATTATAATTCAAAATCTCTAAATAAATGTATACACATTTTTCACCCTGAATTATACCAGTTAACAATTATTGAACTCTTAATACCAGGACTCTGCTGTGCATTGACAAGCGTTGTGTCATTTCATCTTTGCAACAAGGTGAAGAACTCATTATTATTATCTCAATTTTTCAAATGAAAAAAGAAGGCTCAGAGAAGTTAAGCTACTAGCCATAGTGCTAGTAAGTAGCCGAGGTGGAATTTGGTCCCTAATCTGTCCAGCTCCTCCAGACCTGCTCCATAAACAGCCATATGATTCTGTCCTTCTTACCTGTTACAACTGTTTGCATGCCTGGTTCTCCGGCTCCTCTGCAAGCTCCTAAAGGTTGAGGCTGGGGTCTGTTCACCTCATGCCTCCATGGCTTAGGCCTAGCCCAAAGACAACACTTGCAGTTATTTGTGGAGGAATTGAAGGAATTAATTGTTCCACATGCTGAGAGGCAGAGCTTGGCTAGAACTAGACTCCCTAAAAAGAGCAGAAAGGACTTCTTCAGCCTCCAAAGATCTCTTCGTTCTCTGAAATCTAGCACTTACAGCCATTTCCGTTTCCTAAGTCACCAGATACTGTCCTGTTTCATCTTTTATACTACTGAATAAAAATAGTATAAAAACATATATTTATACTACCTTATTCAACTATTTTAAAAATATTTAACACTTGCATAGATTTCCTTTTTTTTCTTTCTTTCTTTTTTTTTTTTTTTTTTAAATTTGGTCCTCTTACTGGACTATGAGCTTCTTGGGAGTTAAAAAGAGATAAAGGAAATTTTCCTGTATTGAGTTTGTATAATCTACCAAGCACCATATCATGGCCATCACATACAGGAGTTTTTAAAAAATCTTCATGACAGTCCTTAGAAACAGTTATTATCCGTCTTTTGCAGGAGAGAAATTTTGGGCTCAGACAGTGAAACACAGTAATTTGAATGATAACACACAGTAAGGACATGGCTGAGCTGGGACTCAAACCTAGGTCTTTCTGACTCCAAAGCCTATGACGTGGCCACTGCCTTTCCAGTGTGAGCCCTAATTACCACACGGCCTGGGCTTCCTGTGCCAGACAACACCATCTCTCCCTCCTCTCCCACACGCCTCACCATAGCAAGACCTGATGGCTATAAGCCCAGGCATCGTGGAGGCTGCAGCAGAAATGTGCTCTGGCATCTTAGGATGCTGCATAAGGTATGCCAGCAAGAGGAAGAACAGTTGGTGAACAGTTGGTAAGTGGATATTTTTATGCAAGGGTTGCCTAGAGAGAGGAGAAAGAAGAGCGAAAAAAACTGTTCATAAAGAAGCCACAATTAATAAGGTCTTTGTTAGCTTTTTGGATTTCGATTTTCAAGTCCCTTGCTTTGGGTGTAAATGGAAGCAGAAAGGTCCCCAAGGAGCCAAACTCCCAGCTTGCAAAGCATGAAGGCATTTAGGAAACTGATCCCAGCCTGAGTGTGCTGAAGATTTTAAGTATTCAGCAAGGAGTGCAAAGATGCTGTGAATTCCTTTGGACAGCTTCTCATCAGGATTGTTTATATTGCAGCATGCTCAGTATGTGAGCTTAAGAGCTACAAGTTAATAAAAAAAAGTAAAAGAAAAAGAAAGCACCATCCTTAGAATATCCAAGAGAACCACAACCACTCTAATATTTTGGCTACCATTTTACATCCCTCTCCAAGCCTCAATGTTCTCATCTATAAAATGGGAATAATAGTATCCATCAAAGTGGGTTATAGCGAGGATGTGAAAATGCCCTGTAAACCTTAAAACAATTTATAAATGAGACCATTGCTTTTTGAATACTTTTTGAAGAAAGTACAATACTTTTTTATGTAAAGCCCTCTACTTCCCTTATCTCTTTTTACACATACATTCATTCTTCAATAATTTAAAAATACATACACCGCTGCCATTTATTAGAGTACTTAGAGTATGCAAGATCCATACTTGGCTATATCCATATTTTGACCCTTGCACTGACCCTGTGAGGTAAGTGCATTCCCCACCTCACCTCTCCTATATTTCAGTTGAAGTGGAAGCTCAGTGAAAGGTTTAGGAATATAACCAACGTCAGTAATAAGCAGAATCAGCAACAAAGACTGCTCTGGAGTGGGCAGTTGATCTAGATTCCAAGTGCTGACCACTTGGCTACAGTGGTTTTCTGCCTGCTACTTGCCACGAGCCTTATAGCCATCCAAAGAGTTAGCATATGAACAGGCATTCTGTTAGGGCTGACTTTGTGTCCTCCCAAAAGAAGACATATTAGAATCCTAACCCCTGCTTCCTCAGGATGTGATCTTATTTGGAGACAGAGTTTGACAGTGGTAAGCAAATTAAAATGAAGTCATTAGAATGATCTCTAATTTGATAAGACTGGCATCCTTATAAAAAAGGGATATGGACACAGAGACGAAAGTATAGAAGGAAGATGATGTGAAGAGACATAGAAAGAGGACAAAAATCTATAAGCCAAGGAGGGAGGCCTGGAGCACATCCTTTTCTTATAGCCCTTAGAAGAAACCACCCTGCTGAAACCTTGATTGTGTACTTCTACCCCCAGAACTGTGAAACAATACATTTCTGTTGTTTAAGCCACCCAGTTTGTGGCACTTTGTTTATGGCAGCTTTCACAACCTAATGCCTGTTCTGAATCCTCTTTTCTGGATGAGGCTCCAGAAGAGGAAGAGATTAAGGTGACTTACTCAAGAGGTAGGTGAGATGGCTGAGATTTGCACCCCATGTTCTGTCCACTCCTGCACATTGATTGCTAAAAGAAAGCTCCTTGGAGGCAGATATTTCTCTTGGTTGTATTCACTGCAGTGCCTGGCGTTTATATCAGTGCCTGGCATATCATAAACCGATACTTGTTGAATAAATGAATCAATGAATGAATGCATGATCTTTCTACCAACTTACCCAGTGTATCACAGCTAGATTAAAATGATTTTTAAAAAGCATATCAGGCTGGGTATGGTGGCTCACTCCTGTAATCCCAGCACTTTGGGAGGCCAAGGCAGGTGGATCACTTGAGGTCAGGAGTTTGAGACCAGCCTGACCAATAGGGTGAAACCCCATCTCTACTAAAAATACAAAAAAATTAGCAGGGGATGGTGGTGGACACCTGTAATCCCAGCTATTTGGGAGGCTGAGGCAGGAGAATCACTTGAGCCTGGTAGGCGGAGGTTGAAGTGAGCTGAGATCATGCCACTGCACTCCAGCCTGGGCAACAAAGTTAGACTCCATCTCAAAAAAAAAAAAAAAAAAGAAAAGAAAAGAAAAAAAAAAAAAGCACATCATACTGGAACAAGAGTTTCAACAATTTATAGTCGTTGTCAGAACAAAGAGTTTCATACTTTGTATTCAAATTCTTCCCACAATCAGAGACTTATAATTATAAACAAGTTTTCAAACAAATTCCTTTGAGGTCTTGTTTCATGGATTGTCAGGTGTGAAGCTCCAAAGTGCTAATTCTTATTTGTACTTGGAAACCAGTGAGTCACCTGCCTTCCTACCTCTGGTTTCTGCCCATGTTGCAATTCCATCAGTTTTTGCTTTCTACCTCATTGACCAACCCTCAGTTTTCCTTTACTGGCTCTTCCTCATTTTTCCAAACTCCGAACTGTGGTGTGGTCCAGGATTCTGCTTTTCTCACTTTTTTGGTAACCCCATCCATCTTATAGTTTTAAATACTATTTATGTGCTAATATCCAGATTGGTATCTCCTGCCTACACTTCTATACTGAACTGTAGACCTGTATATATTCAATAATCTTTTTAATATTTCCATATGAATATCTAATATATCTCTCAAAGTCAGTATGTTCAAAACCAAACTCCTGATTTCTCCTTTCACCCCAAATAACATACAGCTTCACTTACAGACTTCCCTACCTTAACAAATGTCAGCTTTATCCTTCCGTTGCTTAGGCTGAAACCTTGGGGCTTCTTTTGACTCCTTTTCTCACACCTAGTATCCACTTATTCAGCTGATTCCATAGTATTACTTACAAAAAATCTTGAGGATGTGGCCACTTCTCACTACCTCCACTGTTACCATCATCCTTTTTGCCTAAATTATTGCATTAGCTTCTTACCTGGTCTTCGACATCCAGTCACGTCCCTGTACAATCTCTTCTTACATTTTCCTGAACAAGTGTATTAAAATGTAAGTCAAATCACGTGCTCCTCTGTTCAAAATTTTCCAACAGACCTATGTAATTTAGCATTTCACCACCTCTCTGATTCTATTTCCTTCATTTCCTCATTCACTGGATGACATTCAGTTTTATTTACATGGCCTACGACCAAGTTTGCAAAGAAACAAGCTCTGGTAGATCCAAGGTTTTTCTGAGGGAGTAATTTCAGTATAATTCTTTGAATAAGCTAACTCTTCTCCACATCTACTCCACCAATACCTCCCAAACTCTTTCCAAGATGATCCTAACTAGACCACATGTTGCTCAACTCCTTACTGAAATATCCACTTCAGTTGCATATGATTTTTCTCATTATATCATTAGCTATAGGAGTATCCAATCTAGAGTGGTTACACGTACCATTACAACTTCTCTATTTTGGTCAAATTTCATCGGAATGAAGCTTCCCTCGTTCTTATGGTTACAAGAAGGTAAAAAGATGGCAATCTTGTTATCATGTCTGCTTTCTGCCTGTTTTGGTGTGCTGGATGTCTTTATTTAATGAAGTTTTCCCTCCACCCATCTCTGCCTGCCCCAGGAGGCTGACCTGTATGAAATACATAAATGGCCTTCTGTACCTTTAAGGCCTCTGGATAAAGTAAAGCAGAAGAGTGAGATCAGGGTATTTTTTTCCCTGAATTCCTCCCAGTGGAGTCACCTTGGTTTGGCTGTCTCAGATGTCACTAATCCCTTCAAGGGGGCTGCTCTACAGGACTCCCTCTCATTCAGAGTTCTCTCCCACCTCTTCCCCTCTAGTCTGGGGTGGTAACCTCCACTATTATCAGCTCTGGGTTACTGCTCCATCCCCTAGGATTCCCTTCCCTTGCTTACACCTTTATAATTAGTCTCTCCTTGAGCTCTTCTCACTTGAGTGTGCTGTCAGTTTCTTGCTGGGACCCTGACAGATATATCTGATGATCTGTAAACGTTCCCCTGACTTAGTATACTTTATCTGTGGTAATCAGATCTGACATATTGCTTTCCTCTGACACAACAGATTCTTTTCCTGATCAATACTGCTCAACTGAACAAGAGAAAGTCTATCTCTCACTAGGAAGGCGAGTTTCTGAAGCCAGACTGACCCATCCTGTAATCCTAGATTAGACAATGACCAACTGCCTTAACTTCTTGGCATTTTACTACTCACCAAATCTTGTGCATTTTAAAATGGGAACGATATGACTGATATAGATCAGTATATACTATATCATTAGCAAATATTAATTTATGTTTTTCCTCTTCACCTTGGTGCATTTGTTTTTCTAGCTCATTTTTTTTTTTTCTTCTGCTTCATTTTGGTTAATCCAGTACCTTAAATCTCAATGGAGCTCATGGAGTAGCAGTGTGTAATTTGCAGTCAGATAATTTTCTCATCAGTGGGAGCTGCTCTTGTGCTAATTTGGGCTGTATCCTCTATTTCAGTCTTTTGTCTTATTTGTAAAAAGCATATCGTATTATTCCAACTTCTACACTTTTCTTTGTAAGCTTGTACATCGTGACTGAAAGTGAAACCTTAGAAAATGATATTCCATCCTCAGAGTCGTTGACAAGACACTCAAGACACTACTATTAGGGAAAATCTAAGTGTACTGTTTTCTGAATATAGGGGTCTTTCTCTGCTCTTGCATGTGGAAAGGACAAGGGACTAAGTCAGATTAACTGGGATCCTAGATTTCCCTCAGCTACCTGTCCTTCTGGGGCTGGAGTCAAGGTCATATTGAGCAGTGCCACTAAGGCTCCTCACAGGAAGTTTATGGGATGGTTGAGGTGAAGAAAGAGAGGTTTAATCAGGAGGGAGGAGACCTGCCATGAGCCTCAAGGTTCATGGCACATCAGAGAGGCTAAAAGCGGAAACATTGAGTGCCAGAGTTCAAGCTGGAGGTAGAAATACAACAGACTGTATATCTTAAAGTAGAGAGCACGAAGAATATTTTCAGACACAGAAAAGACAGTGGCAAAATAAGGTGTGGATATAAGCCAAGATCCATTCAGGAACACATTGGACAAACAGGGCCACTGTGCCTCTTTAGGGGAAGGCTTGGCATGGTCACACCAAGTTAAAGATCAAAGCTGAAAGTGGCTTTATCTTTAGGTCCTTTGCCTCTCTGAGCCCTAGGACTCATGGCAGCTAATAGGGGATAACACACCTTGCCCTATTTGTCACCTAGAACTGTTATAAGGACAAAATGAAGTAACGGGTGTGAAGGCACTCTATAAACCACAGAACACTACACAAAAGTGAGGATTCAGCAGCTCTTTTATCACACAGAGCTCAACTCTTCTCTAAGAGACTGCATACCTGGTCAGTTGGAGTCAGACTAATCCTGAACTCCATCTCCACTAGGGATGCATTAGTCAATGAAAAACTATATTCAAAGGAATTTAAGCAAAAAAGTCAATCAAAGGCATACTGTAGGAAAGTTGCTGGATGGCTGGGCTTGCAGGATGACAAGTCACTGGGTCTTCAGACACAAATCAACCTTGCTCCATGTGTAGTCTCTCCTTTTTCCTATGGTTCTATTTCACTGGGTTACCATCATAGCCCCGCTTTCTTCTTGAGGCTGAAGCATGGTCATTGTAACTCCTGGACCTGCCACTTCCTAGCAACATCAACCAAAAGGAGTGACCCGTCTTCTCTTAGTTCCATTTTAAAAGTTCCTAAGTGAGCTTGTCCTGGCTTGGATCGCATGCTCATTCAATGACCTGACTTGGGTCACATGCCTATTCTATGCCAGAGCATGGCACCTATGATTGGTACTTCTGTATGCTTTGGATCATGGAAGGGAGTGTTCCTTAATTATTCCTGGAAGGGAAAGTGCTGAAAAGACCAAAACATAGATTGCCACTACAGGGATATAATAAACACTATATCCTGTAACCTGTTTTTTTTTTTTTTTTTTTTTTTTTTTTTTGAGACGGAGTCTCGCTCTGCCGCCCAGGCTAGAGTGCGGTGGCCGGATCTCGGCTCACTGCAAGCTCCACCTCCCGGGTTTACGCCATTCTCCTGCCTCAGTCTCCCGAGTAGCTGGGACTACAGGCGCCCGCCACCTCGCCCGGCTAGTTTTTTGTATTTTTTTAGTAGAGACGGGGTTTCACTGTGTTAGCCAGGATGGTCTCGATCTCCTGACCTCGTGATCCACCCGTCTCGGCCTCCCAAAGTGCTGGGATTACAGGCTTGAGCCACCGCGCCCGGCCCTGTAACCTGTTTTTATGGCCAAAACATCCGAACCTCATACCCACTGGAAGCACATAGAGAAGAGGATTGATAGTGAATTAGTCAGGGTCCTGGCAAGGAACAGATGGTACACTCAGAAGGGGGGTCTAAGGAGGCTTTAGAGAAAGTACTATTTTTGAAGATATGGGAAGGGTTAAGAAAAACCAAAAAGGGAGTTGGTGGTGAAATATCCAATGTTCCTACCAGTTGGCAGCCAGTTATGTCTCTTGGCCTGAAAGGGAAAGGGAGGTATGGTTATCTGAAACATTGAGACATGTAGCCATAGGGTAAGGCCAGCAGACAGGGGATGTGGCCGTAGTACAGGAACCCAGCCACTGCCAATCAGCAGATAAATAGGGAGGGGCTAACCTTTCTCTCCTCTCACCTGCCTATTTCATGCTGGCATTCTCATTGGCCAGTTCCAACTAGAACTCAGAATTCAATGAGCTCAGCTCGATGGAGTCCTTAGCAGTTAGATTCCAGGGCACAGAGCAAGGTGGAGAAGAATGGAAAAGCAATCTGAAGGGCAAATGGAGGATGTCCTGCACCAGGGTGCATCTGCTCCCTTTGACACAAAAGATAGGCCTAGTTGGAGTCCACTCTGTAAAATGGGACATCTTAAAAGAATAATGGAATTTGAGGGCTAGAGGGGTCCTTAAGATCATTCAGACCAGAGTTTATAAACTTGCCTATATCTAGCATTCAGGTATGGCTTACATGGCTGATGTAGCTTTAATACCAAAAACCAAACACAAGCAGGCAATAAACAAAACTCCAAATTTAACATTAATATCCTTAGGTCAGGTATGCACTTTCCAGTTCACCAGAATTATCATCATTCCCTGTTGTGTAAAGCCCCTGTATATATTCTTGCCTCCCAAAAGTAATTGACACGAGCACCTGTAAATAGAAAAGTCAAGCTTCTTCATTTTTCAGATAAAGAAACTGGAATGGCAAAGAAACTTGTTTGCCCATGGCTGCACAGCCTTGGTGGGAATTCTGTCTGCACAGACAAAACTAGAAATGTATAAATATGAGGGCTTAATGAAAGAGTTGTTTGCCTCCATAAGATGAGACTCCATGGGAGCCACCATCACACATGGGAGTGACTATCATTTGAAGCAAGAGTTACACAATGATTCTACTCACTCTTTGTGTCCTTAGAAAGTGGAAATAGAACAATAGGGAAAGGTGATTATGGTCAGTGCAAGTCAGAGCTTGCAAAAGTATATTCAGAATGGACTGGGCCTCCGTTCATCCTCGCTTCCCATCTGTGCAGCTGATCAATTAACAGAAACAAAATCACCCCTTAGTGTGGATGGTATTGAACCCTGCTCTTAGAGCCTTCCTCCTATGAGTTGAGCTGATGCTGAGTTGAATTGGAATGAGAGGAATGTGTCTTCTTGGCTTTTTTCCATGAAATATCTTTCATTTTATTCCATTCTTTTTTGGTGGCATGTGGGTAGGAAGGCTTTATTTTGCTTTGCTCTCTTCTCAGAATCCCTAGCCTTCCTCCCATCAAGAATTTAGAAGTTTGTCCTCTATTTGCCTTTACCTATTACTCTCAAATACCCTCCCTCTTTTCCACTCAGACCCATTTCTTTTCCGTCCCCACATGTGTTAGGCTCATTTTCTCCTGCACCTGAATCCTCAGGATGTGGTTAGTGAATATACTGGTTTGGTTGTAATAATAGAGATCAAAGAGTGGTGGCTTAACTGGAAGGAGGAGTGCAGCAGCTGTTGGGCTGTCTGGATGGGAAGGGTGGCTGTGCTCAACAAAGTCACCAGGAACTCAGTTTCTTCTTTCTGTTGCTTCATCATCCCCCATTGTCTTTATGAACAAAGATGACTCTTCCCCCATCATACTCCCATGCCAATCCACAAGAGAGGGGAAGAAGACACACAGAACAAGTAAATTCATTTTAAGAAGTGATCCACAACAGTGCTTCTTGCCACATCCTGTTGTTCAGAACTTATTCATGTGGTGGTTCCTAGAGGCAAAAAAAAAAAGGGTCAAGAAGTAGCAGGTAGCCACATCTGAGCTAAATTGAGGGAGGGGAATGTAGGATGAGGTACATTAGTAAAAGGAAGAAAGAGTGAATGGATATTGAGAACCAGTGAGTCCACCCAGGATGCACTGTATAAGCAGAATGACTTCCTTTTGCCCTCTGAAACCAAAGCTCATCATCTTTCAAATACCAGTTTAAATCTGCTCACTCTTTTAAGTTTTCCCAAAGAATCGTCCTTAAGATGGGTCTCAGTATTCTAAGAGGACTGGGTTTAATGTTATACCTGTAGTATGTACTCAAGGAATATGTGGGGAGTTGGTTCGAATGCTCCCAACCATCTTTGCCATTGTCCACGGTCCGGCAAAGGGAGGGAATGATTACATGAGCTTACATTCACTGGGCATCTACTAAGCACCAGGTGCTGTACTAACTGTTATGAGCATTACCTCAATCTATCATTGTAATTGCTCTAGGAATTAGGTACTGTAGTCCATTTGCTAGATGAGGAAACTAATACTCTGTGACATCACTTTCCCAAAGCTCTGCAGCTAGGAAGTGCCATATTCCGAATTTAAACATGAAACTGTCTCCAAGGTTTATCGCTTATTTCAACACATTGAAACTTTTCTGTAAAGAGCTTTGCAATAGGGAAGCTTCACAGAACTGAAACAACTGGGTAAGTCAGTGTTTGTACATTGGTCAAGCTGGTAATTTGAAGAATACAGGCAAGGAAAAATGAATCTAGCCATATTATCCATTGGGCTAATTTAAGTTTCCAGGGGAGTGTGTATATATATATATATGTGTGTGTATGTGTGTGTGTGTGTGTGTGTGTGTGGTGTGTGTGTGTGTGGGTGGGTGTATATATATGTGAATCAGGCTTCTCTTCCCTGAGCTGTTTTAAGGAAGTAGTACAAAAGACTACCCCCTTAACCCCCCAATTTCTATCGTTCCTTGATCTCTTCCATGATTTTCTCTTGGGGAAAAGGAGCAGATTGAAAACTGTTGATATATATCTAACCACTGAAATAGATGCTCTGCCTATAAAAATAAACTTGTGCCAAGGTCTAATAAATTATGTGTTAACATGGCAGCTCACTAGTCTGCAGGGGAATTGCATTCACTCTCCTGATCAGAGTACATACCTCCAAGCCTCCCTATTTGTTAGTTCCTTAGCTCGGCATGGCTGAGAACTTATTCCACATTCAGTACAGCAAACATTCTTGAGTACCACAAGGTGCCTGTTTCCAAACTAGGAACTGAAGATCAGAAGTGAAGAAAACAAAGGACTTGTCCTCAGGGATATAAGTCCACAGGGAGAACAAAACAGGAGAAACAAATAACAGTAGTGCCATCAGATTTGTCTAACAGGTGAAGTGTACTTAAGGTGCTATTGATTTAAAAGAGAGGATTTGATTCCGAATTGAAGAGGAGACATAATGTCTGAGCTGAGTTTTGAAACATAGGAGATAATCAGATGACAGAGAGGGTATTCCAGGCAGAGGGAATAGAATATGCAAAGACAAGGAAGCACGA
Organism: Trachypithecus francoisi; assembly: GCF_009764315.1. NCBI lineage: Eukaryota > Metazoa > Chordata > Mammalia > Primates > Cercopithecidae > Trachypithecus > Trachypithecus francoisi. The sequence continues at coordinate 19,498,465 of NW_022681457.1, read as the reverse complement.
AACACAGCATATGTTTTGGGAACCATAAGTACATCCAAAACTTTGCAGTATGAAATTATTATGTCAACTTCAAGACTCTATTTGATGGGTGATGGAGAGGAATAAAGGATTTTAAATAGGAGAATGAAGTGATCCCATTTACGTTTTAGAAATATCCCCCCCGGACAATGTTAAGAGGACATGGAGAAATGAGGAACACCTGTTAGAAAGCAGTGCTAGTGATCAAAGATGAGAAACGATGAAATATAAGGTGTGTGATGGTCTGGGAAGGGAAGCTAGTGGTTGAATATAGGAAAAATAGCTAACACTTATTAACGATTTGCTATGTGCCAGGTACTGTTTTATGTTCTTTGATATGGTAACTTACTTCATCCTCCTAAACCTTCAAGGAGGTAGATATTATTATTATCAATATTTTAGAGCTGAAGAAACTTAGGTATTAAACCCAGTCAAAAATGTGCAGAACCAGGATTTGAGGCCAGTCTGGTCCCAAAGCCTTCTCTCTTAAGCTCTGAATGGGGATGCTTTAATTTGCTTTTCTTATTGAAATATTAGGCTAAGATTATCCTTGAAGGGCATGAGATAAGCCTTCTTGCAAGGAAGAGGTTTAACAGAGCAGAGTGACATTTTATCTCAGTACTCAACTAGTTCAACAACCTTGGGACAACATGATAGTCTATAACCTCATCTGTGACATGGAGATATCTATACACACTTGCTAGGACTTTTCTGAGGATTTAAGGGACAGTACGCTTTCAAAGGGACAACTCCAGTGCCTGAAAGTTAGCAAGCAATTCTCAAACACTAGTTTATTTTTTCTTTCCTCTTGGAGGATACTGAAACTTTTGCAGCTCCTATTAAAGTTTTTATAAAGAGAGATGAAAATTATTAGACTGTTGAAAATAAATAAATTATGGCTACCTGCAAAAATATAGGTGAATCTTGAAAAAATAATGTTGAGTGAGAAAATAAAATCTCAGAAGACCACGTATAGTAGGACTTCATTTTCATAAAGTGTAAAAACAAGCAAATCTAAGTAATGTATTCTTTAGAAATATGTGTGTATGTGTGTGTATATATGTGTGTGTGTGTGTATAATGTGTGTGTGTATACATAGATAGATAGATAGATAGATAGATAGATAGATAGATAAAGAGTTGCTTAATACAGGGGTCTCCAATCCCCAGGCCATGGACCAGTACTGGGCTTGCTGCCTGAACTCCACCTCCTGTCAGATCAGCAGCGGCATTAGATTCTCATAGGAGCACGAACCCTGTTGTGAACTGCACATGCAAGGGATCTAGGTTGTGCACTCCTTATGAGAATCAGACTAATGGCTGATGATCTGAGGTGGAAGAGTTTCATCCCCAAACCATCCCCCCACCCCCTTCTCATGGAAACATTGTCTTCCATAAAATCTGTCCCTAGTGCCAAAAAGGGTGGGGACTGCTGACTTAACATAACACTAAGAATGGTGATTGCTGCTGGAAAAGAAGGCAAGGACACAGGTTAAGGGAGGAGTATGTAGTTGGTGCAATGGTGGATTGCTGGTGAGTGCATGGATGTTCGTAACGTTATTATTAATATTAATCCTTTGTAGGCATTAAATATTACATATATTACATTCAAACAGATAATGAAGGAAAAATAGTATCCAAGGAGGTAGATTAGGCTTTAGGCCTGACTTGATTCAAGATCTAAACAAAGACCCAAGGCTCTATTTCTTGGCTTGGCTTTCTCTAGGTTAACAGATTCTTCAATCTGAATGGTGGTGGCTTCCCTGGTAACTTCAGACTCACACTGTTCTAATACCCAGTCAAGAACTAGAGAGAACATCTCCTTCCCCAATAGCTCAAGAGGAAGATTCAGAACTGAATCTCATCAGCCCTGATTGGCCTGGGTCTGGGAGCCTGAATCAATGCCTTTGGCCAAGGTGTGCATTAACTGACTTAGTCTAGGTCTTATGCTGGACTCCTGTGTCCTGGGCTAGAATCAACTAGACTCAAAGCACATTGGTTGAGAATGAGGGGGCAGGCTGGCTACTTCAGAGGCAAATCAGGATATTGATGCCACACAAATAAATAGATGTCAACGGTAAAAACAGCAAATGCCCACAAGAGCCATTTCCAGTCCTTGCATTTTTATGATTATATGAGGAATACACAGATACTATAGACATTTTTTAAAGTTCAGAAAATCATGAGGACAAAAATAAAAGTCATCAGCAACCTTGCTAAACTGAGAAAACCAATGTTAACATTTAGACTTATTTTTTCCAGTCCTTTCTTTAGGCCTTTTATTGCATTGGTGATTGTATATTCAATTATATAATGTGTCTTCTTTTTACTTAACGAACACATTATTGTTTTCACAAGCTAAATTCATAGTCTACTACTGAAGAAGTAGTTATGCAGGTAGTTATGTAGTTTCCAGAGATATACCTGAGCTCAGTCTCCAAGGAAGGTTAGTGAAGCAGGTGAGAGGCAGAGGTTGTAGAGCAGAAAGGGATCCAGGCCAAGGGGCTAGCATAAGCTCAGACATGGAGGTAAGAAGTACCATACTGTTTCTTGAGCCCAAAATGTAATGCACAGAGCAAAAAGAGATGAAGCTGGAGAGGAGGCTACAGAAGGCCTTGCATGCTCTGCAAGAGAATTTGAACATTTCAGAAGGAGACCACAGTTTATTTTAGTTTGGGATTGTGATCTCTGCCCCTGTTCAGGACACACTCACTATCTGAACTGTCCTTCAGGTCTTCCGTATGTCTATCAGTCTTATACATTCTTTAAAGGAAAATAATGAACTGCCCACTCCAGAAATTCCACTTTGCAAATTCCTTCCACCATTCTCCATGGGTGTCAATTTCTCCCTCTTCTGAGGCACACTGAGGGTCTTAGTTCATTATCTTTGCGTTTCCTGTTATACCTGGTGCATCGAACGTGAGTCAGATAAATACTTATGAAATTGGACTATACCAGTGTTTTTTGTGTGGGAGAGAGTTTTCTTTCCATGAGACATTTGGCAAGGTCTAGAACACTTTGGTTGTCATGACTTGTGAGGGATGTGCTGTTGGGTATTTAGTGGGTAGACCCAGGGATGCTGCTAAATGTTGTATAATGCACAGCCCCTGCAACAAGGTACGCTCCGGTTAAAAATGTCAATAGTGCTACTAAGTTTGAGACACTCTGAAGTACACAGACTGAAGTGTAGAGGTCACTGGGTGGTAGTCAGGAGAACTCATTTCTGGTCCTGGTTCTGTGGCAATTTACCTTGGGGATTTGGGGCACTGTGCTGTCTTTGGGTCTCAGGGCTGTCATCTCTGAGAATTCTAGTATGAAGATCACATGCTTGGAGTCAGATGACACTGGGCTCAAATTTTGACTCCACTCCCTACTCTACCTATGAGGTCCTGGGCAAGTTATTTTTTATGTCCTTGTTTCCTCATATTTTAACAGGGGTAATGGTGTCTACTTTGGAAAACTAGGAGGAATCGAGATCACCTGTGTAAATCAAGACCCATAACACTCGACACATGGAAGGTGCTCAGTAATCAGCTTTGCCATGATACTAAGACTATGACTATTAATAGAATAAAGGGCTTGAAAAATGGACTCTAAGATCTTTTCCAGCTCTAGTATTTTAGAACGTCTTGATTTGTTTTCTCTGCATGTAAATGCTGAACACGGCTAGGCATGTGTATCATATGGGGTCCCTGCAGGAAGCATATGGCACACTCCAACTGAGAAACTTGGGGAAAGTGTATTAAAGGGATTTTTATAATGGCGTGGGAATGATTTAGAATAACCAAAGAGAGATAATGCAGGACTCCTGAGCTAGACCTCCTAGGTCTGAAAGGGTAAGAAGAGGGGCTGTTACCAGTATCCTGAGACAGGTGGCTTTGTGGACAGGGGTGCCTCGCAGAAGCTGCAGTGAACCTTTATAGAGACCCAAGGAATATATATATCAGACCTCATGCCCTCTTTCTGCTCCTCTGTCTCTTGCTGGTGGCTCCCATTATTTGAATCCAACAGAATGCCCAAAGCAAAGAGCTTGTTGATGCAACCCTATGTCAACTCCCTAACACACATATCCTATTAGAGAAGGTGGAGAAAGTGGCTTTGGAGGCAAATAAAATATAAATGGCAGCACAGTATTAGAATTCATGGAATAGCAAGCAGTCAGGGGTTTAGGCATCATGACTTGCTATCAGATTCAATATGTTAATACTTTAGCTCTTTGTTAAGGAGAGAGAAGGCTCCACATATACTTAGTTGTCTGCCCCAATCTGAGTGCATCTTGCCCTGCAGACTCAAGGGACAGTCTGTTCTGTTCTGATAAAGGCATCTGTGACTTCTTTGAATACTGAATGCCTCAAGCAATCTCCATGCTGGGAGGTGGAAAACAGTGGAGGCTGGTTTGGGAGGCAGCACGGTTTGGTGAAACCCTAGTGATCTATGTCCCAGTTCTGTATCTATCACTTACCGGCTTTGCTATCTCTGGGACTCAGTTTCTTCACTTGTGAAATGGAGTAGCAGCCTGTGGTTTACAGACCTGTTGTGTGGATTACACATACATGATAGAATGTAATCCAGTACGTGGTGGCATGTGGTACTTACCAACCAGTTTTCATTGATTTAACATTTGTCTTATCATCAGTTATTGTCAACCATGTGCTGGGCCTTTAAGTAAAGACATGATGACTAAATTAAGGTCCCTAACTTTAAGGAAATCATGGTTCAGAATAAGTTTCTATTCTGGGATTGATAGGTAGGGCTTGGAAATTCCAAAACCCCCTTAAAATGGAATGCAGAAGTTTGTATATGTGCGGGTATGTATATGCCTTCTTCAGGAAAGATTTTATTAGTTTCCCCAAGATAAGTATCATTGAGAGAGAGCTTTTAGAGGATAATTCCTGAGAGTGAAATACTATCAATCTTTGATTCAGTAGAACAGCTATTAAAAATAAAACAGGCCAAGTGTGGTGGCTCATGCCTATAATTTCAGCACTTTGGGAAGCCAAGATGGGAGGATTGCTTGAAGCCATGAATGTGAGATCCACCTAGGTGACATAGTGAGACCCCATCTCTGCCAAATAATAATAATAATAACAATTAGCAAGTGTGGTGGTATATGCCTGTAGTCTCAGTTACTTGAGAGGCTGAGGTGGGAGGATGGCTTGAGTCCAGGAATTCGAGGCTGCAGTGAGCTATGATCAAACCACTACACTCCAGCTTGGGCAACAGAGTGAGACCTTGACTCTAATGATGATGATGATGATAATGATGATGATGATGATGATGATGATAAACAGACAGTATTCAGTGAGAGCATGATTGGAATGTGGCCCTCTAATCATCTTTCTGTGGTCTTGCATGGAAGCATTTAGGCTAGAGAATAGATGTTGCAGGCAGAAATTATCAGTTTTGTATAATAACCGACTTTCCAAAGTTGTCAGAAAGGTGATTGGGAGGGACCACACATTCAAGAAGATTCTAAAAGATCACTTACAGGGCGTTCTATATTGGAGCAAGTACCTATAAGACATTTTCAACTTTCAGGTTTCACTATCTCACCAGGATAGTGTCAAGGTGATGGTGACCATGGTAGAGAAAAAGGAGGTATGTGTTTATATGTATCTCTGCTTGCTCTGCTTCCTGTGTGAGGTGACATGATCATATGAATGAGGTGTTCTAACAAGTCAAGAAGTGGACCAGGTACAGAGAGATAGATGAGATAGCACTTTTTGGAGCAGCTTGTCAAGGTCATATATGTGTGTATGTGGAAGAGCTGTTTACACTAACATGAGGAGACACTATTAGACACTTACAAATCAACTTGATTGCCTTAACTCTGACCAAGACTGGGAACCATGGAACTTTTCTTGGAGGTCCCCTGCATTCTAAAGACTGGAGCCAATGATAAGTAGTAGCTTTCAAATATCTTTACTTAAGAAATCCCAAAGAGCAGGTTATGGATTTATTAATTCATCAATTATTAATTGAGCAACACATGTGTCAGAAATCTCCGCCCTTAAGTTGTCTATAGTATCTTGTGGGACATACACATGTGAAGAAAGCTCTGCAGGCCTGTGGATAGTGCAGTAACATGGGGGTGGACTAAGTAAGTGCTGAAGAGCAAGCCAGTTCCAGAAGACTTGCCTGAGGACCTAATGTTGGGCTGAACTCTGAAAGATGCATAGAAAACAGAAAGGATGGGAAGCCAAGAGGGTGAATCAGGTGATTTCAGCCTCAAGAAACAGGGTACCAGGCTACCAAGCAGGACAGGTGAAAGACAGTCTTGGTTTAAAGAAAGATAAAGTCAGCATGTTGAGTATGTGGGATGACTGTGGGATATGAGACTGGTGGAGCCAGTGGGAAGAGATTATGAAGAACTCTGAGTGCCTTGACCTCAATATGAGCTTTACTCTGAGTGAACAGAAACCATGTGAGGGTGGACAGCATTTGTCTGACATAGTTAATATGTGTTTTAGAGAGAACTTAGGAAGTACTTAGTTCTTAGGACTTAGGAAGTACTTAGAACTTAGGAAGTACTTAGTACTAAGTACTAAGACTTAGGAAGTACTAAGTCTTAACATAGAGTTGTGGGTGATGGGGTCCAATGTGACTCCCGTCTCTCTCTTCCCTCTTCTCAGGCAGGAGTAGGCTGAGTCCTTAAGGCCTTATTCCTTCAACAGCAGAACTCTCACTGGCCCTTTCTCCCATTCTGTGCATCTCCTCATAAATCAGGAGAGAATGCCCCAGGTCTTCACGTGGCTTTCTTGTTACCGTAAATCTTGGGTATGAGTACGGTAGAGGGTGATTTAGGTAATTACATAACATAAAACTGCTCTTGGCTTTCTCATGTCTAAAGAATCGCTATCTGTGTATCTAATTCTGCAATTTATGGCCATTCTGGATGAGGGAGAGGGTTCTTACAGTCACTGCCTGTAAATTATGTGCTTTTCCACTGGTGAATATTCCTGATGGTAAATGACTATTATTCCTATAGGCTGTACTCACATATATATAAGAAACACAGGCATGTGGAATCATGAGGGCCAATTTATCATGCTGTCTTATTTAGAGGGCAAGGCCAATGGGAGGCAGGGGTGGAGTCTATGCCCCTCTGAACAGGTTCTTCCAATAGGACAGGGGCCACATCCAATCAGGCCTCAGGAACCCTTTGCCATGCAACACACATCAGCCTACTGCAAAGTGGTTCAGCTGTAACTGCTCAATTAACAACAGCTTGTGTTGATTTTTTTAACCACATAATTGAGTGTGCAATTGGGTTTACTCTTGCATTATACGTTCATTGTTTCTTGATTCTTAATCAAGTATTAATTCTCAAGATGAAGACAATATCTTATAATTCAATATCTCCAGCTCTTACTTAGTCCTATGCAGGCAGAAAGAGCATAACTCTTTGTAGGCAGGCAGCGGGTTTTCATGTTGGTCCCTAATGAGCCTTTTATTAGCTCTATGACCTCCAGCAAGTTACTGTATACCTCTGAATTATTGTCTCCTTTTCTGTATGAGGATGGTAGTGATCTTTGGCTTGGCATTGTTATGAAATTAATTGTGATAATGCATGCTAAAGTGCCATGCATGGTGTTTATAAACGTTGACCAGTAAACAATGAATGAATGAATGAATAGGCCATAACTACAAGGTGTATATAGTTTAATATCCCACATAACAAATCATGTTAGCATACCGCTAAACCCAAAACACAATGACTCAGCAAGACAGACATTTCACTGTCCCCTAATCAGAGTGGGCAGACAGGCAGTCCAAGACAGGTACCTTGCTCTGTTCTGTGCCACCCAGGGCCTTTGTTCCTTCCATGTCATTGCTCAGCTATTCCCCAAGGTAGTGTTGTCTTCTGAATGTCCAAATTGTTTCATCACTACCACATTCACTTTGTAGCCCACAGGAAAGATGAAAAGAGGAAGTAGAAGGCAAGTAGCTTTTTAAAAAGATTGAGACTTGAAAGATGCACACTCCACTCTGTTGAGTGGCCACATGTCCAGCTGAAACCTGGCAGGTCAGATTCATAAATACAAGAAGAGAAAAAGGAATGTAGGATCTGATTAACACTGCCTGTCTCACATACTTACCAACACATATTTAGAAATCAGCTTTAATTCTACCCAAAGACTGAGTGCTATCATGTACAGTTAATTGTGGTTTCAAATACATCTGCTTTATCTCCTCTCTAGATCAAGAGCTTCTCAAAGGTTTGGATCTTACTTATTTCTTTTTGGTTGTCCTCTTGAGAGCTTAGCATAGGACCTGATGCATTGCAGCTGCTCAGTGTTTGTTGACTGACCAACTGACTGACTACAGTGTGCCTGGACTGGATGCTAAGTCAGCCTACAGCAAGGCTTGTGAGCAATGATATAAGGGTGTGCCTTGACAGGAACATGAGTTCACTCCTCTCTTAGATTGAAACTGGCACAGAGCATCCTGGGAGCCAGGCAGCTCCTCCATTAGTCTCCACATATTGAGCTGTTGAGAAACATCTGTCCACTTTCTTGCTCCATCTACCCAGATAATAAAGACAAATTATTGAAACACTTGACCTATTCCATTTTACAGATTAAAAAACTGAGGTCTGAGGTTCTAAGTTATTAAATACCTTGTTCAAAGGCACCTAAAGAGTTATTGCATCCCTGAGATCACTATTCAGTTTTCCAAACTTATTAGTACCCTTTTTTTCACCACCCCATCAGATTTCTTCTTCTTTTTTTTTTTTTTTAAGAGACAGAGTCTCGCTTTGTCGCCCAGGCAACATTGGCGCCATCTCGGCTCACTGCAAGTTCCGCCTCCTGGATTCATGCCATTCTCCTGCCTCAGCCTCCCAAGTAGCTGGGACTACAGGCGCCCTCCACTAAGCCTGGCTAATTTTTGTGTTTTTAGTAGAGACGGGGTTTCACCATGTTAGCCAGGATGGTCTCGATCTCCTGACCTCGTGATCTGCCCGCCTTGGACTCCCAAAGTGCTGGGATTACAGGCGTGAGCCACTGTGCTTGGCCCATTAGATTTCTTTTTTTTTTTTTTTGAGACGGAGTCTCGCTCTGTCGCCCAGGCTGGAGTGCAGTGGCCGGATCTCAGCTCACTGCAAGCTCCGCCTCCCGGGTTTACGCCATTCTCCCGCCTCAGCCTCCCGAGTAGCTGGGACTACAGGCGCCCGCCACCTCGCCCGGCTAGTTTTTTGTTTTTTTTTTTAGTAGAGACGGGGTTTCACCATGTTAGCCAGGATGGTCTCGATCTCCTGACCTCGTGATCCGCCCGTCTCGGCCTCCCAAAGTGCTGGGATTACAGGCTTGAGCCACCGCGCCCGGCCAGATTTCTTAAACTAGATAAAAACAATGACAACAATAGTAAATGTTTTGCTTTTTATAATTTCTACCATGTTTCACATTCACAATCTCACTTAATCCTTATAACAGCTGTTGGAGATAGGATTGTTATTAATATGCCTTTTTAACAGACAGAAAACAGAAGTCCAAAGAAGTGATAAAATATTCCCTACCAAAAAGTGAGACGCTAGAACCTAAACTCAATTATTTGTATCTCAATCCTGCTGGGCCGCTACTGTGCAGATAAAATGATAAATACCAAAGCACCTTATAAACTGTGGACCATCTCCAGTGCCTGGCATTATTATTAATGTGTTATTGCTGAGACCCAAATCTGCTCTTGAGTCCGCAACTTAGGAACCCTGCAGTATATTTTAATTATAGCCACTTGATAATCCTGGGGTGTTGAGGGGGCACTGTCCTATATCATGCCTAAGAGTCCTAAAGGAGGAGATTTCTCTAAACTCATGAATATTCATTGTAATGCTAAACCACAAACCGCATTTTCCTTCATTCACTGTAATCAGATGCTCACTGCATTGCTCTCAAACCTTATAGTCACTAAGTGGATGGATCATAAGCATGTATTGTATTAAGCATCTCTGCTAGGGTTTTTTTTCTCCCCATCATGTAGGGATTCCACAGTGCCTAAATGTATAACTGGAGAAGTGAAAAGCTACCATTTCTTTACTGGAAGCTTGGTAAGCAACTGTTTCTAGGGAGTCTCACACACTTTGCCAAGGGCTTCTCGAATTGGGCATTGCAGGGATTCCATCTTCTGATTCTTCCGTCACCTCTGGTTTTAACAGTAGAGGTGCATAGTGTGGGGAAAAGCATTGCTGGTGATAGGTCTTTGCTACCCAAATGGTGTCCCTGGAGCAGTGGCACTGGTGTTACATGGGAATTTGTTGGAAAGGCAGAATCTCAGGCTCTGCCCCAGACCCACAAAACCAGAATCTGCCTATTAACAAAATCTTCAGTTGATTCATTTGCACTTTAAATTTGAGATGCATTGGGCTAGAAGACTTAAAAGGTGATTATCCTCTAGTCTGCCCTTCACGGGCTGTGTAACTGTGGACAAAGCACTCACCTTCTCTGAACCTCTGTTCCTGCCCTTCTATAAAGTGAGAAGGTAAGGTGCAGACATTAGAAGTTCTAAGTTTGTTTTCAGGGAAGTGGTTTGCTCACAAATCGAATGCATCAAATATCAGCAAAAACTGTATCTTCTTTGAAATTTCTAATTTCTTTTCTTTCTGAAGCAGTGACTTCAACACATTATTTGTTGTCAAATTACAGCAGGCATCATGACCCTCAATTCCCTGAAATGTGTTGCCCTGGGCTTATGAGGACCTGTCTCCCTCACTGAAACCAAACTCAGAATATCTAAACTTTGTGCAAGGGAACCTCCAGGTATAGAAGCAGACAAGGCTACACATTCAGCCTTTCCTGGAGTTCCACTTCCTTCTGTTCATTTCAATATTTGTGCTCATCATTACTGCTGTAGGTTTGGCCTTCTGTAAAAATTGCAGTCATATTCCCACCCTTTATAGTGCTATGTTAGTGCTGTGTTCACACTAGGTAGACAAAATTCCTTAACATTTTTTGGGAAGCTGGTTGTTCATCCAACATTTATTTAGGCCTTAACGTTCTGTTTAGATGCAGTTGCAGGTGGGCGGGACAGAGCAATGGTAAGAATACAGGCTTGGCCCTAACTGAGACCTCAGTGGGAAACCTGGCCTTATTCTTCACTGAATACATGCAGGGTTGTGTTCCTTGGCTACATGTGGTGTTACTTTCTGCATCTGTAAAGGGGATAAAACTGCTTTGTGGAGAATGGCACAAATTTGCTCAACATCTTCAAGAAGCTTGCAGCCTAGTAAGGAGATTAGTCTAGGTTTGGGGCAAGGCCATGGACTCTGCATCCCCCAACTTAGGGTGTTAAGATTTTCGGGAAGAAATTACCACTAGGCTGAGAACATAAGGACAAGGAAGAGTTAGTTAGATGAAAGCAAGAATAGAGAGCAGGTGAAATAGAAAGGAAATTTGTTTCTGAAAGAATGAACAGTATCTAAAAGTTTTGAAGATGAGAGAGAACATGGTGTTTGAGATAAGCTGAGTAAACCTAAATATATATCTGGCTCATCTCACATAGTTCTTAAGGGACATTCACTGATAAGGAATGAATGTTTGTCCCCCTAACCCAAATTGATATATTGAAGCCTATGTCTCTAATGTGATGATACTTGAAGGTGGGACTTTGGGGACATAATTGGGTCATGAGAGTGGAGCCTCAACAAATGGGATTAGTGCCCTCATAAGGGGACTGAGAGACCGGAGCATGCTCTCTCTCTCTCTCCCTCTGTCTCTCTGTCATGTGAGAATATGAGAGAGGAAGGTCATCTGTGAAGCAGATAGAGGGCCCTCACCAAGAACCTGGCCATGCTGGCACCTTGATCTCAGACTTTCAGCCTCCAGAACTGTGAAAAATAAATGTTTGTTATTCAAAAGCTACCCTGTCTATGGTGTTCTGCTATAGCAGTCCAAACTAAGACACTGGCCTTATTAGAAATTTGTTTGAATAACACTGGAAAGTAATGAGTAACCAGGGGACATTGAAAATATTTAATAACAACTGGTTTGGCTCAGCATCGAGCAAGCAGAAGGGAAGCAGTTGGTGCAAAAGGAGAGTCCTGGAGTCCCCAGAAGAAGCAAATGGCGGCCCTTTAATTACTAAAGGCAAGTTGATCCTGAGGGAAGGACAGTGGCTGCAAGGTACCTCCTGGGGGCCTGGGGAAGGGGTTGGGTGGGTATTGACCAACAGGATGAAAATATTTTAGTACTGTAGGGTGTATTAGTCTGTTTTCACACTGCTATAAAGATACACCTGAGACTGGGTAATTTAAAAAGAAAAGAGATTTAATTTACTTACAGTTCTGCATGGTTGGGGGGGCCTCAGGAAACTTACAATCATGGCAGAAGATGAGACAGGAGCAAAGGCACATCTTATATGGCAGCAGGTGAGAGAGAACAAGGGAAGAGACCCTTATAAAACCATCAGATTTCGTGAGAACTCACTCACTATCGCGAGAACAGCGTAGGGGAAATTGCCCCCATGATCCAATCAGCTCCCACTAGGTCTCCCTAGATACATGCGAATTATGAGGATTACAAGTCAAGATGAGATTTGGGTGGTGACACAGCCAAACCATATAATAGGGACCAATGTGATCCTACCAACACACTGCCTGGAAATTAGTCCTAGTAGTAACTGCATTTCACATTCTTTTAAAACCCTGTACTGAGCATTGATCCAAGTGCCAGTATCCCTATTGTACAGAAGAGGCTGCTAAAGTTCAGAAAGGTCCTGTGCCTTGCCCAGAGTTACACACCTAGAAAGGGCTGGTCCCCAAATGTCTCAAACTCTAAATTCAGAACAGCACATGAAAAGGAATTCCCATGACAGGAGGACGTGATTATTTCTGCTTAGTGTAAGTCACAGCTAGAGGCCCAGAATGTTCTCTGAACATGGCACAGTCAGGTGGCCTCCCTATGGGGGCATCTGAACAACAGCTTATCCCTGACTATGGGTTACGTCATGCACAGGTTCCGAGGATACTGAACAAGCTGGCCAAGATGCATGCCAGCAGCTAGGGCCCTAGTGTCCTCCTCCTCCTGAAACAGAAGGGAACAGAGGAAGCACATCAGACAGGGGAACTGCAGGGCCTGCTCCAAGACATCAGCTCCTCAAGATACTAGTAAGGAAGGGCCAGTGAGAAGCAAGAAAGGAAGATTTGAGTCCTTCCGCCTGCTGACCTAGCTTGGGTACTGTAGCAAGTCCAGCAACAACAGGTTTTGAAGCTGTTAGTTTTTTCAGCTGGGGATGCTGATTTGCCCAGAGCACTTTAAGTGGCCAGGAGCTCTGTCTCTTATTACTGGCTCTGTTCCTAGACTATCTCCAGACCATTTTCCAAGTCCCTCCCTCTATCTTCTCTTGCTCCCTGCCTCTTATTGGTATCCCCACTTGCCTCCCTTGGTAGCTGAGTTCCCAGTGGCCACCACAGTTGCTCTAGACTCCCATGGCCTATTACAGAAATGCAATTCTAGCTCAGCTTTGCCTTCTCTCATGAGCATAGTTTGGCTTTTCATCATCTAGTAAAAAATATGGAATGCTAGCTAAGAGATTCTAGACTGGATTGACTTGTCAGGGATAACTGATCAGATCAATTTCAGGTTGCTCCCACCACTCTTCACCCTGCATCCCCAGCAAACACTTAGGAGGAATCCCGTTGGGCCCCTGCCCTCCTTGGCTCACCCCACAGACCTTATCATATAGTCCCAAGATCAGTAATATTTATTTGTGCCTCTTATAAATACTTATCAAGCACCAACTATGTGCCAGACCCAATTTAAAGCACAGGAATACTGAGAAACAAGGCAAGGCCTCTGCTTTCCTGGAGCTTATGCTATAGTCAGGCAGATCAGCAACCAGAAGTAAAAAAAAAAAAGACAACTCCCCACTGCCCAAATATCCAATAATGACCATGAAAAAATTTTAAAAAGTGTGATAGAGTAAAGAGCAACTGGTGCAGGAAGGGAGCTGACAAAGGGAAGAGTTGGTGCAAAGGACCTGAGGTGAGAACGAGCCTGGCTGTGTCCCAGATGAGAAAGGAGGCCAGTGTGGCTGGAGCAAAGACACCTGAGAGCAGAATGAAGAGTGTCAGATAAGATCGGATGGCTCACCAAATGTGATGGTGTTTTAGGCCCTCACAGAAAGTTTGTATTTAATTATAAGAGTGATTGGAAACTGTTAATTGATCTGAGTAGGTGGGTGACATGATCAAAGTATTTATTTCTATTTTAAAAAGTAACATGATCCCAGTACTTTGGGAGGCTGAGGTGGGTGGATCACCTGAGATCAAGAGTTCAAGACCAGCCAGGCCAACATGGCAAAATCCCATCTCTACTAAAAATACCAAAAAGAAAAAAAAAATTAGCTGGGCGTGGTGGTGGCTGCCTGTAATCCCAGCTATGTGGGAGGCTGAGGCAGGAGCATTGCTTGAACCCAGGAGATGGAGTTTGCAGTGAGCCAAGATTGCACTACTGCACTCCAGCCTGGGCGATGGAATGAGACTCTGTCTCAAAAAAAAAAAAAGTAATGTGGATTACAATCCAATGAAGAGGCAGAAGAGGACCAGGAAGACAGGTTGGAACCATCAGGCAACAACTGATGGTGTCATGGACTGAGGAAGGCAGATAAATGGATCACTTCAAAAAATAGCCTGAGTTAAATGTGGCTGAGGCCTGGGCTCCAGCCGAGGACCACAGAAGGAAAATCAATTAGCAAGCGTGTGAGTTATGGCTGTGTGAGTCTTCCATTCTCAAGGCTGATTATTTATTTAAGGGCTCCTGTCTTCCTTGGAATAACCTGCCTGTAAGGCTTTATATTTCACAGAACAGTTGCCTTTGCGATCCCAAAACAATGTGCCTATTTTCTAGATGAGAAAACCAAGGTTCAGGATGATAAGTAACAATGCTATGGTCACACTTCAGGATAGATATGAAGCCTGTGATGAAAAGCAGGTCATCTGACAATTGAGCCCATCCTTTTCTTTCTACATATTTCTTTAACATTAGACCATTGCAAAAATTGAGATCTGCTTTAAGTTTCCTCCTCCACTTGCCAACTCAAGCAGAGCAGAGTAGTCCCCAGCATTTTCTGCAGGCACAGACAGCCTGATCCGTCCGGGAACTTCCAAGAACAATCTCTCTAGGCCATCTAGGGCAGCTTTTTATGCACTTGGTTTTTTGTTTGTTTGTTTGTTTTCCTGATGGTGATTCCTGGCTCTGACCCCTCAACTGACCTTAGCAATGTTATTAAGCCACTCTGTGACTCGCTTTCTTTATCTGTAAAATGGGAATACTAGTACCTTCTCCCAGAATCATTGTAAATATTAATGTGGTGAATCCAGAATTAGGTTGGCATTGAATAAATGGTAATTCCCCTTTTCTCCTTCTCCTAACACTGACCTGCAGACATTTACTACCTGGCAGTAACATTGTTTTCATTTAATAATCTCAAGTGAAGATAGACACCTTAAGCAATTACCATAATACTACTTGACATTTATTGAACACCAGGTCATGAACTGTGACCAATATTTTACAGTTGTCACCTCAATTAATTCTCACAAAATCTCCATGAGGTGTCTATTAAGATTATTATCCCCATTTTACAGATGTAGAAAGAGAGGCTTAGTGGGATCAAACAACTTAATAGAGGCCACACAGCTGGAAAGTGATAGATCCAGGAGTCAAATCCAGTTCCTCTACTTTCAGAACAGATGCCCCTAACCACTAAACCCTCTTTCTTCTCATGGCAAGACTAGCTGTATGTTACAGGTGCCAGGTTTCCTCGCTAATTGTCCTCTGTGGCAGGCGTTAGTCAGCATCAGGGCTTAAACTGGTGGCAGGAGATGTATATCTCAATTAGGCTTTGAGTTTAACTTCCAGAGACGGAACAAGAGATTGAGTCTTAGAAGTTGCTAAGTGAATGAAATTGAAACAGCCAGAAATGGCTTGCCGTAGGGGAGACAGACTCATTGCTTCCCAGGTCACAGAAATTTTGTTTCGTCTCTTTGGCAGAATGCTGAGCCAGCAGAAGTCATACCTCTGCCTTACAGTTTGCTCGGAAGGAAATTTTAAAGAGTCTTGAAAATTTGAGGCAAATGCAGAGAGAAAGATCCATGGCACAATGTCTGCTGTCGCAGTGTGACCCTGCTGCATGGTGAGGAAGTACCATGGCATGGCCTCAGAATATGAGCCTCAGAGTTAGAATGATGTGGATTCAGATCCTGGCTTCATCAGGTCCTGGTCTTGGGCAAGTCAGATGCTTTATCTATGAAAAATTCCCTCAATACTGGACAACAGAGCTTTAGAGAAGGTTAAACTATAATAGATCAAGTTAAATGCTAGGTATTTAGCACATAATGATCACTGAATAAATGCTAGTTCCTGGGATTAACACGTGTAAAGTGCTTGGAAGAATCCTTGGCACATAAGCATACGATAACAGCAATGGTTATTATTACCTTAGTGCTATCAACATCGGCAGGACACAACTTTTCTTTCTAACTCTCTAATTTAGCACACCTCTAAAAATAATACAACTAGAAATACAACTCCCTGAAAAATTCTGTGGTTCATAGATGTTCCACTTAAATTATTTTCAGATAACTTTAAGTCTTTTCAAAATCCATTTTCTCACAATGAGCTACCACTACACTCCCCTGCCAAATGGCTAAAATTAAAAAGACTGACAACATCAAATATTTTCAAGGATATGGACTGTTAACTCTCATACATTGTAGATGGTAGTATAAAATGGTACAACCGCTTTGAAAAAGGACCTGTGAGTTTCTTATAAAACTGGGACTGTATCTACCCAATGACCCTGCAGTTCTGCAACTTTCCGTTTACCAAAGAGAAGGAAAACATATCTGTAAAAGACTTTTACAAGAATATTCATAGCAGACCTTTTTATTCTAGCAAAAGCTAGAAATAGATCATGTGTTCATTAGTAAGAGGATAAGCAAACTGTGGTATATTTATATAAATGAATATTTATCAATAATAAAAAGGAACAAATCATTGATACCTGCAATATATGGATAAATCTCAAAACTATTATGCTGAGTGAAAGAAGCATTACACAGAAGAGTACTTACAATATGATTCCATTTATATGAAGTTCAAGAAAAGGTAAAACCTATTGTTTAAAAAAAAAGGAGACTTCTGGTTTTCTACTGGCATGTGAGAAGTTTAGAAGATGCCCCTTTATCCTAACAACAAGTAAAAAGCTGAACAAACTGAAAAAATCAGCAACTCTTCTTATATCCATAAGAGAAGTGAGGTCACTGCCCTCCAAATTGGAAACACAGGTAGGCAAATGCAGAGAATTTCAACTTATAGGCACAGAAAGCTCCACTGGAACCAGGGCCAGCATAGGAAATCCTGAATTGTAATTGATAAATTGTTGGCGTTTCAGTGTGGACAACTCCGAGAATTATAAACCTTATAGGGTACCATTCAAAGGGAGACTCCACACTTTTGTGGGTTTTTATCTCTAATAGCTCTGCCTAGTTTTCATAGTATATATGGGAGAAAAACCTCCTAGTGCTTTTGTCAGGCAGAGAAGAAAAGGAGTCACTTTGAAAAATGCCAGGGCCTTCTGTTCTTCCTAATAAAATCTGCCCTTAGAAGAAACCATTTAACTAGAGCCTAACATGGGGTTTTATAAGAGCCTAACTGACCTGGGGAAAGGAAAATACTCAATTCCTGTCCCAAACTATATTTTGTCTATAAGAAACCCATTTTACATATAAAGATACAAATAGATTAAAAGTAAATGGTCATAGAAAGACAAACCATCCTAACATTAATCAAAGGAAAGTGGAAATCAATATGTTAATTTTGAGCAGAGCAGATTTTAGAGAAAGGAAAGTTATCAGGGATGAAGTGAATCATTACATAATAGTAAAGGGATAAATTCTCCAAGAAGACATAATGATCCTTAATGTACAGGCACTCAACAATAGAGTATCAAACTATATAAGATAAACACTGATAGAACTTCAAATAGAAATAGAGGAATCCAGTATTGTAATTGGAGTTTTTAATACTCTTCTATCTGAAATAAACAGAGCTAGCAGGCAAAAATTTAGTAAGAACGTAGTTGAAGTAAAAAATGCCGTCAATCAACTGAATATAGTTGACACATATAGACTACTTTATCCAACAACAGCAGAATATACTTTTTGTCAAGTTCACATAAACATTTACCAAGACTGAAAATATTCTGGGCCATAAAACAAACTTTAACAAATTTAAAAGAATGAAAATCATACAATCAATATCTGCTCTCAGAACACAGTAGAATTAAACTAGAAATCAATAACAGAAAGAAAACAGGAAAACTGAGAGTACATGGAGAATAAACAACACACTTCTAAATAACACGAGTCAAAAAATCAGTCTCAAGAGAAATTTAAATATATTTTTAACTAAATAAAAATAAAAACACAACTTGTCCAAATTTGTGGGTTGTGGTGAAAGCAGTGCTTAGAGAGAAATTTGTAGCATTGAATGCATATGTTAGAAAAGAAAAAAGACCTAAAATTAATAAAAGCTTCCACTTTAGGGAAACAGAAAAGGGAAATAAAATGAAAACCAAATTAAGCAGAAGAAAGGAAATAATAACAATAAGAGCAGAAATCCATGGAATAGAAAACAAGAAATTAATAGAGAAAATCAACCAAACCAAAAACTTTTTCTTTGTAAAGATCAATAAGATTGAAAGCCTGTAACCAGGCTAACTATGGAAAAAAGACAAAGGACACACATTGCAAATACAAGAAATAAAAGAGGAGACATCACTACAATCCCATGGACATTAAAAGAATAACAACAGAGGAGGGTGGAGCAAGATGGCCGAATAGGAACAGCTCCAGTCTCCAGCTCCCACCGTGAGTGACACAGAAGACGGGTGATTTCTGCATTTTCAACTGAGGTACCAGGTTCATCTCACTAGGGAATGCTGGACAATCAGTGCTGGTCAGCTGCTGCAGCCCGACCAGCGAGAGCTGAAGCAGGGCAAGGCATCGCCTCACCTAGGAAGTGCAAGGGGGAAGGGAATCCCTTTTCCTAGCCAGGGGAACTGAGACACACAACACCTGGAAAATCGGGTGCAGACCGACACCCCACACCTCACACGGTGGGGTACACCCCTGAGATGAAGCTTCCAAAGCAAGAATCAGACAGGTACATTCGCTGTTCAGCAATATTCTATCTTCTGCAGCCTCTGCTGCTGATACCCAGGCAAACAGGGTCTGTAGTGGACCTCAAGCAATCTCCAACAGACCTACAGCTGAGGGTCCTGACTGTGAGAAGGAAAACTAACAAACAGGATGGACAGCCACACCAAAACCCCATCAGTACATCACCATCATCAAAGACCAAAGGCAGATAAAACCACAAAGATGGGGAAAAAGCAGGGCAGAAAACCTGGAAATTCAAAAAATAAGAGCGCATCTGCCCCTCCAAAGGAATGCAGCTCATTGCCAGCAACAGATCAAAGCTGGACAGAGAATGACTTTGACAAGTTGAGAGAAGAAGGCTTCAGTCCATCAAACTTCTCAGAGCTAAAGTAGGAATTATGTACCCAGCACAAATAAACTAAAAATCTTGAAAAAAGAAAGGAAGAATGGGTAACTAGAATAATCAATGCAGAGAAGGCCATAAACGAACTGACAGAGATAAAAACCATGACACGAGAAATATGTGACAAATGCACAAGCTTCAGTAACCGACTCGATCAACTGGAAGAAAGAGTATCAGCGATTGAGGATCAAATGAATGAAATGAAGCGAGAAGAGAAGTCTAAAGAAAAAAGAGGAAAAAGAAATGAACAAAGCCTTCAAGAAGTATGGGATTATGTGAAAAGATCAAATCTACGTCTGATTGGGGTGCCTGAAAGTGAGGGGGAAAATGGAACCAAGTTGGAAAACACTCTTCAGGATATCATCCAGGAGAACTTCCCCAACCTAGTAAGACAGGCCAACATTCAAATTCAGGAAATACAGAGAATGCCACAAAGATACTCCTTGAGAAGAGCAACTCCAAGACACATAATTGTCAGATTCACCAAAATTGAAATGAAGGAAAAAATGTTAAGGGCAGCCAGAGAGAAAGGTCGGGTTACCAACAAAGGGAAGCCCATCAGACTAACAGCAGATCTCTCGGCAGAAACTCTACAAGCCAGAAGAGAGTGGGGGCCAATATTCAACATTCTTAAAGAAAAAAATTTTCAACCCAGAATTTCATATCCAGCCGAACTAAATTTCATAAGTAAGGAGAAATAAAATCCTTTACAGACAAGCAAATGCTTAGAGATTTTGTCACCACCAGGCCTGCCCTACAAGAGACCCGAAGGAAGCACTAAGCATGGAAAGGAACAATAGGTACCAGCCATTGCAAAAACATGCCAAAATGTAAAGACCATTGATGCTAGGAAGAAACTGCATCAACTAATGAGCAAAATAACCAGCTAATATCATAATGACAGGATCAAGTTCACACATAACAATATTAACCTTAAATGTAAATGGACTAAATGGTCCAATTAAAAGACGCAGACTGGCAAATTTGGATAAAGAGTCAAGACCCATCAGTTTGCTGTATTCAGGAGACCCATCTCACCTGCAGAGACACACATAGGCTCAAAATAAAGGGATGGAGAAAGGTCTGCCAAGCAAATGGAGAACAAAAATAGCAGGGGTTGCAATCCTAGTCTCTGATAAAACAGACTTTAAACCATCAAAGATCAAAAGAGACAAGGCCATTACATAATGGTAAAGGGACCAATTCAACAGGAAGAGCTAACTATCCTAAATATATATGCACCCAATATAGGAGCACCCAGATTCATAAAGCAAGTCCTTAGAGACTTACAAAGAGACTTAGACTCCCATACAATAATAATGGGAGACTTCAACACCCCACTGTCAACATTAGACAGATCAACGAGACAGAAACTTAACAAGGATATCCAGGAATTGAACTTAGCTCTGCACCAAGCGGACCTAATAGACATCTACAGAACTCTCCACCCCAAATCAACAGAATATACATTCTTCTCAGCACCACATCGCACTTATTCCAAAATTGACCACATAATTGGAAGTAAAGCACTCCTCAGCAAATGTAAAAGAACAGAAATTATAGCAAACTGTCTCTCAGACCACAGTACAATCAAACTAGAACTCAGGACCAAGAAACTCAATCAAAACTGCTCAACTACATGGAAACTGAACAACCTGCTCCTGAATGACTACTGGGTACATAACGAAATGAAAGCAGAAATAAGATGTTCTTTGAAACCAATGAGAACAAAGATACAACATACCAGAATCTCTGGGACACATTTAAAGCAGTGTGTAGAGGGAAATTTATAGCACTAAATGCCCACAAGAGAAAGCTGGAAAGATCTAAAATTGACATTCTAACATCACAATTAAAAGAACTAGAGAAGCAAGAGCAAACACATTCAAAAGCTAGCAGAAGGCAAGAAATTACTAAAATCAGAGCAGAACTGAAGGAGATAGAGACACAAAAAACCCTCTAAAAAATCAATGAGGCCGGGCGCGGTGGCTCAAGCCTGTAATCCCAGCACTTTGGGAGGCCGAGACGGGCAGATCACGAGGTCAGGAGATCGAGACCATCCTGGCTAACACTGTGAAACCCTGTCTCTACTAAAAATACAAAAAACTAGCCGGGCGAGGTGGCGGGCGCCTGTAGTCCCAGCTACTCGGGAGGCTGAGGCAGGAGAATGGCATGAACCCAGGAGGCGGAGCTTGCAGTGAGCTGAGATCCGGCCACTGCACTCCAGCACGGGCGACAGAGTGAGACTCCGTCTCAAAAAAAAAAAAAAAAAAAAAAAAAAATCAATGTATCCAGGAGTTGGTTTTTGAAAAGATCAACAAAATTGATAGACCGCTGGCAAGACTAATAAGAAAAGAGAGAAGAATCAAATAGATGCAATAAAAAATGATAAAGGGGATATTACCACCAACCCCACAGAAATACAAACTACCATCAGAGAATACTATAAACACCTCTCTGCAAATAAACTAGAAAATCTAGAAGAAATGGATAATTTCCTGGACACTTACACTCTTCCAAGACTAAACCAGGAAGAAGTTGAATCCCTGCATAGACCAATAGCAGGCTCTGAAATTGAAGCAACCAACCAAAGTAAGTCCAGGATCAGATGGATTCACAGCTGAATTCTACCAGAGGTACAAGGAGGAGCTGGTACCATTCCTTCTGAAACAATTCCAATGAATAGAAAAAGAGGGAATCCTCCCTAACTCATTTTATGAGGCCAACATCATCCTGATACCAAAGCCTGGCAGAGACACAACAAAAAAAGAGAATTTTAGACCAGTATCTCTGATGAACATCGGTGCAAAAATCCTCAATAAAATACTGGCAAACCGAATCCAGCAGCACATCAAAAAGGTTATCCACCATGATCAAGTGGGCTTCATCCCTGGGATACAAGGCTGGTTCAACATACGCAAATCAATAAACATAATCCAGCATATAAACAGAACCAAGGACAAAAACCACATGATTATCTCAATAGATGCAGAAAAGGCCTTTGACAAAATTCAACAGCCCTTCATGCTAAAAACTCTCAATAAACTAGGTATTGCTGGAATGTATTTCAAAATAATAAGAGCTATTTATGACACACCCACAGCCAATATCATACTGAATGGGCAAAAACTGGAAGCATTCCCTTTGAAAACTGGCACAAGACAGGGATGCCCTCTCTCACCACTCCTATTCAACATAGTGTTGGAAGTTCTGGCTAGGGCAATCAAGCAAGAGAAAGAAATCAAGGGTATTCAGTTAGGAAAAGAAGAAGTCAAATTGTCCCTGTTTGCAGATGACATGATTGTATATTTAGAAAACCCCATCATCTCAGCCCAAAGTCTCCTTAAACTGATAAGCAACTTCAGCAAAGTCTCAGGATACAAAATTAATGTGCAAAAATCTCAATCATTCTTATACACCAGTAATAGACAAATAGATAGCCAAATCATGAATGAACTTCCATTCACAATTGCTTCAAAGAGAATAAAATACCTAGGAATCCAACTTACAAGGTATGTAAAGGACTTCTTCAAGGACAACTACAAACCACTGCTCCGTGAAATAAAAGAGGACACAAACAAATGGAAGAACATACCATGCTCATGGATAGGAAGAATCAATATCATGAAAATGGCCATACTGCCCAATGTAATTTATAGATTCAATGCCATCCCCATCAAGCTACCAATGAGTTTCTTCACAGAATTGGAAAAAACTGCTTTAAAGTTCATATGGAACCAAAAAAGAGCCCACATTGCCAAGACAATCCTAAGTCAAAAGAGCAAAGCTGGAGGCATCACGCTACCTGACTTCAAACTATACTACAAGGCTACAGTAACCAAAACAGCATGGAACTGATACCAAAACAGAGATTTAGACCAATGGAAGAGAACAGAGTCCTCAGAAATAATACCACACATCTACAGCCATCTGATCTTTGACAAACCTGACAAAAACAAGAAATGGGGAAAGGATTCCCTATTTAATAAATGGTGCTGGGAAAATTGGCTAGCCATAAGTAGAAAGCTGAAACTGGATCCTTTCCTTACTCCTTATATGAAAATTAATTCAAGATGGATGAGACTTAAATGTTAGACCTAATACCATAAAAACCCCAGAAGAAAACCTAGGTAATACTATTCAGGACATAGGCATGGGCAAGGACTTCATGTCTAAACACCAAAAGCAATGGCAACAAAAGCCAAAATTGGCAAATGACATCTAATTAAACTAAAGAGCGTCTCCACAACAAAAGAAACTACCATCAGAGTGAACAGGCAACCTACAGAATAGGAGAACATTTTTGCAATCTACTCATCTGACAAAGGGCTAATATCCAGAACCTACAAAGAACTCAAACAAATTTACAAGAAAAAAACAAACAACCCCATCAACACCGCATGTTCTCACTCATAGGTGGGAACTGAACAATGAGATCACTTGGACTCGGGAAGGGGAACATCACACACCGGGGCCTATTATCGGGAGCGGGGAGTGGGGAAGGATTGCATTGGGAGTTATACCTGATGTAAATGATGAGTTGATGGGTGCTGATGAGTTGATGGGTGCAGCACACCAACATGGCACAAGTATACATATGTAACAAACTTGCACATTGTGCACATGTACCCTAGAACTTAAAGTATAATAATAATAATAATAAAAGGAATAACAACAGAATACTAGGAAGAATTCTGTGCCTACGCATTTGATAGCCTAGATGAAATGGACCAATTCCATGAAAGACACAAATTGTCAAAACCAACACAAGAAGACACAGTCGATCCAAATAGGCCTATATTTGTTAAAGAAATTGAATCAACAATGAACAACTTTTCAAAACAGAGTGGACCAGGCCTAGATGGATTCACTGGTGAATTCTACAATTTAAGGAATAAATTATAACACTTTCTCTATAATCTTTTTCAGAAGATAGAAGCACAGGATATACTTCCCAACTCATTTTATGAAGTCAGCATTACCCTAACACCAAAATTAGACAAAGAGATTACAAGAAAACTATAGACCAATATCACTCATGAACAGGATGAGATGAAAAAATCCTCAGCAAAATATTAGCAAACATAACCCAACAATGTTTAAAAGGAATCATACACCACAATCAAGTGAGATTTATCCTAAGTATGCAAAGCTGATTTAACATTCCAAAATCAAATAACATAATCCATCACATCAGCTGGCTAAAGAAGCAAAATTACATGATCATATTAATAGATACAGAAAAAGCATTTGACAAAATCCAACATCTATTAAGGATAAAAACTCTCAGCTACGAATAGAGAGAAACTTCCTCAATTTGAGAAAGAATATCCATGAAAAACCTACAAATAACATGACATTTAATGGTGAGACTCTAGAAGACTTCTCACTAAGATCAGGAACACGACAAGGGTGTCCCTTTTCACCACTCTCTTTCAACATCATATTAGAAGTCCTAGCTAATGCAATAAGAAAAGAAAGACAACAAAAGGCGAACTGATTGGGAAGAAAGAAATAACCGTCTTTGTTTGGAGATTATGTAATAACCTACATAGAAAATCTAAACGAATTGACAAAAAATCTTTTGGAACTAAGAATTATAGCCAGATTGCAGGATCTAAGTTAATATATGAAGTGAATTGCTTTCCTGTGTACCAGCAGTGAACAAATAGAATTTGAAATTAAAAACACAATATCATGTAGCACACCTAAAAATACTTAGGTATAAATCTGACAAAAATATAACAAAATCTATATAAGAAAAAGTATAAAGCCCTGATGAAAGAAAGCAAAGAGTAAATAAATGAAGAGATACTTCATGTTCATGGCTAGGAAGACTCAATGCTGTCAAGATATCAGATCTTCTTAATATGATCTACAGATTCAATGCAATCCCAACCAAGTTATTTTGTGGATATTGACAAATGAATTCTAACATTTATATGGTGAGGCAAAAGACCCAGAATAGCCAACACAATGTTGATGGATAACAAAGCTGAAGTACTGACACTTCTCAACTTCCAGTCTTACTATAATGCTACAGTAATCAAGACAGTATGGTATTGGTGAAAGATTAGACAGATCAATAAAACAGAATAGAAAGCCCAGAAATGGACCCATATAAATATACTCAACTGATCTTTGGCAAAGGCAAAGCAATGGAGAAAAGATAGTCTTTTTGACAAAAGATGCTAGAACAACTGGAGATTCACCTGCAAAAAAAGTGAATCTAGACCCAGACTTTATACTCTTCACAAAAAATTTAACTCGAAATAGATACAGACCTAAATGTAAAATTCACAACTATGAAGCTTCGTGTTATGGTTTAAATGTTTGCTCCCTCCAAACCTCAAGTTGAAATTTAGTTCCCAGTGTGGAATATTGGGAAGGGCTCTGGGTGGGACGTGGCTGGGTCACGGGGGTGGATCCCTCATGAATGGTTTGATGCCATTCTTAAGGTAGTAAGTGAGTTCTCACTCTTGCAAGACCAAACCGATTCTGGGGGTATGCACTAGTTCCCGGGAGAGTGGATTGTAACAAAGTCAGGGTGTGCATCAGGCATGATCCCTCTTTGTACCTGTATGCTTCCCCTTTGACCTTTTCTGCCATGTTTTGATGCAACACAAAAGCCCTCACCAGAAGCCAAGGAGATGCCCACACCATCTTTCCTGTATGACCTGCAGAACCCTGGGCTAACTAAACCTCTTTTAAAATTACCCAGGCTCAGATATTCCTTTATAGCAACATAAAACAGACCAAGACACTCCTAGAAGATAGCATAAGAAAAAATATAGATGACCTTGGGTTTGGCAATGACATTTTAGCTGTGACAGCAAAGACATGGTTTACAAAAGAAAGAATTCATTAGTTAGACTTTACTAAATTAACAATTTCTGCTCTGTGAAATCAAGACAATGAGATACCACTGCACACCTATTGGCATGGTCAAGTTCAGAACGCAGGCACTACTAAATGCTGTTGAGGATGTGGAGCAACAAAAACTCTCATTTATTCCTGGTGGGAATGCAACATGGTACAGCCACTTTGGAAGCCCGCTAGGCAGTTTTTACAAAACTAAACATACTCTTAGCATTTGACCCAGCAATTGTGCTCCTTGACTTTTACTCAAATGAGTTGAAAACACACATTCACACAAAAATTTACACATGGATGTTTATAGCAGCTTTATTCCTAATTGCAACCAAAGTGTCTTTCAGTAGGTGAATGCATGAAAAACCTGTGTTACATCCAGATAATGAAATATTATTTGGTGTTAACAAAAATGAGCTCTTACACTACGAAAAGATATGAAGAAATCTTAAAAGTATATTACTAAGTGAAAGGAGCCAATGTGAAAAGACTACGTACTTTGTGATTTCAACTATATGGCATTGTGGAAAAGGCAAAACTATGGAGACAGTAAAAAGATCAGAGGTTGGTAGTAGGGATGGGCGAATAGGCAGAGCACAGAGGATTATGCTCCACATATTTACAGCAGTGAAACTACTTTGCATGAAACTGCACTGGTAGATACAAGTCCTTATGCATTCATCAAAACCCATAAATGTACAGCACCAAAATCGAACCCTAATGTAAGCCACAGTCTTTGAGTAATAGTGATATATAGTGTAGCAAATGTACTTCTCTGGTGGGAGATATTGATAATGGAGGTGGCTATACATGTGTGGGGGCGGAGGGTATATGGGAAATCTCTGTACCTTCCTCTGAATTTTATTGTGAACCCAAAAGTGCTCTAAAAAATAAAGTCTATTAAAGAAATAAAATAGTGTTAGCCTCTCAGGGGATAGGGCTAAAGTCTGAATGGGAATGTGATTGAGGAACTTTTTGGGCTGATAGCAATGTTTAAAGCCTTGATAAGGACTTTGATCATTTAAGTACTGTATGTATATGCCTTTGTAAAAACCCAGTGAGAATGTTCACATAGAATTTGTGCATTTCATTGTATATAACTTTTACCTCAAAAGAAAAGAAAACTGGAAACAAATGTTGAACTCTAGTTAATGATATTCATACTGAATTGTTTAGGGGAAAGTGTACAGATGTCTGCATTTAATTTAAAATGCATCAAAAAATAACATGGATTGGTGGATGGTAATCGAGATTGGATAGATAAGTACACATATGATAAAATAAAAATTGTAAAATATTTAGTAGTGAGTGTATGGGAGTTCATGAAAATATTCTTCTGTATGTTTGAAAGTTTTTGTCATGTTGGGGATAAAAAAGAGTTCCTTAAACAATTACTAGTCTTCTAAATAAAGAGATAATTATAATGGTCATATTGGAAGCCTAAAATGTATGCATTGCTTTAAGGAATGTACTTTTGGGTTTGTTATTAGGTCTTAAGTTTGTAAGCCCTGACTTAACATAACAAGTCATTATAAATCACAATGCAATGTGATTTAGTGAAAGAATGGCAGTTCAAAACCTTGCCTTCTAGTGCTGCTAGATAAGCTTTTGCCACTTAGGTACTTAGGTAGTCATCATCAACCACATTTGACAAATGAGGAGACTGATGATCAGAAAGGTTAATTTATTTGCCTATAGTTGCAGAACTAGGGAGTAGCAGAGGTGGGACTTGAACCTAGCTTGCCTTGTTCCCAAGTTCATAAACTCTTGTCACTTAAGGCTGCTAGGAAGGGAGATGTCTTATAGGGGATTTAGAATCCAAAATGTTTTTCCCTGAGAAACTATATTATCAAAGGTAATTGACTATAATGGAAAGTGTGCCTTTATCCCTGTAACTTTGCAATTTGGAACTGAGTGGGAAGCTTTCCTAGGAATCTAACCTTTTTGAATAACATTATTTTGAGGCAATTCAGTGCCCCATGATATCAGTTCATGACTACAAATTTATTAGACAAGATTTTGTAAGTAGAGGTCATCTGTAATAGTCATATCTGATGCTTGTATATGTGGCTTTGCTATTTGCAAAGTGTTATCTGTATTCTTGTTTGCGTCTACAGCCATCCTGTCAGGAAAAACAAGGACAGGATTGGTATTTCCATTTGATAAATGCCGAGGAGATTGAGAGAGAAAGATCCAGAAGTTTGCCTAATCTCACAGAGTTGGGCTAAGGACAGAGTCATATTGAAACTCCAAGGCCCTTGACACCTTGTTCAACATGGCTCATACCTCACCTGCTTTTTTTTCCCACTTTGGCTCCAGTCCCCTAAGTCCAGGTTAATTTACATGTGAAACCTGCAAGTTCTTGGTAGGTGACCAATATATAATGTGTAGCTAATGAGATAAAGTATAGTTTCACTTCTGTTACAAAGGAAAGGGAACTCTCAAGGATATCATAATAATCGGGCCTTTCTCAGTGGAACTCATAGAGTTTTATGGATGTCAGGAAACAATCCATCGTCACAATGGACCAGTATGCCTGGGAACTCCCATCGTCCTAGCCATTCTATGGATAAGGAAAGAACGTTAAGTGATTTGGCCCAGGGTCACTGGCACCCAGGCCGTCAATCACAGTCTCAGTGGCAGAGCAAGGAATGGAACTGTGACTCTTGGGTAACCATCCATGGGAACATGCTTCAGCTATCACATCGTGTAATGTATTTTTAAATACCCCAAAGAGCTCTTGTGGAGAAGCAGAAATGGACCTCCCATACGACAGCCTTAAGACTCTTCAGCTAGCCCCTGTCCAAGGTCAAAAGGAAATCAGGGTAGGCCCAAGAGAAGCCCCAGACCTCTTTAAATCAAGCCTTTGCTCATTAACCTGTGAGCATTTGTATTTTTAAATCTGTGCTATAGTATTTTGTGGAATGGTCGCTTAAGAGAAATAATCTTGGGAGAGTGAGAAAGGGTATTTAGTCTAGCCTGCCATTAACTCAGTTTGTGTCCTTGGGTGAGTCATTTTCCATCTTTGGGCCTCAGTTTACTCCTCTGGAAAATGACAAAATTGGACCAGATGAGGGATATTCTTTGTAACTATGAAAGAAGAAAATCCTTATGAAGAGAACTTGTATTTTCTAGTCTGAAACTCTGTGACAGCGAGGTCTGTGCTGTGTTCTCAGTGGCCCCAGTATCTCGAGTCTAGTTTCTGACACATAAATGTGGCTTGATAAATGTTGAGAGAGTGAATAAAAATGGCACAGCCCCTTTGCTTAGGATGAGCAATGTTACCATAAATTCTCTACGAAGCGTGCATGTATTTCAAGTGTGACCCATTTCATGCTGGAAACGCTGGTTGTTAATCATCTTAGAGACCTGTCAGAATATAGTCAGTGGCTTAAAAAGGTTCTCATGACATAGAAGGCCAAGTCTTTTTCTCTGTTACCCCAGAGGTCTAAACAATGACTAATCTACAAAGTTAGAGAGTGACGGTGAAACCCAACACATACTTTTCTAATGGTGATAGGTGCTTCATAGGTTAATTTTTGCGGTAAGGAGTGAAGATCTTGATAAGAGACAGAATGACCACTAGTTATTAGAAGAAACTGAACTTGATGACTTGGGTTTCCTTTTGAGCCCATTATTCTGTATTTATCAACCTGATTTTTATGTGGAAAGTGCACAGATATTTGCCTTAGAAGATATTGCTGTGTATTCTACTCTGAAACTTATTTATCAAGTGGCTTTGAGTAAATCCAATACAAATACTATTAATAATAACTAATAAAATTTATGGTGATAATAATAATTACTGGCATTTACTGAGAGATCGTATATGTAAAGTACTTTGTTAACTTTTTTAAAAACCTTATATTAACTCATCTAATCCATTTGAAGGAGGATCAATTATTAATATCCATCAGACGAGTAAACCAATACACAGAAAATGTAACTTGACTGGGCATGGTGGCTCCACCTGTAATCCTAGCATTTTGGGAGACCAAAGTTGTTGGATCACTTGAGGTCAGGAGTCAGAAACCAGCCTGGCCAATATGGTGAAACCCCATCTCTACTAAAAAAAACAAAATACAAAAAAAAATTAGCCAAGCATGGTGGTAGGCGCCTGTAATTCCAGCTACTTGGAAGGCTGAGGGAGGAGAATTGCTTGAACCCGGGAGGCAGAGGTTGCAGTGAGCCAAGATCGTGCCACTGCACTCCAGCCTGGGTGACAGAGTGAGACTCTGTCTCAAAACTAAATAAATAAAATGTAACTCATCCCAGGTCCCCCAGTGAGAAGCTAGTAGATTCAGGGTTCACCTTCATGTCTGTCTGACTCCAGAGTTGGAGTTCTTAATTAGTAAAATTCTGTTCCTCAGTTTATTTGCTTATAAAATTGAGATCATAGTATCTGATCATTCTTACTGGGTGGTTAATGTAAATTAAATGTTATAAGTTTCAAATTGTTTGTCTCTTCCATCTGATAGTCAGCTCCTTGATGTGCGTGGCTCATCTGGATGTCCTTCAAAGAGGCTGATTCATAAACAGTGGTGCTCATTAGCTGTTTGCTGAATACATACATGAATTAATGGAGAGAATAATAAGGAACTGTTTTATGAAGAGTCAAAGTGCTATACAAAGATTATTTACTTGTTTTTTGATGTTTAAAATTTGTATTCAGCCTTGTCTAACACATTTTGAACCTGTAAGGTGGGCATAGAAAAAAGGCTACTTGCTATTCCAATGGCTTTAATGCCCAAATGTTTGTCTGTTATAAGTGTTTCTTTCTAATTCTTCTCACTTCGCTTGGATTGTGTTTGACTTGCATTTGCATGAAATTTGGAAGTGAAAATTACGGCCTGTGTTTGCACTTTCTTCATTTCTACTAATATTATATTTCATGTTCAGGAGGCATTTATTATTAATACTATTTCTGGTAGAAGGAGAAACCGAAGTGTTTAACACTTAACAACTGACAAAGTCTTCATAAAGACCTTTTGAGGTTCTTGTTTCAGCCCTGTTATATCCATGACAATATTGCGACACAGACTCATTGCCTGCTTTTGTTTCTTCATTCATTCATTCAGCATGGCTCAGGAACTGTAACAATTTCCAACCTGTGACTTCACTTCAGACTTAGTCTCTGCCCTAAAGGGATTTTGTGGAGGACAGCTTAGAGTTAAGTAAGGGAGCAATTTTTAACTTGTGTAACAAATTGCTAATTGCCAGTAATAGATACAGGACTACAACCCTAACTGCAGCGTAAAGTTTGCCCCGTTGATATCCCCAGATCATAGACACTGACATAGAGAGGTGTGCCCTGCCATACTGACGCAATCAATTTGGTGCTCCCACCTTTCTCACCAGCTGGCTCCTGGGCATTTGATCACATATGGGCAATCTGTTTAGATAATATACATAACACACACCCCTAGGATACATACTTTCTCACTCCATTCTTAGTTTCAAGCAAAATCATTTCCCACCTCTATTTGATATCAGCAGGAAATTCCTGGTTCAGCTCTTTTATACAAAACTGTCAGAAGCCTGTAGACCTCCTTTCCTGTTCCATCTCTTTATAGACAGAAGAGTCAGCTTCAGGATGGTGACTTACTTGACATGGGGCTATTCTAGGATTTCAACCTAAGTCTCCAGTCTCTGTCCCTATTCTCTAAATTGTTTTCCCCCTTTCTGTCCAGACAGGCAGAAGGAAGGAAGGAAAAGGAGGAGGGAGGGAGGGAAGGAGGAAGAAAGGGAGGAAGAGAAGAAAGGAATAGAAAAGAAAGAGCTGTAGTCAAAAAGAGATGGAGAATATTAAGATCAATCCGGTCTTTAAAACTTTTCAAATCTTTTATTATGCTTCTCAAAATCATATTCTTTCACAAGGGGTTGTCAGTTGTGCATTTTCCAACTTACCCATGGAACATTTTTTCGGGGAACAAACAGGAACATCTCGTAGGATGGAGGTTCCTCAGGGCAAAGTTACTCCAGATACTAGGCTCCCAAGCTGTGTACTCTGTTCAGCTTCCTTTTTCTCTGTTTTAATTTCTCTTTCTCTCTTGTACAATGATTCCTAAACTTCCTTCTTCCCCTCCTTTCTTCTTTCCTTCCTTTCTTCCTTCTACACATCTGTCCTTCATTTCTTCCTCTTCCTTCCCTTCCTTTCCCTCCCTTCATTTTTCTTCCCCTCCTTTTCTACCTACTTAATGTCAGGCCTGTACTGGCTGCTGCAGAGACTGATCATTGAAACTAAGCCTACAACTTTGAAGAACTCATTGTGGTTTGCTTTCTAATGATGGGAGATAAAATGACACAGATGAACAAATATTGTCAGGAAGGGAATACTACCATTTAGAAGAATGAGGCAAGATGAGGGAATAAAGAGAAATGGGGTGCTATTTTGCAAAGGTGAGGAGAAAAAGGATAGGGTGACATTTAAGGAAGTGAGAGCCAGCCACATGATTTTATATGGGTAGTTCCTTTTAGGCTGAGGAAAGAGTGAATACGAAGGTAAGGGTGAGCTCAAGAAACACCACGGAGGGGAATGGTGTGGTTGGAGCAGAAAGATCAAGAAGGGAGAAGTTGGGAGATGGGCTCAAGGCGATGGCTGTGGCCACCGCCATGGGGGTCCTTAGAGGCCATGGAGGGAATTTTGCTTTGTCACTGCATAAGATAAAAAGCTACCGGGCAGTTTTAAGCAGAGGATTTCCTGCTCTGTCAGATTTTTAAACAGTTTGGTTGGGCTGCTTTCTCAGTGGGGAAGAGACCAGTGCGAAGTCTGGTAGAGAGGTCCCCTGAGAGACGACAGTGGTTCAGCCCAGGATGGTGGCAGCAGAGGTGGCAAGAAGTGATCTGATTCTGGATCTGTGTCAAAAGTACAGCGGACAGGATTTGTTGGTTATGATGCAGAGAGAAAGAGGAGATGAAGACAGCTCTGAGGATTGGCCTTGTGGCATGGGCTGCCATTTACTGAGACAAGGAGAGGGATATGCTTCTGCTCCCCTGGAACTTAATGTCTAGTTAGGGAGTCAGCATCTTTATAGTGCTTATATTTCTGTGGCTATAAAAGGAACACATCCTCCTGGTAAAAACAATTAAAATAATATAAAAATGCATACGGTAAAAAGTTACTTGACTGATTTCCTTCCCAAGAGGCAAATACTGTTCCAATCTCTTCCATATTTTTCCAGCCACAGTCTGAGAATATACACATGTGTATGGGTTTACATATTATATTCAGTTTTTTAATACAGTGGTCCAGACTAACCCTCTACCGCAGCCTCCTTTTTCCACTAAATACCTTAGAGATCAGACCACACCAGTACATATAGAAATACTTCATTTTCCTAGCAATGTAACAGTATATTCCATTCTATCACTATATTATGATGTGTTTAATTAATTCCCAATGAACATCATTAAGGTTGTTTCCAGTATTCTTAAATTACTAATGATGTGGTAATGAAAATGTCTTTGAACATACATATTATACACATGTGGAAGTAGATCTGTAGAATAAATACCTAGAAGTAGAATTTGTGGCTCAGAAGGGATGGCTACATTTAAATGTTGGTAGATAGGGCCACTGTGTGCATCAAAAGGGTTGTGCCAATTTATAGTCCCAGCAACAATACAAAGTGGTACCTGTCAGGGAGAAAGCCTTTATGATAGCAGTGATACTAATGGTGCCTTACACATATGCAGTGCTTTATAAATACCAAAATGGCTTGCTATCTATTATTTTATTTGGTCTCCAAAACAGTTCTAGGAAGTAGGTATTTTGTACATGAGGATGTAGAGCCTTGAGAGATTAATAATTTGTCCAGCTGCTAAGTAATGGATCTGGGATTTGAACCTGAGTCTCCAAGATGACAAAACCTGACTCCAAGTCAGCTTGCTTGAGGACTGCTTGAACCCAGGAGTGCAAGACTAGCCTGTACAACATGGCGAGACCCTGTTTCAAAAAATAAAACATTAGTCAGGTGTAGTGGTGCACACCTGTGGTCCTCAGCTACTTGGGAGACTGAGACAGGAGGTTTGTTTGGGCCCAGAAGGTCCACACTGCAGTGAGCCATGTTCGCACCACTGCAGTCCAGCCTGGGCAACAGAGTGAGACCCTGTTTCAAAAAAACGGGGAGCTTTTCCAAGCCCACACTTAGACGGCTGTCTCTCTTACAGAGCAGGCTCCCTGTTCCTGGAGGTACTCAAACATTAACTGAATAAGGCCTTGGCAAGAATGCTGTTTAGGGCTGTATAGCTCCAGAGTGGGGGTCGGACTAAATGACCTTCAAAGTCCCTTTTGGCCTTACAATTCCACAAACTTAAGCTAGCTCACCTCTCTGCCTTAATAGCCACATCGATAAAATGAAAATAATACCACCTGCCTCTAACTACATTGGAATGTCATAAAGGTAAATCAGATAGTACACCTGAAGCACTTAGAGCAATTTAGGAAAAATAAACTCTATAAATCCAGGTTAGGTTGGGGAAGAGGATGGCTGTGTCTACCTGACTTCCCCTAGGCCTTTATTTGGAATAGTTTCCTTAAGTGGATTTGTTTTCAATATAAATCCAAGTACACACACGTGCACACATGCAGAACTACTTTGTAAAATTCATGCACATCATGTTGAGATTCACAGATTGTATTATTTTATATTGGGTAAGGCTCCCCCTCATCTAACACCTAGCCTTGTCCGTAAACTCACCCTAAGCTTAGCCATCACAATACGTTTGTTTATTATCTCCTGTAAACTTCACAACAATCCTGCCAGTTATACACTGTTTATCACTTCCTTTTTCAGATGAAAACAGTTCCATAGAGCTCAAAAAGATTGTTTGTCCCTTAGGGTCACAAAAAATGTATAGGACAGAGCGGGGATAGGAACCCAGGTGGTCTGACATAGAGTCTATGCCCTTTCTTTTTCCAAGGCTTAGCTCAGGGTTTACTTCTGGACTCTGGAAAGTCATCCCTGACTGCCTCCGACCCCAGTCTGTGTTTGGAAGGCCTTTCACCTGTTTCACAGGCACCTGTTTACCTGTCCTATGATCCTGTATATGTGTATGTAGAAACTTACATGTCCATATGCTCCAGTAAGCTATGGAGTTCCTTGAAGATAGGGATGGTGGCTTCTTTATCTCTACATTCCCAGCTATTAACACAGGGCCTAAGCCATAGTGCTGGGGTAAAAAAGGAACTTCCAGTTTTTGAGTGTCTGTCTGTGTTAGGTGTATTATGACTGTCTTCTCCTTAACCGTCCCAACAGCAGGTGGTTTCACCACAGTTTCCCAGGGGAGGAAATGAAGACTCAGGGGGCATATTCCAGGGGCACATAGTGAATGGGAGGAGTCAGGATTCAAATTGAGGTCTGTCTTACTCCAAAGCCTGGGTTATTGCAAATATATTGTACCACCCCACCCCTATGAGGATAGCAGGAAGTATGAAACCCAATTTTTTTTTTTGGTTAATGCTATGATTTGGCTATAGTTTGTCCTGACAAAAACTCACATTGAAATGTGACCCCCAATGTGGTAGTACTGAGAAGTGGGTCCTAGTGGAGGTCTTTGTGTCATAGGGACAGATCCTCTCGTGTGGCTTAGTGCTTTTCTCTTTTTTTGTTTTTTTAAGACCGAGTCTCGCTCTGTTGCCCAGGCTGGAGTGCAGTGGTGTGATCTCGGCTCACTGCAAGCTCCGCCTCCAGGGTTCACGCCATTCTCCTGCCTCAGCCTCCCAAGTAGTTGGGACTACAGGTGCCCACCACCACGCCTGGCTCATTTGTTTGTATTTTTAGGAGAGACGAGTTTTCACCATGTTAGCCCGGATGGTCTCAATCTCCTGACCTTGTGATCTACCCGCCTCGGCCTCCCAAAGTGCTGGGATTATAGGCGTGAGCCACCATGCCTGGCTTATGTCTTAGTGCCTTTCTCATGGTAGTGAGTGAGTTCTCACTATGGCAAGACTGGATTAGTTCCTACAAGAGTGGGATGTTATACACGCAGGACACCTCTCAGGTATTTTCTCCTTGGAAATGTCCACTTCCATTTTGCCATGTTATGACACAGGATGAGAGCCCTTGCAAGAAGCTGCACCAGGCCCTTGACCTTTTTAGCTTGAAGAACCATGTGCTAAATAAACCTCTTTATAAAATACCCAATCTCAGATTTTCTGTTACAGCCAAAAAAAATGGACTAAGACAGTAAGAAAAGTTTTATTGGATTACAGCCATGTCTATTTGCTTATACATTGTCTATGGCTTCTTTTTTTATTTTAAGGACTTTATTCAGAAATTTTTACATAGTATACAGTTCACTCATTTAAAGGGTAAATCATATTTTTGTTTAATTAATTAATTAATTAATTTATTGAGATGGAGTCTCACTCTGTCGCCCCGGCTGGAGTGCAATGGTGCAATCTCAGCTCACTGCAACCTCTGCCTCCTAGGTTCAAAGGATTCTTCTCCCTCAGCCTCCCGTGTAGCTGGGATTACAGGCTCCCACCACCATGCCTGGCTAGGAAATCACATTTTTAGAAAATGATATCCCATTATTACAGGACAAGAGGTAGATGGGAGACTGCCTATTTACTGGTGTCTCAAAAATGAAGTAGCATCAATGTAAGCATGGGGAGTGCTGAAGAGGGGCGAAGGAGTTAAAAAGGGAAGGAAGAGGGTGGGCTCTTTACAGTTAACTCCTGCCTTTGCATTTTACTTTAAAGACTTTAAGGACAACAGCAAATGGGTTCCTGGAAGTATATGAATAGATTATTTTAGAGCATTCAATCCTTGCTCTTTGTAAAAGAAACTAGATGCAAATAATCCACCTGTCAAGGTACATGTCTCTTTAATGTGCTGAGGACGGGGGGAAAATGGGGAAAACAAAAATGCCAATGGCTATAGTAAAGGGAGAAGAAATGTTAGTAAAACATACTGTGCGAGTTCAAAGGAAGATGTGATTCTGGAAGTTTTCAAAGCCCTTTGCCTGGTTCTCTCACTTAACCTTCATTACAACAATGTGGGGCAGGATTATTCTCCCTACTTTACAGGTGAGGAACCTAAATGAGCCTTCCTTTTTCAAGATTATTAGACTCCAAGCCCACATCCTTAAAGTACAGTCGACTGACACCAGGGCTGTCTGGGATACTTTAGGAACACCTCAAGCCAAGACCTCCCTACACTGCAGAGAAGGAGTAAGGACCATGGCAAATGCCCTAGGTCCTCATATCTGACAATGGACCTAGAGGATATGCTTACTCATGGGGAGGGGAGGGGAACACGGGAGAGAAAAGTCAGGAGTAAGGCAGGCACATTTAGGAAAAAGTATAGAGAGTGGCCCCGCTGACAGGGGCCATTCCTTCTAGGTACAGCTAGGAGGCAGGAGAACATAGTGGTTAGAAATGTTCACATGGGGGCTGTGGAGTCACACAGCCCGAGTTCCAATTCTATTTCTCCCATTTACCTTCTGCATAACCTTAGGCGATTCATTAAACCTTTTTTTTTTTTTTGAGATGGAGTTTCGCTCTTGACACCCAGGCTGGAGTGCAATTGCATGATCTCGGCTCACTGCAACCTCTGCCTCCCAGGTTCAAGCAGTTCTCCTGCCTCAACCTCCTGAGTAGCTGGGATTACAGGCGTGCGTGACCATGCCTGGCTAATTTTTTTTGTATTATTAGTAGAGAAGGAGTATCAACATTTTGACCAGGCTGGTCTTGAACTCCTGACCTCAGGTGATCCACCCACCTTGGCCTCCCAAAGTGCTGGGGTTACAGGCGTGACCCACTGCGCCTGGCCTACTTAACCTGTTTAACATATCCGTGCCTCGGTTTCCTCAACTTTAAAATGGGACTAATTGTTTTCTCATAGGGTTATTTTGAGAACTCAACTAATTTTTATAAAGCTCTAAGAATAGTGCCTAGTATGTAGTGAGCACTCCAACCATGTTGGCTGCTGTTAATACACATTTAGAAATACTGTTGGAGCTAGAATTTGGAAAGATTGAAATGTCAAGCTATAAACTTATCTTTGATTCTGTTGCTCTTGGTTTTTGAACATGAAGAAATTGGAGTTTTGGGAAGGTTTGCCTGTGTTCAAATGGATTCAAGTAGTAGGAAAACTGGAGTCAAGAGACCAGTGAAGGCGCGGCTGCCAAGTTCTTTATGGTAATTTCATTGTCTGGGAGAGGGGAGGGCTGGCCGCTGCTGACTGCACAGGAGCTCTGTCAGTGCCTGTCGAATCGCCTGCTCTGAGGTGGTGGTTTGGCTATTACAGCCCAGATTTCACTGTCAGGGATCACTTTTGCCTATTACTTTATAGGAAATAGGGATCATTTTCTTTCACCCACCAGGGAGAGTGACTGTCTTTATGAAACACCTTGGTAAAGAGGAAGAAGACCCGGGGTCTTGGCACAGAGTCCAGTTCAAGAACTGGCAGCAGGCTGGAAGCAGCAATGCCAACCAACAGCCAGGTGGAGTTGGGCCCTATTTTAAGGACATTGGAGCATTCCCCTAAAATTCTTCTCCTTGGAGATGACCTAACAGAGTGCCATCATGCTGTTTCTGGTTGATGGCAGGCTTGGCTGCAAAGAGAGCTCTTCCCAAGATGAACTTTTGCCATACTGTGACATTCCCTCTTTCTCCCATGACAGTTGCACAGTCTATTGGGAACTGGACTGAAGGGGCTCTGAGCTGATGGGCTGTTTGGGCCCCTTTCCCCCTGTACGTCACACATGTATCCAAGCCTTTCATATACTGTGCATGGGCTCTCTTTGACTTTGCCTCTCTATTCTGAGTGGGGCTTTGTCTAAATGTGGTGCCCGATAACTTCAAGGGATCAAGTGCTTTTGAGAAATGTTTCTCCTAAGAAGATGAGCTGGGGGGAATTGAAAGCAAGTCTGCCAGCTTTGATGTCTTAAGTATGAAATTTCAATGGCTTACCAGCTGCCAAACTCTGATTTTAGTGTGGCCGGGGTAAGATTTAAGGAAATGATCACATCCCGTGTCCCACGGGAGACAAGTAATGATGGAGGAACAGCCCAAGGAACCCAGGACAGGAGAGGTTGGAGATTCTGACCAGGGGTTTTCAACTGGCCTAGGTGATCTAGGAAATATCTCTTTCTCTATGTATTTTTAAAGATAATTTGGTTTGGTTATTTTTCATTATAAAATACATGCTTATTATCAGAAATTCAGAAAATATGAAAAATCAGAAAGAGAAAAACAAAGTAATAGTTTTGCCATTCCATTCTCCAAAGAAACACAATTCCTTCCAGCTCTTTTTTTCCTTCCAGGGTATTTCCTTCCAGTTCTTTTTTTTTATGATTTAAAGAATAATTGTTTGTCTATTTACCTTCCTACATATCTTCTTATCTATTTGTCTCATTTAGTTCTATGATGGCCTTTGCTTTGGCTTTTTGGTTGATTGGTTTTATTTTTATTTTGTTCAGCTAGTATAGTAAGATACATTTTTCAAGTTACTGCAGATTTCTGCAATTTTCATACTAGACCAGGGATTCCTAAGAGTTAGGGTGCATAAAATCACCTTAAGAACATATGAAAATTCTGAGGTGGTGCCTGGGACTCTGCTTTTTGGCAATTTTGAGGCATGCAGTTCATAGACCATACTTTGGGAATCATTTATG
Organism: Trachypithecus francoisi; assembly: GCF_009764315.1. NCBI lineage: Eukaryota > Metazoa > Chordata > Mammalia > Primates > Cercopithecidae > Trachypithecus > Trachypithecus francoisi. The sequence continues at coordinate 19,458,396 of NW_022681457.1, read as the reverse complement.
TCAGGCTAAATATAATGTTTATATGATCCATGGAGTAGATTTTCTTACAAATTCACCCATTTCTGTTATACAAGATATGTAGGTTATTTACAGTCATTCATTAAGTATAAACAATGTTACAATGAACATTTTCAGTTATTCATCTGTTCATTCATTCAACAGATGTTTTTGAGCACTTGCTTAAGGTAAGCCTTTTTTCCAGGTGTTGGAAAGGTCAGTGACAAGACAGACCAGTTCCTGCTTTTGCTTAATGGAGAGAAAGACAAACGGGATCACAAAATTAGATTGTTGCAAATGGTGGTGAATGCTGTGAAGGAAAGTTTCAGACGGCTATGAGGGAGGCAAATAATTTAGATTCAGAAAGCCTCCGTGAGTAAGTGACATATAGGTGAAGCTTGAAGGAAGAATAGGAGTTAGCAGACATCACTTTTAAGATTTGCAGAAGTGGAATTATTGGATTAAAGGGTATGAACTTTTAAAACAACCTTCTTAATCTCCCCTCCCCCTCAGGCTTTAGTGTCCACGTTCAAATGTGCAGGATGTATATCAGTCAGGGTCCAGTTGGGAAAAGACAAACCACATTTGGTATTTCACATGGAGGGGGTTTAATACAGGAGATTAGTTATAAAATAGTTTGATGGGTTGAAACAGCAAATGGGAAAGGTGAAATGAAGCAGAGATTAGTAAGTGCAGGAAGCTCCCCACCTAGTACTGAAGGAATAAGGAAAGCTATGGTGTATCTAGAGCCCACCAGTCCTAGATAAGGAGACAGGTTTAAGGATGTCTCCTTTCTCTGTGTGCTGGCCATCTGCCTGTTTATTCTCAGGTCCCATTTCTGCCTGTCTCTGCCTGAGACACCAAAACCTGCATTTCCCATATTCTCTTGCATGGTGGCTTTTTCTTAGGCTTTGTTGATAGGGAGATTTGCTTTGCTAAGCTGCACTACTGAGGGACTTTGGATGTTGACCTGCCTGTGCTGGAATCAGCAAGAAGGGACTGCGAAGGATGATGTTGGAGTCAGAGAACAGGCACTGCACGGCTTGTGCTGAGACCTCCAGGGTGCTGGGCTGTGAGCCATGACGTCTGAGGAGTACTGGTGGCTGGTGATGAGAATGCTGAGTGGACTCTGTATGACTGATGCTAAGGTCCAATGGGGTGTCACTTGGCTGATGCTGAGATTGGGAGTGGCTGGTAAGCTCTGGGCCTGGGATCAAGGAAGAGGCCCGAGATCAAGGAAGAGGGGGAAACTGCCAAATGATGCTAGAGGTCCTAGCTGTCCTCTGCTGCTGGAAGGACACTGTGAAGAAATACAGGACCTGAAAACAGGAAATCCCTTCCTTTGGCCTTCCCAGATCTCCCTATCAACAAAGCCTAAGAAAAAGCCACCATGCAAGAGAATATGGGAAATGCAGGTTTTGGTGTCTCAGGCAGAGACAGGCAGAAATGGGACCTGAGAATAAACAGGCAGATGGCCAGCACACAGAGAAAGGAGACATCCTTAAACCTGTCTCCTGTCCTCTCCCGCCTTTGCACTGCGCCTGGAGGAATTAGACCTGCTCAGTGGTTATCCATTCCGTGGCTCTACTTATCTTCATAAAATTCTTTTTTTCCCTAAATGTCTTTGTGCTTAAGCCTAATTCTGAATTATCAAAGTCAACACAAAATATCTATTGTGTGGATGGATGACAGATGGATGAATGATGAACGAATGAATCATAGCTGCTCCTACATATTGCTAAGTGTCTGGTACTGTTTTACATTCCCTCTTTCATTTAAGCCTCACATCTGCCCCTATAGGTAGGCAGTGTCATTCCTGTTTGATGACGAGACTGTAGCTCAAAGGGTTGAAGTGGCTTACTCACCATCACCCACCTCCTAATTAATGAGGAGATCCGAACCCAGGTCTGTTGTCCTTCATTCCTGCTACACCTCTAGAAACATCAATAATGTAGGCCAATATTTAAAGGCCATTCTTGAGAGATTCTTAGAGGCAGGTGGGAAGTGGCTTAGCTGAACATAGATGAGCATCTATTAGGGTATATTGGTAATAACTTGGAAATGAACTGACCCTGGAAGTCCCGTGGAAATGACAGCCTTGCCATTCCAGGCCACGACGTGGCTCCAGGCTCCTGTCTAAAAACTCTCCCCTGACCTTTTCCTAACACTTGGCATTTTAGTGTTCCGTTGATTACAGATCACTTACATGCAGCACACAGTTGACTGTTTGTTAAAATAGAAAGTGGAAAAAAAAATAGAAAAGAAAGTACATGCTTGCCAGAGCGGTGCTGTGGAACGGCTGTTCCCAAGGTATTCATCTCAGTACGTCTAAACACCTATAATTAAACTAGCTTTGGAGCCATGCCTCTTGGAGAGGGTGAAAGAATCAGTTCTGCAGTATTTGGATCTTGCTCTTTGTATACACTGCTCAGCAGTGAAGATGTTCAAAAAGGACCAGATGCTATGGCTCAAGAATGCAATTACCCACCTATCAGGGGTGTATGGATGATGGTCTGATCTTGGGGACATCCAAGCCCAGGGGAGCAGAAGGAAACAGACAAGTGATGAATATGCTGGCCTCTGGTCCTCTGTGCCTGTATCCCAATCTCATTTCCTTGCTGGGGATTTTATTTTCGTAGCTCTGATGAATGAACGCTGGGTTGCTTTGTGTTAAACAGCTAATTAATGGGAACTCAAGTCAGCTATCCTATTTATGAGACTCTGTAGCAGGCAGAGACACTTCACTCATCTGGAAAAAATAAGTTGGGATCAAGCCGCATCTTCTATATAAATATGTGAGTGCTGCTGTCAGACGCCAGTACCAGTCAGCACTGTCTGGCTTAACATGAATCACTGAAATGACCCGGACCTTCAGTCTGAGTTGATTGTAGCTAATGCATGCCATATAATCTCATATGCTCAGAATGTCTTGTGAACCAAGCATGCTATCAAGATACAGTTTTAATTAACATTTGCTTTTTAGATAATATACGCAATTTATTTTGGCAAGAGTTCATTGAAAGTAAAATCTACATAATTAAGATACTAAACCTGCTTTTTTTTTTTTCTTTGCAGCATTTTTTGCTAAATGGCACAGAATCAGCAACGCTTATTACCCAGTAGATAGCTGTAATGGGCAATCACAATTCATAGTTTCTTTCTTTATTAAAAATTGTTTCTCTAACTAGAGGATACAAAGTCATATAGTTGATTCTGTTTACTTTTTAAATTCAGGGGTATTAGGTCTTTTTCTAAGTTCAATTTCATTAAAAATAAAATAAAGAAAGCACATTCATGCCTCTCTTGCACAGAAATCTGCTATAAAATTATAGCTTATTTTAGAAAGTAATATTATTTTTGAGCTTATTTCACTAAGTTTTTCACTACAAAGGATGATGTAACTCTGGGGCATGATCAGTTGGGAATGGGCATGCTAGGAGAGACCTTAAAGATCAATCAAGTGATTCCTCACTTTATGAAGAAGGTCACTGAGTCTCAGAGTGGAAGTGTGACTCACCCATGTTCATACAACACACTGGAGCCTGAACCAAGACTAGAACCCACAACCCTTAACAAGCCATGCTTGTTTTATGCTATTCTAGCTGCTGTTGCTATGTACTATTCTATCATGGCCACCAGAGGTATCTGGTGCTTTTTGAGAAACATCTGCCCACTACCCTAAAGGAGCCTCCTCCACTCTCTTTGATGATGTCTTGTAAGCTTGGAAATGCCTCTGTATCATGTAAAATAGGCATTTCTTTTTTTTTTTTTTAAAGGAAAATAGACCTGGTTCCCAAGACACTTCCTTTAAAGTGAAGAGCAGTGCAATGGCTGAATCCCAATTGCTTTGTTCTTTGTGATAATTCCTATAATTGGGTCAGAGGGCTAATGACTTGGCTTCACAAATCTGAGCCATATGCCTCCATGATTTGCAGCCAGCTGACTGCTGTTCACCATGGAAGCCCAGGACCTCAGCTGAGAAAAGCAGCAGCCAGACCAGAGCTGGGAGCAGGAAGCAGAACGGACCCTGGTTATGAGGCCATTTTATAGATCTTCCCTCCACCCCTTCCAATCTGCCTGGTTTCTGAGCTGCCAAGTTCTTCCTAGACAGGCCCTTGACAGGGGCCTTTCCTGAGGACTCTGACTGTGCTTGGAATATGGTAGGCAGGATTGTGCCTGTGTCAGTCTCTTCACTCAGATCTACAGTAAGCCGCTAATTAGTGTCAGTAATTGCTGGAGGACAGGATAGCTGGCTGCCCATCAGGATGCGGGAGGAGGGGTTGCTAGTGCTCTCCCTCATTTCCTCCCTCCCTGGCTCCCTTCTCTCTAGCGTTAAGCAATAAATCTATATTGGTTAAATCGGCTGTTGGGCTGCTTGTTGAAAAGGACATCAGTGGAGTCCTGTCAGGTTAATGGGTTTAGCTAATGTATGGGCACAAGGATGAGTAACCCCGATCAGGCATCATAGCCAAAGGCAGGAGGGTGGAGGTCTCCGAGAGTCATCAGAGCAGAGGACTGAAAGATACACTTCTGGGGACCTGGGCCCTGGGCTGCTAAGAGGGAAGTTTCAATAAATCTGTTTTGGGGAGCAATTCTGTTAAAAGAAGGAGAAAATAGTCATGCTCTGCACAATGATGTTTCAGGCAATGACGGATTGCATATAGGACAGTTGTCCCATAAGATTATAACAGAGCATATATACTTGATATATGACACTTGATGTTATTATTGCAGATCAAGTAGGGGAAAGGACTGACATTCAGTAATGGTGCTGGGTAATTTGGTTTCCATGTGAAATAAATATATGTGTGTGTATATGTGTATATATATGTGTGTATATGCACACATATATATATATACACACACATACCTTCTAGGTTTATGTAGTACTTTCTGATGTTTGCACAATGACAAAATCACCTACAACGCATTTCTCAGAGCATGTATCCCCATCGTTAAGCGACGCATGATTTTAATCTGTGAGCCACATGCCAACAGATGGTGGGGAGGATAGAGGGCTCAGACTTCACACAGACTGGACTATACTACTGATGCTACCAACCAATTGCTGTAACCTGGGGCAGGGGATTAACTTCTCTTAGCTTCAGATTTCTCATCACTACCATGAGGCGAGAAAGAGCATCTATCTCGTAGGGTCATTGAGAGCTAATGCATATACATTGCTTAGTATATAATCGCTGTTCTTAAGTAGGAGCACTTATTACGTACTATGAATTAGGTTAAAATATGTAACACACCAGGCATTTGGGTGCTTGTGTGCTAGTGAATTTCAGTGTAATTTCATACAGACCCTGGAGCATCTTTATAGTCAGGTCAGGAGACCTAATGGTTTCTGGTTACTACATGGTCAGTTCTCTCTTTACCACCCCTCTCCCGCCTTTTTGGCATGTGAGAAAGATGTGAATGAATCACGGCCAACAGATTCCTGTGCTGTGTGTAGCCTCCTCTGTAGGTGCACCGTGCCTGAGTGCTTGGGGTAGCGGTACTGAGGGCACCAAGAGCCCTGCTTATGTCCTGATAAAGCGTTTTAAGATATATTGCAAGTCCTCAATAATTTGGACACAGAATAACTAATTATATGAAGCAGTTGTGTTTTTGCTTAATTGGCATGTGACATAATTATAAAACAATGTTATTAATGTGTATAAGTGTTTTTACATTCAATTCCTTGAAGCTAGGTGCTTTTGTTGCTTATAATGTTCATTTGCTTAGCAAACCTATCTATCTATCTATGCTTATCATATTCTTATTTTTATGTGTGTTTGCTAAGAAAATGTGTATTGCCTATGTGCATACACGTCTGTTCATTTATTCATTCCACAAGTATTTATTGAGCACCAAGAGAAGTGCAGACTTTTAGAACGAGAAGGGACTTAGGCAGTCATTCTATTCAGAGCTCTGAATTTAGGGAAGAGGAACCTGGGATCTTAACATAACAAGGCTCTCTCTCCTCCCAGGTACCCTCTTCCCTCAACTTCACTTAGATTCCATGGTCCCTCAATAAAATTACTGTAATAATGGGCCTCAATAGCTTTCCCTTTCACCTTCCATCCTGCTAGGCTGGCCAGACCACAATTCTGGGGAGCCTCACTGTGCCCCTCTGCCTGACACCAGAGAAGCTGCCTTTTATGGGATAAAAGCCCACAGTTGGGCAGCCTGATTGTATCTCATGACCACACACCTTCATCTCAGAGCGTATGGCAGAGTGGTTAAGAGCTAAGCCATATTGTCTGGGTGTATAGTGGTTCTATCATGTTCTAGCTGTGGGACCATAGGCAAGTTACTTCACTTCTCAGTGCTTTATTTTCCTCATGTTCAATGAAGGTAATAGTTTTTATCTCATAGGGATGTTTTGAGGATTAAATAATTCAAAATATATCAAGCATTTAGAGCAGTGCCTGATGCTATACAGGTATTGGTTCATTATGGTTATCATACACTCTTCAGTGCTAAGCAAACTCTTCTACATACACAATGGCTGCTGGGGCTCCAGCCATCCAAGTCACATTCCAGGAAGCAGGAATGGCAAAGGGGCTTCTGCTTTTTAAGAATCCTTTCCAGAAGTTTCTCAATACTTCAATTAGGAGAACCTGGTTTCATGGACATACTTAACTTTAAGAAAGACAGAAATGAGATCACTATTTCAAGTAGTATTGTGCCCCAGTTGAGATACTGTTACTGAGGAAGAAGGAAGAATGGGATGTTTTCAGGCAATGGCAGACTCTGTTACAAACTTTGGCTAAATGTAATGAGTTCTCTGTATTCCTGTCACCGAACTGACCAGGGGCATTTATCCTACTCCTTTACATTTTTCTGCCTGTTTTGATCTCTCTAATACCTTAGCCTCCAGGTTTTCCTCCTACTTCCCTGGCCACTGTCTTTTCATGTCTTTTGCTAGTTTCTCTTCTTCTTCTCAATCTCTGTATGTTAGTGAGCCCCAGTGTTAATACTGAATCTTCCACTTTTCTCCACCTACACCCACTTCATGGTGGTGAATACCCTACACATGCTGGTGCCTTCAAAGTTTACATCTGTAGCCCAGACTTCTTCCCTGAGCTTCAGACTCATACCTACTTATCTCCATCTTGAAATGTACAGTTCTGAAATATAGCTCTTGATTTTCCACCAAACATGTTTCTCTACTACCTGTCCCCATCTTGGCACATTAACACACCACCAATCCACTTGAAGTCAAATATTTAGAAGCCATCCTCGATGCTTCCTTATCATTCAGCCCCTCACTCCATTACAACTTCCAAATGATTCTCAAATCTGTCCACATCTTTCCCCTCGGCAGGCACTGCTCTAGTCCAAACCAGCAATCTTCCTCACCTTAACTGCTGTGATACTTTGCGTTAAACTCCTTGCATTAAACCCCTCTACTGTTCTACAGAAAAAAGCAGGGAAGGAGGAAGACTTTCACACTTTATTCTGTAGCAAAGCAGAAGAGTTTAATGCAAGGACTCTAGACCAGACTGTGTGGGTCCAAATCTTAGCCTCAACACCTACTAGCTGTGTGACTTGGGCAAGTTTCTTTGCCTCAGTTTCTTCATCCATAAACTGAACATAATAGTGGTACCTATTTTGTATGGTTATTGTGAGCATTAAGTAAGTTAATATACCTACACACTTACAGCAATGCCTAGTATATAGTAAGTACAATCAATAAATGTTAGCTATTATCATTAGCTATTATTACCATACATTTTTCATGGAGCAGTTGGAATAATCTTTTAAAAACATAAATTCAGTTCTATCATTCTTGTGCTTAAGATTCTCCGTGAGTTCCCATTGATGTTACAATGAAATTCTAACAGATTACAATGACTAAAGGCTCTACATTTCCTAGCCCTTGACTGCTCCCGTCCTTACAGCTTTCTGCCCATCACTCACCATCCTTAAGCTGTGCTGGTTTTATTTTAGATCCTTTAACAGTTCAAGCTTTTCACTTCCTTTGGGGGCTCTGCCCTTGTTCTTCCCTCTGCCTGGCATGCTCTGCTTTCACTCCAGCTATTCATAGGACTAGTTTCTTCCCATTTTTTAGGTCTTAGTTCAATTATCTCCTGCTCCAAAAGGCCCCCTCTGACGATGTACCTCAAGGGGCAGCCTTGTGCTGATTATTCTTCCTCTTTATTTTCCATGGTATTTATCACCATTTTCAGTTTTCTTGTTGGTTTGTTTGCTTAGTCTATAGTCTGTCTCTCTGTGCTTTGATATGTGAGAATACAGTCCTCACTTATTCTCACATATAAGTATAGTCGCAGATACTAGGACCTTAAACAATAGTGGGAAATAGATGCTCACAAACCAGCTGGTGAATGAAAGACCCTCAAGCAAGATTTTGAAGAATAAATAGGAATTTTCCAGACACTCGAGGAGAGGCAAAGATTTGATGCAAAGGAAACATCATTTGGCAATGCATGCAGATCTGAAACACCATAGTGCCCAGCTACTAAAAGCATGGTATGTCCCTGATAACCAACAGCATCAGCCTTACCTAGGAACTTGTTAGGAATGCAGAATCTCAGGCTGAGGCCTGTGATCCACCAAATCGGAATCTGCATTTTAAGAAGACTTCCAGGTGATTCCTTTGAGAAACAGTGGGGTTGTACATTTGGAGAACTAGAAATAACCATAATTGCCAGAGCATGAAGTACAAAGGAAGATGTATGAATTTGAATGTAAATTCAGCTACATGTGACAGACCCAAAATAATAGTGGTTTAACAAGATCAGATATGTTTATTTGCATTTTATGTAAAGTCCAAGCTAATATGGCTGCTTTTTGGTTAAGTTTATTAGAGGCCTGGCACATTCTAAGTAGACTGTAAAGATAAATTCTCCTCCCCTGTCCTCTGGTAAAGATCTTCTAAGATTTAGAGCTGCTACTTTGTGCTTGGTTGATACCATACTTCTGAGCTGTATTCCACAATAACCAGTGAGCACCCACAACCTGCTGGGAGCTGAGGACTCAGCAACAAGGGAGATATGACATCATCCCTCAAGTTGCTCAGCCTCTGGTGTGAAGACAAGCATGGAAATATTCAATTGGGATATAGTTTCTGATTCCTCCTTGTGACTTTTCATGTCTCGGGAATATCGAGAATAAAGGTCAGCAGGGTAAATGGGAGGGCTCCAGAAATGAGGCCTCATGTGACTGAGGGTGGGGAGAAAGAGGGTGGAAGGGAGCACAGAAGACTCCAGTTTTTTCCTCCAGTGTTTGATGAATACTCAACCAAAAGAATAAGGACAGCAATGAATTAAAACACATTGAATAACACAAAAAGGAATCTACATGTCTAGAGTGATACTAAAAATTGAAAAGGGAGAGGGAAAGCTCTTTTTAGAAGAGCTTAGAAGCCAACTAACTTAGAGGAATGGTAGAATTAGAAAACTACTATGTTGAAACCATGGTTACAATAACTGAATTGGGTAAGTATTAACAACCGATGCTGATAGGGTTTGGCTGTGTCCCCACCCAAATCTTATCTTGAATTGTAGCTCCCATAATTCCCATGTGTCATGGGAGGGACACGGCAGGAGGTAATTGAATCATGGGGATTGGTCTTTCCTGTGATGTTCTCATGATAGTGAATAAGTCTCATGAGATCTGATGGTTTTATAAAGGGGAGTTCCCCTGCACACCTTCTTTCCTGCCTGCCATCATGGAAGATGGGCCTTTGCTTCTCCTTTGCCTTCTGCCATGATTTTGAGGCCTCCCCAACCATGTGGAATGGTGAGTCCATTAAACCTCTTTCCTTTATAAATTTCCCAGTCTCGGGTATGTCTTTCTTAGGAGTGTGAGAGTGGACTAACACAGATGCTTACATTATTGTATTAAAAGTTGTTTGGGAAAAGTATATTCATATGGCCTTAAATACAGTCTCAAATAGCACTCCACAGAAAACTGATGATTATACCGGGAAAAGTTGCCTTTACAATGAAGAAATCTGACGAACACCAGATGATAAATTTAGTGTCATCAGTGACGGGGCTAACTGAAATCATGTCACTCAAATCGAGGGTTATTCTGTAAAACAGCTGGCTTAGACTACTCAAAACTGTATGTGTCCTGGAAAAAAAAAATGCAAGGACCAGCTTCACATTAAAAACTAACAAGAAATGACAATTAAATGCAAAACATGGTCCTTGATTGGATCCTAAATGGGAAAGATGCTGAAAGGACATTATTGAGACAATTAGGGACATCTGAATATGGACTGTATGTTAGGTAGTAATTCTTTAATGTACCAAGTGAGATCATAGTACTGTGGTTACCCAGAAAAATGCCCTTATTCTTAGAAGATACATGCAAAAGAATTTTGGGGTAAATAGGATAACAATATTGCCAAGTTATTCTCCAGTAGTTTCCGAAAAAATATATATAGAAAAGGTATATAGAGAAAAAGATAAGACACGTGGCAATTGTTAACATTTGGTGAATCTAGTAAAGAGCACTCAAGTATTCTTTGTGCTGTAATTAAAGCTCTTCAATAGTTTCTTTCTCTCTCTCTCTCTCTCTCTCTCTCTCCTCTCTCTCTCTCTCTCTCTCTCTTTCTTTTTTGAGACAGGATTTCATTCCTTCAGTCAGGCTGGAGACCAGTGGTGTCATCTTGGCTCACTGTAACCTCCACCTCCTGAACTCAAGTGATCCTCCCGCCTCAGCCTCCCAAATAGCTGGGACCACACAGATGTGCACTACCATGCTCAGCTAATTTCGTATTTTTTTGTAGAGATGGAGTTTTGCCATGTTGCCCAAGTTGAGTTTCTTTTTTTTTTTTTTTTTTTTTTTAATACAAAGAATGTTTTACTAGCTCTGGTAGCAGACCCTGTAAGACCAAGTTCAGAATACACAATGAGTTCTCCAATCTCACTTCATTTGGGATTTGCAGTGGAATTGGCTGTGAGCAGAAGGAATGGTAGAGCTGAGGTTCTGCAGGCTCAGATTCAGCCACTGTCTGAACCTTACATCATCTGCCTTCTCTTTGCAGTGTCTGAACGAACAAGCCATGAATTCGGTGCCTGACAGACTGGGAAGCACTGGGGAGTAAAGTCTGCTTTCCTTTTAAACACAAAATCAGACTTAAAGCCACTTCTGGTATCTAGGCCCCTTTTCTGCTGGCCAGGGAGGTTCTGGGAAAAGAAAGGCCAGCAGCAGGTCATCAGGATGGGTTGGGGTCCTGAGGTATTTATTTGGAGAGGTGAGAGGGGGTGTTATTAGTGTAGGGGGTGAAGTAGAAATGAGATGAAATTATAATTGTGAGAGTTGGAGAAGAGTAAATTTCAAACAACATTTTTAGTCACAGATGGTTGAAGAGAAATACAGAGACAGGCCCCAGCACCTCGTCTTCCTAACTGATTGCAGGGAGTGGGAGCTTGCTAATGAACACATTGATTTCCCAGCTCCTCAGAACAATAGCAAATGCTTTCTGCAGTTATTAATTGGGAACCCGCAGCAGGTGTGGGGGATGGAAGGTGCTCATGATTCTAAGTTTATCTTTAGGGGTTAGGCCAATATAAAGAGAATGTAAAAAGCAAGAAGGAAGGTCATTTAATAGCATAGTAGGAGAGCTAGACAGACTTGCTCCAACTCTCAGCCTTGCTACTGAACAGCTTTGTTTTCAGCAGGTTTTTCTTTAAACCTTTGTTTTCCTCTTTGGTAAAAATTAAGAATAATTTTTCCTTCATGTGGCTAGCATGAGAACTAAGTGACATAGTTAACATATGTAAAAGTACTTCATAAGCGTTCTTGCACCATACGTTATTTTTCTTCCAGAAAAACTTATCCAAGGAGAATTTATGAAGCACCTACTCTGTTCCAGGCTCTGTAGTATGTTTGAGGAATATGGCAGTGAACTGGAAAATATAGTCCCTGCCCTCATAGAATCAATAATCTAGCAAGAAAGAACATTCACCAAGTAATTACAAATGGATAGAGATGTACTGGCTGCTATTAGAAGCATGAAACAGGCAGAGCTGGGAAGGCAGAGACGGCCTGAAGGAAGTAATGATCATCAAGGGGACCCATCATAAACAGAAATACTACTATGCTCCCCTACATAGTGGGGTCAAAGACATAAATGCTGACCCTGGTTGGCCACATGGACAAAGGTCTAAAAACTTGTGAAGGATGGACTGACTTCTATTTCCCCAGTTGAGGAAAGAGTAGCCAGTGTGTCCTTAGAATGACCCCTATACTCTTGCTTGCTCAGGTAGCCTAGCCTTGAGCTAGTCAGCCATCAGGGCTGCAAGGCCTCTGCCATGCAAACTCCCTGCGGACTGGCTGGCATCCTAGACCAGGGTATTCCTCATTCTCATTAGGCTGACTCTCTAATAACGAAGCTCATTTCCCCAAAGTGGTCAGGTAATTCTTGCTTTCTCCCAAATAAAGAAGTCAGCAGGGGACAGGGTCTCTCTCCTGGATCAACCCAGTAGCCCACAGTGTGCGCAGTCTTGCTAACCCCCAAGAACACCTCTCTCCACGAGAGACTGTCCATTCCACTATCCCAGTGCCTGCAATTTTCCCCTAATAACAATGCTGTGAGACTGTCCCCAATAGTACTTGGGGTGTTCACCCTCAATCCTAGTCCCTTTTTATAAAACATCCCCTTTTATAAAACTACCCCTGAAAAATAGGACTTTTGGCCTTGGCACCCTGGCTCTCATACCTGGAATCTCAACTCTTTGGGAGGCCGAAGTGGGAAGACTGCTTGAGCCTAGAAGTCAGAGGCTACAGTTAACTGTGATCACCCACTGCATTCCAGCCTGAGTGACAAAGTGAGACCCTGTCTGTAAAAAATAAAAAAGAAAGAAAAAGAAAAAGATAAACAGAACTTCTGGCAGGGAGACGAGGTTTGTGTTCAATTCCATTGAGCATGAATTTCCTGAGCAGCCGCTGAGAGGTAAGTTCAGTGCTGGGCCTGGAGCATTCCGAGGTAAACGTACCTCTAGTCTAATGCGGGAGCTGGATCTTGACATAAATGCTATGCATTGTGCAAGGTTAAAAGAAAGGTGAATGAAAGTATCACGAGGCTTCTAAAGTACCTTGTGTGTGTGTCTGTGTGTGTGTGTGTCTACCATTCACTCCTTGGGTAGCTTTGTGGCAAACAAGGAATCCTTGTTGTTTGACGGAGTCTGACTTTCTCCGTGAGTGTTGGCGGAGGTGATGGTCCGTGCATGTTTGTGGTCTCAGGGTAGGGCGTAGGAGTTGGGGTGGAACAAGTTGAATCCAGTGATACCTAAGATATCTTCAACTGCTTTGACCTTTATTCTGTTAAACTTCTGTGTGCCCTAATTATTTACTAGTGTATAAAATGGGTAGAATCATTCTTTGTGGTTTTAGAGACAGAGTACCTGAACAGGACATAATGAGAGAATTTTCTGAGGGCTTCCACATCTAACAATGGTATCAGATCACACACTTTTCATTTTGCCTCCAGGATCTAAAGCACTTACCATCCCTGTTGGTTTAGAACTGTAAGCTTCACACATAGATGAAATTATGAGACAGCTTCTATTTCACAAGGAAATTTTTTTTAAATCATCTGCTCTCTATTCAAACTTCACAAAAGAAAAAAAGAAAGAAAACTCACACGTTTGCAAGAAACTGCTGCTGTTTTTGAATATCTCCCATAAGCAGGAGAATCTGGTTTTGAAAAAGTTGAATTTTCTACATATGAAAAAACACATTTATCGATGATACAGATGAACTAAAATTATAAAGTAAATGTTCTTTAGGTTTAAAAAAAAAAAAAAGCTGCATTCTTATTCTCAGTCTCTGGAACAAACCAATCCCTACCCACATCGCATCATTACCCCTACCTTACCCCTACATGGCAAGGAATATGGAGGAAAAGATTGAATTTGTTTCCTGATTTAGTACCTGTGTGTGTGTGCGCACACGCACACACGCGCACACACACACACACACACACACACACACAATGTAGATACATGCCAGAGATATCAAAGATCAGCTGGTTATATGTCCTAGCACTTTATGAGTCTTAATTCATTTAATCCCACCACAATCCTATTAGCCTAGTGACTATGATTATCCTTTTTTAAACCAAGTGGGGGCAGAGAGGTCAAGTAATTCACCAGGGATCATAGGCTGAGAAGCGATGTGCTGGGGTTGGAACCCAGGCAACAGAGCTTTGGTGACTGTGGACTTAACCACTATATTTGCTCCCTGACATTTTTTGTATTAAGTTCCCTTGGTCCAAAGTCTTCCATGTTTGGTATAAAATCTTCATCAAAACTTCATCAAAAAGTTGCCTGCTGTGGACATGGGACCTCACTATTATTTCCTACAACTTCATGTGGATCTGTATTTATCTCAATAAAAATGTCAACCAAAAAAGTTGACTAGCATGACGCATGTCTACAAACAGTTTTCTCAAGTAAAGTGAATTAAAAATTTAAGATATACACAACTAATTTTAGAGATAAAATCACTTTGCAAATGTAAAGAAATATGGAAAAATCCCAGCCATTGGTAGTAGTAGACTCAAAAATGAGGTAGGTCAAAGTCCCAGTCACCGTCTGTCTGGGGGAAACCCCTTAACTTGTCTGAGTCTCAGTTACCTAAATACATAAAATGGGATAGTGATACCTACTTCATTGCATTGTTAGGAAAAGGCAGGTTTGTTAGAGTCCAAAGGTACTCTGAGCCTCCCTGTGTCACCCTGAGTAGAGGGGCAGTAGGGACCAGCTGCAGGGGAGAGACTACTGGGGTTTGCCTGTCATCTGCTGCCAGTTACCTCTTCAGCCCCTTTCTTCTACCAGTTTCCCTGGAACCCATTCCTTCCTGCAGGACCCGCTCTCAGAATGTCATGTCAACTTCATGGGGACCGAAACATCTGCTCTTTTCAGTTCAACATGCTTCGCTTTCCCTTCCCAGATAAACTGGATTCACATTATCTCAGTTTAAATCCCGGTTTTGCTGTGTAGCTGCTGGCAAGCCACTTCCCCAGCTGGGTCTAAGCTTTCCCATCTGTAACGTGAAGTGGTTGCATTGTGACTACAAGGTGTCCAAAGCTCCTCCTCCTCTAATGTTCCTGCATTCCCTACAAGGAGTGAGAAATGCCTACTCTTCCATCCATCTTTGTGTCATCCCAAGCTGCATTTCCTTGCCATTTTCCTATCCCTTCAAAAATATTGGCCTCGGGCGATAGGAGTGATACAATTTTAAGGCTGTTGTATTAGGGAAAAGGTATGAGCTGGGCAGCCCAACCTTAGCATGTATGAGGTCTCCATTATGAAGGCATGAAGCAGCCTCTAACCAAGGGAATTGAGAAGATGTGCTAATTGGAAAGACTCAGTGTTGCTAAACTGAAAATTTTGTGAAATCAATTGAGAGAAAAATCAATATGGGAATTTTTTTTCCACAATGAGAAGACAAGATTCCCACACAATTAAGAATCGGGCCATGGTTTCCACACTCTCCCTGTCTTGTTCTCTTGTTCCTGTGCCACAACTGTTCATCAGAAATAATTAAACATTTTCCCATGGGCAACAATTACTTGCTTAAAATATTATGAGTAAGGAGAATACATTTATAATTACCTAACCTTTCTGAAGGTGAAAATATATATTATTCTTTGATAGAACATAGAAAGGAGTTCCTGGATCTGCCAGTGTGCTCTGCTCTATCCATCCTGATTACGCTAATTGCCTTAAGGAATAGAACAATACTTTTTTACACATGCAGACCTTCACTTTCATTTTCTGTAACTTTTAGGGATCAAACCATGGTTTCTTTTTCTTGTTGTTTTTGTAAGTCATTAAACGGCCAGCCTGTAGCTATTACGATGGCCAGATAGTGTCTGAATTGCCCCAAGGCTATAATAATGAGAGTGTTGACATCTCTCTTTTCTTTGGAGTAGGTCTTATTTTTTGCCACATGCAGACACAAACTATGAATCCAGTGCTTCATGTTTTCACTAGTTTTCTGATTTTGCTTTAAACACACGCACAGTGGAAGCAATAAATCAATAATCACAATGGCTGACACTTATTAAGTGCTCAGGGGCCTATTTCTAAATACTTTATGTATCTCACTTAATACTCGACAATTCCATGAGGAAGGTTACTGTTAATGCTCACATCATAAAGATGGGAGAGCTTATAGATAAGAGACCTTAAGCCCAGAGATGTTAAGTAACTTGCCCAGGATCACACAGCTAATAGGTGGTGAAGCCGGGGTTTGGTCAGAGACTATTCCCTTACCACTCCACTGAAGTCTCTCTCAGATTTCTCTATCAAGCCATTTTGGTCCAGTGTTTTTTGTTAACTGGCAAAGAACATATTTCCTATAAAATATTCATATGAAAGAGCTGACTACAATCATGCTTTCACATTCAAGCTTTTTTTCTTTTTTTCCTAATTTGTTTGGCCTTAATGTTCATTGTCAAGTTGACGAGTATATAATAGTAATAGTAGCAGTAATAATAATAATAACAATAATAACAATAAGAGTAGTGGTACCACTTAGTGAGTATATGCCCTAGGCTAAGCACTGATCTAGGACTTTCCCTTCATACATGATAGTGATACTGGGTAGATAATATCATCCTTGGTTGACATGAAGAAACTGAGACCCAGAAGGGTTGTGTGACATACCTAGGGTCACACAGCTAATAGGTTGTAAAACAGGGACATCAAGGCAAGTGCCCATCCCACTCAGCCAGTTTTAGCCCACATATTATGAGCCAAGCACTTTCCTTGGCTCTATCAATACCAAAGTGAATCAAGCCTCATCCCTTCTGCTAGCCTGGTTCTTGGTTGATTCACATATTCACCAGGTTTTGGGGTCAGTAGTTGGTATAGCCACATGCATGCTTTCCTCTGTAATAGTATCTCTTTTATTTTAGGAAAACTGGGTTTTGATAGTTCTTTCATAGGCTGTAAAGTTATATACCATTTTGTTGAAATTCTGCAGAGATTTTTAAAAACAGCAGTATGCATATTTGTGTTTGCATTCACCATTGTTATGAGGATATTATCTCGGAACTCAGTACCTTTCTCTGACTTTGATTCTATTCTTCACTCCATAATGGCAGGCAGTGAAACTCTGTATTTAGTATTAGCTCATTGTCCAAACTAGATTACTGTGCCAGGAATTATTCTAGGAATACAAAAATAGTTTAAAATGTGGGCATCTACCTCTCAATGAGTAGTTACTTCTTATTTTATGAATATGTCAACCTTTCTTGCTACACTGTATGCTTCCTGAGGGCAGGGACCAGGGCTGTCTGGGTCCTCACTGTATCCTGAGTGCCTGACACAGAGATCCCAGTGAAAAGTGTACAATACTCTAATGCTTGATTTAGTTGTTTCTGGAATATCTAGAGGCAATAATATAATGACTGCCTGGTTTCAAGCCTTAATTCCAACATTAATTAGCTGTGTGACCTTGGGCAGATTACTTAGCCTCTCAGCTTTTTCATCTATCATATTGGGATAATGAAATCATAGTGTTTACCCCCATAGGTTTGTCCTGGGGATTAAATTAGTAAATATGCATCACAGCCTTGGACAACAGGGTTTGGCACACAGGCACTCGGTAAGTGTTGGCCATTGTTACCCATAGTTACCCATTAGACTTGAGTATCATTTATAACTTGAAAAGGACTTATTTTTTAAGAAAGAACACCAGTCCTTCACTATCTACTTTTTTTTTCAGCTTTCAAAGGGCTACCGTGCATTTTAATCTTCCCTTTTCAGGATTATATACAGCCATACAGGTGTGAGCACTGCAAGCCTTTTACAAACTTTCATGAGGAGCTGTACGTCTACATTGTAGCAATTTGCTACAATTTGCTCAGACCAATTTATGTATGTTGTCTTTAAATTGTGTGATGTGAGTGGATTATTTGAATGGGCTGTAAAGTTTTAATTGGTGCAGCTGATAAACCTTCCCTCTCCCACCCCCTACAAACCCTTGGGTGTTTCATGTTTCACGGCACAGGGCAAAATTAACTCCTGACTGATCCTTTGCCTTTTGCTGTTGCCCCTTACAAACCTTTCTCCACAGGGCAGCCAGAGTGATCTTTTCAAATGCAAATCAGTTAAGATACTTCTGCTTAAACCCTTCTAGGTTTTTTTTCCCATTGCACTAAGAATCCAATCCAGACTGTTCCCTGTGAAGTACAAGGCTCACCTCACACCATGTGTCAAGCACGTCAGCTTCCTTTAGGTTTCTAAAGCGTGCCAAGCTCCTTCTAAGACCAGGGTGTTTACCTTTGTGAATCCTTCTGCAATATTCTCTCCTGGTGATTCAGGAGGTTGGCATTTTCTCATCTTTGTGGGATCAATTTAAGATGTCATTTCCTTAAAGAGGCCTCCCCCAACCTCCCTACCTAAAATGAGCACATACCATATCTCCCCCTGTCCGCGGTGGCAAATCCATGCAGGTCTGCAGCCATCTCAATTCTTGCATCCTTAGAAGAAAGAATTTGATTGAGTGACAGAGAGCAGAAGGAGAGACAGAGGCAAACTGTAGAGCAGGAGTGAATGTTTACTAAAAAGCTTTAGAGCAGGAACAAAAGGAAGGAATGTCCACTTGGAAGAGGCCCAAGTGGGCAACGTGAAGAAAATGTGCAGGGTCTGACCTTTTGACCTGGAGTCTTACACGTTGGCATACTTCCGGGGTCAGGTGTCCCTTCTCCCCTAATTCTTCCCTCATGGTTGGCTGTCCACAGGCGCAGTGGCCTGCTAGTGCTTGGGAGAGCATGCACAGTGTGTTTACTGAGTTGTATGCATGCTCAATTGAGGTGTTCTTCCCTCCCCTGCAGGATGCCCCTAGGAGGCCGTATACAAGTTAAAACGCTGCCATTTTGCCTGTTAGTGCTCAGGTGTCAGCCCTCATATCCAACTCCTGAGATCTTATCAGGAAGGTACTGATCACCAGTTCCAGGTTTTTCCTATCTATAGAGAGCCTGCCTTTCCTTGGTACTGGCTGCAACCAATTATTATTTTAGAGAGACCGTTAACAACCTCCTAACCATCACCTGATGGTGATCTGACATTCCTGGTGGTGGTGGGAGCCTTTCCTGCCCTGTTTATGTCTGACTAGCTACTTGCTATGACACCCCTGCCACCCCATTATTCTTTATTTTAGCATGCTGTTTATTTCCTTGTTACAGCATTTCCTGATCTTAATTATTTTATTTCCTTATATGTTTGTTTGTCTCTTGCTGGCCTTTCTTGATAAACTGTATGCTTCCTGAGGGCAGGGACTAGGGCTGCCTCGTTCCTCACTGTATTCTGAGTGCCAGGCACAGAGAATTCCAGTGAAAAGTACACAGTACACTGACAATTGATTGAGTTGCCTCTGGAATATCTAGAACAAAAAATACACCATTTGATTTTGGCTTATGCTCTAAATGTTGTTTGCTAACTTACATGATTTCTGTATTTTCTCCCCTGTAATACCCCCTCAAAGACTGGAGAGATGGTGTGTATGTGTGTGGCTGTTGTCCAACCTGTCGTTTCCAGACTACAGATCTACTATGCCTCCAGTCCCCTAACTCCAGCACATTTTTTTCATTTTTTCACTCAAACCTCTAAGACCCTCCAGAGTCCGTAGGAAGCACCCGTCACCCTGGTCTTAATCACCACTTGCTCCTCCTACTCGCCCATAGGCTCCATGCCACTCTTCCTGCTTTCTATCTCTTCTTTCTTGTATTCTGTGTTTCCTCTTGTTTCTTCTTCACTTGTCGGCCTTCTTATGAGAAGAAAGCCCACCACTTTGAATGATCATCAGCCAGTCAGAACATTCCTCTACTCTAGTGATTTCTTCCCACCCCCCTCAATTTGCTGTACCATCTGCGAATCTGAGGAGCTTGTAGAAAATTTCCTGTGTGCAAGCTCACCCACATAGACTGTGATTCACTAGGTTGGGGTGGAGCCAGCACTTCATTAATGTATAAAGTTCCCCAGGGAACTCCAATATGCAGCCAGTCTAAGAACCAAATCTATGTGAAGAGTGCCTCATACTCACTGGGCCTTTGGGCTCTTCTTAGAGGCCTGTCCATAGCTTCCCTGCATAAAGATCCTGAGCTGTTCTGGGAGCATGCAGGGCAGAAGGCTGGTCCCTTGATAGCCACCAAGACTTTGCTGTAGTCAGGCTTAGTGACATATTCCCAGGCTTGTTACACTGTTGTCTTGTTCATAAAAAATATGTTTTAGCCTTCTAGATATCTAGTTTTGCAAATCAGTGTCAGGTATGGAAAGAATCCTGTCACTTGAACAGCATATTCAATAATTTTAAAGGTCAAGACCTGTGTGGAAATTAGCTTTCAGCTATCGAAACACACTGACTTATACATACATAACAGAAAATATGGTCCTATGGCACACTGGATATTTATGCATATATAAATAGCCTGTTAGATATACTGATAAGCAATATCTCAAGTACTCACTGATGATCATGTCCAGCATAGTAGGAAAACAGTGAAAGTGAAGAAACAGGTTTCATTTTAAGGACACTGCAGTAATAGCTCTTGATTATAGAGTGCCTACTTTATGACAGGCACTATGCTGCAGGTTATGCTCAAATACTCATCACAACCCAGAAAAGTAGGAAACACAAGCTCGTGAAAGGAAGGAAACTCACCCAGGATAATACAGTAAAATGTGCTGGTGGCAGGATTCCATGCCAGACATTCTGAACTCAGGCACCGCCAGCTCTCCATCACACACTCCTTACCATCAATGACACCAGTGTGCAATGAGCATGCTCCCTGTGAATGGGCACCTAGGAACAGGGCTACCCACCTAGGAACAGGGCTGCCCACAGAGGAGGGTAGGAGAATCTGTCCCCAGAACCCTTGCCCACACTAAATATTATTTATGTTTTAATGAGTATTACTAATTTGACAAGTAAAATATGATTCACATATTGATTTAATTTACATATTTTTTTCAGATGTTGATGCAGATTAATATTCTCATTTGTACACTATCTGATTTAAGTCTATTCTATTGGTGATAAAACACCAGGACAGGCTTGTTTCTTTGAACAATTAAAGTAAGAAAGGGGGAAAGAATAATAAGCTTTTGAGCACTGATTTTATATTTATCTATCAATTAGTCATCAAGGTAGAGAAGAACAAATTCTTAGTCATCCTCACCAAAAGATTGTAAAGTACATTTTGTTTCTTTTTTCAATTGGCCAAAAATTGTGTCTTCTAACCGTTTGGTGTCTAGCAGTAAAACTGAAGTCACTAGCAAAATGTCTGTTTTGATAAATTGGGAACAAAAAGACCAAAACTAATGACTTCCACAATGGTAGGTGCCCTGGGAAATACAATATAGAATAGTGGAATCGAGGGCTTGTTTACTATGATTCTGTATATCCATCTGATGGGGAGTATAAATAGGTTTCTTTACACAAAGGGACCCAGGGAATGGTGAATCGGGGAATAATTGACTTGTCTCGGTATGTTTGTGAATGTGCATTTTTATCTGATGGCAAATATGCTGTTGGCCTTTGAGTCAGTCACCCACCATAAAATTTCCTCAGCCTCATATGAACCAAGATAGTGTGCCCATCCCCCCATCAAAGAAAACATTTCAAATTAGCATTAATCATCCAATGTCGTGGTCGGGGCCCTACGGTGAAAGCCACCTACTGCAGCTGAATGCCATTCAGCAGGCAAGAAGTGATTTGCAATATAATTTAAATGAAGAGTTGGTTTCTTTTCCTATTTAGAACACACCAGTATGGAAAACTGATTGTCAGACCTTCTGGTGATGTGCATCAACTTGGCTATTCACTCAGAAAATGAAGTTTCCTGAGACACCCGCACATTTAATTTATTTTTTTCCCTATGAAGTTAACTTCAGCTTGTTAAATACAATGACTATCCAAACCACAGAAAAACCAACACCATTAATTTTAATGCCTATAATGTAATGGAAGGAGATTATATTCATTTGGGATTTTTCTCCTTTTAATAGAATGTTTACTTGCCCCTCTCCTTATGAGTTAATTATTATCTTCTCTCCATAATGCTCTGCTTGTATCTGAGCAGCAAACAGAGTCTGTTAATGTCTTGAGTTTATAGATTACTGGTGATTCTATCATTTTGCAATGTCGATCACTAAAGCATCAATAGCTTGCTAGTATGGTAAGTGAATATGTGACTGATAGGAATGCAACTACTTCCTTACATAACTCTCCTGTCTATTTTTATAAAACATTTACTTTTAGCACAGTGTCTTTTCTATGCGTTGACTGGCATATTGAAGGGCTTTTCAGTAAATTATACAGTAGTGAGTTAAGAATTGGTGAATTCTGTTATCATTCGGGTATTTATGTTTAATTCATCAGTTTATTCATTTAATAGACACTTAGTGAGTACCTGGCTTATTTCAGTAGTGTGCTGAGTATTAGGGATTAAGACATAGTCCCCATGTTCAGGGAGCCCACAGTTCTGAGCAGGAATTGCCATAAGGAATTGCAGCATAGGCTCAATGAGATGAGTGGTACAAAAAATCTGGGTATAAAGGGTAATAGAGGGTGCAATGGAAGAAGCTTTTCCTGGAAAGAAGACTACCAAAGAAGGCTTTGCAGATACTGGAGCTGATCTTGAAGTTCCAGACCTTGAGTTCTTCAAGTTGGCAGTAAAATGATTTGTGAGGGTGGGAGGAGGCAGTAAAGGCAGAGGGAACAGCATATGAAAGGTAGTGATTAAAAAAAAAAAAGAAAACAAAGTAGTGATGAACACCTATTGAAAATCTTCTGTATGTTTTTAAGTAATAAAAGCTGACATTTTCTAAACTTACCATTTGTCAACCACTGTTTCAAATTCTGACATCTGCAAACTCAAGCCTCACTCTGACACTTTGAAGTAGGTATTATCAGCACTCCTTTTTACAAATTAAAATACATGCCTGGAGAGTTTCAGTAACTTGCCAAATGTCACACAGCTGGTAGGATCAGGAAAAAGACTAGAACTCAGGTTCTTTAAGTCCAAAGTCTACAAGTTTAAATATTACACTAATATTTCAGTGTAATATGGCATCTTTGCTCTTTAGATCCCTTACTCCAGCTGTGCAGAGAAGACATGCAAATAGTGGCTGCCATTCATGACAGTGTCTAAGAGGGGATAACAGCAGCAGCTATGACTTACAGAGAGTGTTAGATATGAAATGTTAAATGAGATATGAAGTATACGAAGGGCTTAGAACAGTGCCTGGTACATGGCAAATAATTTGTTAACTGCTAGGGTTATGATGATTAATGTGTTAAGGGTAGTAGAATATGCCAGGTGCAGTGGCTCATGCCTGTAACCCCAGCACTTTGGGAGGCTGAGGCAGGTGGATCACAAGGTCAGGAGTTTGAGACCAGCCTGGCCAACATGGCGAAACCCAGTCTCTACTAAAAGCACAAAAATTAGCTGGGCGTGGGGGCGTGCACCTGTAATCCCAGGTACTCCAGAGGCTGAGGCAGGAGAATTGCTTGAATCGGGGAGGTGGAGGTTGCAGTGAGCTGAGATGATACCACTGAGAAAGTTGGAGTTGGTAGCATTTGATGTAGACCTGGACTCCTTAATCGATTATTTCAGCAAGAGAAAGCAGAATGCAGAGATGAAAGCTGACTGGAAAATTCCATTATGTTTAAGAACAGTAAAGAAACTAATTTGATTAAAGCAGAGGTCTTTAAAGAGAAGTAGAAAGACTAAGATTAAATAGGAGGGTAGAAATTGCTTATAATTAATTATATTTGTTGAGTGATTGGTACTGTTTATATTTTGGTTTTAGTCGTCATAACATTTTCCTGGGATTATAGACTCATTTTTTCCTTTTGAAGAAAATGAGGCTCAGATAATTGATGTAATATTTCTCAGGTCATCCAGCAATAGTAGTTAAACTTGGACTTGAACTCAGACCTGTGTTAAAGTGCCATGTGCTTTTGACCACACCATACTTTCATTTTGCAGCTCTGATCTTTCTAACACATCATCAATATTTATAGAATAATTTTTCTAGTGAAAGGGGTAGAAAAAAAGTAAGAACATATTTTGTTAATGTTTCCTTCTTAGGGTTCTGCTTATCAATCACTATAGCCCAACATTTCCCCAGTTAATAGCCTGTGTCTGCTTTCATTAAAATAGAAAGAACTGGTCTCTCTGTTTGATTTCCTGTACACACATATACCCCTCAGGTTTCTTATTTGTGTGTGTCTGTTATAACATATACCATCAATAATAAGCCATTGCCTGAAATGAGACCTAACAGTTAAGAGTATGACCTTTGAATGACGGCAGGGTGCCAGGGCTAGATTCCTGGCTCTGCCCTTCATAGCTGTGGTCATAAGCAACTTTTCTACATTCTCTATACTCCTATTTCTTTATCTGTTTAATGACAGTTATAATAGTACCTACATTATTGGTTTGCTGTTATGAATAAGTGGATTAGTACATATAAAAACTAAAACTATGCTTAAAATGCTGTGATAATTCATTTAATATTAGCATCGTTGTGGCTTATAATCTAACATCTATTGAGATGAAGATCTGTGATTAGCTCTGTCCTTGATCTGTTTGTGTTTCTATAAAGGCATGTCTGAGACTGGGTAATTTATAAAGAGAAGAGGTTTATTTGACTCACAGTTCTGCAGGCTATACAGAAGGCATGGTGCCAACATCTGCTTCTGAGGAGGGACTCTGATTGCTTCCCCTCATGGTGGAAGGGGAAAGGGAGCCTGCATGTGCAAAGATCACACAGCTAGAGAGGAAACAAGAGATAGAGGGGAGGGAGGTGCCACGCTCCTTTTAACAACCAGCTCTCATAGGAACTAACAGAGCAGGAACTCACTCATTACTGTGAGGATGGCACCATGCTCTTCATGAGGGATCTACCACGTGACCCAAACCTCCAGCCTCCATTAGGCCTCACCTCCAACACCGGGTATCAAATTTCAACATGAGGTTTGGGGGACAAACATCCAAACTATAGCAGTGAGGATATGGAAAAGGCATTCCTTCATACATTTGCTGAAGAACATGTAAAATTGTACAAACTTTGTGAATGGTAATTTGACAATATCTATCAAAATTTAAAATACACATTTTCTTTATCCAATAATTCTGCTTTAAGGTATTTATCCTACAGATAAATTCATCCAAGTGAAAAATATACAATTTATACCTTTTGAATTTTAGACTGTGTACGTATAACCTAGTCCAACATTTTAAAATAAAGATGAATGAGCATGTTTGCTTTTATTTATGTCCTTCCCATAACCTAGCACAGTGCTAGGCTCAGAGACCCTGACAAGTTCCCTTTTGTTTAGCCCAGCACACGTCCTGTGGCTCTCTGTGCCCCATGACCACCTACCCTACATGTACCATGCACACTTTCAAATCATACGCTTCATCCTGAACCATTCACTTCAAACCCCATTGTGATGACCATTGTACTTTATCCTCTTTCTCCTTTGGTTTGCCTTCAAACTTGACATCACTTTTTCATTGCAGCTATTTCCTTGGCTTCTCTCCATGACGATTCCTGACTTGTGGCCCTGGCAGTCTTGGGAAGACATCATCCAGCTTCTTCAATCCAGACCCTGGGCCCCTCCTTTCCCCAGGATTGTCCCCACCCAGCCTGGACACATTGACTGAACTGTTTTCTAGGACACTGGTGAGTAAAATGCTTGGCTACTTCATGAAAACAGTTCCAATCATCCCCTCCCAATACCATCTCCTCCACTTTTGAGCGTGATTTTGTTTCTTTCAAAAGTGGCTCCAATACTCTTCCTTTCTGGAACTGCCTCTCCTGTAGTGAATACTCCAAGGTTCATTATTTGTTTAATCACTGACTTATTCAATGAGGTGGTAGCCAGCAGAATCTGAGAACTGAAAGGTGCATGCCTTTGTCCCCCTCCTGTGTGGTTCCATTCAGGGTTACTTGTCTCTGACTTAGATTGGAGACTAAATGGATTAGAATAAAACCAATTTAAGGGAAAAAAGAAATGTTCACAGAAACAGAAATAGAGAGTCCTGCTATCTTGGCTGCCTAAGATCTGCAGGCCTCACCAAGGAATTTAAAAAGTAATGTTTCTTATCATAAGTGACAGAAATATGCTGCTTTCTGCATCAATAGATATGAAGATTAAAGGGTCTGACCGTATTAAACAATTTTGCACAGCACCAGGCACTCCGGGCTGTGCTCTCTGCCTTATTACCCTTCATCGTGCGGCTATTTCAGGCCCAATTTAAGAATACAATGCTGTCTGGCTTTGCAAATTGACATCCTTTAATTTAAACTGTCTTGTGGGAGAATTAAGAAATTATGGAACAATTATTCGCCCTCAGTTGAAAGCTGGATGACATCCTGAGATTCTTGTACATTAGCCATTTGAATTGATTAAGTCACGTAATTGAATTACACCTTTGCTCCCATAATATCTTGTGGCACATATGTTGGTGGTTCTTGTTGGGAAATGCTTCCATAAAAATAGGAGAGGGGTTGGTATTAGAGATTGACCTGGATATCAAAGAAAACCTCAGAGCAGAGTGGGCTGACACTCTGAGATTCTGTGAGGGAGGTTGATTAACAGAGCAAGTGTTCTATTTGGAGTTGCAATGGAAGTTCACAGATCAAAACTGTATGCATGATACAGTGTACCTCCTTCCTTAATCTCTCTTTGCATTGTCCTTGAACATTCGGCTTCAGTGGCTGGCATTCATTCTGAAAGCTTTTTCTAACATCTCCCATGGACAAAAAAACTGAGTTTTGGTGTACCTTCCTTTATCTTACATGGTTTTCCAAATATGCTTCCATTAGAGTAGCTACCACAATGCTGACAGGTTTCTTTCACCAGGCGATGAGGCTGGAAACCACGTCCAGCTTACCTAGGTTAGTAATAGCGCTCAATAGGTGTTTGCTGAGTGAGGTTTTATTAGTAAGTCTCCATGGTTTTGTCTCCGTTTCCTTTTGTTTCATGGTGTGAAAGGAGGTAGAATCTGTTAGTAATTTTGTTAGCATCATTCTTAAGTAGGAGTTTTTTCACTACTTGTGTTATTAGACAATTTCATAGAGGGTTTATTAAAGGCCAACTCTATCTGCTTAACACCTATGAGGCGCCTATTATGTACAAAAGCTAGGCTAGATGCTGAGGGGAAACATTAGCCAAAACATACTTCCTTTTCTTTAGAGGAGCTGAAAATCCAGTGGGGGAATTGAAGAGGTCTGTGCAAGAAATAGCTCTGGTGACTGAGCAAGCACGTAGGAGGCTGTTCCATGGTCTAGGACTCTGAGAAGGGGCCATGGTACATTCCATTTCATTCCTCTCTGAAGTTCGTACTGTCGTTGGTCTGCCCTGTGCCCCCTCCCACATCGTCCATTTTGAAATCCAGCAGAGAGGAAAACTCTTAGACTAATGTCCTGTGGACAGGCTGGATGTGTGCCTTTCATTTAAAAACTCCTCTAAAGGAGTGAGGTTTTAAAGCACTGTTTCCCCTCACCCCGCCCCCACACTGACTTCCAACTCTCTGTCACACTGTGCAGCATTCTGGATCTTCCTATTCTTTGTCTGTTCTGTGTGGCACAGGAATCTCTCTTTTTAAAGGCTCTTTACGTTTTCTTTACCTTTATCAAAGAACGTTCTCTCTTTTTAAAGGCTCTTTACGTTTTCTTTACCTTTATCAAAGAACGTTCAAAGCTTTAAAACCCAACCACAGCTATCTTCCTGAATATTTCTGTGGGGAAGGGATTAATCAAGCCTGTCAAACACTGAGCTGTAAAACCTTTAATATTTCTAAAAGGTTTAAAGCCAGCATATTTATCACATGCATCATTGAGAATAATCTTTCCTTTTATAGAACAAATTAAATGTTCACTGTAAAATATTGTGGTGATGAGCACAGTGGGTGAAAGATGCATGCAGGGGCCCGATGTGATATTGCAATGGAGATTCTGGTTAAATCTTTCCCTGACATCACCCTGCTAGAAACCACCCATCATCCCCCACACGTCTATTGATATGAATGCTTTATACTGTGGAATCCTAGAATCTTGGTGCTCAAAGGGAAAGGGGCTAGTATTTGTTGAGTGCCTGCTATGTCATGCATTGTATCTGCATGCTTTCAATGGGCTTCCACATTTTAATTTTCTAAACAATCCTTTATAATAGGTACTGGCATATCTGATTTATAGATAAGGAAACTCAGATTCCAAAAGTGAAGGAATTCTCTCAAGATCACATAAATATTTATTTGCAAATCTGGGACATGACCCTATGCCCGGCTAATTCTTTCCTTCTGTTTATGTGGCAAATGCCTAGCAAATGTTTAGCAGAAGGTAGGTGCCCACTAAAGAGCTGCTAAAGTTATTATGACTGTTAGCATCAAAGTCTCTGGAGATTTTTATTGAAAGATCATTACTCTATAGACAGAGAGACAGTGAATATTGTTGTGCCTGATTCTGGGAATCTGAGATGTCTAACCCAGCAGTAGTGGTAGTGTTCCTTAGGGTAGGGAGACTCACTTGGGACTTTTGATTACTATAACTAATACAAACACTGTATTTTGTTGTTTATAAAGTGCATTCATGTGCACAGTCTAATTTAATCTACTCAACAGCTTAGTGAAGTAAAGTCAGCACTACTGCCATTTTACAGGTAGGGAAACTGAGGTACAAAGACATGATAAATCATACCCAGGTCATTCAGCTAGAAGCAACTTGTGCTCCAACTCCATTCTTCTTATTCCAAAGCCACCATCTTTCTGCTAATACTTTAAAACCATTTAGTTATTATTCCTAAGAATTCAACAAGTAAAACAAAGAGGTTTTTATGTTTTGAAATTTTATTGATATCAAATGTATAAAATTTCAAAAGAGCACTTTAACGACTGTTTTGATACTGGATTTCAATTTAATACATTGATTTGAAGTCTTTTGCAAACGCCATTCTTTTAAAATATCTGAAAGAGTTATATGGTGCTTTGTAAGTATCCATATATAAAAAGTTTTTCAGCTTTGTTCAGTTATAATTGGCAAAAAAATATAAAGTTTTCAAGCTTGCAAGGACTTTAGAGACTGATGACTCTTGTTTTTCGATTAGATAACTGAGGTATAGACATTGAAAGCAGTGTGACAGAAGCCCAGGCAAAATACTGGGATAACAGAGAACAAAGATACATTCATTCAGATAGGGATGGGTGGTATGAAACCATGGAAGGCTTCACTGAGGAGGTGACTCTTGATGGTGTCTTGAAAGGAGGAGGATTTTAGTAGGGGGAGAAGAGTCAACAAGTGAAGCTAGAACAGAAGAAAAGAATGGCCGTGTATGAAAATGATAACATGATGGTTCTATGGGTGGGGGCCCTTCATGGAAGCTCAAGTTTGTTGTTTCAATATAATTAGTTGTATAATTGCATTCCCAGACTGCTGCATAGGGCTGCACACACATGTAATTAGACCCCCTACCAGCCAGACGGTGTCTTCTGCACACCTCCACTTTAGACCTCCAGTTTTGTAGCAGAGCAGGCAACCAAAAGAGAGGTCCTGGGGCTCGGAATATTTGCAGTTCCAAACTCACCTCTTCTATGAGCATACCTCTCTGTGTTTGCCAAATGTACTAGGTGGGGAAAACAGACAAAAGACTTAGAAGAAGGAACAGCTTTCTCTTCCTAGGTTACTATGAAGACAACAGGCCCATTTCTGGAACTGTTGGGTGGGCGAGATGTTTCACCAGTTTACATTTAGCAAACTGTAATTAGCGTCAGCAGGAGAAGAGAAATGACTGTGTTGGGAAACTCCACTTTCCTCTGCGCAACAGCCTCTGTTCGGAAGGGCTGTTCCCTGCATTTGGGCTTCTGTGATGGGGAAGCAGTGTACAGCTGCCTTATATAGTTGCAATGGGCTTGTTCTGGGCATGAAGCTCTTAACTGCAGCAGGGGACAGAGGCCAATGGATGACCTCTTCGAATGGCAGAGTGAATCTTGCTTAGGTGTCACCCAGGTGGAGTCACTGGGCTCTTGTAAGGTTTCATTCATTCCATAAATATACATAAGCCCACACCCACATAAACCCTACTGTGTGCTGAAAACTAGGCTTGATTTTTAGGAGCTACAGATCCCCACAGGCCTCTGTGAAAGGGCATGCTGGCCAACAGCAGATTAGTGGCTAGATACACAAAGTGCCATCTGAGGCTTCTTAGTTTGGGGACCATTGAGTAAATCAGACACTCACTGTATTCGTTAGGATGAGTAGTGCTAGCTGCCTTAACCAACAACATAATTTTAAAAAGTTCATTATGATACTTAATACAACCATTCAGAAAGCTAGATTTTCCCATGTTATCTGTGTCACCATCATCTTCAACATGTGGCCTCTAAGGTCTCTGAAGATGGGGAAACAGAGAGGAAGATCATACTTGGGAGATGTTCAGGGACCATTTCTGGAAATGGCAGACAGCCCTTCCACCCATATTCCATTGGCCAGAATTCAGTTATATGGCCCAATTTAATTGTTAGGGGAATGTAAATGTAGCTTAGCTATGTGCCCAGGACAAAAATGACATAGATGAAGAGATGTCTGTACTCCCATGCTTATTGTGGCACTGTTCACTATAGCCAAGACAGAATCAACGTAAGTGTTCATCAACAGATGAATGGATAAAAAAATGAGATATAGATACAAAATGGAATAATATTCCACCATAAAAAAGAACAAAATCCTGTCATTCACAGGAAAATGAATAAGCCTGGAGGACATTATATTAAATGAAATAATCCAGGCACAGGAAGACAAACATCACATGTTCTCACTTGTATGTGGGGGCTAAAAAAGCTTACTTTATAGAAGTAGGGAGTAGAACTTTGGTTACTAGAGGCAGGGAAGGATGGAGGGAGGAGGGAATAGTGAATGTGGTTAATGAATACAATTAACTGAATTTGGTTAAATTACAGCTAGATAGGGAAAAAAGTTCTAGTGTTCTACAGCACTGTAGGGTAGCTATAGATAATATTTTATTGCATAATTTCAAGTAGAAAGGATTTTGAACATTCCCAACACAAATTAATAATAAATGTTTGAGGTAAGAAATATACTAAATACCCTGACTTGATCATTATACATTGTATGCATGTATCAAAATATCACTCTGTACCCCATAAATATATATAATTATTGTGTCCATCAAAACTAATTTTAAAAAGTGAAACCGACATAGTCTTTTCCTAACATGTTTCATTAAACTCAGTTCCCATTCAAACAAATGCAAGATCATCTGAAAGAATTACCCTTTATTACCATTTTGAGGAACCTTTCCAGGAAAAGTGCTCTTCCAGTGCAGAATGGAACACAACTGCTGAGAATTTAATTAACACAAATTATCTGGAAATGTCTGAAGTGACTTCATAACTCTTCAGTCCAGAATTCCTCTTATGGTATTTGATCCTAAAAATATAAATAACAAAAATTTGTGAACAAAAAATTTATTTCCACATTACTTGTAATGTTGACAAAAGGCAAACAACCAAAATTTCCAAAAATAAGATTTTACTGAAGTTCTTCACACTTAAATGATGCAATCATTAAATAAAATATATTTCTAAAGAATTTCTCATGTTGTTATTGACATATGGATATAAAGATAGGCTTCAGAACTGTATATACAACAGGATTCCAATTTTGTTCCAAACATGTTTAGGTGTGTAATTACAGACAGTGGAAAAGACTAAAGACAGTGCGTTAAGATATTAAGAGGAAACCTCTCAACATAGCAGTATAATAAGGGCTTTTATTTTTCTCTTCATATTTTTTTCTTCTAAATCTGATGCAATGATGAGTATGCGTAGCTTTTGTAACTATAAAAAATAAATCAATTAGGATTTTTAAAAAGTGAAGCAGAATGAAGAATGACTTTGGACTAGGACTGACTCAGGATGAAGAGAATTATCCCAAGTGCTCCAGGTGGGAATAGCCAAAGGGTGTGTGTGGGAATGTCCTAGAATTGTGTCAGATCCAGAGAGGGAGCTGCAGGGTGGAGAACAGAGTGTATCATAATGGTCAGGACTTGTGCAAACTCAGGGGCCCCACAATAATTCCCTTAGCTGGGACAGAGGGTACAAATCTTTAGTTGGCTTTCAAAACTAGGCAACTGAACTGATTAAATAATTCAAACCTGGGGCAATGGGTTCAAGTCCTGGCTCTTCTAATAACCAACTCTGTGGCTTTGGGCATGTGTCTTTACCACTCTGAACCTCATTTGTAAAAGAAATAATACCTTCCTTATAGTATCACTGTGACACTAAATGTAATCATATTTTCAAGTATTTAACATGTATCTACATATATCTATACATCCATATTTACACACGCATATACACACACACACCTAGACCCTTCCCACCAAGCTTGAAGGGGTGCCCTTTGGGATAAAGCCCCTTCCTCACTGCAACTTTTCATAATCCTCTCCATGCTTCATTTCCCATCCCTATCCCTATCCCCATAGTACCATTACTAGCACCACCTGAAGTTTTAGCCAGAGGCATTTCTTCCCTGTGACCTTCACCTGCAATTTGGAGATATTCCTCTTGAGAAGTTTCTCCTGTCTTCTTTTCTTGGTGAGTTGAGTTTGGCTTCTAAGCAATCGAGGCCCACTCTATGTCCAGCCTGCATGTCAACTAGGAGAAAGGTGAAAAATCCTAAACTGTATGTTCTAAGACAAATATCCAAGCAAAATAATAGAAGGCAAAAGGATTATAGGGTACTATCACATGTATCTGGGTGAGAGAGCACTCAGGCTGTGACACTGCGCAATGCTACAGAATCAGGAAAAAGGAAATGCAGCCCAAGACGCTGTGACTTCACACCCTGCTGCTTCAACATGAGGTCCTGAATCATTTCCCCAGTTCTGTCTGAAGCCAGCCTCAACAGATCATCACAACAATCACCTTAAGTGATGAATACATATGTGTGCCAGGTACTGCGCACAAGATTGTCACACCTGGTACATCTGGCTCTTTCATTGCATCATGTTTCTTCAAGTAAGAATTTTGTTTTTCTCCTCTGCTGCCTGCTTTTTTTTCTCCTTCTGGGGACGTCTTTATTTATATGGCTACTAAACTGAGTAAAGGTGCGACAGGACTTCCTAATAAGGTACTCTCCAGATGTATTATTATGGTTGCCTATATCCTCTTTCCCTGCACAGCTGAAGAGGACAGGTTGGCTGATGATCTTGGCAGGTCCTTGAACATTCAGCCTCAAGGTCTTGACCTTGGTTTAAATAGTGCTCAGTGACTTCTAACAAAAAAGAGCGTGAAAGAAAACTGTTCTGTTTCCAGCTTAGACACTCTCCCAAATTCTAGGCTGGTCACTGATTCATGCTGCCAAGAAGCCTGTTGCTGATTATGCTGGATGCCCCATAAATTAATGAGAGCTGGACTTAGCAGTGACAACGATCGCTGAGTCTGTGGAGCAGAAAATGCAACACTAATATATATGTTTCAGAAATGTCCTTTTGTCTGTATGTTCGGAGGAGAAAGTGCTGATGAGGATCAATTACATATTGACTTTAAATTTTTCATTTGACCCAGAGCTCTTTTTATTAAGTAATGCACATGAGAACATTTCATCCCAGGCCAACTTGATGGCTTGGAGAATTCCCTTCAGAATACGGCAACCTGGATAGAATTTGAAATGCAGTTCATTCATTTATTCTTTTATTCATCCTTTAATAGTTATTTATTGGGTACCTGCTATGTGCTTAATTCTAAAAACTATGCTAGTCTGTGAGCAAGACACAATCTGCCCTCAAGGAATCTAAAATCTAATGAGCTAGACACACATTAATAAACAATCCTGGCCCAGAGCAGTATGTTTGGTTAGCAGGAAGTGCAGGTATGCGGAAGCACAGAGGAAGGACTCCCAGAAGGTATCAGGTACCTGGGAAGCATTTAGTTCTTGTTGAAAGAATGAATGAGTTGATGAATGAAAGCATGAGATGGCCCTTGAGCTGAGTCGTAGAGCAAGGTAGAAATTGACTAAGCTGAAAAAGAGCTATAATAGCATGTTCAAAGACAGCAAGGTGTGATGTTTTAAATATAGCTCAGGTGTGAGGAGAGGCAGGCAGTAGGGCTCCAGGTAGTCCAGAACCAGACATAAGGAACTTGGGTGTTAAGTCACCATCTACCTGTGCAAATAGACATACTTGTAGATGGCAGAGTGGACCCAAGGGGCCTTGCACCTCTTCAGAGAGCAGGCATAACCACACAATAAATGACTCATCTGGAGGGATTATCTTCAGTGCTTAGTGTGGAGATTCAGTAGGTAGTTGAACTTACCCTCTCTGGACAATTTTCCTGAAGAGGCAGTCCAGTAGAACCAAAGCACTTGCTCTGAGAAAGTTTCGGCCGGGCGCGGTGGCTCAAGCCTGTAATCCCAGCACTTTGGGAGGCCGAGACGGGCGGATCACGAGGTCAGGAGATCGAGACCATCCTGGCTAATACGGTGAAACCCTGTCTCTACTTTAAAAAAATACAAAAAACTAGCCGGGCGACAAGGCGGGCGCCTGTAGTCCCAGCTACTTGGGAGGCTGAGGCAGGAGAATGGCGTAAACCCGGGAGGCGGAGCTTGCAGTGAGCTGAGATCCGGCCACTGCACTCCAGCCTGGGTGGCAGAGCAAGACTCCGTCTCAAAAAAAAAAAAAAAAAAAAAAGAAAGTTTCAAATCCGGGTTCAACATCTTAAACTAAGCAGTGAATGTTTCTAGAAGCATTTATCCTGCGTGCTACAAAGCCCTGCTGTGTCTTCAGTTTTGTCTGAATGTTGGGACCACGTTGTGAAATCTTCTTGTATTTATTGCCTTCCTGCACTCTCCTCAGCTCGTATTTCCCACATTCTTAGTTACTGTCTGTGTGTTTGCTAGTGGTGCAGTTTTGTTCTGTTTTAACCTTGTTTGAACCCCCAAGCCAGTCTGGGAAAACGTGACCATCACTCTTCTGAGCATCTACCTCTGGGACGTGGTCCCGGGGCTTTGACTCACAGGTTAGAAATCTTGTCATGCTCCCTTGAACTTGACTCAGTGGCTGCAGTGGCCTGGCTGATTTATGGCTGTTTCTTCCTCTGTTTGATCTTAGCAAACAGACAGCTGTGATGTAGCGGCTTCATTCTACTCACCTGCTGGCACCTTCATGTTTGGTCTAATAGCTTGTTAACTGCTCTGAGGACAGGCACTGCCCTTCCTGGCTACCGTCTAGAGTGGTCTCTATGGCAACTGCATCACATCAGGGATGATGCTTATTCTTCAAGGCTTTCCTTCTCCATTTTTCTCTGGTGGCTTCTGGGTAACCTGTAATGGTTGGAGCCCTGTCTCATCCTGCCAGGAAGCCACTGCTGATTTAAAGCCTTGCAAAGAAACTTAACAAGAACCACTGCTTTCTTCTGGTCTTGTTGCTTGTTCTGTGTTGCACTTGGTCCAGGCCTGTAGGGACTTGTCATCCCTTCTTTATCATCTCTCCTTTTGGTGCTCCTTTTGGTATTGTTCCCAGTCTCTCTCAGAAAGCTTTGACATGGTTTCTCCAGATCTTTCTGCTCATTAATATCATTCAGCAGTCCAATCTGAATCCTGACATTCGGTATGTTCTTTATTTGCCTCATCCACCTTTGTTTACTCATTCACTCTTCTCTTCAGAAGTGACCCCCAAGCTTTCTGGTCTTCATCTGTACCAAAGAGACTTGCGTCAAAGAGACTCATATAGACTGTTCAGATATATGAAGAAAGAACTGATTTATGTGTGATAGGAGTCTAGAGTGTTCAGTCTGCCGATGGCATTCAGAGTCCAACAATAATACTGTTAATAGCAGTAAATACTATTATATACAGTATTTCTATACAATATCTGTGCATAAATAGTATTATTGTGATAAGAGCTTTACATCTATACAATCATCCTATAAGGTGAGTACTCTTATTGTCCCTATTGTACAGATGAGGAAACTGAGGCACAGAGGGCTAAGAAACATGCTGTAGAGCCCCAGCTATTAAATGGCAGAGCTAGAACTTGAACTCTGGCTCCAGAATTTATGCTCTTCAACCCTTTCCTGTACATTGGGCAGTGATATTGTTTTCTGTACATGTGGTCCCACCGCCAGAAATCACTCACTTCTGCAAGGCTAAATTGTACCCATCTACAATGCCAAGATTAAATGCCACCTGCTTTGTGAAACTACTTGGCTTCCTCTACATTCAAGATGTAAATTCATTGGTTCATTCAGCAAACATCAAATGATAGTGATTATAGTTTATTCATTCATGTACTCCAGTACAAAGTTTTTTCAAGTTCTTTCAGTGTTACCATGCTAAGTGCTGTGGCTGTGGTGATGAATAAGGAGCAAGCAGACCCTGCTCTCACCCTACTCATTTTTTAAAAAATAACAAGACAATAAAATATAGAGATAGCTTTATGCATGTAAATATTGATATCTCAGTAATATTTATATATCTCTATGTTTGTCTATCAGTTGATTAATAGATATTAGGGATTTTTTCAATCAATTCCTCCTGCCTGTTCATATGATCAAATTAACCTCCTTAGCTTGACACCTAAGACCCTTCGTGATCTGGCCTTAGATTCCTTTACTTAGGAATCTTATCTCAGATTCCTCTACAGTCTCCATCTGGAGACTGAACACTCTAGAGTCCTAATACACATAAGTCAGAACAAGGGGCTCAGTTCTTGCCACCTGTTCTCTAACCATCCACTCCAGACCTAGTCTTCCAGAAAGTGTTTACTCATTGGAAACTATCCAGGCCCAATCACACCATCCTGCTTTGGCTCAGCCTTTTTCTCTACTTCAAGTTCCCTTTTCATACTTCCCATTTCACATTTCTTCTTTTCCAAACCCTTTCCAAACATCAAGTCCAGGTTTAAACATGCCTTCTCTGTGGAACATCCAAAATCATCTTCTTAATCACATTCCCATCAGTGAGGAATTAATCAGTCCTTCCTTTGGGCTCCACAACGCTGACCATAGCCCTCTGGTACAGCACCACCTCCAAACCCAAGGCCAGCTGTCCATTACATGTTGTTCTCCCAGTGGGGACTATGGACCCCTTGAAGATGAGGAATGGGCCCTATTTCTTGCTGCATTCGGAGAACCGAGCACAGTGACCAGTAGGTAGCTATCTTAGTCCATTTGAGTTGCTGTAACAAAATACCAAAACTTAATAGCTTATAAACAACAAAAATTTATTTCTCACAGTTCTAAAGGCTGGGAATTCCAAGATCAAGGCTTCAGCAGATTTGGTGTCTGATGAGTGTCTACTTCCTGGTTCATAGATACACCTCTCACTGTGTCTTCACATGGGAGAAGGGATGAGGGGTCTCTTTGGGGCCTCTTCTTATAAGGGCACTAATTCTATTCATAAGGGCTCCACTCCCATGAGCTAATTATGTCCCAAAGTTCCTGCCTCTTAATACCATCACATTGGAAATTAGGTTTTAACATATGAGTTTTGGGGAAACATATACATTCAGATCATAGGAGTGCTAGACTTATATTATTTAACTATTAATAACAATAACTTTTAAAGTATTTGATTGCCATCTGCATCTGGTATTCTGATAAGCATTTCATTTATTTCATTTTATCATAAGAATCTTTTGATATAGATTATGATATATACTATTGTTAACTCCATTTTACAGATGAGGAAGCCAAGGCTTAGAAACTATGCAATACCTGCTCCAAGTCACAGTCCCCTAAATAGCAGAGTCTGACTGGACACCCTACACTTTGGTGTCTATTGAATGAACAAATGAACTTATACCTTGAGCACAGAGAAAGGAAGTAATCTAGGAGAGCTGTCACTCCTATAGTGTACATACTTTTATACACACATACCCATACATAACCTAAGTTATGTAATTCCGTTTCTGAATATGGAAAAGGAAACCACAGAAGGATTCCATAAAATTCTGATAAAAAAGGCCACTGGTTGCAAGCTGCATATTTTCATTTTTTTATAGAAGTTGTCTTTGTGCTTAGATGAAGCTATTGACAAACCTAGAGTAAAACTGTCTTTTAGATGCTTGTAAGCTAGAAGGGTTAGACGTGGAGTCCATAAAACCTATTTGGATCCCAGCTTTGCAATGGTTTCTATGTGACCTTGAGCAAGACACTTAACCTCTCTGAAGTTTAGCATAGTGATTGATCTGCGGGTTCTACAATCTGATGACCTGGTTTAAACAACCCAGCACTAAGCTTACTAGCTGTGTGATCTTCAGAAAGATAATTTCTCTGTGCTTCAGTTTTCCCATTTGTAAAATGGGTACAATACAGTAATAACATTTGCCTCATATGATTGATGTGATAATTAAATAAATCAATTCACTTGAAGGATTTAAAACAGCACCTGATACCCATGAAACTATTATTACCTCTTAGATAGCTATATCTATTTCAGGGGAATGTTGTGAGAAGCAATGAGTAATATATTTTTGACGCACTAAGCCTTCTGAAGGCTTTGACCCAGAACTAGCACAACAACTCTTCCAACACATTCCATTGGTGAGACCCACAGGGCCAGCCAGGACTCAGGGGCTGTGGAAGGAACTAAGCATAGGTGTAAAGGCAGGAGGTGTGGCTTACCAGGGGCCACGAGGGAGCAGATTCCCACAACATCAGAAGACATAATTTGGGCTGTGGATCTAGGTCAGGGTCAATGCGTGGAATGCAGGCAAAGGAGCTCTCAGCAATTTCACCCATCAACATTCATATTTTGTACTCACAGAAGAACCCTCAGGCCTCCACTCAGAATCTGTTTCTCATTTTCTACAAAATTCTAACCAAGCATAGTCGATGCTTTCTAAGGCCACAAGAAACCAGAAGAATGCTTGAGAGATAAAACTGATTCTACAGACAGGTGCTGTGGCAACAAAAAAAGGGTGAAAAGTGACAAAAAACAAAATATAAAAAACTATAAGATGAAATAAAATCTTAAAATGAAGAGCAAATGAGGACATTTAAAACATAGACCACCCTACACACAAAGGTGTATACTTCCCACAGATGACATTTCTGTCATCAGATGTTAGATGGAGAATACACACCCTTATCTTTCCAGTCCCTTCATTGGTCTTGAAGGGGAGGAGGGTGATATTGCTGTTGCTCCTCCAAAGAGGCAGGGATCCTGGTATATCATTGACAAGGAAAGCCCATTGCTGGCACTTTTAGGTGCTTTATGATTGTCTGTTAAAGCTCTTGTCAGCCATTTATTGAATGGTGTACTGTTTTTGGGTGCTATACTAAATGCTTTTCAAATATGCGAGTCTGCTTTGCAACTGATAAATTCTCTTTGCCAGTGTCAACTCTTTCATCTTTATTAGGACCACCCTCTTTTACAGATGAGAAAATTGAGACTTGGCAAGATGTGAGTTTGTCTAATTGTCCAATTGGGATACAAACTGATATGGTTCTGTCTCCTAGTCCTGTGTCCTTTTTCTGTTCCCCATTCATTCCAGATTATAGTAAATTTTGTCCAAATTATTTACTCATTTAGCACATTTACTGAGTATGTGCTGTACGCCTAGCAGAGTCTGGGACCAGCCTCTCCCTCATCATGCTTAGTTATTTTGCTCTTACTATGTACTGTGCATTCTTATATGCATAATATAAATTCATTTTTCACAACAGCTATGTGAGTTCATTACTCCTGCCCATATTACAGATGAGAAAACTAAGCTCAGAGAGGTTAAGCGAGTTTTCCAAGATCCTGTAGTGGAAAGTGCTAGAGCTGAGATTCCAATACAAGTCTATGTAATGCCTAAGTCCATTGTCTTTCCACCCATCATATCACAATGCTTCCTCCATCATTCTCCAATAAAATGGCTTCTCAGTTGTACTCCAGCCATCTCCCCATTATGCTGGCCCCATAACTCTATCCAGCCCCAAGTGCAGAGCCTAGAATGAGACTGAAGATGTGTTGGCACTCACAGGAAGCACCAGAGTTTTCCACAGCAAACACCTAGACATACACATAGGTCTAGGCTAACATTTACTGAGGGGCCTAATATTTAATGTATGCCTCCTGTATGTACCTGGCCTTGCATATGCCACTTAGGTATTGTACATTTCATCCTCATATCAAACTTGCAAGGTAGGTATGATTGCCCCCATTATACAGGGGAGGAAACAGAGGCTCAGAGAGGGTATTTTTCCAAAACTCATCCACTTTTCCTGACTCCAATACATTGTCCAGTCCTCCAGACAGCTTCATAAGGGGTTTGAATCCCACAGAACATATTCTGGGAAGAACTTCATTGAAAGAGATGTAGCCTAAGCTGCACCTTGGAAAACTTCTCATGCAGCCAGGATAAGTATACTGAGAGCCAGTGAGCATGTTATGATAGTTATGATTAGGTTTCCAGGTACTTCTCAAATCAGATGTGTAAATATAATCAAGAGCATTTCTCTTTGCAGCACAGACCTCCAACAGATTCTACCCAGCATCCTAGTTCAGAGAGAAGTAATAAATTAGCTCTAATTAGCTTTCCCACATACTGAAGCAAGTTTCTCTTGTCACCACTTTGCAAACAGGAAAGAGGGAGGCTCCACTGGACTTCTAAGGGTGTGATCTGTGGTGGTTAGGAGGGTAGCAGGCCTAGTTGGCATGTGATTTTGACTTCTGTTACCTTGTGTGGCTGTGGACAAGCCATTTTTACCCTCTGGCCTTCATTTTTTCCTTATGTAAAATGAGGAGCTCAGAGTAGGCTTCTTCTCCTCTTGCACAGAAAAAGTCCATGACTCTACTGTCCTGGAGAATTTTCCAGCTTGAAGTGTCAACTTTGTTTGTGCATGAATAGAGTTATTGAGTATCTTCTATTTATCAGTCATTGACCCTGAAACTGGAGATACAAGGATGAACATTAACTTGATTTTGTCTGTAGGAAACTTCTATTCCAAAGTGAGAATAATAATAACAGCTACTCCTTCCTACATGCCAGGAACTTAGCCATGGCCATTAAATACATAATCTCATTTAATCCCTGCAGGTAATTGTTGTTACCTGCATTTTACCCATGAGGAAATACTCTCAGAGAGGAAGGATAAGTCACTTTTCCTTAGTTTTACTGGCAGTAAAGGATGGAACTGTAATTCCAATTCAGAATCTGATCTCTTATCTACTAGATTATATTACCTTGCCCAGAAAGAGTTGGATATCATAAAAGAAACAGAGATAACAAGTCTTAGGGAGGCCAGGGGATAATGAGAGATATTCCATCTGGGTGACCAGGGATGGCTTTGGTTAAGACCGTGTTTGAACAGAACCTTGAAGGAAAAAAATCTTGAAGGCATCAAGATGCCTTCTGAATACATGAAGGTGGAAGAGGAAAAACAGTTTCGGTGGAAGAGTCAAGACACAGAGGCAAGAAAGGAAATCACTGGGCACCAATAAGGAAGAATGTGTTGTGTAGAGGAAGCCTAGCAGAACATGAGCCTGGGCTCTATGCTACATTCATTCAAAGGGCATAAAATACCTACTATGTGTCAGGCACAGTGATAGCCTCTGGGAAGAACACTGAGAACAATACAGAGTCCACATCCTCAAGGAACTCAATACTCTACTGCAGTGGTTCTCAACTGGGGGCAATTTTGCCCCCCAGCTGACCTTTGGAAATATCTAGAGATAGTTTTGTTTGTGCTGTAAAATATCCTAAAATACACAGGACAGTTCTCCACACCACATAATTGTCTGTCCTAAAAGGTTAGTAACTCGAATGGAATGACAAGACCAGGCCAGCTCATGGGGAATTTTGTAAGCCAGACTGAAAAATGTGCCCATGCCTTTTTCAGATCAGATGGCCTCTGGCAACCAAAATAGAAGAAGTGACAACAGGAAAATCTTTCCATTGCAAATGACCTCCTAGCACAAAAGAAATCGGTCTAGTTGCTTGAGCAATTTTGTTACAGGCCTGGGACACCCTGAAAATGCTCTTCTACCACCCCTGGTTCAAAAGCACACAGCGCTTATGAGAATATACGGCCCACCAAAAGGAAATGTCAGATGGCTTCTTCCTTATTAATCAAATTAATAGTGCCTCTGCAGAAATTCTGCATAGCTGAGGAATTTATTACAAATTACCTAATCACTTGGTTCTCCCATGAAAAGTAAATAGACTGAACCATGCCTAGCCCTCTCATCCTGAGTATTTCAGTGTACCAGAGCTGGGCCGGAGCCTAGCTACTCAGTTAAGCAGTATTTACTGGACCTAGCTAGTGAGTATGCAGTGGAACTTAACTGCATTTGAAAATGCAAGTCCACTTTTCATGGTTATCTCCAGCACAGCGGGTGCCATTCTGCTTTTCTAATGCTGGTTAAGAGGAAAACAGGGATTCATTTGTGGCTGTGAGGAGACTCCAGATGCCAGTCCAAGGAAGAAAAGATAATGACCAGGGCACTCTGCAGCATCACAGAAAGGGCACTTGATTTGCAATCTGGCGTGCTTGTTTGGCTATCACCTCTGTCCTTACCTGTGCAAACTTGGGCAAGCCATTCACTTAACCTCTCTG
The DNA here is from genome assembly GCF_009764315.1 of Trachypithecus francoisi. Lineage (NCBI taxonomy): Eukaryota > Metazoa > Chordata > Mammalia > Primates > Cercopithecidae > Trachypithecus > Trachypithecus francoisi. Next base: position 19,415,843 of record NW_022681457.1, on the reverse strand, counting down.
AACCTCAGTGTCTTTATCTAGAAAAATGGAGAGCCCTGGAATGATTCAGATTAATTGTGGAGAGGCAATGTGGGCACACCTAGCACAAAGCAAGCTCAGCGAATTGCAGATGATGATGTCGTTTCGTTCTCCCACCCAGATCTGGCTGCAGAGATGTGGGCTGTGGCAAAAAATGAGGATCTGATGTTGCAGTTTAGTTACCTTTTTGTCTATTAAGAGAAGAAGAAGAGGGAAATTCCTTGTAGACTAGTAGCTTCTTAGCAATTCATACAGTTCAGGCAATGTCTCTGGGTCCAGGCAGCGGCTGGCAAGTGAGTTCTTGACATATTGGAGGGAATAGGAAGAAAAATCAATTAAAAGGGCTTTTCAGTGAATGAGGGGTGGCAAACGCCAGGGTTAATCCCAAAGGGAGACCCATATTTCCATAAGAGGCGAGGCCTTCCCTTTAACCTGTTGGCACCACGAGTTGGAGTTTTCTGGGGTAAAGTCCATTACTGGCAATGGGCGTGCCGTGTGTGATTAATGATGGTGGTTACGGGCCAGTTAGCAACGGAGAGCTCCATCCATCTCACTTCATGGAAGCATCACACACCATTTATTGTCTGCAGGCAGGATGTGTTCCTTTGCAATTAGGTAAATGCCTTCTTTCTGAGTAGGCATGGTGATTCCTGCATTAGTGCCCCCATGCCTCTGCCTGACATCCAACAGAAAGGCAAAGGCTGAGAGAGTCCAAGAGGAAATAGGTAGTGACCATGTCCAGTGCTATTTCATGACCTCAAATAAACTTGGCCTAGGAGCTTTCACCTGCTCTCAGATACCTTCTTTCAAGGGGACATTAGGCCCAGGGAATTCATAAATATGATGGCTTTAAAGTCCATTCAAGGGAAAGAAGGAAGGGCACAGCATGTTAAACACAATCCTGTGCTCATTTTCTGCTATTAAAAGAAAGCCTTCAAAACTAATCTTTAAAAAAATAACACCTGTCATTTGTGGAGTGCTTCCTCTGTGCAGACACTGTGCTGCCCTCATAAGAGCTCTGTAAGGCATGCCCGAATCATCTCCATTTACAGTCAGGGCAACTGAGGTGTCAAAAAGAAAAGTAACTTCCTCTAGGTTAGATGGCTGGAAAACACTATGCTGAGACCCACAGTCCTGCTCTAGAATTGTACTCTTCAGTAAGGTGCTGTACTGAAATTCTGTCTCCATAGAAGCACATGAACCAGCACACAAAGAATGACAAACTACAGATACATGGTCTTTAAGAAAACCCACCACACAAGAGAAAACAGAGAGCATTAATTTACCCCATAGTTATTTATTGAAAATCCACTATGGTCAGACATCGTGCTAAGTTCTGGGGATGTAAGTGAATAGGAGAGGTGGTCTGGGAGTTCACCCTGTACCTGTGAAGAGGAACGATAACAGTAACAACAGTGACAGCTGCTATTAGGTTGGTGCAAAAGTAATTGTGGTTTTTGGCGTTAATGTACAGCTAATACTATACTAATTATTTTGTGTACATTATTGCATTTAGTCTTCATAATCAATGAAGAATGAGTCATAATTATCCATATTTTATAAATGAAGAAATAGTGGCAAGAAAAGGTTGTGTCCCCACAAAATTCATGTGTTGAAATCCTCTGCTCTCATGAATGGGATCAGTGCCCCTATAAAAGAGACCACAGGGATCTAGCTGGCTTCCTCCACCATGTGAGGACACAACTAGAAGGCACCATCTTTGAATCAGAAAGCTGGCTATCACCAAACACCAAATCTGCTGGCACCTTAATTTTGGATTTCCCAGACCCCAGAATTATAAAAAATATTCTGCTGTTTACAAGTCACCCAGTGTATGGCATTTTGTTATAGCAGCCCATAAGGAATAAGAAAGTTTAAATAACCTGGCCAAGTTTATACAGCCAGTAGGTAGTAGATCTATACTTTGAATTCACACAGTCTAAACTCTAACTTGCGCTTTAAAAATACTGAACAAATAATTACAAATGTGTTGAGATTTCCTGAGAGCATGGCGGCGAGCAGATGGGGATAGTGAGGTGATGATGAGCATTTAGAACAAGAGGGACAAGTGCAGCCTTGGGGGAAGAGGAGAGAACCAATAATGAAGAAGTGGGAGAGTTTATCATGCCCAGTGAACCTGAAGCACACACCATGTTTGAGACATAAAGGCCAATGTTGCTGGAATGTTGACACCAAGAAGAATGGCATGATCCGAAGTTGGGTGTGTGGGTCAGGGAGACCAACATATTTAGGGCCCAGTGGGCTGTGTTAAATTTCATCATATGGACCTTAAGCAAGAGAGGGAGGGGCTATGCCAGAAATAGCTAATTATCCACCAAAAAGTTGTGGTCTTCATTCTGTAAAGTGCGGTTGTCCCTAGGGGCAGCTATCTCAACAAGGACTGCCTTTTCTGGCTCCTCCCTTGTTTCCCAAGTACACGCACATGTTTATTTCTTGCCAAGGAATGCAAATGGATGTGACGTGTGTTGTTCCAAGGCTGGGATTTTGAAGAGGCAGATGTGACTTTTCTGGGTTCTTTTTACATTTCTACTCCCTGAAAGGAGACATCTGTGAGCCCCTAGGTGATGACCAAGCCACAAGGTGAAAGGAGCCTGCCTGGTTCCCTGAGTCACCATTTGGCACACACCTCCATGGGCACAGGATTTATTTGTGAACAAGAAGTAAACTTCTACAGGGTTAAACTGCTGTCATACTGAGGTTTATTTGTTATGGTAGCTAGCATTAGGATATCTAATTACAGGGACTTCTTTGGTATTCTAAATATATCTTTATATAGTATGTTCATGGTTTACAAAACATTGTTTCATTACGAATAAACAAGGAGGGGTTGGGTAGAGTGGTTCATGCCTGTAATCCCAGCATTTTGGGATGCTGAGGCAGGAGGATCACTTGAGCCCAGGAGTTCAAAACCAGCCTGGGCAACATAGTGAGACCTTGTGTCTATAATAAAAATAAATACATAAATAAAAATTATTTTTAAAATAAGGAAGGAATTAGATACAGTGCACAAATGGTGAGGTTAAGTAACTTACCCACAATCATACTGCTGGAGTCTTCACAAACCCATGCACCCTCACTGGATACGCATGAGCTCAGGATCAAAAGTCAAATAGTTCTGGTAGATTTGAGGCTCTTCCTCAGCTAATTATTCACTGTGATTTTTCAGTAACTTACGTAGTTTGTCTCAATTTCTTTAGCTATAAAATGAGAATGACACTAGCACTTGTCTTATGAGGTTGCTCTAAGCATTAAAGCTCATAGTCAAGATCATGGTGCATAGAGAAAGTTTAATAAGATGAAGAAGTTATGTTATTGTTATCACTGCACCATTATGAAAGGACTTACTTTAGACTCCCACCACTACCCCCGTTTCCTAATAGGCCTTGCATTTCTTCTCCAGAAGGGAGTCATCTTCCCCAACATCCACATGGCACATGCTTGATTCACTCAGGTTCCTATTCAAATTGCTCTTCAGAGGACCTTTCACAGACTACCCAATGTCAAGTAGGCCCCTGCCTTGCCACCCCCGCTTACTCTGCTCTCCTTTTTCTTCCTAGCACACATCACCTCCTGATATTGTAGAGTTTTCATGTATGTATTAATGTCTCAGCTCATTCCACTAGAATGGGAGCACTTTGACAGCAGGGATTTTATCTGTTGTTCAGAGCTGTATCTCTGGCATCTAGAATAGTGTCTGGTATAAAGTAGGAGCCCAATACACATTTGATGAGTGAATAAAGGAATAAATGATGATTATATAACATGTGAGCTATGTTCCAGGTCCTATATTAACTTCAGTTCTTACTGTTTCTTTTTCTTTGGTGATGCCCTAGTGGATCATTCATCAATCCAAAACTTGTGTGCAAATTTTAATCTTTTTCTCCTCTTTAAATGCAACCCACTCCACCTCCAGGATCTCTTGTTTCTAATACGCTTCCATAACACCTCTGTTCCTGAGGCAGGAGATCTGTAGCCTTCCCAGAGTGGGTGATGGGCCCTGGCCTCAGTGCCTAGCCATTCCCTGTGGCATTCATCACCAGCACTGTAGAACACACACACTTTCACACCACCCAAGTTGTCAAAGCTTACAGATTAGAATTATTGCTCAGTAAACTTGACTGGACTACAGGGCCATCTTGCTATATGATCACGTTTCCACCAAGATTTGTAAGTTCTGTTGGAATATATTTGATGTATAATAAACTGTATATATTTGAAGTATATAATTCGATGAGTTTTGATACATGTATACACCTGTGAAACCATCACTACATTTAAAATAATACATATATCCATCATAGCCCAAAGTTTTCTTATGTTCCTTTATGATCTAACCCTCCTTATACATCCCCCATACACACACAACTCCCATACCCAGGCAACCACTGGTTTACTTTCTATCACTCCAGTTAGTTTTCATTTTCTAACACTTTATAGAAATTGAATCATACAGTATAAAATATTTGGGTTCTTTCTCTCAGCATAGTCATTATGATTTACATCCACATTGTCAAATGTATTAATAGTTCCTTTTTATTGCTATTTAGTACTTAATTGTCTGGATATACTATAGTGAGTTTGTCCACTCACCTGTTGGACACTTGGAAAGTTTCTAGTTTTTAGCAATTACCACAAAGCTGCTACGGTCATTTGTGCACAAGTCTTTGTGTGGGCATATATTGTAATTTTCCTTGGATAAATACCTGGAAGTGGGATTGTTGGTTTGCATGATAGGTCTATTTTTAACTTTTTAAAAAGTTATTGAACTCATTTCCAAAGAAGTTTTAGCATTTTACACTCCTTCCAGCAGTGTGAGAGTCTCAGTGTCCCTGTTTCTTGCACCTGGTTATTCTGATTAATTTTAGTCAGTTTGGTAAGTTGTAGTGGTATCTCATTATGCTTTAGCTTGTAACTTCCTAATAATAAATAAGTGATTTTCAGCATCTTTGAATGTTTTTGTCATCTTTATCTCTCCTTTGGTAGAATTCACATTTTTAAGGAGTTATCTTATTTTAGAGTTGTAAGAATATCTAAAAATATTTTGATAATCCAGAAAGAAGTTCTTTGTCAGATAAATCTATTTCAAATATTTTCTTCCAGCCTGTGCCTTGCCTTTTCAATTTCCTTTCCAAGTCCCCTGAGTGGAGCAGTTTTGTTTCATTCTCCCTTCATATTCCTAGAAACAAGAACAAGAACATTGAAAATGTTATGTAATTTCAGTTCAATGATGAGAAAAGGTCTAACGTGAAATACTTCATAGCCACACACATGAAAGGTGACTGTTTCATCAATTTGCCAATCTGCAAAATCAAGATAATACTATCTATTTCATGAGGCTGTTGTCAGAATGAATAATAGTAAATAAATTACCCAGACCCATGCTTAGCATAGGGGAAGATTTCAGTAAGTATTAGCTTGCTTTTATTCTGTAATCTTAGGGAACAGAAGTGAGGCCAAAGGGTAGAAATCTTAAAGATTCAGATTGTTTGAATTTAGTGAATTATTTTCCATCGCAGTCCAGTTAATGAAATAAAATAGGTACCCATAGAAGCTGCTGAGCTTCCCATCACTAGGAGCATTTAAGCAGAGAAAACATAACCATGTGAGCAGGTTATAGAAGAGATTATTGCTACCTTGCGAGAAATACTGGACGTCTCGTGTCTCTCCTATTCCTAAAAATGGTTTGGTTCTTGGTCGGAGATAATAATGACAATAGCATATCTTCATATTTAATACATATTATATATTATAGTATATATAATACATATTATAAAATATATGATACATATATACTGTTATATATAATACTAGTAATTATTGATGATATAATATTGTATGAAGTACTTAAAAACTATTCTATTATTTAATCATAATGACCCTTTGAGGTAGAGGTAAATATTAGTTCTATTTAATAGATTAGAAAAATGAGCTCAGAGGTGTTAGATAGCTTCCCTAATAGTACATGGCCTGGAAAAGGAGGGCCTTGAATGCAGGTTGGCAATGGACTGAATGTTTCTGTCCTTGTAGAATTCATATGTTTAAATCTTAATCCCAGTGTGATGGTATTTAGAGGCGGGGCCTTTGCCAGGTAATTAGGTCATGAGGGTGGAGCCCTTATGACTGGGATTAGCACCCTTGTAAGAAAAGGCTAGACAGCTAGCTGCCATGTGTAACCCAGAAGGGGGCCCTTATCAGAATCTGACCATGCTAGCACCCTGATCTCAGGCTTCCAGCCTCCTGAACTGTAAGAAATACATTTCTCTTGTATATAAGCCATCCAGTTTATGGTACTTTGTTATAGCAAGCAAGAAAGTACCATAAACTAAGACAAGGTCTGTCTGAGTAAAGTCCATGCTTAGAGCCCAGGTGCCCTGTGGCCAGTGAGCCCCTGCTTACTCATAGCTATGGGCAAGTGTTGCTGAAACAAACTTTTCTCCAGCACCTGTGTCTCTCTATTCTCTCGCCTCCCCCACCCTTGGCTATAGTGTGTCTCTGAGTCAGTGGGAATGAGTATTTAGGTCTTGGTCCACAGCTGCAGAATTCCACTGCTGTTGGCTCAACAGGTCACCCCGTGAAGTGGCCAAAAACCAAGGCTGCCATGCCTGAGGTCAGCTACCCAACTCACTCTCCACCTGGCACTACCAGCTGGATCTCAGCTTCTTGAAGAAATGACATTCACCATCTCCAGTTGGAATAGGTCTTCCCTGGGCTTTTCCTTCTGGCATGCAGAGTGTTTATTTGTTTTGGAAGGCCTCAAAAGTGGCAGCTTTCTCATCACACAGCAGGATGGAATGTCCCATTTGGTGCCTGTCCATCCAGCCCACAATATTTATGCTGTTATTGCAAAGCTGTTGGCCCCTTAGATCCTAATCATCCAAAGATACTTTCGTGGCTTCTTAAAAAACTAGGCCTGTTCTTCTGCAAGCAAGTGTCTGCCTCACTGCCATCCTGATTACCAGCTCCTGTTGGCAAAAGAACCATTATGATGTGAACCAGATTGTACCAAACAGACGTTACCTAGCAACCAGCGGGAGCCATCAGGATTCATCCTTGTGTTCCAAACACTGTGCGGAATTCCTTAAGCATCTTGGACATGATGGAGACTAAAAGCATGCCATGAGGGAGCCTTAAGAGAATGGCTTTGGAGTCAGGCACACTACGCAGCCTTGACTCTCAGTGACTACTGTGATCTTGGGCAAGTTACATAACTCTTCGAGCCTCAATTTCCTAACCTAGGAAATGGAGAACAATAATAGCACTTATTTCATACGAGTGTCTCAAATGTTATATATGATGGAAAGAATAATCTTTCATATTAAGTAGGCATTCAACAAATGTTAGTTCCCTTGAAAATACAATTTTTTTCTATGTGTTAACATTTGTGAAAGACACAAACCCAAGCATCCAAAGGACCAGGATCCAGTTACCCATATCCTATATTAGTAATTCACTGTGTCCTTAAGGAGGTCTCTTAACCTCTCTTTGGTTTATTTTCCTCATCTATACCATGGGGACAATAATAAGTGTTGTTCAGGAGCCCACATGAAATTAGGGATATGAAAAAGCTCTGAAGATCAGAACACAAATGCAAGAGGTGACCTAAGTCTATTGCTGGTAGTATTTTCACTTGAGAGGAAGTTAGCAACACTGGGAGGCTTACTAGAGGTCTTTGTTTCATAATAACTTTTACCTTCATCCAGGTATAGTCCTGGTATTCATATTGGTGCAAGAGATATTTGAAATACATTGAAGTCCATGTGTTCCTCACTCCCTTATTTTTTTCACTTCCATCTGTCTGTTGATTTCAGGAAATGTATTCTATCTCAGATACCAAGAGACCCATTATCAGGAAAGATGAAAGGGTTTCAGGGGATGTAGTTAAACTAGTTAGTCTGGAAAAATTAAAGGGCAGAACCACCCAAAGAATGAATAAGAATTAGACAGCATTGCACAAAGTTCTCAGATTTTGAAGTGAGGTAAAGATAGGTTCAAGTCCTCCTGGTCTACCACTTTCTGGCTCTGACAACTTCTTAAGCCTCAGCCTTTTCATCTGTAAGATGGGCATATTATGATTTATTTTTGCAAGGTTGTTGAAAGGATGGGGGTTTTGGTGAATATAAAGTGCCTATAAAAGCATCTGGCACATAAACTATCTACAATATAAGATATATATTAAATAAAATATTAATAAGAGCAATAATAATAACACATATAGTCAGAGGGATACAGAGTCCAAACAAGAGGAAAGGTTCCAAAGGTTTGGTCTGAGCAGCAAATACGAATCACTAATAGGAAGTAAATGCAAAAGGTCAAGAGGCAGGGAGATGAGAAACGAGTCAGCAGGCAGATTGATGGAGACAAATAATTTGGGGTCTAGGTTAGGAAATAGGTTTAGGTTTTGTAGCCCCCGCTGAAAGGTACAAACCAGAACAGCCATCTTGGCCGCTCAGGGAAGTTCTGTCCACATGCCTTTGTTTATACAGGCCATTGCTTTTTCCTTCAGGACTCAAATGACAACCCCCTGCAGAAGTGCCTGATGGAAAATAGGTTGTTAGCAAGAGGAGAGGCCTGGATGCTCCGGGCACAGGGTTCTGACCAATGGCAAGTCTGCATTCCGCACTTGGAATCGCAACTCTGGAATGTCAGAGAGTGGGATTTCCCTGAAGAGTTGCCCATGTGACTAAGTACCCCTCAGGTTAGTGGAGTGAACTGTTTCCCCAACTTCAGTTTCTTTGTAATCAGGTAAAATCTCAGCACATCTAGAACGCCTTTTGGCCATTGTCTCACTGACTTCTTACCTCAGGGAGCCCAATTTGAAGGAGTTGCTGGAAGCAAAGAGAGTTTGAAATGAATTCAGTCAGTTGTCAGCCAGACCTGTGGCAGGGGATATTTCCCTGCTTGCTGACTCTGCTGGCTCCCATAGCCACTCCCTAACAAGCACCTGGCCTGGCAGAGTTAGGAGGTGGAGTTCTGTGTCTGTTATTAATATCAGTGAGAATGCCTTTTTTTCCTGTTAAATCTGAGCACTAATTATCATCTATTTACATCACAGAGTTCAGGGAAATCACGGAGCAGACTAAGAACAATACTGCATGACTTGTTTTTCTAAGACCACCAGAGCAGGCACAAAAGAACCAGCGACTAGGCAAGTGTAGGAGCAAAACTGCAAGTTTATTTTGGTCACCTAAGGCGTGGGGAAGAGGTCTGTCGGCCTCCGGCAAAGAAGGCCGACAGAGTCCCCCCGTGGGGCTCTCGGACGGCGTTCTTGGAGTCCTGACATCCCGACAGGAGTGGGGCTGTGAGAAGGCCGTGTGTGGCGTCCCTCCGGAGCGGCTTTTCTAGGAGTGGGAGGGCAATAGGCGGGGCACGGGCGTGTCGGGGGGCGTTCCACAGGTGCGACCAGGTAAATGTTGGTCTCTTCGGATTGACATCACCTGGTGCATGCCTAGTTGGTCTGCACCTTCCCGGGTCGCCGGCTGCATTTTCGTGCGCCGGGAAAAGTTGGGGGGTGGAGGGGGGGGGATGAAGAACCCGGAAGTGCACCATCTTGCCTCCGCTCATCCAAACATTCCAACCTTTTATTGGTAATAGTGATAAGGGGCACCGTGGTCTGTCTGGCTACTTCCTGCTGTTAAGGGGCGTCGTTAAGGTCGGGGCCCATGGTTGGCATTTGGACGCACGGATGAAAAATAAAATAAGGCACAGTATTAGTATAGGAACGAGGAATGGAAGCATTTGTTGGAATAGGGGAAAAACCCAGAAGGAAGGTCCCAGCAAGGTTGAGGAGTATGAGATAGTTAAGAAAATTTAGTAAGTTTGAGGCGAGTGGGGAAAAGCCAAACTGATTTCCACTGATTGCTTTCGGTAGGGGCCCTTTTTAGCTGGGAATGAGGCACGAGTGTGCAGAGTAGTTGTTGGCCAGGCAGCAATTAAGGAGTGGAGTTTTTGTGGAGTGGATGGCTTTCCACTTACTCCTACTACAGAGATATTGGATGGAAGGCTAGGTCTGGAGAAGGACGGCAAAACAGAATAGGTAGCCTCGCTGTTGATTAAAAAATTGATTGTCTTACCCGCTACCAGGAGAGTTACCCGCGGCTCGGCGAGGGTGATGGGGGTCCCCAAGTCTCGGCACCTTCAGTTGTAGTTGTCGTCCAGATGTAGGAGCTGGAAGGAGCTCCCAGGATCCTGGGAAAGGGGGTCACGTGGAGACGCAGCACCTGTTCTCAGGGTGGGGCAATCAGACTTCCAGTGTCCTCCCTGCTGGCAAGCAGGGCAGGGGGTTGCTGGTGGATGAGGGTTAGGACATTCACTGGCCCAATGTCCTGATGCCTTGCACTTATAGCAAGGCTGCGTTGGGGCTCGGGGACCTTGCGGACACCTGTTGGCATAGTGTCCTGCCTTGCCGCACTTATAGCAGGCTCCTCTCATAGCCTTGGAGTCTGCGGAGTGTGTACTCTCTGGCCTGGGGTTACGACTGGGCTGTAAAGCCGCTGCTAGGAGCTGTAACTTCTGTTCAAGGCGAGCTTGCCGTCTCCTCTCTGGAGTTATAGACCTTAAAGGCTAATTTAACCAGGTCTTGTATTGGTGCCTGTGGACCATCCTCTACCTTTTGAAGTTTCTTACGAATGTCAGGAGCTGATTGAGAAATGAAATAAGACGCCAAAATGGTGGCCCCTGTGGGGGAGGCCGGATCCAACCGGGTATATTGGGTTAGAACCTCAGTCAGTTTAGGGTAGAGGTTAGGATAACCTGGAGGTTATGCCAAGTTAAGTCATAGGCCTGACAAAAGTATCTAAATTCCTTTATGTATATGGTAGGATTAGCTGAGAAATCACCTAAATGCTTCTCAATTTTGGAAAGATCGGCCAATGAAAAAGGGACATGTACTCTGACTACCCCCTCCGCCCCAGCCACCTCTCGCAAAGGTGCTAACACTGTAGGAGGGTGTGGGCAGAGATAGGGGACTCAAGACAGCCAGTTGGGGGCCCGGAAGGAGGCATGGGACCGAGTGGATTACTAGTAGATAAGGAGGAGGAAGGAGGAGTCTGGGCAGGAAGGGAGGGGTTGGAGAGAGCGGGGAGAGAAAGAGGAGTATAGGGCAGATCGGGACGAGAGGGTAAGGCCCAAAAGCCTTGTATGTAATTAATTTCAGACCACTTGCCTAGCCACTGGCAGAAATTGCTGAGGTCGATCACGCCACAGTGGAAAGGAAAATTAACCGCTTCCTCCTAAGGTCTTGTTCAAGCTGTAAGGTTTTTAAATTGGCTAGGAGGCACCCTAAGGGGGTGCTCTTTGGAAATTTGGACTGGGGGGTTTCCTGTTTGTTTCCTCTTTACTGACACAATGGACACAATGGAAATGGATCCCTGCCTGGCTTCAAAGCGTCCTTTGGAACCAGCAGAGACAGACTGGAGGCTCATGGAGCCAAAGTGGAGATTACCTTCAGGCGGACGTCTCCGTCCTGAACGGGTCTCCCGAACCACTTGGTGGCTCCAAATGGACCTCGGACCTGCGCAGGATTTTGGCCGAGGGAGGTAAAGAGGAGACAAGGGCACTTACCCCAGAGAGGCCGTGAGAGTGAGGGAAGCGGGTCTCAGGTCCTGGTCCGTCTGCCGCGTGGAACGAGGAGGAGGAGGAGGCTCCCCAGACCCTGGGGGCCCTGAGGAGGGGTCTCCTCCCGGGTTCGGCACCAACTGACTTTTCTAAGACCACCAGAGCGGGCACAAAAGAACCAGCGACTAGGCAAGTGTAGGAGCAAAACTGCAAGTTTATTTTGGTCACCTAAGGTGTGGGGAAGAGGTCTGTCGGCCTCCGGCAAAGAAGGCCAACAGAGTCCCCCCGTGGGGCTCTCGGACGGCGTTCCTGGAGTCCTGACATCCCGACAGGAGTGAAGGACTGAGGAAGGCCACGCGTGGCATCCCTCCGGAGCGGCTTTTCTAGGAATGGGAGGGCAAAAGGCGGGGCACGGGCGTGTCGGGGGGCGTTCCACAAGTGCGACCAGGTAAATGTTGGTCTCTTCGGATTGACATCACCTGGTGCATGCCTAGTTGGTCTGCACCTTCCCGGGTCGCCGGCTGCATTTTCGAGCGCGCGGGAAAAGTTGGGGGGAGGGGATGAAGAACCCGGAAGTGCACCATCTTGCCTCCGCTCATCCAAACACTGCATATGGATGCCTTACTTTGCAATAAGCTGGCTCTAAGAAAAGTGGCGCAGCTCATCTGTACAAACAGTTATCTTTTCCCTGCCATTAAAAGCAGGAAGGTGTTGAATTCATGATGGTAATGGACATTCTTTAACCTGCTAAGAAAGCTAGGGCATGTTATTTTATCATATAGAGCCATAATCTCCCAATAGTTTAAATAAGGATGGTGAACAGATAATTACTAAGGTTCTCTTAGATTCTAAAAAAATAATACTCTTCCAAGTGAAATAATTGCCAACTAGAATCAAATGGGTGAGTCAGTGGTAGAGCTTGACACTTCCACAGAAGGAACCCAGGTTCAACTCCTGAGTAATACAGTATGTGTCACGTGGCCTGCCTGGTTTTTGAAAAGTAACATAATTAAGAGTTAATAGACTTAGGACCTTGATCTGGTTCTCTCACTATTAGCTGTGTGTCAGTGAGTGAGTCACTTCACCTCTCTAGGCTTCAGGGGTTTTTCTTTTTTTCTTTTTTAATTTTAAAAATAAGAATCTTGGACCAGATCACTTCTAAGGTCTTTTGTTGTTGTTGTTTTTGGCATGAACATTCTATGATTCCATACTAATAAAACTGCAATACTTTAAAAATACTTACATTTTGACTACAATCTTCACTTTGTCACATCGTAAACATTTCTCTATAAAGCCTAAGCCTAACCTCTAACATAGTACCTGATGCACAGCTAGTACTTAGTAAATGGTAGATGGTTGAATGGATAACTCCTGCCTATATCCATCTTATATTTTCCACTTGTGGCAACTTTCTAACTGTGTGACCATTGACAAACTGCTTACTGTGTATAGCTCAGATTCATCATCTGTAAAATAGAGGTAATAATACTACCTGTCTCATAGAGTTGTTACAAGGATAAAATGAGTTCTTACATGTAAAGTATCTATAGCAGGGCTTGGCACACAGAAAGTTCTTTGTAAGTCTTAGCTATCATCCCCATCCCCATCATCATCATCATCATCATTACCATCATCTCTACTCACTCTATTATTCTTCATACATGTGCATTGTCTTCAGAATCGTCTCCAGATGCCTGTATCATTTAGTCATTCAGAGATTACCTTTCACTTTTGATGGTTAATCCTCTTTTGCCATATTAAAAAATCAACCTAGCACTTTTTCTCAGAACTTTGGGAAGTGAGTTTTTCCTTGTCTAACAATGCCCATTTGCCTTTTTCATTTCTCTCAAATTATTTCTTTTTTTTTCTTTTTGAGACGGAGTCTCTCTCTGTCACCCAGGCTGGAGTGTAGTGGCCGGATCTTGGCTCACTGCATGCTCCGCCTCCTGGGTTTATGCCATTCTCCTGCCTCAGCCTCCTGAGTAGCTGGGACTATAGGCGCCTGCCACCTCGCCTGGCTAGTTTTTTGTATTTTTTAGTAGAGACGGGGTTTCACTGTGTTAGCCAGGATGGTCTCGATCTCCTGACCTCGTGATCCGCCCGTCTCGGCCTCCCAAAGTGCTGGGATTACAGGCTTGAGCCACCGCGCCCGGCCTCAAATTAGTTCAAACTGCCATATCATATAGTTACTTTACTTCCAAGTGTCTCACTTCTTCTATACTCTTACCAACTTCTTTCTTTGGCTTAAACAAAGCCCTTCATTGCATCTTCTCATTTCTGAGAGACACCACTAGCAATACCAGTGAACACTTTCCAAAGATGCTTGGGTTTCAGCTGAGTGGGAGTCTCATCAGATATCTGCATAGGTCATGATCATCATGGCGGCATCCTTTTAATCAGTGAAAGTGTACTTATTGAGCATCTTATGTGTGCCAGGCTCTTTTCTAGGTGCTAATAATTTCAGACCCTGAGTGTATCATTCACATCCCCATAGGTCCAGCCATCTGTTGAACACATCCCCATTGAGACCCTTCTGTTAGAAGTATAATCTTTATTTATTTATTTATTTATTTAGAGATGGAGGCTCACTCTGCTGCCCAGGCTGGAGTGCAGTGGCACAATTTCAGCTCACTGCAGCCTCTACCTCCCAGGTTCAAGTGATTCTCGTGCCTCAGCCTCCCATGTAGCTGGGATTACAGGTCACCCCTGTAATTTTTGTATTTTTAGTAGAGATATGGTTTCATCATGTTGGCCAGGCTGGTCTCAAACTCCTGAGCTACGGTGACCTGCTTGCCTCGGCTTCCCAAAGTGCTGGGATTACAGGTGTGAGCCACTATGCCTGGCCCAATCATCACTTCTTGTATGTAAACTTTTCATATGTACAGTAACTAGTTTTATTGGCAGTTGCTCGATGCTAGAAATAAAAAGCTGTGTGCAGCATACTTGTTGTCCTTGAATAGCAGATCTATACAAGGATTGTAGCCCATCGTGGTAAGGGCTCTAATAGAGGTACAGTGGCTAAAAGAAGCATCCTGCTTCTCTGAGGCTACCTTTCTTAATCTGTAAGGCGGGCATGATCTTACTCATGTCCTCAGACTCTTGTGAAGCAATCCTCCAGCTTCTTCTCTTCTCTAGCTACACTTGCTCTCCAGGGGCTTCAGCCAGTCCCAGGGCTCTGGATACCAACTCTCTGTTGATGAGTCCCAGGCAGTAGCAGCTCAGACCCAAATCTTGGTAATTATTCTCTACTCCTATCTTTCTTTCACATCGTATATTTATCTGACAGCAAATCCTCCCAACTCTATCATTAGAATATATCCTGATTCTTCCCTCCTCACATCCCATCTACTCTCATCCAAGCTAGCATCTTGCCTCCTGGGACCTTTTCAGCAGCCTCCTAGGTCTCTATGCATCCATCCTTGTCAACCTGCAGTTGGTCATCTCCAGAGCAGTCAAAGTAATAATTTCAAACTAAAGTCAGATCATGTCACTCCCCTTCTCGACCTCCTGTGGTCTCCATATTGTGCTTAGAACCCAAAGTGCTATGCAGGCCCTACAAGACCATCATGGTCTGGCCTCCACCTACCACTTTTCTTCTTGTTCACTCTGAGCTACTGATTTCCTTATTCATCTTCGAATGTGCTGACTCAGATGTGAAGACCTTTCCCCTCTTCCTCCGTTTCTTTGCCCCCAGGTAGTTGTATGGCCCACCCTTCATTTCATTTCAGTCTCTGTCCCTATGTCCCTATATCAAAGACCCCTTTTTAAATATCCCAACATGAAGTAGCACCATCACTGTGTTCTACAAACTCACCTTCTTTAGTACTCTTCATCACATCTATCTTTGCCATCCATTATAAGAGTTGTTTATTAATTTGTTTGTGAAATGACACTTACCTAGAATGCCAGCTCCATGGGGGCAGGGACTTTGTTAGCTTTGTTCACTTCTATGTCCTTGGGGATATGGTCTAGGGTGGGCACTCAACAAGTATTTTTTGAATGAGTAAATGAATGAATGAGGATTAAATAAGATCATATTTGGAAAACACCAAGTATCAAGTGTTAAGTTTGAGAATTGGTTACTTCTTGCTACCACTACCTCACTGCACCCCACCCCAAAGCCCCTCAGCCTCCCCCAGCTCTGCAGAAGGTGCTGTGCACTCATAGATGTCCTCACAGCCTTCTTTCTTTCAGGTGAGCAATTAATCAAAATCCAGTCTCCTGCTGTTCCTTTTCTGAAGCTCATTCATTCTGAAATACACTGTCCTTCTGTGTTACCAAGGCCAGAATATTTATTCCTGTGAGTTAAAAAGAAAAACTACGGAAAATGTAGTGACCATTTCATTTTACAATGAGTTGATAAGTTATTAGTTTTTCTTTCATTTACTTTGTCTTTGGAGATTTGTATCCAAGGTTCAAGCAGAATTAACCCACATGAAGAAGTCACATAAAAGGCCCTTTTCAGGGTGTCCTTCTTTTAAATTCCCTGTCTCTGGCATCATAACCACCCTATCCAATCTTCCCCAGATCTCCCAACACATAAATCTTCTGCTCTCACCCATTAATGGAGCTCAGCACATTCACTCCTGTGCCAAGTCGAGTCCGTATATTAGAGATTGAGAAGCAACCAGACCACCAGCTTGCAAACATCTGATTGTTCCCAAGTGTGGTGGAAAACGAAGGGCATTGGCAGCAGAGACTTGGGTTCAAATCCAAGATTATTATGTTCATGATCTTGGACAAATTGCTTACTGTCTAGGACCCTCTGTCTTATCATCTGTAAACGACCTTCCTTGGGGTTGTTATGAAGATTAGAATGAAGGATCATTCAAAAAGTGTGTTGCTCAGAGATTTGATGAATGCAAGTCTCGCCCCCTTCCCATGTTGGGCTCTTCCTCTTACAATGGTGACATTCATACTCCCCCTTTTTGCAGAAACAGACACATAGGCCCAGTAATGAGACCTTGAAGATATCCATTCCTCTTCTTATGCTCATTCATTCTGAAATATACTGTTTTTCTGTTTTAGTAGGGCTGTAGTATTTATTGATCTGAGCTAAAATGAAAAGAAAAAAGTCAAGAAAGTGTAATTACCCTTAATTTTTAGACACAGTAGTACACTGAGTAATAATTATTTACTCGGTTTGTGGAAGTGTCACAGTCTTAAAGTCTCATTTGAATTTTTTTAACTTAAAAACTATTTCAAAAGAACAGTCTACTTTGTAGAAACAGTACAGTATTTGCAGCATAGAGGCATTTAATATTTACTTTATATAGGTGTTGAATGATTAATGAATAAATAAATGAAATAATGAATGAATAAATGTGTAATACAAGCAAAAACAGAGCTGCTCTGGTAAAAACAGATGGGGAGATCTCAGAAGCCTGTGTGCTGGGCCCTCCCTCAACCCAGAAAATAACCTTTGAAATGTGACAACCAGAACCTTCTCAACTCTTGTAACACAGTCTGGGTACCATTAATCTGGCCCAATGCCATTCCTATTGCAGACATTTTTTTTTTCTACAGGGTTTTTGATGAGGTTATTATCTTGTTGCTTCTTGGGAAAAAAAATCAGTAAAGGGAATTCATTCTAGTTCTGGAAAATTTGGAACTTTAAGAAATATTTCATATTGAGACAAAATTGATCCATTGATTGTAGTTCACTTATTCATCAATTCATTTATTCATTCATTCATTTTATTCATTTTAAACACACGTTGAGCATCAATTCTGGGTCCTGCCTGAAGCTTCACTCTTAGCATATACCTTTCTTTTTCATTTTAAATGCATTTCTTCTTATGGTGTCACTCACTGAAGATCAGTGTAGATTTATACTGAAGGTTTTCTTGAGGAAAGGGAGAATCACATCACAAAATATACAGCAAGAATTTCTTAAAATGGTTTTCCAAGTATTGAGCCTCTTGGACCTGTTCAGTACATCACCAACCTAGCTAACTACCTCCTCCTGTTAGCCACCTGGTTCTCTACCTTTCTTTCCCTGTTCATTCTCCTCCCAAATGACTTTTTTTTTTTTTTTAAAGATAGCCCCAAACCCTTTCCTATGTATTTTGGTCTAATAACCCTTTTCTAACCTTCTACTTAGAGCATCATCCTAACCACACAAAAGTTCTACCTGGTGGCCTGCCCCTCTTAGAATGGATGGGGAAAAAGAGATTGTAATTAATTATATGTTATTTTTAACCCTATGTGACAATACATTATAATTAATTATACAGTTTTAACTATATTTGACAAAAAAGAATAAACTGTGATCCCAGCCCTCCAGCAGTTAATTATCACACTTAGTGTAGTGTAAGAAATATTAGAATTCACTCATTCAACAGATATCTATTGAGCACAAACTATGTGTCCATCACTTTTCTAGGTCCTGAGGATACTGCTGTCACGAACAAAACAGTCAGCATTCTTGCCCTCAGAGTTTCCATTCTGCAGGAGGAAAATAGACTGATAGAAAAATAAATAAATAAATAATAAGTGTAAGTGTGACAGATAATAATAAATGTAAATGAGAAACATAAAGCAGGGACAGATGCTGGGGCAGGAGGAGAGGTCGGGTTACCTTATTGCCCATAGAGCCACGTAGTGATTAAAATCTAGGACTGCGGGTTGCCCTGGATTCCTGGGCTTATCAGTGTGTGTGTGACATTATTCCTGAGGGTCTCAAGCAAGATGGCAGTGGTGAGATGTGGGGTGATGAGGAGGGGAGAAGTGAGGTTCATAGTTGAGAATCTCTGTTCTTCTGCCAGTGGTGATGTGGGCATTCACCACGGATGGTTCTCTCTGCATCCCAGAGCTCCTGGGATTCCTCCTGAATTTTCCCAGCAGAGGGAGGTGGGAAATATGTGGAGCTGTGGAAATACAGATGAGTGTTTGGAATGTAGGAAAGCTTTTGTACTTTTATACTTAGGTGCTATGAAGAACAGATAGTCATGTGAAAATGTGCCTGAGCAAAGAACGGTATGAAAAATAGTAATAAACTGAGGGAGAACCAAGCAAGGCCTGACTGTCCAGGTTCTTCTCGGCCTCTCTGTGTGGCATTCCTTTCCCCTGGGGAACAAGGCAGGACACCTATCACATGAGGGTCTTCAGGTGAAAAGGGAAAAGGTCAGGGAATGACCTTTCTAGGTTTTATGTTTTGGGAGAGAAATTCTAATTCATATGACCCAGCTCAGGGGAGAAAGAAGAGGAAGAAACAGGAGGGCCAGGGAAGGTCAGAAGGACCTTGTGCCTGAGACCCCCTCAGTCTCCTTCAGTTTGAAGTGCTCAGCATGCAAAGGCACTATGCTTTGTGGTGGTGTATTCTGAGCCCCAAGGGAGCAAAGAGATGGAGAGAGGCAATTAGGAAAGACTCCTCAGCATAGGAGTTAGCCATTTGTGAATGAGCGCAAAATGCATTCTTATGGCCAAAGGGAGCAGGAACCTAGGATATAAAGTGAAATCAAGAGATACAACCAGAGAAACATAAGCTACTATCATGAAGGAACTTGCATGTCATGAGGGATTAGAGCTTTCACACCACCAGCACTGGGAGAACATCAGAAGTCAGAGAATGAAATGCCCAGATCTTCAGAAAGACTCTTCTAATATCTATGTTTTTCAGGCAAAATGTCACATAGGAAGAATAGAAATGCTTCTTCCAGGAGCAAGGGCAGAGGGGAGTAGGGAAGGAGATACGGAGACCAGCCCAGCCATCCAGTACAATCCCAGTACTCCTCTGCTCAGCAGTCCTGCAGCTATGCCAAGACTCCTCAGATAGCCTGAGGTCTTCTCTCCGCCAGACAGCACCTCCCAACTGGTAGAATCAGCCCACCTCAGAGGTGTGCTCTAGTATTTGGGGCTTTCACTGCTGATTTGTGTCCTTTGTCTTCATTGTCCTATTGTCCTCTAGGCAGAAATCAACGTCAAAGTGAACAGGTGTTGCTAATGGTACTAGAGACTAAGAATCAGGAAACAACAACTTCAAGGCCAAAATAATAACATTTTAATTGGAAATCTACTGCAAAGAGACTAACCTATGTAGATATATGCAAATCCTATGCACATACACATGTGGTCTTTCTAACTATTGTCAGACCCTCGATTTGACCCATGGGAATTCTTAATAGTAGATGCTAGCATTCAGCTGAGTCCAAGGGCTATTGATGAACAATTCTAGGTTTTACCTGTGTTTAAACCATAATTAAGAAATATATTGATGGCAACCTGAAATTAATTAGCTTAACTGAATGTTGGAATTGTTTGAGTCTTGAGAGAGCCTTGTCTCTGAAGCTAAGCTTTGGGGGGCTTGCAGGGGATGGAAGGAAAACTAAACTTAAAAGCACCTAGCAGAAATGAAAAGGAATGGGCGAGGAGCCACTGGGAGCATTATTAAAGAGGAAAGATTCTTATCAGAGAGTTGAAAGAGGAATGCTTAAATTTCAAGTCACGCACAGCTGTTCTAGGTCAGACCACTCAGTCAAATGGGAAAAAAATGATGTTGGAAGGCAAGATTATGTGAGATACGGAGGGGGAAGCAGGCATCTGAGTGTCAGAGTGTATCACATTGAATGTGCCGTCACATAAGATGGACGGGGTCCAGCCCGGCACTTGCAGGTCAGGCCATGGGGCTCCCTCCAGAGCCTGCAGGCCACTCCACAGGACATGGGGAGGAGCCAAAGAGACTAACGGTCAGGAGTCAAGGATTTCCTCTATGGGGTGTGTCTTGTCTTTTATTTCTTAGGCACTAATTATGTAAGCTATCAAGTTATATAATAAATGGTTTCATTTTCTCAGTTAAAAAAAAAACAAACAAAACTACATTATCTGAAGTTAGGCAATCCTGAAGTTAAATCTCATCTCTGCTCCTTTTTACAGCATGTTCCGTCAGAGATGCTTTGCGTCTCTGAGCCTCACGTTCTTTACTGGTCAGAGTACAGATCAAATCTAATGTGAAGGTAGAAAGGCACTAAGCCACTTTGGTACTGATTAATCCTTACCTTATGTTTGTGTGAGGTCCTATGATTTGTAAATGGTTGAGCTGAGGTGCAAATTGTAAGGCTTTCTTCCAAGCCTACATTCTTTCCATTAAAGCTTTCTGCTTTAACACCCTCAGTCCCTCTGTCCTGGTTCTCTCCTCTTCAGAGCAACTTCTTGAGTTTCTGTCCAGAGGTACTGTCTCCACTTCCTCCCCTCCCATTTTCTCCTCTGCAAGCCAGGTGTCCCCACCTATGTCAACAGAGATCTAGCTGTTGAGTCCAATGTCAACCTTGCTGTCTGTATCTCTTAGCAGGACTATCGAGGCTCACTTCCCACATAAAATCTCTCCCTTACACATCTGTGATAATGGACTAATGATAAGAATAAACCAGGATACAAAACTTGAATTATGCTTTCCATTTCATTTTTTTTCTTTTTTTTTTTTTGAGATGGAGTCTCCCTCTGTCACTAGGCTAGAGTGCAGTGGTGCGATCTTGGCTCACTGCAACCTCTGCCTCCAGGGTTCAAGCAATTCTCCTGCCTCAGCCTCCCGAGTAGCTGGGACTACAGGCAAGCGTCACCACACCCAGCTAATTTTTGTACTTTTAGTAGAGACGGGTTTCACCATGTTGGCCAGAATGGTCTTGATCTCTTGACCTCATGATCCGCCCGCCTAGGCCTCCCAAAGTGCTGGGATTACAGGCCGTGCTCGGCCTCCATTTCATTTTTATAATTGTGTGCATACACATACATGCACATCTCTATACAAACGGAAAAGAAATTACTGTCAGGAAAAAAGCCAAAATGTGTCCAGGTGTTAATTCTGGGCATTGTTGGGATTTTTCAGACTGTACACAA
The DNA here is from genome assembly GCF_009764315.1 of Trachypithecus francoisi. Lineage (NCBI taxonomy): Eukaryota > Metazoa > Chordata > Mammalia > Primates > Cercopithecidae > Trachypithecus > Trachypithecus francoisi. The sequence continues at coordinate 19,394,417 of NW_022681457.1, read as the reverse complement.
AGGATATATTATTTTTAACTGGGAAAGATAAACATGGTTTTAAAATTGCTGCACGTGCTAGGCTAGGAAGTCCACTAACCTGGGTCTCAACCTGCTCCTTAATGCCTCAAGCCCTGTCCCTAGAGAGAATCATTTATTTTCTAAAAGTGAGAAAGTTTCTCAAATTCTGCTTGCCTCCTGCATCCTGAGACTTTGTGAATCATGCCTTCAACTTCCAGATCCTATTAGATCTGAAATTCTGAAATTCTCAAGGACTGGAGAGCCTTCCTTAGACATTGGCCCCTCTCTTTGCTTTATTTTGTTAGATTTCTCACTTCCTGGTTTGTATTTTCATTTACAAGGGTCTTGGTATGGAGTTACTGCAGGCAATAAGATGAGGCTGAAAGGTCCAGATGGAGAATAAGAAAGACAGGCAGTGATAGAGGCCAAGGAGCAGAAGGAGCAGTGCCTTCTTCATGCATTTGGTGTAGCAGTGAGGACCTCATACCTAACTCAGTGCTACTCTGGCCCGTCTGGTGTTTCTGCTGACCTTTTATGAACTTTCCTGGGGACATAGTGCTCCAGGGCTGGTATTTCAGAGAATGAACACCTTGGAGAAATGTAAATCCCCCTATCTCAAGCATCCTATCCCAAGTTTTAGCTGCAAGAGAGGCACATATTCAAGAGAACAGCAGCCCAAACTTGGAATATTCCAGAAACAGAAGCTCTGTTTTAAAGATTCCGTTGAAATAATATTTACCTTTCCACAGATATCTTAAGACATGACCTTTAATCTTGATGTAGCATTTTCTTCTTTTAGATGTGAGGATTATATCCTGGAGTGATGGGAATTCCAGGCCCTGTTAAGTGTCTAATCTCATCAGCACCCCTTTTGAAAAATAGGAATCGTGTAGCTGCTCCCCATTACTAAACACTCACATACTACCCTCCTGCCCATGACCACCACATGCAGCTTCAGCTCCAGCTCTAGACTGGTTATTTTGCTCCTGTTTTGGCTTGGACACTCCTGATCACTTCTGCATCATTGCTTGTGTTTGAGTCATTGCTCCTGGTAACTCATGTGATATAACAACTACTTCTGTCTGGCCTAGACCTCTTCTTAACACAACCATCCCTGTCCCCAACTTCACAAGGCTGTGACTCAGTAGAAGTGATCCATCAAGATGTACAAGTGGTTTTCTCCTTTGAGTTACGATAAGTATTATATTACTATATTTACCTGTGTAGTCCAGGATAAATCCCAGTTGATCATGATAATTCTTTAAATAAAGGATAAAATAGGTTTTCATATAGTTGATTTAGAATTGTAGTGTAGCATTTTTATGATTGGTTTACATGGTGTATGTGCATGAGTGTGCATGAGTGTGCATGTGTATGTGTGTGCTATCTTGGTTAGGTTTAGGTATCATTAGTGTCTAGATTTACTACATTGTGTTCAGATCTTACAGACTATACCTTTTGTCTGTTCTGGTTCTTTTGAAGTTTTCTTTTATCCTATATGATCACTTTGGATTGTCAATGTTTTAGAATACATGTCTTGAAAGGATATGCATTCTTTCTTTAAGGTTGTTTAACATAATAGTTGAAAGGGGCAGGCTCTGGGGATCCCTGCCTTAGTTTCAAACCAGGCTTGCTCTTATAGTGATAGTGCAACTGTGTTAAAATCTCAGGAAAATTAGTTAGCCTCTTTGTTCTTCAGTTTTCTTATCTTTAATACAGGGATAATAATCTCCTACCTCGTAATAGCCTTTCTCCAACATTAAATGAGGCAATAGTAAATACAATGCCTGGAACACTGTAAGCACTCAATATAGCTTTTAGTAATTTTTAAAGATATATACATAACTTACTGATAATAGTATTCTATTTTTGTCTTTTCATTGTTAATTCAATATCAAGAAGGTTATTTCTATCATGATCTCTTTACATTTCTAAGAGTTTTTCTTAATATATTTTGACATTAGGTAACAGCTCATTTCTTATTGTTTCTATCAATATAAAAATAACCTTCTTGGTCTCATATAATGCTTTTACCCTGAATCCTAATTTGAAATGTTCCCAATTACTGCTTTCTTTTTGTTTGTTTTGTATACTTGAAAAATATTTGTTTAGCTTTCACCAATTCCCCTTTTCTCTCTCGTTTTTCTTTTACCATTTATCTTTTGTAAGCACCATATGGTTCAGTTTTGCTTTTAACCCAATCTGAAAGACTTTATTTTTTGTTAGAAGAACTTAAACCATTTATATTTACTGTCATAACTGATATGTTTGGTCTTATTCCTGTCTTTTTGTTTTTTTCTTCTTTATGCTTTCTTGGGGCTTCCTTTGTTTTCCTTTATATATATATATATATATATCTGTGCTTCACATGTGGGTCCCAGCCTGCTTATCTAGCCCCATCTCCATAAGACTTAGTTAAGTACCATGTGCTTCAGGCATGTCTCACTCCAACCATTTCCCAAATCATACAGATTCTTAAGTAGGCATCTCCACACTGTGGTTCAGACTGTTTCCTCTTTGCCTGGAAAGACTCCTCAGGACCTAATGCATATTTTGTGTGTGTGTATGTGTGTGTGTGTGTGTTTCATTCTCTTACTGCCCCATTCTTCCATAGATATAATTATGCAGTAGAACTTACTGGACAAATCTGGCTGGCTTTGAGTTCCAGCTCCGTTACTTGTAGTTCTAGATGCCCTGGAAAAAAAAATTGTCATGGAATCAAAGTTTTCTCATTGGTACAATGGGCTTAGTACTATGTCTGCCTCAGAGTAAGGACTGAATAAAATAATGAAATCAACATAGAAAGAGCTTAGCAGAGTAAACAGCACAGAGTAGGCATTCAATGTATTTTTAACAAGTGAACAAAGGAGGGAAGAAATACAGGAGGGAGGAGAGGAAGCACTGATTTTTTTAATTAAAAGAACAAGTTCTGAGTTGACTTGCTTTAGGAAGACTAAAGCTTATATTTCTGACCACTACTACCAGCTCATTTTCAATAACCCTCCCCCACACTCTTCCCTCTCTCTCTGGGGCAGAGTGGCAGTCATGTGACCCACAAAGCATTTCATGTGCAGACAGCATCTTCATTTATATTGGCCTTCCTTGCAAAGGTCCACGGGCCTAGGGCAAATTTATTAAAGTGGAGTCTATTTATTCAATTTATTAAACAGGAATATTGGAAGGGTTTTCATTTAGTAGAGTGAGTTGATTTACTCTGTTTGGCTTTAGATGGCAGGGCTAAGTCCAACGGGTAAAAGTTATAGGAAGGCAGATTTTAGCTCACCTGAAGATATATCAAAAGGTTTTTTGAAAGAGGATTTATTCATTTAATCATTTGACATGTATTCATCAGTCAGAATCAGTGAAGAGAGAATGACCTTTTATAGGGCTCTTCCTCTGTCTGGGACACTGTGGTAGGGTCTCTCACATACTTTAATGTCGTGTACTTTTCTTTAATGTATAAAGAAGCTTATTATCCCCCATTATACAGATATCAAAAACTGAGTTTCCAAAAGGTTGTCACTTGCCCAAGCTGAACAATAGCTAGGATGTGACCAAGTCTGGCTTAAACTCAAATCTCTATTTTATGGAGAATTCACTCTCTTTCCACTTGACTGTGCTGTCTACCAAAACAGATAGAGGATCATATCTGCAAGACTACCAGAAATTGGATACAAGACTGAAAAATCCATCAGTTCACTTTTTCCCCATAATTCTTTCTCCTTTACCTCCCCCCATCTCTCTATCTTATCCCTGCCAAGCCCCAAACCAGCCCCAACATGCAGTACAAAATTAAACACTTCACAGTTTAATCATCAGATTGTGAATGTTGTCAGACCACTTCTCCAAAGCATTGCTCATCACAGGGACACTTCCTCCCTCGCACAGCCTCACATGTAAGTGGATTCCTCATTCAGATTTAACTTAGAGGTTTTCTGAGGGCCAAATCATGAATGAGACTGGGAAGAGAAGAGTAGCTCTTGCCTGATGCTATCTGTGGGAGGATGTGCCAACCAGGGCCCTGTTAGGAAGCAGAATTAATCTCAGATGGTTCTGGGAAGACACTTTAATGAAAGTACCCCTTACAGAACTCTAAACAGGGTTGAAGCTTCAAGTAAGGAGTGGTAAAGTACCCAAGGCTGCCAATAGTGGGAAGCTATTGCCATTTCCAGGGCTGAAGGAGCTGGCTGGGGCAGGGAGCAGGTAACTGTTATCTGGGCAGGTGGGAGTCAGAGCTATGAAGGAAGGGCTGCCAGGGTCCTACATTCCTGGATATTTACAGCTACTGAAGAAGAGGCACTAAGTCAGGAAGGGAGAAAAGAAGGGCCCCAGTATCTCTCTCTTCCTGTCCCTTGATCTCTCTGAGCTTCCCTTTGACAGAACCCAGCCAGGAACAAGAATGCAATGGAGACCCATGGAGCTGTCCGTAGAACTTAGAGCAGGACAGAGAAGGAACCAAAGAGAAAATAACCAGCTCATATGGGAAGATTGGATAAGTGATATGGTGGGCAGAACTGAGAGTGAAAACCCATTGTGAATCACTCCGGCAGACCTCTTCCTGCTTCTCTGGGCCCAACCTTCAGAAAGGAAGGGGTTAGAAAATTCTGTAATGATTTCTTCTTGAGGCAGCTGCCATTCACACTGCAGCCCCTGCCAAATGCCTTGCTGGTCTCAATATGTCTGAGTCTCTTGAAGGAATTCTTCCGGATAAGATTCGTGTTCATTCATGCATATAGATTTACTATACATCATACTTTATTCTAAATACTGATAATAAAAAGAGGAAAAAGCAGGACTGCTGTCCTGCAACCCATTATGATATACTAAGGGAAACAGATACATGAATCAATTACTTCAATGTGTTAGAAATAACATAAAAGTATGAATGCTGGTCAGAGAGATCTCAGGTAGGGTAAGTAATTCTCCCTGCAAGAATTACAAAAGAAGATTTGGGGTCTTAAGGGATGAGGAGTTTTACTGTGGTAGACAAAGGCAGGACCATTCCTGGAATATGGCATGGCAAATGCCAAGTTATGTAAGATTGAAAAGAGATGGTGTGTTCAGGGAACAGCCAGAAAGTAATTGTGGCTGGAACATCAGGCACAGATTTTACAGTGGGCCATTAGGCTAGAGAACTTCCAGAATGGGTCAAACCTGGTCAAATTCTTGCTTCTTCCTATATACCACATCATGAGCAAGTGTTTCCAAAGAGGTCAAGTATTGCTGTTCCTGCTTGTTTCTTCCCACAGCCTTCTAAGAGAAAGCAAAGGAAAAGAGATCCCAGAGCCCAGGTTTGCAGCTGTGGGAGGAAAAGAGCCTAAAGGTACATAGGGGAAGCTCCTAGCTGTGCATGGGGCAAAGCCAGGGTAATTCCTTTCAGCTGATATTTCTCCAAAACCTTCTGTATTCAAAATTTTTTTGGGAAAATTTCAACATAGGGTATGTCCCTAACCTTAAGCAATTTCTAAATTGGTGTATCTGGGAAGGCTTCCTGGAAAAGACAAATTTTGGCTAATGTCTAAGGATAGAAGGAAGGAAACCAGCAAATTTCGAATCCCTGGTCTGAGACCAGATAATGTAGCAGGTGCTTTTGATGTGTTATTTCCCATAAGTCTCATGGTGACCCCTTGAGGTGGATATCATTAGTCCCATTTTGCAGATAGGAAACTGAAGCTCAGAGAAGTGACTTGTCCAGAATCACCCAGGTAGATAATAACCAAAGAAGAATTCAAACTTGACTGGACATAAATCTAAAACCTACATTCTTGCCATTGTGTTATGTTTGCCTTCAAAGAACCATGCAAGGTGCACACAGTCAAGGGTACACAGAAGAAAAAACCTTTTATTCTATGGATGCTGGGAGGACTTGGTGAAATAAGATGTGAATGGTCCCTGACTTAAAGGGTTCCACTTATGATTTTTAGACTTTATGATGGTGCAAAAGTGATACACCTTCAGTAGAAACCACATTTTGAATTTTAAATGTTTATCTTTTTTCATTCTAGTGATGATATGTGGTATGAACTCTCTTATGATGCTGGGCAGTGGCAGTGAGCTGCGGCTCCCAGTCAGCCAGGCAATCACTAGGACAGACAACCCATACTGTGCTATATAATTTACTGTATTCAACAAATCACATAAGATATTCAGCACTTGATAGTAAAATAGACTTTGAGTTGTAGGATTTTGCCCAACTGTACACTAATATAAGTGTTCTGAGCACACTGAAGGTACACTAGGTGATGTTTTGGCTCTGTGTCCCCACCCAAATCTCATCTGAGAATTGTAATTCTCACATGTGGAGGGAAGGACCTGGTGGGAGGTGATTGGATCATGCTAGTGGATTTCCCCTATGCTGTTCTCATGATAGTGAGTGAGTTCTAACAAGATCTGATGGTTTTAAAGTATGGCACATTCCCCTAGCTTGCCCTCTTTCCTACCTCCATGTGAAGAAGGTTCTTGCCTTGCCTTTACCTTCTGCCGTGATTGTAAGTTTCCTGAGGCCTCTTCAGCCATTCAGAACTGTGAGTCAATTAGACCTTTTTTTTTTTTTTAATTCATAAATTACCCAGTCTCAGGTAGTTCTTGAATAGCAGTGCTAAAAAATGGACTAGTACAGAAAATTGGTACTGAGAGAAGTGGGGCATTGGTATAAAGATACTTGAAAATGTGGAAGTGACTTTTGAACTAGGTAATGGGCAGAGGTTGGACCAGTTTGGAGGGCTCAAAGAGAGGAAGATATGGGAATGTTTGGAACTTCCTAGAGACTTGTTGAATGGTTTTGACCAAAATGCTGATAGTGGTATGGACAATGAAGTCCAGGCTGAGATGGTCTTATGTGGAGATGAGGAACTTACTGGGAACTGGAGTAAAGATCATTCTTGCTTTGCGTTAGCAAAGAGACTTGTAGCATTTTTCCCTGCCCTAGATATCTATGGAACTTTGAACTTGAGAGAGATGATTTAGGGTAGCTGGTGGAAGAAATTTCTAAGCAGCAAAGTGTTCAAGATGTAGCTTAGGTGCTCTTAACAGCATATACCCATATGTGTTCACAAAAAATTGGTCCGAAATTGGAACTTATGTTTAAAAAGGAAGCAGATCATAAAGGTTTGGAAAATTTGCAGCCCGACTGTGCAGTAGAAAAGAAAAATTCATTTTCTGGGGAGAAATTCAAGTTGGCTGCAGAAATTTACATAATTAACAAGGAGCCAAATGTTAATTGCCAAGACAATGAGGAAAATGCCTCCAAGGCATTCCAGGGATCTTCACAGCAGCCCCTCCCATCACAAACCCAGGGGCCTAGGAGGGAAAAATGGTTCTGGGGACCAGGCCCAGGGCCCCACTGCTCCATGCAGCCTTGAGACATGGCACCCTGCATTCCAGCCACTCCAGCACCAGCTGTGGCTAAAAGGGACCAAGGTAAAGCTCAGGCCATTGATTCAGAGGTTGCAAACCCCAAGCCTTGGTGGCTTCCATGTGGTGTTAGGCCTGCAAGTGTGCAGAAGACAAGAATTGAGCTTTGGGAGCCTTTGCCTCAAGAAGTCCAGGCAGAAGTCTGCTGCAGGGGCAGAGCCTTCATGAAGAACTTCTACTAGGGTAATGCAGAGGGGAAATGTGGGGTTGGAGCCCCCACACAGAGTCCCCACTGGGGCACTGCTTAGTGGAGCTGTGAGAAGAGGGCCATCATCCTCCAGACCCCAGACTGATAACTCCACCAACAGCTTTTACTGTGCATCTGGAAAAGCTACAGGCACTCAACGCCAGCCCATGAAAGCAGCTGTAGGGACTGAACCCTGCAGAGTCGCAAGGGCAGAGGTGTCCAAGGCCATGGGAGCCTACTTCTTGCATCAGTTTGTCTTGGATGTGAGACATGGTGTCAAAGGAGATTATTTTGGAGCTTTAAGATTTAATGACTACCCTGTTGGGTTTTGGACTTGCATGGGGCCTGTAGCCCATTTGTTTTGGCCAATTGCTCACATCTACCCAATTCCTGTACCCACATTGTATCTTGGAAGTAACTAGCTTGCTTTTGATTTTACAGGCTCATAAGCAGAAGGAACTTGCCTTGTCTCAGATGAGACTTTGGACTTGGACTTTTGAGTTAATGCTGGAATGAGTTAAGACTTTGAGAGACTGTTGGGAAGGCATGATTGGTTTTTAAATGTGAGAATGACATGAGATTTAGGAGGGGTCAGGGTGGAATGATACGGTTTGGTTCTGTGTCCCCACCCAAATCTCATCTTGAATTGTAATTTCCATGTGTGGAGGGAAGGATCTGATGGGAGGTGATTGGATCATGGGAGTGGATTTTCCCCATGCTGTTCACATGATAGTGAGTTCTCATGAGATCTGATGGTTTTAAAGTGTGGCACTTGCCCCCCTTGCTCACTTTTTCTCTTGCTGCCATGTGAAGAAGTTTCTTGCTTCCCCTCTGCCTTCCACCATGATTATAAGTTTTCTGAGGCCTTCCCAGCCATGTGGAACTGTGAGTCAATTAAACCTTTTTTTTTCATTAATTACCCAGTCTGAAGTAGTTCTTTACAGCAGTGTGAAAATTGACTAATACCCTAGGCTAAGCTGTGATATTAGGTAGGTTAGATGTATTAAATGCATTTTTGACTTATTATATTTTCAACATATATCCTAAGTTCAGGAGCATCAGTACCCTCTTGTTTCACACTTCTCTGCCTTTGGATGTGCTGATCCCAGAGTCTGGAATACACTCGGTCCCATCTCCACAACTCCCCATAGCTCTTGTTGCTTATACTTTTTCTATATCCTTTTAGCTTTAGCTCAGATTACCTTACACTGATTACATAGTATTAGATATACCTTAATTATTTACCTCTCCCACCAGACACTGAGTTTTCTTCTAACATTTCTATGTGACTTCAGCATCACCCACAAAATGCATCCTGTTGACTAAATAAATGCCTATCAGGGAAAGCCCATGGCATAACAAGTGTTTTATCAATAATAGTCTCCTATTTATCCTCTTTCTGGAGACAGCATTTTGAATAAAGACTCAAAGGCCAACAAGAAAACAATTTTATATGAAATTAACGTCTTCCAGGAAGTCTTGTCACGTGGAAGGCGACCTCCATGCCTGTCTCTTATCGAAAGAGGTAAGCACTGTGACACTGACTTTTGCCAAGCTGACCCTGCACAATGACATCCAAGTCCCCTTAACCTTACATGGAAAGGCTGGGATCCTACTTTTCCCAGTGACTGTCTCTTGCCTGGTAAAGTGCAAAGCCTTTCCCACTTACAGGGCAGAGGCAGGGCTAGCTGATGGATTGACAAGAGCAGAGTAGCACACAAGGTAACAGTAAAACAGAATGATAATGCATTTCCTAATGGCCTCCTTCACAGCTGTGTACACTGATTTAATCTTTGCAAAGCACTCTATTGTTTATGAGGCCTCTGGGTACAATTTTATGCCTGACTGAAGAGGTTGCTAATAGCTGCCATATTTGTGTTTAAGGACCTGCAAAGGATTAAACGAAGTATTTTAGAGCAATGAGCCATAATAAACTAATAATATATTGCAAATAATAAATGTTTTTCAGCCAATAATTGACTACAAATCTGGTGAACTTTAAATGACAAAAAATACTAATTATAAATACAGTTGTTCCATGTATCCGCCAATGGAGGTGAAAAATCAGAGAAGAATAGGAGAGATCTGGGGCACTTCAGGTCATAGGGAATGTTGGCACAGACAATGAACTCTTTCCCTGGCATCATGGCTGAGAACTGTCAAAGTCACTTAGTGAAATGCTGGGTTTCATTTCCATTTTTTAAGGATGGAGCAGGAGTCTGAGGCCTAAGTCACCCACTTAGATGGGTTGTTATTTATTTATTTTTTTTACTGATTCATTTTCTAGGCCTAAGATTTCTAGTGCTTGGTTTGCATTTAGGAGAATTGCTAGAGAAATCCTCCAGAAAATCCTGAAAAGAAGGGCTGGGGCTTTTGAGAAAGAATGTGGCTGGGTGCAGTGGCTCATACCTGTAATCCTAGGACTTTGGGAGGCCTAGATGGGAGGATCACTTGAGGCTAGGAGTTTGAGAACAGCCTGAACAACATAGTGAGACCCTGTCTTTACAATAAATAAATAAATAAATACATTAGCTGAGCGTGTTAGCATGCTCCTGTAGTCCCAGTTACTTGGGACATTGAGACAGGCGAATTACTTGAGCCCAGGACGTTAAGGCTACAGTGAGCCATGATTGTGCCACTGCACTCTAGCCTGGGTGACAGAGAGAAACCCTGTCTAAAAAAAAAAAAAAAAAAGGATAAATAAGTTATGTTTACCTAAATAAGTCTCTGCAATAAGCCAGTTTGCCTCATTCTTTGAATGAGAAACCTGAGACACAGAGAGATGAAGTGTTTGGTCTGAGGTGGTATGGTTGGTAAATGGCAGAGCCACAGTCAGCTACTGGGACTCCAACACCCATGCTCTTTTCACCAAATCATAATATATCTCTTTTATGAAGCCATTATGGGACACAGAAGAGGAATTTTTTTCTTTCCAACACTTCGGAAGAATATATTTCTATACTTTCCACATCTTTCAATCACACCAGTTTTTTTTTTCTGTTCTTATACATAATATATATTCATTACCTAAATTTTAAACCATATTTTTTAAAACTCATGATGAAAATTAGAATTACCCATGTTTATGCCACCCAAATAAATCATTCTCAACTTTCTGTTGCATTTTCTTTAAGGTTTTTTTTTCCATGTAAATGTAACAAAATATTGGGATTATATTTATGACTTCTCAATAGCCTAACTTTTTGAAAACACCGTTCTTTGATATTATTGCATGTTCTTTGAAAAATGTCATTTTATAAATCTGTAATATTCCATGGGCACAGGAATAAAGTAGCCTAGAACATTCAGAGAACTCCAAGTGATAGAAAGAGGGAATAATACTTAAGAGTCTGGATTCTGGAGTCACAGTGCCTAGGTTCAAATCCAGATATGTGACAAAATATAGAGAGGCTTAGCAGAGTGCCTATAGCAGAGTAAACACTCCGTAAATATCCACTGGTGGTAACAGTGGGGGGAAATGATGGTGGTAGTAGCATGGAGATAGTTGCTGATACTGGGGATTAGGGTGATGGAAGTGATAATAATAGTAAGGATAGAAGCAGTGGAGGTGGTGGGGGATGGAGTTGGGAGCGGAAATGGTGGAGATGGTGGTAGTAATGGTAGTGGGGGCGGAGGTAGTGGTAGAGGTGGAGGTGGAGGTGGTGAAGGTGGTGGAGATGGTAGGCATGGTGGTAATAGAGGATAAAACTGCTCAAGTATTAAATGCAAGAAAGGTGAATCAAGCATGTGTGTATGGGAGAAATCACAGCAAGAGATGAAGCCGGAAGGATGTGCAGATATCATGGGCCATTTTCCTGGAGGCTTTGGGAGGGGAGGGCAGAAGAGGGTCTCAAATAGGGAAATGATGTAGTCTAATTTGGAGTGGGGAGATATTTTAGGACAGGGATCCTTCAAATATCACCATCTAGGCATCCACCCACTCTGCATATGTACAAGGTCAGATATGATTTGGATCAAAGAATAACCATGCTTCAGGCCAAAGAAACACAACCTGGATGTTACCTGGGAGAAGTCAAGTAGAATGCTGAGAGGACTAGAAAGCACGGGGCAAGGGTGAAAATACGAGTGTACTGGAGATGTTTCACTAGCCAAAAAGGAGATTTGGGGAAATGAACAAATAAAACCATTAGCACCCGCTGAATGTTTTAAGAATAGGAAAGTGGCACAATCAGATTTGTTTTTTATAAAGATCATTCTGGTTACTGCTTGGAGAATGTATTTTGGGAGAGGGATAGAAAATCAAATAGGAAAGAGGGATCCATTATGAGACTACTGCTGTAGCCTGAGAAAGACTGCCAGTTTGGACTAGGGTAGTGGCCCTGGAAATGTATTGACACACATTCAGGAGGTAGGTTTGGGTTTTGTGATGGATTAGAAGGGAGCAATGAAGGAGAGAGTAGAGCCAAGGATCACTCCTAGGTTTCTGGTTTGAGCAGTCAGATGGATAGAGATGCATTCTCTGAAACAGAGCCGCTGAGAGGAAAGTATGTCCAGGGGGCCGTGAAGAAGTGCTCGGTTTGTTGAACAAATGAAGAGACTGTATGCCACAGATCAGGGCATATTTCTGGCTTTTATTTTTTAGTAGGGAGATAAGAAGGGTGTCAGGAGAAAGGTGTGGAAGGCTCTGAAATAGGAAAAAAGACAAGATCTCTGTTAGCTATTATGTGTGGCAATAACCCTTGCTGTGTTTATTGCCCATTTAATAGAGTGTACATTACAACCCACAGTGATAATCAAGAGATGGGGGATGCCGAATGAGATGCAGAGATAACATAGGTGGGAAATTTATTTCACTGCAAAAAGGTTCACATTTATGAAAATGGATTCTGAATGAGTCAGCCCCTGCCTCCCTCCATCTCTCCTTTCCTCATCTCCAAAAGAGTGAGCGTAGAAGCTTTTGAACCAGAGTGATTGGAGGCAGACAGCCGTCCTGAAAAGAAGAGCACCATTGGATAGAAGGAGATAGGATGATGAGTGGCTTACCCGGAGATTCTAGAGTCAGTTATTTTACTTGACATGCCAGGTATTGAAAATCATCTTTGCTGACATTTTCCTGGAAACTGTATAGGCATGGAACACTTCAGACCAATGGTCAAAACCCTTCTTTACCCCAGATTAACTATATTACATTTTGATGAATTTCATCACCTTTCTAGCTTCCGTTTCTCACCTGTTAGAGGGATCATCATAATTTCTTCACAGAGTTGTTGTAATGATTAGATGAAAAAGTATTCATTAGACATGAAGTGCAGTAGTGGTAAGGTAATAAATATGAATTCCTTCCTCTTTCTCTCCCATTCTTTTCTTTCCACACTTTATGGACTTGAACTTGTCCATGAAGTACGACTGGCCTTGAGTTGGGTTTTAAGTGAGCCTCAGTGAAGGCAAGGAGTTCTGATATCTGGAATCACAAATCCTTCATTTGCCTTGGGGCTTTGACCCAAATGGGTAGAGTGCCTGTGTTAGCAAAGGATCAAGGCAGCTATTAATGAATGTCATGGGGCGTTGGTGACCTAAGCAGTCCTCCTTGTGTGTTCCCAGGAGCTTGGGCCACATTCAGGTATCTTTTGGAAACAGCAGCATCTGGTGGCTGCTTGAGTAGTAACCCTGCTGCAGGCTTCAGGAGGAGCAAATCGCAACATCTGTGTTTCTCCAGCAAAACAGCAGGGCTATTAAAATAGCTCTTAGGCACGATCTATCACTGCACTGTCTCCCTTGTTTGCACAGGCTGTAGCTGGGGAAGTGAGAGTCTGATGAGACAGTAATCATGGAGGACTAGAAGAGAACTCTGGAGTCTTGGGCTCATATCTAGGCTTTCCCAACAACTTGCTGGGTAACCTTGGCCAAGTCACTTGGACTCTCTGGGCCCCTGTTTCCTGACTTGAAAGCTCCCAGAGGCATTCTGTGGTTTCTAATGACAATTTCTGCTTGGGAATAGTTAGAATTAATGACAGAAGTCTCCTTTGTTATATGACATTGGAAAAAGTGTTCAATTTTTAAATGAGTCGGTTTCCTTATCTGAAAACAGGGTTGATGATAGCTAACGTAAAGAGTGGCTATGAAAGTTGACAGTGATGCCGATTATAAAGCCCTAGACATGGTTTCCTGGCTTATAACAAGCTCTCAGAAAATGTCAGATGCCTTTCTGCCCCTAGATCATAGTGTTGCCTGATATCAACACTGAATCATAAAGCCACTGTTCTTTAGTCTATGCATAGAATCTAAAATCATGTTGACAATTTTTATTATCAAGTATGAGCTGCCCATTATTTCCACCCTACACCCTAGCCACGTTAGTTTCTCATAGGTGCTTTTTGCACATGCCAATCCATCAGTCAAAGCATATCCCTCCTTTATCATTCTTTAAGATTGAGCACAAATGTCCTCTTTCATGAAACTTTAAACTCTCTGTAAGGAGAACGGATGACTCATTTAGTGAAATTGAACCCAGACCTCTCTTAACAAGTTTAACAGAGTTTAACAAAAGGTGGGGAAAATAGACTTGGGAAGGAGGGCCTGGGTTATCCTGTTCACTGAAATACACTTCAGTTGACCACACAGGAGGACAAGGTTGGCCTCAGCCCTCGAAGATACACATGGCCTTTTCATTTCCTCTGCTCCCTGGCATCTGTTACACTTCTAATTATAGCTTTTATCATATTTTATGTATATATATTTCTGTGTATATATATATTTTATGTATATATATATATTTTAAACCATATATATACTCATATCTAGTTGTACACATATAATATATATATACACATATGTATATATACATACATATATGCATATATCTATAACTGTGCACACACATATATATATAAAAAACTGTGTGCATATATAAAAGATATATATATATATATATTCCCTTCACAGACTGAAACATTTAATAAGGCAACAATGACTGCTGAATCCCTTTTTGCTTTGGTATATATAACCTAGTGCCTGGTACATGGTAGGTACTGATGAAATATTCAAAGAATGAAGGAAATATATATCAGTTCCACAATAATTATTCATTGAGTATCTACTGTGTTCAAAAAAGCAGTCAACATAAGCTTTCTCCTTATATTAGTTGGCCTCTGTTTATTTTATTTTCAAGACAAAACTAATTGATTTCTTTTAGTAGAATGGTGGGAGTATGGCAGCAAAATTTATATTTCCTTAAAGCTTCATTTTGTACTTCAAACCAGCCATTTCTTATCTCTGTGGTGTTGTGGACAAAACTGTGAATTTACTGCAATCTAAAATCACTGCATTACTATTACAGTGCTTATTATTATATTTGCAGTTGTTTAATGCTACTTTATATTTCCACATTTTATATTCTAATGCATTAGACTGCAAAATATTCCAATTCATCTTCTCCTGTTTGAGATTTTAAATAGGTTAATAGGATGCAAATACAAGCTTCGTTTTTGCATTCTGTTACAAATATTGTTCACAGATAATGCTATGCTGTTTGGGCAAAATGTAATGAAATGTAATTTAATATGATACTTTCAAGCACATTAGATTGTTCCTGAGGGCTTTATGGCCATGGTCCTAAACTGTGTTAAACCATAGCTAAAACAAGTCTGAACAAGATGAGTTTCTTTCTTCATTTTACTAGCCTATCCTAGTTTGATGACTTTTTGTCATCCATGTCAAATGATGTTTTGGGTATCATGCAGTTAGGCTAGGCTAGAAATTGAGTTTGAAAATATTCAGTTATCCTCATGAGAAAATATTGCTGTTCCTACATTTAGCCTACTCCTCAATTCACCAACTATTTTTATTTATTAATTCACCAAACTCACTAACTCATTCACTTATTTATTCAACTCTACATCTTGCTTTATTAATGCTCCTGATATTAATCTTTCTGTTCCCCAACACTGCCCTGAAGCATAAGTTGTGTGGTCCTGGGCAGCCAACTTAACTGGAACCAAGGACAGTGCCTGACTCTTAAAGGGGCTGAATGTACAAGAACAGGAAGCATGGATGTGAGCTTTCTTTTTTATAGTGAAGATTCCTTTATTATAAGAATTACATGAAATAATCTCTGTAAAGTACTTGGTACGATGTGAAACATGCAACAGTTAATGTTCATATAAAAGAAATGCATAAATGAACCTATTTCCAAATCTATAGAATAGGAACTAAACACCTATTTACAGGTTTGTTCTCGGTGCCTGGCATATAATAAAGTTTAATCTGTTCTCTTTTCTAAAGAGAAATAGTAGGATTCACCACTGATAATAGGCAATAACAACAACCAAGTAAACACATTGAGAGCAAATTTGTAAGTTTCTGACTTACAAATATCCTAGAAAAGTACTGTGAGCACAGGATTGTTTTTTTTCAGTCTCAGTCCTTCCCAGGCTCACTTACTTCCTTTTTGTGCCACCATTACAGAGCTTCCCTATCCACAGCCTGAGAGGCATCACTGTAGGTTCATATGTGTGTTAGGATTTGTGATGGAAAAGGAAAAGAAAGAGAATCTTCACAGTTCTTCATCCCTATCTTCCAAGCCCATAATAACTCCTTAAGGCCAGTTTTGGATGGACCGTATAGCACACCCCCAACCCCTACAAAAATACCCAGGCATCTGAGCCCAGTTCCCTTGGAAACATAAACAAATCCACTTCAGTCCTTTGAATAACCAAAGACTCAGGAGAGAACAAATAGAAAGACTGCAGCTACTTTGATTCCCTCTGTCTTTTCTCTCTTTGCCCCTCCAGAAATTGAATCTTCTCCATTGACTGCACATCTGCATGTCAGTAGGGAAGCTGCAATTATTCAATGACAGCGTGCCCTGATTTTTACCATGGAAAACTGGGGCTGGTTGAGATGACCCAGGCTTGACCGTCCTCTGTCAGCAATGCAAGAAGGAAGTATCTGACTAAAAATCTCACAGCAATGGAGAGCACCTATGTTTACCGTTCTCATAGGCTGTTCAAAATGTTGGACCAAGATCTGTCCCATCTAGGGCCCAGACACCCCTGAAGATTCCTTTCTCTATACATCTCAATAGGTCCCATTTATGCTCTTAAAATTGTCCTTGTGACAAGAATGGCTATCCGGTGGTATGATTGTCACTTTTTTTCTTTTCATTTATTGGCCCAGGTTTTAAAGCTTGGAAGAGAGATAGGAAGTATCCCCAAAAGTCATATTCTTCTGTTTCCCACGCTCTTTTCATCTAGTTACTCTTGACTTGTCCTTCAGACATCAGCTCAGATGTCATTTTCTCAAGGACACTTTCTGTGACATTGGCATGACTCTTTGTACTGTTCTTCATGCCTCAGATCACAGTTGATCTTACCTATACATATGCATGGATTTATGATTTAATTATACTTGTACATATGCAAGTATATATGATGTAATTATGCGTATGTATATGATTTACATACAAGCCTATGTATATGATTTAATTGTTATGTGTTTGTCCTATCATGTAACATGTGTCTTCTCCACTGGAATATAAGTTTTATATGAGGAAGAGCCATGTCTGTGTGTTCACCTTTGTTTCCACAGAACAAAGCATAGTCTCTGGCACATAGTATGTTCTTGATGAGTGTTTATTCAATGAATCATTGGAAAAATAAAAGAAAACAGGCATGGTGACTCGTGCCTGTATTCCCAGCACTTTGAGAGGATGAGATAGAAGGAATACTTGAGCCCAAGGAATTTGAGACCAGCCTGAGCAACAAGTGAGATCGTCTCTACAAAAGATACAAAAAATTAGGCAGGCACAATGGCATGCACCTGTAGTCCCAGATATTCAGGAGGCTGAGCGGAGAGGATCACTTGTTCTCCAGAAAGTCAAGGCTGCAGAGAGCCGTGATCCTGTCAGTGCACTCCAGCCGGGGCAACAGAGTGAGAACCTTTCTCAAAAAAAAAAAAAAAAAAAAAAGAGAGAGAGAGAGAAGAAAGAAAATAAATATGCATTATTTGGTTAATATAATTTTTTCATGGCTTATGAATGAGGCAATATTTGGTGGGGTTACCTAAGACCAACCATGCTTTCAGTGATTCACTTGAAGGACTCACAGGACTCAACATCTTAACATATAGTAATACTCAGGGCTAAGATTTATTATGGATGGCCGGGTGCGGTGGCTCAAGCCTGTAATCCCAGCACTTTGGGAGGCCGAGACGGGCAGATCATGAGGTCAGGAGATCGAGACCATCCTGGCTAACACGGTGAAACCCCGTCTCTACTAAAAAATACAAAAAACTAGCCGGGCGAGGTGGCGGGCGCCTGTAGTCCCAGCTACTCGGGAGGCTGAGGCAGGAGAATGGTGTAAACCCGGGAGGCAGAGCTTGCAGTGAGCTGAGATCCGGCCACTGCACTCCAGCCTGGGCAACAGAGCGAGACTCCGTCTCAAAAAAAAAAAAAAAAAAAAAAAAAAAGATTTATTATGGAAGTGCCCCCCAGATATACAGCTAGATGAGTAAGGGGAAAACATTAGTGGAGTCTGAAGGAATTCATATTAGGTTTCCTAATCTCTCTCCCTCCCGGGAAGTATTACACAGAGTGCACTCTACCCCCAGCTGCAAAAATACAGCAACATTTGTGTGATGTTTCTGGCCTAAAGAAGCCCACTTGGGACTTAGTACTCAAGATTTTTTTTGGGCGCTAGTCACATATGCACTCTCCATCTAGCAACTACTAAAATTCTAGACTCCCAGAAAGAAAGGAGGTTTTCTGCACAAACTGCATTGTTTGCATAAACAGCCTAGGTATAGTGAATCAGTCTTATCAGTTAGGGACTATTTAAAGAGTCAAATTCCCAGACATCAGCAAAGAACCAATCTTGTAGGCAGGCCCTTCAAAAGGTATGCCTCAGGCCTATGTGTCAATTATTTCCTGCATAGGGAACTATATATATATTTTTTTCATGTGTAAGGAGACATACATACTCACATACATGTATACACATTAGCCAATAACTGGGTGAGAAATGCTGTTCAGAGAAGTGTTTGAGAAGGCCAACTTTGAGGTCAAGCTGCCAGGGTTTAAATCCTGCCTCTACTACTTGCTTTGTTGCCTTGGACAAGTTTTATAACCTACCTGCTATTTAGTTATGTGTTAAAAATAGGAAAAGTAATAGGCCTACCTCATAGTATTACTGCCAAGATTGAAAATGATTAAGTTCTTGTTCAACAGTGTTTGGTAGGGAGTAAGAACACGTTAACTGATAAATAGTGTCACCATTATTTTTGTCATTCTTATTCAGAGGATTCCAGAGGTTTCATGGTCTTTCATTGCTCAGGGCAACTAAGCTGAGTGACTGAATGAATCTGTAAGTGACAAGGTACCTGCGTTCTAATCATGTCTCTGTCAGTCACTTACAGAACATTCTTGGGCAAGTTAATTCCTCTCCCTAGCCTCAGTTTCCTCATCTTCACAAGATAGCAGTCCTTGTCTGGCCAATTCTCACAGCAGAGCAGGAGAGAGTGTAGAGTGTCATGAGAAGGAGTCAGATACAATTGGACAAGCACCAGTCTTTCTGTACGCTAGTCTTCCAACCTGTAATGTGAACATATCAGCATAGTATCATACTTCTTAAGCACTGACTGCTATTATTACCAGCACTGCAGTAATGCTCACATGAGATAATGGATGTAAGAATGGTCTGTGTTTACCCATGTAAGGAATTATTTTATTATCAGAAAAAGCAATTTGGGGCTGTAGTTGTACTTTAAAGAAATCTTGCTACTTACGAACCTTCAGCTGGGGTGGGAATCTCTGGGTGGAAGGGGGCAGGCTGAGCAAAGAGGTGGCAGAGAAAGAGCTGGGCCTCCACCAGACTGTGAGTTACCCAGACCCAGAGACTGTCTACCATATTGTTTCCCTGGCATCTGGCACAGTGCTTGTCACCTGGCAAGAAGCTCTCAATAAATGTTTGTTGGATGAATAAATGAATCCTATCAACTGGAAATATTATTACTCCAAAGAAACCATTGATTGAATGTTTACTGCCTAGCAAGCATTTTGTGCATTATCTCTTTACAGAATAATAGCAGTCTTGTAAGGTAGGCGGCATTCTTCTCATCTTATGCAGATGAGAAAACTGAAGCCCTGTGAGCTGAAGATCAGAAAACAAATACGAAACAGCCAAAATCAAAGCTATGTTCTCTGAGGTCTAAAACTACAAAACACTTTTGACTACTTACCACTAAAATTGTTTTATTGTTTTTATACTTCATTTTTCTTAAACGAGCTTCTTAAATTTTTAATACAGTTGTTAGTTAACAATCAGACACTGTCTCGTAATTCACTTTTAAATTTTTCATAATGCACCTTGGCAAGAGAAGAATCAGCCTCAGCTCAGATGCTGTAAGTGAACCTCTGCCTGTCAGTTAAGGCTGTAATCCAAACAAGGTGAATGCTTGATGGGAGGGGGTTGGGAAAAATTAAACATTTATTGAATTATCTAAAAGAGTGCTCTACTAGGCTTTCTTAAAATGTGCTTTCAAGGTGATAGATTAACTGAAATCAAATTATTGAATTCAGAAGCTATTCATTAAGAGGGAATTTGAGGAAACCAGAATGCATTTTATAATATTACCACCAGAGCTGCCTATGGAATGAAAGTTATGTATTCTTAGGTGATATTGAAATCACTGGTTTGTCATCTTTTCCTCTCAGTCTTTTTTCTAAGAGTGTAAAAACTTATAATTTACAACTTCTGATATAATTAGAAAGTTAATTAGTTTTTCTCAGATTCCACCTGCTTTATTTTAACCACAATTTTCTTAGCCCATCCTCCTCTTTATCTGGATTGTCATTTATGTCAAAAGTAGAATACATTTTTCTTTTTGTCTATCCTTGCTGTCAATTGAAATCTAAGACTCAATACATTAGCCAAGTCAGTCTCTGCATGCATACATGGCTGCATCCATTTTTCTTGTCTCATTTTTTTTTTTCTTGACTTGATTCCAATACTTCAATCAACCAGTTTTTGTTGAGCATATAATATGTGGTATCACTGGAACAGGGGAAAAGCCAGAACACAAAGAAAAAAAAAAAAAAAAAAAGAAAGCCCACTGTCAGTCCCCAAGATTACTGCGGCAGGACCTGTGGTGGGAGATAAGATAAAAATGTATTAAAAGGAAAACTGTGTGGTGCTGTGGAAAAAGCAGGAGTTTTAAAATCAAATGTCCGCAGATTTACCATTTATAAGCAGTGAGAACTTCAGAAAAGTTTTAAACCTCTCTGAACCTCAGCTCTCTTCTCTGTAAGATGGGGATGATTGGCCGGGCGCAGTGGCGCACGCCTGTAATCCCAGCACTTTGGGAGGCCGAGGCAGGCAGATCATGACGTCAGGAGATCGAGACCATCCTGGTTAACGCGGTGAAATCCCGTCTCTACTAAAACTACAAAAAATTATCTGGGCGTGGTGGCGGGCGCCTGTAGTCCCAGCTACTTAGGAGGCTGAGACAGGAGAATAGCGTGAACCCGGGAGGCGGAGCTTGCAATGAGCCGAGATCGCGCCACTGCACTCCAGCCTGGGCCACAGAGCTAGACTCCGTCTCAGAAACAAAAACAAACAAACAAAAAACGATGGGGATGATCATGTCAAGATCGTTGGAGTGTTTTAACAAATAATAAAGTAATGTAAGTGAGGGGCCTGGTATAGGACCTGGAGCAAGGTAAGCTCTCAAGGATTGTCGGTGGCACTGGAGCTTTCCTGTTCTTTCCTTGCCCCCATCCTTTATGATACTTATAGGCAGGCCAAAGGGAGTACAGAAGGAAGTAGCCTTTGTGTGTTCCAGATAAGTCATGAAAGGTGGAAGACATGACTCTTAAACTGGACCTTGAAATACTAATAAAATAATAGTTATCCTCCCCATTATCATTATAGGAGGAGGAAAAAGGAATAGCTACTAATTATGGAATACGAAATATTGCCTGGCACTCCTGACACTGTGTTAAATTCTTCACCATCTTCCATAATTTATTTTTCCCCACAAAATTTGATGAGGTGGATGTTATTATTATTCTCATCTTGAATATTGAGAAATAGGTCCAGAAAGTTTAATTGTCCAAGGTCACAGAATAACTAAGTAGTAAAGCTGGGATTGCAGAAAAGGAATGTTGACTGCAAAGCTAGAATTGAGCCTAGGCACAGATACTAACATGTGTAATTGACTTCTTTCTTCCTGACCAATGGGTCCTAGTTGATTTTCTATAGTAAAGGATCCGTTTAACAATGGCTGAACTGTTCTTCATTTTGATATGTGTTTGATGTCCTACAGGAGAAGGGCAGGTTATGAAGGGGAAACAGGCATAAATGTTAAATAAAAAAAGGGAATCAAAAACTGGATCTGGCCTTTGGCAGCATTAATTTTTCTCCCAGTAACTTATCTAAGATTTAGCTAGTCTTATATTAAACAATAAAGAGTTACCATAGCAACCTCATTGCCATGTAATAACATTCACATCCTTCCCAACCGTAAAATCAAAGCCAGAGAGGCAAATAGAAACCATCAAATTACCAAATACCCATCTTCTTCATCTCTTTTTCCTTTGTAGAATGATTATTGATTACTTTCTTTATTGTAGGTCAGTGACACTATTACTAATTTTTTCCCCTTCCCCCTGTCTCTTGGTCTCTATGTGAATAAGAAGAAATGGGAGAGGAGCACATGGCAAGTGCCTCCAGTCCTCAGAGTGGCAGAGCACTTCCTATTCTAGGAGGGCAAAGCTTGAGTCAGTGCCATCTCCTGCCAGCTGCTGCCAATATTGCTCTGGGGGCATTTATATCTCTTGCTGGCTGCAGAATGCTTGATTAACCCTGTGCACTTGCCACATCTGCTCCGATGCCTGTTTGCTGTATCTCTTCACCTTCTGGCAGGAATTCGCTGTCCATGTTGGAGCCCTGGGAGGCAGTGTCTGCAGCAGATGTTCCATCCATGTTGCACAGAGTGGGGCAACTTGCTGCCCCTCCCCACTATCTCTGCATACCTGCTGCTGCTTTCTCTCTCTCTTCCTTTTGGATAATTCCTAGTTTTCCTGCAAGATTCAGGTCAGGTATTACCTCCATCACGAAGCCTTCCCTAATGTTCTCAGCATGGATGAGATGCTCCTCTTCTGATATTCTACAGGTCCTGTTTATTCCTCTTCCACAGCAGTGCTCACACTGTATCACAAGGATGTACTCATATCCTGCTCATCATTACATGTAAACTACTGGAGATAACTCTCTACATACATATATCACATCTCCTAATATGCAAAGCACACAGTAGGCACTCAATAAACATCACACACCCCACTTCCTTGGCAGTGGATGGCATGAAACTGTTTATTGGCACTAACCTATGGATAGTTAATCAGACTGATTGGTTCTCTGTTTCCTTCTTCTGAGGTTTTTACATGTGAATAAAAGTAGATGGACTGAGAAGCAAGTTTGGTTTATCTGCTGTACCCTAGCAAACCACATCTTTTTAATTTCATGCACCAACGGAATGATACACCACACCTGTTACAGTGGGACAGCTTGCTACCTTGTATAACTCAACATGCTGATGCAGCTGGGCTTGCAAAATTATTCTGGGGGAGTGGAATCAGATCCAGGAGATCAGAAATGGTACCAAATCTCCTGAGATGGTGTTTCTTTACCCTTTCCTCATGACCTCATCCTCTTGTGAGACCTGACCTGAACAACATTCACACATTAACTCAATGAAGGACAATTACACCTTTACTATATACCGGGTCCCAGCAGCAAAATGCCTAATAAGAAAATTTATCTTATTTGAGATCATGTAGTCATTTATTCAATCAACAAATGTTCATTGAGGACCTCAATACTTGTTTGTAGAATAAATGAGTGAATGAATGAAGAATTAAGGGTCTGTCCACTCTTCAGTCTAGTTTCTGCCCTGTTACCAGATCTATTATTCTAAAACCCACTCAAGTCACCTTCCTCCTGCCCTTAACACCTGTGATGGTTCTTCAACTTTTATAGAATAAAGTCCAGAGATCTAAACTCAGTGAGGCATTCACATGCTTTGACATTATGGCTTCAATTCCTACTATAGCCCTGTGTGCCTTCTTCTATACAGTCTTGCCTCCTCTGATGTTCTCACTTGTTCTCTACTAGAAAGTAACTATCCTGAAGTGTCATATTCTTGAATTTGAGGGCTTACGAAATAAGTTCCTCTTGGACATCCAAAATCTGCTGTTTCAAGCTGGATGATCATCTTCAAAGATGGTAAAGATGTTAGGGCTTTCCTTCTGAGCAAGCTAGGGGCCCTAAACTCTGACTCGGTCTGGGGTCACCAGGAGCCAGGGCTTTGTTCCACAGTGGGAATGAAGTTGACTATAAAATTGTAAGGATCTTCAATGAAACTGGGTCAACCTTTTCATGTTACTTCTGAGAAAGCTGAGACCCAGGGTATGAAGTAGCTTGTCTGAAGCCATGACATTAAATCACTACATGGGCACTAACACCCAGTCTAGGCATTTCCCAGTTTATCCTGATCAATATCCAGTATCCTCATGGGAAGCACTCCCCCAAGGCCACTCATCAGTGCAGTCTGGGATCATTCACGTCTTTCTCCATGCAGGTCACCTGTCAGCTCTTTCTCCTAACTGTGGGGTTGTGAATCTCTCCAGGAAACTTTAGTGCTCCTCTGCCCATCTGCTGCTGGAATCTCTGAAGCTCGACAAAACAGACTGTCTGCTGGCTAGTGCTCTGGATGAATGCCATAAATATTAGCTGCAGGCAATGAATGACTGACACAGGGAATAAATATTTGTTTTCTCTGAGAGGCTACACTATGGTGTTGGTTAAGAGGCATATCCCACTGTTGGCTTTGGGCAAAATTGCTACTGAAAATGTGACATGTATCAGTCTGTGTGCATGTTATTGGTGAGGTCAAATATAAATCCTGTGCTGAGAATGTCTGTGCTGTGTTACACTCTGGTCAGTAATGAAGCTCTCAGGCTCTCCTGTAAACACATTATGAGGTAACATGTCTTAGATACCCTATTTCTCTAAATCACACCCTGGAAGAAGAATTAGTCAAATTTCAAAAGCAATCCGCCATCGTTCATATCCCAAGAACAAAATATAGTATGTCTGTGTGCTGGGCAAATCTCTGACTATTACCCTACAGTGTGACCACATTCACAGCACATAATGTGAACCCCCACCCTCAGCCACAATAAGCACTTGTGGGTGAGCAAATGCTATGGATGCTGGGACCAAACCACCTAGCTTCAAATCCCAGCTTGGCCACTCACTGACTGTGTGATTTTTGACAAGTGGCTTAAACTTCCTGCCTTCAGCTCATTCTATAACATGGAGATTATAGTAACATCTACCTCATGGGATGGTTGAATAGATTAAATGAATTGACATAAATGCTTAGAACTGTGCTGGCCACCTAGCAAGTGGCATATATATATTAACCATGATTATTATCATCAGCAGCACATTATTACACTTATCCTTCTCAAAAGACATTCACCAGCTGGTTGGATAGCAGGATATGGTAAAACGAACATGGGCTTCCTAATCAGACAGGTCTAGGGTAAAATCTCAGCTTTGCTATTTGCTAGCTGGTAAGGCCTTAGGCAAGTATGACCTCTTTGAGTCTCTGCTTCCTCATCCATAAAGTGCGCTTAGCATTCCCTCTCTCAGTGTTATTGTATTAGACGACATAAGCCTCATGAGGTTCCCAGAGAATGGGGGACCCAAAAATGGCAGTTACCCTCCCTTTGTGTCGGGGCCAGTTTCCTTTTATAACATCAATTCCTGGCAAGTCATCTACCCAACAATTGGGATGAAGTTAATGCTATGCACCAGACACTCTGCTAGATGCTGGAGATACAAAAATGAATTATGTACTCACACCTGAGGAAGCTGGTAGTCTTGTCCACATCCTGCTTGATATCTATTTCTTTCTAGAAATGCAGAATTTTTTCTCCTGTATTCCATAGATGCGTAACCTGCTTCATCTTCTCCAGAAGACCCTTCCTTACTTTTTACACGAAAAACATTACATTTATGGTGTCCAATGTACCATCGATTCCCCTTCCTCCTCCTTAGTGTCCAACCTCCTCAATCGTAACCTTTTCTTCCAACTCAGGTTTAGAATCCCTTCCACTTGATTAAAATGTGGTTTTTATTCTTTTCTTTTCTTTTTAAAAATTTTTTCAGCTGGGCACGGTGGCTCACACCTGTAATCCCAGCACTTTGGGAGTTCAAGGTGGGCGGATCACAAGGTCAGGAGTTTGAGACCAGCCTGGCCAACATAGTGAAACCCCGTCTCTACTAAAAATACAAAAATTAGCCGGGTGTGGTGGCACATGCCTATAATCCCAGCTACTCAGGAGGCTGAGGCAGGAGAATTGCTTGAACCCGGGAGGCAGAGGTTGCAGTGAGCCAAGATAGTGCCACTGCACTCCAGCCTGGGTGACAGAGTGAGACTACATCTCAAAAAAAAAAAAGAAAGAAAGAAAGAAAAGAAACAAAAAATTTTTCCTACATTATTTTCTTCATTTTATCTAAGAAATCTAAAGGGTTCTTTCTTTTCTCTTGGGAGCCTCTACCTCAATACACTCAAAGCCTACCTGTTCTTCAAAATCTGGTTTGAAAAAAGGAATATAAATATCTGACTAATTTTTTATATTGATTCCATGTTGAAATGGTAATAATTTAGATTTACTGGTCTAAAAGTATATTATTAAAATTAATTTTATCTTTTTCTTTTTACTTTTTAAATGTAGCTACTAGAAAATGTAAACTTACATATGTGGCTGACTTATATTTCTGTTGGATGGTGCTGATCTAGAGTAACATCAGTAACCTTTTTAAGTCAGAATAGGACAGTATTAAATATTTTATCTGGACTTTCATGCAATCACCTTATGAGGAGAGTGATAATACTGCTAAGTTTGCCCAGGTCAGTCCCACTTTATGTCTATTGTACAAGGGTAACTTATTAGTAGTGACCCCTTTTACTATTAAAAGAGCCCTGGTTGAAATAAGTTCTGAGTAAAGATACATCTGGAGCTCTTGGGTTACTCTGCAGATTCTTCTCTCAGAAGAACCAGTGATCCCCCTAACCAGTGTGGCCATGGCAAGGGTCTCAGCTCTGTCCAGAGAGACCCTCTTCTCTGTGGTCTTGAAAGTTATCTGCCTGCCCTATCAGCACTCCCTTTGGATAGAAGAAACACTTCCTACTTGGAATCTCAACTTGAAATAGTCTTCCATTTATGATTACCATGGACAGCATGATACTTCCTGTCCAACACTATGAAACATTTATCTGAAAAATAATTCTAGGTTGAATTCACAGGTATTACCCTTTAATTCACTCATGACATGTTTTGTGTACATTGTATATGTAAACTACAAAAATGGTCAGATACGTACTGCACCTACTGTTGGCCGTTCCACTTCCCAGTTCCACCACCTGAAGGAAGCCTGCAGCCTAGTGAGCTAGGGACGGAGACGAGATATAGCCCTTGCTGAACCTCAGGCTCTTCACCTCCAAGCAGATTTGAGGATAAGTTCTACCTCACAGAAATCGTGAACATTTAATAAGATCATAGTTATTAATTAAGTCCTCATCAGAGTACCATGCACATGCAGGGGCTCAGTTAACACTTTTTCTCTTGCCCTTTCCTACAGGCAAATTCACTTTCCAAAAAAACGGAAGAAGGTGAAGATTATTTTCATTTTTTAACTTATTATGGAAAGTCTGCTGGCATTTCTGCCTCTTCCTTGGCTCTTGGTGCAAAGTAGCCTCGGCCTTATTAGAGTATTTTGCATCTAACCTGTGGGGTGCGTTCCATCAAGTGAGGAAAGACTTCCTCAAGTATTCTCTTAGTCAATATAGTATCCATAATACCTCCAGGTAAGCCTGATAACCCAGGGAGCTGCCTAAGGAATCTGTTCCTTTGGGTAGTCTATGGCTCCCAAATGGTTGTGAAAGTTGTATTTAAACCTATAATGGGAAAGGGAGAAATTCCACTTAATGCATAAGCTGCTACCACTATCATAGCTGTGACAAATGGACAACTGACAGTGTAGATCCTGCCAATTACAGAGCTGCTCATTGCCTCTGCTTTTGATAAACATCAGTCATTACAGGGGCTGGAGAAGCTGTGTTTCCCAGTCATTTGGGAAGGGTGCTTTTTATTATTATTATTCCCTCTATCTCTTCCTTATTGAGTGTACCTTCTGGCATCGGCCATACGTGCTGGCTGCATCATTAGGTGCTGAAACTTCACATCTTAATTCTGTGTGAGAGGTTTTCTCTGGGGGCGATGGTGCATCTGTGGAAAAAGAACCTGAGTATACAATGAAGGTGATACGTTAGAGGATGTTGATGGTATATTTAAGGAAACAGCTGTCCAGAAACGCTTTTCTTTTTGGGGGGTGGGTGAAAGGGAGAAGAGTAAGAACTGGCTTGGTTTGGTTGTCCAGAGACTAATGTGGAAAGTGTTGGCCAGGCTTAGAGGTTTGCTAAGGAAAAGCTGTAAAGTACTTAACTCGAGCAGAAAAGAACATGGATTTAGGATGTGGAATAATTTGCGGAACTTATGTTCTCTTTATGTCTGAGAGGCTCATAAGCTATTGAGCAATATCAGCAATTCCCACTTTCTTTTGGATGCCTCTTAATATTACTTAATACTCTTTTTGACAGAAAGGGGACTACACCAGGATGAAATTATGGTTTAATTTTTTTAATATAATTCCTTGTGAAACAAAAAGATGTCTGTGTTCCGTAGCTGGATAGATGTAGGGCAAATAGGGGAGAGGCAAGCTGTGTAACATCAGGACTAGTTTCTATAGCAACAAAAATGTCAGCCATCCTTTTGGCTGATCCTATTAATCTGGAGTAGAAGCAATGATACTGACACATTCGAAATGTATTTAAACCAGAAGGTGAAAATATAACCCAGCTGTAGATTTTAAATAGAGGTAGAGTTAGGCACCAGTATGATAGGACTTTGAAATAGCTATGATGTAAAAGAAAGTAAGAAATTCTCAAATGCAGCTTCTGGATTTAATTTCTTTTTAAAGTGACTAAGCTTTTCACCAGAAGTTAATTTAAATCTTCTTGGACCCAACTATGAAAGAAGGAAAAGGGGAAATTTTAATCAGTGTGTACTATTCAGAGCTGGGCTGTCTTTTCAGTAGTGTTGGCTCAGAGGAAACACTTGACATTAATTGTCTTTAAGATGGTGAAATGTGTAACTTTGAGAAGCTCCTGACAATTGTGCACCTTCTCAGCAAGGAAACAGTGGGTTTCTGAGAGAAGGAATCCGGTCTTTGGCCCAAGCATCATGTGGCTGGTTTCTGCTCTTTTAACTACAGCAGGGCTAGTTTGACGCCTGTAAACAGTCACTGGTTTCTGTTAATGGAGGTAATTGTCTTGGCCCTGTGTACTTTGCACGGCTGCTCTTAAGACCAAATGAGATAATGGATGTGGAAATACTTCGAAAGAAGCCTAAAGTGCTATAGGGATGTAAAGGATTATTATTATTATTAAGGAACTGCCAAAGAAATACTCTTTTCTAAATAGCATGACTTGCAGACAGAGTTTAGGAGTTGAGTTATAAATTCTAAAATCTGGGTCAGCAATTTGAGTTTTTTTTCTCCTAGGGAGACTATAAAGCTATTATTCTGTGCTATTCCCCTTTGGTGCTTCTTTTTACTTTCGGATTATTTAAATAGCTAAATATTTTCTCACTTTTCAAAGCAGCATGACAGTTCCCAGTATATTTTGCTGTGGGAGCACAAAATAAATAGGAATGCAGATCCGTGTCATTATGATAAAACATCATCTTTTCATCTTTATCTTAGAATTTCAGACTCCTCAGGAAAGATGACCACCTCTCTTTATGGAAAATGATTTGCAAGCAAAGAAAGCTCTTTCTTAACTTGTTCCTGATTCTCCATTTCCAAAAGCATAAAGGAAAATTAGGTCTACCTACTATCATTAATTTATTGATATTAAAACTGTTTCCATTTCCTCCACCCACTCCTTAAATCTCTAAAAATGACTGTGAAACAACAGAAAAGAACGGAGACAGAAACCAGCAAGGAAAATTAAAAGAGCACATACTGTTTGCTTAACCAGGATATCCTCCGTAAAGGAACAGAATCTGTTTTTAGAAATGAGTAGCAAAAGGTCTGGATGTTTCTACCCCTGTCTGGATGCACTTTCTTATATTTCAGAAATAATTAACACACACAAAGCAAAGGAGATGCTTTCAACTGCACCTTGAAATAAAATCTTTCTACACAAACTGCAGCTGGGGATATGCTGCTGTCATCTTGAAGCCCTGCTTCATGACTGATGATCTGGGAGGTTCCCCAAATCTCAGACTTTGTCTACATCCATCAGTCATGTAGTCAAATATGTATATAGCACTATGCTAGGCTCATGGGGATAGAAGAAGGGAGGGTAAGAGAGCATAATAACTAGAGAGTTTTAAAAATATGTACTAAATTTCGGGCACCAAGTTGCTATCTTTTTGTTAGTTCATAAAATTAAAGTAAAATTAACTTCATAGACTTGTGCAATTGAAGAGGCTAGTTGATTAGTTAGAATTAACAGATTTCAAAATTCCTGTTTGTCTTTCAGCACTCAGCTCTTCCGTGAAGGTTTCCTAATTGCCCCGTTAACCATATGTATATACACACACACATTATGTATAAATAAATATTATGTATATATATAAAATGTAGTTATTAGCAGACTTGATTTAGTAATCAGCTAAATATTCAAGTTGAAGCTATATCACATACTAGCTGGGTCACTCTGGGCAACTTTTGTGACTTCCATTTCAACTGCTGTAAAATGAAGAGCAATAGAACCCAATGCATAGGGTTTCACAAGCATTAAATAAGAAAATGTATGTAAGGTGCTTAGCCAAATGGGTAACACATACTAAGAATCCAGTAACTATTATTAATAATAATTATAATTGTTAGCATTACTGTCAATATTATCTAGTATTTTGACCCATCCATTTTATTTCATTTATAAAACAAAGAAACATATTTTACTACCAAGTGAAAGGTATAATAAGTATCTTCATGTCTCTGATGCTTGCCTTTTCTAGGGAGGACTTAGAGGTAGAGATATATTTAGGGATATGGGGTGTTAGAAGTGTAGTGAGACTCAGAGTTTGAGAAGGACTTGGCGGTGGAGGAATGCATGTCTGTTGCACATATTTCCTTTGTGTTTTAAGGCAGCATTTCTATATCTTACTCAATCATTTTGTTATTTCTATTTTCAAATGCCTTGCCCATGTCTTGACATGTACTGACCATCATTATAACACTCCTCACACTCCATAGTATTATCTAGCTCTCTTTCTCTAACTGTTATCTTGTGATCAATAGAAAGCAGAAATTATGTATGGTTCTTTTTCAACTTACCCATCTAAATATCAAGTACTATTCCAGGGAGTTTAGGAGATGAGTATTTGTTGGGTGAATAAATAGACAAAGTAATTTTTAAAAAACTGAATAAAAGTCCTTATTTTTAAAAAGTTCTAAGGAAGCATTGAAGTCCTCCCTAAGACAGTGTGATAATGAGTAAATATTGCTGCCTCTGTGCTTTGAGCTGGCCAGTTTGCAGCTAGGCAGAAGAATAAGCCCTTGAAACCTTTTGGAATATGAGCTCTGTCCTTGGGTGAGCAGTGACATTTTTCTGGGCTTGAGGAAAGCCCAGACTTAGATGCTCTGAGAGGGTATGAATGGATGACCTCTCACAGTATACCAGCCCTATTATGGGTAGGAAACAGGCCCCTTTGCAGCTCTGGCCCTCATTTCTGATTCACATACTCAAATCAATAATTTTGAGTGGGGCTGCCAGAAGAAGAGCCAGTGTTGCCTGACATTGAGTGTTGCCTGAGGAGCCCTCCACCCTTGGCTGCCAAGAAGTGTGACCTGCTCACTCAACGTTGGCAGCCTGAGCTGAGGGCCCCAGGCAGCTCCTCCTGAAGGCCAGAACAGAAAATGTCTTCCAGAGCACAGGGGGATGGGGATGGAGAGATGAGGATGCTCGTGATGTCTGAACCTTCATGGGCAACTGGCCATAGCCTGGACCTGACATCTGAAGCAATCAGAAGAATGCTTCTAGCATTATCTATTTTCATTCTAAAACCATCTTCTTCCTTTTATGCACTTGGTCCAGGAAGGAATCTCCACATTACCAATGCTTTGGATCTTTGCCTCCTCTCTTTGAATGATCCATCTCAATGCCAGCCTCCCTCCAATTACTGGTCTCTGCCAATTACAATGATAAATATAATAATCATAGTAACTAATACTTGTCTAATATCTATTATGTGGCTGGCACAATTTAAGTGCTTCGCCCCTCTTTATTCATTCAGTCTTCCCCACATGTTAAGGAAACTGAGGCACAAGGTAAAATATGTGATGACTAGAGAGAAATTCAGGTATAGCTGAGTAAGCCTATGACGATTGGGTCAGAAATGGCATAATAGAATTATGAGATAATTTCGTCTTGAGGGATAAGGAACAGAATGAGAAGGGGACATGCCATTGCAGAAGGACATAGATATGTAAAGGATTCTTTTGTTTACTGCTCACGGTTAGCGCAGTGCCTGGTACATAAGAGGCATATGGTAATCCTAGGTTGAAATGAATCAAATAACATATTTGTGTGAACACTGCAAATTTTGAAAAACGAAGTGGTAGGCCAGAGGTAGGAGTGATAGCCTGGTATTATCATTTTCAGAAGAAGTGGATGAGTGATGAAGGCTTTTATAAAAGTGAGAGTAAATTTTATGACTGCAACTCACAGATTTCTCACAATAATGACTTCTCCATTAAATGTCCTCCTAATCCACAGTGGCTGATGAATAGACCCTCGAAACAGAAAGTTCTCAGGAAAGTCTATGGGAGTAGCAACATATCAGAGCAGATGAATGCAGTGTGTCATCAAAAATTGCAGGAGTCAAAAGGAAGATGGGACTGTTTGCCTGGACTGTGTTTGAAAGCCAGATAATGAATGATGATCCCAGCTATGTGTTGTCATCCATATTATCTGTGTGTTGTTCTATCCATATTAGCCATAGCTTTAGTCACTCGTAACTTAGCTGGCTTTGAAGAAAGAACATAACTAGAGGAAGGTGTTGGGGTGAACCTGCAAGAGCACCTCACTGGGAGTCATGACGGCTGAATGGCATAGTGAGATGGAACCTTAGAGATCACCTAGTCAAAAGAAATCTTAAGGTAGAGCCGAAATCAGTGAAACAGGTAAAAGCAATGAACAGACTCCTTTAGTGGTGTAAATCTTCATCATTTGGCAGACAAGGCCTTCTCACTGTTTATGGATCCCCCAGAGCACACACATATATGGAGAGCATTACTTTGAGTTCAGTACCGTCCCTTTACCAGTGAGGGAAACATTGGCACACAGCAGAGAAATGGCTCCCTCAATATCAGCCAGAAGGCCAGTGGCAATGTCTGAGCCCAACAGGGATCCAGAAATCTTGACTCTGCTTTTGTTTGAGAAATATTTATTGAACAGCTACTATGTTAAGGACACTGCCAGGCTGGAGGCTACATTAAAAGATCATGTTCCTCTTCTTAAGATGTTTGGAGACAATTGCAAAAACCATTTTAATTCAGTGCAAAAAAGTGCAAAATTAGAGATATGTACGTATTACGGTTTACCCAGACATCACAAATTCAGACGTTTCGGGGGTCAAGCAGGTAGCATGCTGAGAATAAGCCATAGTGGCAGCTGAAGAAATCAGAATATGCATGTTTGTTGAGTGCATTCTGTTCTTTTTTTTTTTTTTTAGTTGAAAATATGGAGGAAGGAAAACAAAATACATTTATGATTTCTGGACAACTAGTTTGCTCCCTTGGGTATCTCTCTTTACATTTTACAAATCTCTTTCATATTTCAAGGCTTAAATTTACAGTAACAAATGCATTTAGCATCACAATTTAGTACCTACATACAGATATGTAGGCGAAAAATGAATTTTACAAAACTGTACTTACTATGGGTGAGCTACTTCCCATTCCAGTCCAGTCCAGTCCAGTTCATTCTATGTGATTCCATTCCAGTTATATTTTGTTTGGAAAATTGTAGTTTTGGCCTGGCGCGGTGGCTCACGCCTGTAATCCCAGCACTTTGGGAGTCCAAGACGGGCAGATCACGAGGTCAGGAGATCGAGACCATCCTGGCTAACATGGTGAAACCCCATCTCTACTAAAAACACAAAAAATTAACCGGGCGTGGTGGCAGGCGCTTGTAGTCCCAGCTACTCGGGAGGTTGAGGCCAGAGAATGGCGTGAACCCAGGAGGTGGAGCTTGCAGTGAGCCAAGATCACGTCACTGCACTCCAGCCTGGGAGACAGAGCGAGATTCTGTCTCAAAAAAAAAAAAAATAATAATAGTAGTTTTAATTCAGGAAACTGATTTCCAGACCCACAAATGGTTCCTGAATCACAGTTTGTGAACTCCTACTACAGCATCGTAGCCTCAAACAGCCCTGTGAGCTACATAGGTCGTGTCTGCCATTCCCATTTTAGGTATGAGAACAGACTCTCAGGGCACTAAGCAGTTTGCTCACGCTCATACAATGAATGAGTGGCAGGCCTGGACTGGAAACACAGTCTCCTGATGCCTGGTCCATGTGGTCCTTCAAGGAAACCTCACAGCCCTGACAGACTAGAAGACACTAATGAGATCAGGTTCCAACTCAGACTCAAATCTTGATTTTGCATTGCCCTTGATAACAGGAAGTTCTTCATCCTGGCATTTATTTCTTGTCTCCACCTATTTGTTGGAATTGCCTCTTCTTGGGCTATGGAATAGCCTTCCAAGAAGGACACAGATTTAAATACAAACTCGATAGCTCATACATGCTCTTTGCAGTGCCCTGTGTGCAGTTTTAGAAATCCCAGCAAGCCGTTTTCCTGATGTTTTTGTGCTATTTCTTGACCCTGAGAGAGTGGCAAATGAATATATATTTTTTCTAGAAATTTCAGGCAGTTGCCATCATGGTGCTGGCTGAAGGAGGCTTCTTGAGCCCATATGTAAACCCTGCTGCTGCTGTTTTCTTGCAAGTTTAATAAGGCCAGGGCCATAATTGTAAATATTTAAAAACTCCATGTGTGGCCAGATGGATTCATTATAGACTATATCTGTGCTTAGATTCATATTTTCCAGTTCAGCGCTGGAAATGTCACATAGAGAGACACACAGGGTTCAGAATCAGCTCTGCATCTAAATGCCAAAGGTAAAACACTCATTTGTGTCCTCGCCTCCAATTTTTCTAACAGTTCTCCTTATTTAGCCTTGCCCACACATAGACGGGAGCCTGATGAAAAAATAATAGATATAAATTGTGCTTTAGTCATTGGCTGTTTATCTTAAGAAGAGAAACTTGTTTCCAGTCTGCCTGATAATTGTACCTCCAAAAAGTTCACTGAGAAAGTGAAAGAATGGGATAACCCAGAGTGAAAAGAGACAAAAATATTTATTTTCTTTCATTAGACAATGGGAAGAGGGTGCTGATCCTTTCATTTTTCTAAGTTGTGGACTTTATTGTTTATTGAGTTTGACATCTGCTACCTAAACAGTCTATGAATTCTCTATAAGGCTTTGATGCAATGAATTCCCATATTTGACTCTCTACAGAGGGTGGAGAGCTGCAGCGGATTGGGCTTGTGGAAAGAAACTCTGGTCTTCTCCTCATTTAGTTATTCCTCCATTGTTTCATTCAATAAATATTTATTCTGTGCTTTTCATCTAACAGCTCCTACGCAGCATACTCACTTCAACATCAACTCTATCTGAAATGTCTCCTATGAACTAAACATGACTTACACATCCCCCTTCTGTGTTCCCATGGGTTAGTGCAATGAAAGCACTTGCCACATTGTGAGATAATTGCTAGATTTACACATCTAACTGTTCCTCTGCTGTGAGCTCCTTGAAGGCAGGGACTGTGTCTTAATTTGTCTTTGTGTCCCAATACAATGCACAGTGTTTACCACACAAAATGATCTCAATGTTTGAGATCTTTGAAAATATGATGATGAATGAGTCTTTGCTCAGGAGGAGTAAGGTACATATTATCATCAGAATCTAGCCTTGCAATCTAAAACATATACAAGTGTTCTATATTGGTTCTTAAGAATTGATTATCATTTGCCATTCCTTTAGTTATTCAAGGTAAAGAAAGGCTTCCATGTTATTTCATATTTCACCTGAACATAATGCTTTTCTCTTTGCACTCTCTCATTGCTATGTCAAGTGCTTCCCTGTTAGACATCTGTATTATAGGTACATGTAAGCATGTCTTTGGGTAGGATACATAATGATATATATGATATACATGCATATGTATAAGTGTGTATATTTATATGTGTGTGTATTCACCATAAACACATATATAATGTGTGATATGATCCTTTAAAAGACTAGCTTGAAGACTGGGTTTTATACATGTGGTAGTGTAGACCACACGCCAGAGCAGCAGTTGAAACAATCCATCTAGACTCACTAAGGATATGGCCACAAGGAGAAATTCACATTCCCTTTCAGCCTCTGCTTCTTCGTCTGTAAAACAGGGATTGTGAAAGCTGTCAAGCCTTCCTCTAAGGGGTTAGTATGAATCTCAAGTGAGCTAAAACAGGAAAACCT
Organism: Trachypithecus francoisi; assembly: GCF_009764315.1. Taxonomy (NCBI): domain Eukaryota; kingdom Metazoa; phylum Chordata; class Mammalia; order Primates; family Cercopithecidae; genus Trachypithecus; species Trachypithecus francoisi. Next base: position 19,358,128 of record NW_022681457.1, on the reverse strand, counting down.
TTTGCTGATTGAATCTATGTAAAGAATTAGAAAATATTAAATGAGCCATGTTTATGACAAGATTGCATTTAACAATGCCATTTACTGTTTGTGAATCTGAATGAGAAAAAACACACTTTCAGAGAGGTTCCTGGCACAGGACTGCAGTTTTGAGAGTAGTGCTGGCACTGCTGAATGTATTCCTGCGTGTTTGGCAGCTGCAGAGCCCACTTGTCAAATTCCTTGGGATCTGTTCCCTTGCTAACCCTGACCTCTATCTGTGGCCTCCCCTATCTTTGCCTCCACCGTTGGCATGCATGCACATATCTTCACTCAAGGGAAGCATATAAGTCTACATTTTAGGGTCATTTCTAAGTGGTCTGTGGCCCCTTCTTTGTCTCTGAGTCTCCCCCTGCCTTTTTTCTTTCCTTTTTCTTTCTTTCTTGTTTTTTGGTTTGTTTGTTTGGTTGGTTGGTTGGCTTTTTTTGCAATGAATTCCAGGGTGTGTGGTTTTTCAGGGACTTGGGCAGCTGGAAAGGAGACTTCTTGAGAGCTGTTTCCAGAAGAAAGACCATGAACTCTTCCCTTTGGAATACACTAATCTTTAGTTTATGCAGGGATTTTGTCTTTTTATACTGGCACCTTCTCCATGAGGCTACTTCATGGGATGTGTCCCATTCCATCAGCAAATAAAACTAAAAGCAGGATACCTTTGCCATTCAGAAGAGGAAATTCTATTTCCTAAATTTAAACAGGAGAGGTGTAGGCTTCAGAGGCTAGGTGGGAACCAATATTATTCTTTACATGGTGACACAAGACTCTTTAAAAATGTTCCTCTGCCTGAAGCCCTTTGGTGACTTCCTACTGACCATCTCCTCTATAGGCTAAGTTCCTCACTAGGCCCTGTAGAACTTTACATATTCTATCCCTGCTCTGCAAACAGCCTTGTCAACAGTCACACCCACATGGCTTGGGTTACCTAGAGCCTCAATTTTTCCATTCATCCACTAGTTTTGTTTCTTTTCAACACATTCCTTGAGCACATACTATGGGCTAGACAACTGTGTGGGGCACTAGGGATGCAGCGGGTAACAAGATCATGCCCATGATAGCAAGGACTTGGTGGTAGGCTAAATAATGGTTCCTGAACATACTCAGTTATTAATCCCCAAAACTTGTGAATGTTACTGTATTTGTCCATTCTCGCATTGCTATAAAGAAAAACCTGAGACTGGGTAAATTATAAAGAAAATAGATTTAATTGGCTCATTGTTCCACAGGCTGTACCAGAAGCATGATGGTACAACTGCTCAACTTTTTGGGAGGCCTCAGCAAACTTAGAATCATGGCAGAAGGCAAAGGGGAAGTCAGAACTTCGCATGGCTGGAGCAGGAGGAAGAGGAGATGCGGGGGAGGTGCTACAGACTTTTAAACAACCAGCTCTCAGGAGAACTCACTGTCACAAGAATAGCACCAAGGGGGATGGTGTTAAACCATTCCGGAGAAACCACCCCCATGATCTAATCACCTCCCAGCAGCCCCCACTTTCAACATTGGGGATTACAATTTGACATGAGATTTGGGTGGGGACACAGATTCAAACCATATCAGTTATTTAATAGGGCAAAAGACACTTTGCAGATGTGATTAAGTTAAGGATCTTACAATAGGAAGATTATCCTGGATTATCAGGTGGGCCTTAAATGCAATAGCAAGTGTCCTTACAAATGAGAAACAAGGGGAGATTTGATAGAAGAAAAAGGGAAGGCAATGTGACCATGGAAGAGAGATTGGAATGATGTGGCCAGAGCCAAGAAATGCTGGCAACTACTAGAAGCTGGAAGAGGCAAAAGCCAGATTCTCCCTAGAGCTTCCAGAAGGAAATAGTCCTACTAACACTGTGAGTTTAGCCCTGTAAGACTCAGTTCAGACCTATGGCCTACAGGACTGTAAAAGAGTAACTTTCTGTTGCTTTAAGCCACTAAATGATGATAATTTGTTATAGCAGCAATAGGAAGCTAATAGAGACCTTAGGCCTAGTTGCAAGCAGTCAACCTCAGTATGAGAAGTCTTACTTTTAGGGAAGTACAGGACTTTTGGGAGATGCAAAGTGAGGAAACATATCTTGGTATTGGGCCATTGATGAAGGCTTTTTGGAGGATATGACATCTCAGCTGCACCCTGACAGCTGAGGATGAGTTGTTAATCAAATGAAAGAGGTAAGGCCAGGTCATATGGTCATATGTAGAGCAAGATTTATGTACAAAGTGTACCTCACCGCTTCACACCTTTATGCCTCTCACCTGCTAGTGTCTTTTCCCTTTTCCTCCCTGCCCTCCCAACCTACTCCCACACAAATACACACACACAGTTATTTCGCATATGCACACTTCCTAATTTGTTCACTTGGCTAATTTTTATTCATTATTCAAGATTGCTCCCACGTCCCCTCTATAGAAAAACCTTCCTCTTCTCTCCCTCCATTGCCCCGTGCCAGCCTCCTCTGTCTCCCAGGCAGAGTTCATCAACAAGTAATAGGCCCTCTTCTCTTAAGGAGCCCCCCTTCTTAATGATACGGCTCTGAATCATAGAAATGATGTAATGATTTGTTAGAAAAATCCCTAAGCAGAACTGAATGCCAGCCTCAGCTACTGCCTTTTTCTCCCTCTCCCCTCATGAATCTAAAAGGTTGGGGGAGAGAAGGTTTTAACAGAGATACTCTTATGGCAGTGGCAACTGAGTTGGAAACTCATTAGGGAAGGTTTTCTGGTCTCCCAGCAAATCCCTGAAGGCTGCTGTGTTAGGATCCTTGGTACAGGTGCTGTGCAACAGGAAATTTGGAAAGCCCTAGTAACACTTTCTGATTAGCTGGATCTTCTGGGTCAGATGGGGTTTTATCTTGGTTGCTGCTAGAATACTTTAAGATCTTTCAAGGAAGAGAAGCACAGTAGGAAACATGGATGTTCTGGTTGTATTTGACATGTAAGAGTAAGAAGTCAGGTCAATTATCTCTTTCTCCTTCCTTCCACCTAAAATAAAAGACAACAACAGTGTGATCATAGATTTTTGTTTTCCATTTTTCAACTGGTTGCTATGGTGTCATGTGGGGAGAGCACATCTGCAACTCACAGTGTTTTGTATCAGGAGGCGACTGTCCTTAATTAATTATTCATGCTTTCATTAGGAGCAATAATGAGAAATAGTTTAAATGACAGGTTTCTCAGATTACCAAGAACCCTAAAATATTTATTTATCCTTTGCTTAGCAAATCTTTTTAAGGTAAAGGGAGTACTAACTTTGAAATCAGAAAGATCTTAGTTTCAATCCCAGCCACTTAATAGCTATGTTTTAATGTAACATTTACTTTACTTCTTTGAGCATCAGTTTCCTTGTCTAAAATAGGGATAATGATACCTGCCTCTGGGAAATGCCTACGGTTAAAGATAGTGATGATAAAATATTTAACACAGTGCCTGATACAATAGCTGGCTCAGTGTAGCTGTTCAATTAATAGTATTTCTTAGTGATAGGAAAGCTATAATGAACAAGGTGTTATTCTGATCTGGTTTAACTTAATTCACAGTTAGTCATCCTGTTGATTTTGAATGATGCTTTTCTGCTCTTGAGTACGAAACTTTTACTTGGAGATACAATTGCCAATATGCAAATGGTCGTGTATCTATATATGGAATATATTCATCACAGTTATGAAATTTGAGGGCATTAAATTGCATTTATTAAATATATCAAATGCTTCTCTGTTTGTAGGTTAGTATTTTCCAAGGAGCTTCTGTGATTCTATTTAGCCCCCAAAGTCTGTGAAGCAGCATCTGTCCTTGAGAACACTATGTTCCATTATGTTCACTGGAAAACAGAAAGGTTACACCTTCTCCGAAAGCTCACACAGAGTTGCAACCTAGTTCACAAGCAGCTGAGTTCAGCAAAGGATAAATGACATGAAAACCTGCTCATGTTATATGATGAGGCATAAGTGATTCTATGACTTCTTTGTCCCTAAATAATTGGAGTAGAATCAAATGAGATAATGCATGTGAAAGCATTTTGAAAACTAAAGTTTTCATTATAATGGATCATTATTATTCTAATTACTACTAATATGAAGAACCTAATATAGCATGGACCAATTATCAAAATAAGAGTATTTCTAAAGTTGTGAACATTTGGTACTTAGTTTTACACTGTTTTGCTTTGTTCTGTAATTGTTTCATACATTTTAATCTTACCATTCTACCCCAAGTAAATTCTGGGTATGAACATTTACTCATTCAGTACAATTCATTATTTCAAAGCCATTTTCTGAATGCTTACCATGTGCCAAGCACAGAGCTAAGTAATATAGCCAACTGGGTGAATCAGATGCTTTTCCTACCCTCACTAAGCTTTCTCTCTGGTGGAGGAAGCTATCAATTGAGGGTTGACTAGAATACAAGGTGCCGAGTGCTCTGAGAAGCTCAGGGGCCCTGAGAGCACAGAGGGTGGACTAGAGCTAAGATTCAAAGAATAGTTACAGTTAACCAGAGAAAACTAGAGGAATTTTTTCTAAGGAGAGAAAACAGCATGTGAAAAGGCTCAGGGGTGTGTGTGTGTATGTGTGCATGTGCATGTATGTGTGTGTGTGAGAGAGAGAGAGAGAGAGAGAGAGTCAGAGACAGAGAGGGAGAATATAATACAGTTGACCCTTGAGCAATGCAGGAAATAGGGGCACTGATCCCCACATAGTTGAAAAACAACATATATCTTTTGACTCCTCCAAAACTTTACTAATAGCCACTTTTGACCAGAAGCATTGCTTATGAACAGTCTAATAACAAACACATCTTTTGAGTGGTATATGTATTATGTACTGTATTTTTATGATAAAGTAAGCTAGAGAAAAGAAAATGTTATGAAGAATATCATAAGGAAGAGAAAAGATATTGACTATTAAGTGGAAATGGATTATTATAAAGATCTGCATCCTCATCATCACGTTAAATAGGCTGAGGGAGGAGGAGAAAGAAGAGGGTTGGTTTTGCTGTCTGAAGGGTGGCTGAGGCAGAAGAGATGAAGGATGTGAAAGGCAAGGTGGGAGAGGCGGGCACACTCAGTGTAACTTTTATTGAAAAACAATTTTTAATATAAATTGTGGGTATAAATGGATCCACACAATTTGAATTTATGTTGTTCAAAGGTCAACTATGCATTCATAGTACTACAATAATTCAGCATAGAAGACAGGATATGACGAGGCAGTATTTGGGATGAAGCTGGAGAAGTTTTAATTATCTATTGCTGCAAAACAGGTTAACCAAAATCTTGGTGACATAAAACAATAAGAAAACGATTTAATTGCTCATGCTGCTTTAATTTGGTCAGGGGCCTGGGGGAAAGTTGTCTCTGTTCCGAGTGATACTGACCTACGCTGCATAGTCACAGGGCAACACTGTGACTTTTCTGCTCTTGAGTATGAAACTTTCACTTGGAGATACAATTGCCAATTGTATCTGCCCTGTTTGATTGATCAAACCAAGTTATAGGGCCCTCCCAGATCAAAGGTAAAGGGAAATAAGGTCTACAGGGGCAGAGTAAGTATACAGAGATGGAAGGAATTGTTAGTAGCTATGATTTTCCAGACAGTCCACTACAGAAGTGTAAACGTGGAGAATGGACTGGAGAAGGTGGAGCCAGTGCCGAAAGGCCAGTTAGGAGCTAGTGCTATAGTCTGGGGAGCACTGAGAGAATTGACTGTGATCATGGCAGTAGGGGAGAGCACACATAGGTTCATTCATTCATTTACTCACTCAACAAACATTTACTGAGTGACTACTACATGCAGGTGTGCTAAGAATTCAGCAACAGACAAAACAAACAAAATCCCTGTCCTCCTGGAGCTTACCTTGTAGTGGGGGAAACAGAAAGTAAACATGGTAAGTATATAAAACATGTTTTAAAGAATAAAAACAATGGAGAGAAGGGAGGTGGGACATATTAGGGAATGTGTTAGTTTTTGGCAAAGTGCCCAAAGAGTGCTTTACTGAATAAAGAGGTAAAGGAGTTAAGGAAATACGTCATGTGGACGACTGGGGGAAGACTATTCCAGGTAGATGGAAGAACAAGCAGAAAGGTTTTATATTCATTTTCTAGGGATGCCATAACAAAGTACCACAAACCAGGCAGCTTAAACAACAGAAATGTCTTGTCTCACAGGTCTGCAGGCTAGATGTTTGAGATCAAAGTGTCAATAGGGTTGGTTTATTTTTAGGGCAGTGAGGAGAGAATCTGTTCCAGGCCTTCCCCCTAGCTTCTGGGGTTTGTGGCCAGTCGTTGCCTTGGTTTGAAGACATGTCACCCCGATCCCTGCCTTCATCTTCACAGACCATGCTTCCTTGTGTGCATGTCCCTGTGTCCAGATGCCCCCTTTTCACAGGGACATCAGTCTCATTAGATGAGGTTCTATCCTAATGACCTCATTTTAACTTGATTACCTATGTAAAGGCCCTATCCCCATATATGGTCACATTCTAGGTACTAGGGGTTAGGACTCCAATTTATAATTTTGGAGGGACACAATTCAACTCATAACAGGCCCTAAAGTATGAATAGATCAGGCAGATAAAGCTGAAAGGAGGCCACATGACTAAGTAGAGTGAACAAAGGAAAGAGTACATGGAGACAAGTTCACAAAGATAATGGGGCCCAGAATGAGTTATAGGAAGAATGGCAGCTTTTCCTCTGTGAAATGGGAAGCCATTGGAGTATTGAGGCACAGGAATGACATCACTTGTCTTCTATTTTTCTAAGTTCGCTTTACCTAATTTGTTAGGAGTAGACTGAAAGAGGGTAAGGGAAAATGGAGGGACATAGTGAGAAGGTGCCTCAGTAATTTAGAGGAGAAATAATGATGGTTGAACCAAAGTAACAACAGCAGAGTTGGTGAAAAATGGTCAGATTCTGGGTGTAAGGATTAGTTGATGAATCAGATAAGGCACTAAGCATAAAGGAGGATTTCAAGGTTCAGGACCTGAGCAATGGAAAGGTGGAGTTGCCATAAGCTCCAGGTTTAAGGAAATATATGAAGAACTCAGTCATGGGCATGTTAAGTATGAGATGCCTGTTTGATATCCAAATGGTGATGTCAGGACACAGCTGGATATGCAAGACTATATTTCCAGAAACAGTCCAGACTAGGGGTATAAATTTGGAAGACATCAATACGTTAATGATATTTGAAGACATACAACACAGAATTATCTATAACAGTAAGTTACCTTTGCTGAGTTTTTCTATGCAAAACAAAAGTTTGTACTCCTCCCTCACAGCATTAAGTAAGAATCAACTGAAAATAACCTGGGGAAAAGCCCAGAAAACTGCAAAGCAGGATCCAAATGTGAGGGATTCATATAAAGATCTCTCAATAAATGCTCATTTATGTGGGCTAAATTTTAAATTAGTGAAACCTTGGTGACTATCCTGTAAATTTCTGCCCCTTGTTGATCTCTCCTAATGGCTGGGCTTCATTTCCAAGCACCTTGAAATACTTATGTATTTCTTAAGGAAAGTCCATGCCTCTTGCAGACAGATACAACAGCTTCATAATCCTTGCCCATGCAGAGTTCAGAAGTGGTTCCGAGAAAGTCCGTAGCAGCATGTAGAGGGTTAATCCTGCGCCAGTGGGGATGTGCAAACCAGGAGCCATTCTAAATCTCAATACCACATGCTGCCTTAGGGATCATCATGTACTAAAGCCCAAGATAAAAAGGCCTGACAAAGATTATTGACGGTTTACCTTTTAATGAGCAGCTTGGATTGATTCTGTTCCCCTCTGGGATAGCTTTCTCTGTCCTTCCTCCACCCGAGAGGCTGTGGGGAACAACAACAACAAAAAATACAGATCTCCAATTTGAGTAATTGCAAGGATCTGCTTTCTAGCAAATAAAGTTTCCACGGGTGAGAAATGGCTCATAGCTTTAAAAATATATATTTAGAATTGTTATGATTATCATGATGATTATTAAACACTAACAGTACACTGGATATTTTCGAAGAGTCTGGTTGCATCTAATTGGATATTCCTTGCAATTTCCCTCTGGGTAGGTCAGCAGTGTTAACTCTTAATCATCCAAAGCAATTAAATGCATGCAATTCTAACCTATGCACCAAAGCCTGCTGAATTGTTAATATAGTTATAATAGTGGGGCCAGAAGTAAGGGTGCAGCTTAGGAGGAAGAGACTGGCAAGCAATTCTGTGAACTCTTACACGTCTACTTTGGAGAGGGAAATCATGTATCTGCAAATGGTAATGGGTAGAAATTCAGGAAATATTGAACCCCGGCTCATCCCAGTGTGCTTCTCTCTGGATTTAATTTCCCCTTTGCAGAGGGCCAGAGCTCCATCCAGACCACTGAGCCATTTGCCAAGCTCCAAAAAAGGCCTTCATGTCACCCCTTGTGGTTCCTAGAAGTGACTGGTGGTAAGAAGGATCAAAGAAGAAAAGAAGGAAGTTTGAGATAATCTTTTGGATAATTTTAATATGTTGTGATTCTAAGAAAGCAGTTAAGTTCCATACCAGCTTTACCACCTCCCAACCATGAATCTCACACTAACCCTGATTTTCAGCCCTGAGCCCGCAGTTTTGATCCATTGTAAAAATGGAAGGGGGAATGTCTGTAATACATATTTTTGACAGTTATGTTCTATGACCTCAAACTTACAATTCCAAACCATATCACAATGCCAGTAACCAGACTTTTTATTAGAACCCATAGGAGACACATATTTTACGTTTTGACTCAGCTCATATATTTACAGCTGAAACATAGAACAACAATCACCTTTTTTACATGCAGTACATTCTGATATAATCTGTTCTATTCCATTTTTTGTAAAAAAAAAAAAAAAGTAACCATCACAATTAAATTGATGAGTTATAATACACAGTTTGAAAAACACTGAGCTAGGAAAAAGCAAGGAAGTCTCTGGCGTATGGTCTCAAAAATCAGTGACACATAGTTAGAGTAGCTTATCTCAAGAGAAAACAGAGCCATGCCAAGTGAGAGCTTCACAAAGACTTTCTTCCTGTAGCTTTCTTCAAGGTCTAGTTCTAGATCCAGAGAACAAGTCTAATGCACTAAAACTGACATTGAAGGGGTCACAGGATTTCACCATGGGCTCTTAATTTTGGTCAGACCCTGGATTTTTTGGTCAGTGACCTGCATTTTCCCAGATCGTCTGACAACCATTTAAATCTTAGATCTGGTACCAGATTGCTGGGTATTTGTTGTTTGTCCCTCCATATATGCAATGTACCCTTCTGTCCTGCTTTGTGGCAGGAAGACTGCATCAACTTAGGTTATTTTCCTCTGGCTTCTGTATGGGTTCCCCAATGGTAGGCACCAGCAGAGGAAAAGAACATAGGAGAAAGAGGTCAGAAACCCTATGTTCTTAGTTCCCCACTAACAGGTTATGGGTTGATAGTTGCTGTGTCACATCCCGTGCAGTGTAGCTTCCTATAGTTACAGCCACGACTACAGTCCACTCTAGGTTATGGCAACTTTCCTTTACCCTTGAGATCAATGAGTACAGTTCACTACAATTTGCAAGTAACGATGTGGCATCCTTGTAAATTGTTCCTTCTCTGAACTCTCCTCAATCATCCATTTTTTCCATCAATTTCATTTTGGGTCTTGTGATAGACAGCTTAGAAATTCTTTCAAGGAAGGACAAGTTACTGAGCTGCATGGAGTGAGGTCAGCAGGCAGATAGCCTCCAGGTGTCAGCTCCTTCAGGGTCTACCTCAGCTTCAGAGACACACCTTGCCTGGGTCCTGCTCTTCCTGGGCAGCCCTCTTGTGGTGACTGATTGAGGCAAACAAGTAGACCTAGAAAGGCCAGACTATTTAGGCCAGATGCAGGACAACCATGACAGACTGTTAATCTGTTCTCACACTGCTATTTAAAAAATACCAAAAACTGGGCAATTTACAAAGACAAGAGGTTTAATTGGCTCACAGTTATGCAGGCTGTACAGGAAGCATGGCTAGGGAGGCTGCAGGAAACTTTTAATCATGGCGGAAGGGGAAGCAGGCATGTCTTACATGGCAGAGCAGGAGGAAGAGAGAGAAGGTGCTACACACATTTAAACAACCAGATCTTGTGAGAACTCACTCACTATCATGAGAACATCAAGTGGGAAGTCTGCCCCCATAATCCAGTCACCTCCTACTAGGCCCCACCTCCAACAATGGGGGTTATGATTTGACACAGGATTTGGGCGGGGACACAATTCCAAACCATATCACAGACAATTTTCATTCCAGAGCTCTCTACCAGCCTGGACAGACTTTGTTGGGTCTGCCTCCCAATTCAGCTTCTCCCTCTGTGCAGTCCTACTCTTCCGCCTTCCCCTTTAGGTGTTGATCTCTGTTTAAAATCTGGTACCCCAACTGTGTCTCTGCATCTTCCTCCAGAGAACTCAATCTGTGACAGGAAACAAACTGACAGCCAGGGTTATCCAAAGGCCTATTTTAGTATCAGAGATATCACTGTATTGGTCTTTCTACCAAAAGGACAACAGCAAAGTAAGTAACAGCCTCACCCACCAGTCCCCACTGTTGGACTCGAGGCAGAGAAAGTTATTCTCAGAGTTAGAAGCTCTTTCTTAAGAATGGGTGTGACCGAATAAATGTTCAAACATTAGCTTTTTGGCTCTTATTGCACCATGTCATGCTTCTTGTTGGAACCTAATCTCCCCAATGTGTTCAAGGGCTACTGAAGGAACCTATTCCAATCTGGATCTTAGCCCGAAGGGTATGCACCCCAATAGTCTCTACCTGTGACTGGTGTGAAATACTTTTATAATATTCTGCCAGGTGCAGTGACTCATACCTATAATCCCAGCACTTTGGGGAGCCGAGGCAATTGGATTGCTTGAGATCAGGAGTTTGAGACCAGTCTGGGCAACATGGTGAAACTCCATCTTTATCAAAAATACAAAAATTAGCCAGGTGTGGTGGCATGTGCCTGTAGTCCAGGCTACAAGTAGACTGAGGCAGGAGGATCGCCTGAGCCCAGGAAGTTGAGGCTGCAGTGAGCTATGATTGTGCCATTGCACTCGAGGCTGGTTAACAGAGTAAGACCCTGTCTCAAAAAAAAAAAAAAAAAAAAGAGTATTCCCTGGGCTCCTCATTCTGAGGAGGAAGAGGAGGACCTTTTCACACCTAGGTGACACAGTTCCTTTGTCTTGCTTAGCACAGTGGTTGTAATAGGTAAAGGGAAGATGTAACCACGCATAATTTTGCTTCCTTCTCGAAAAGTGCATTCCAAAGGTAAGTCTTCTATTTTTTTTTCATGCCACTGAATGGTATTCCATAAGATTTCTTTGTGAATGGGAAAGCATGAGAAAAAGAAGAGGTTCTGTGTTTCCCAACTCTCTCCCTGCTTCTCCCCCATTGAACCCGGCATCTTCACGTTCATTTTCTTTGCATACCCATGGCTAACCCAGTCTGTCATCTTACAGGTGAGAAACCAAAGGTCCAGATAAGACAAGTAACTTGTCCAAGGTCTCTCAACAAATCCATATCAGAGCTAGGAATAGATGCCAGTCTTCTTGCTCACTCCTTTACTTACAGTCCAGTGTGGCTCTTTCTTATAAATTCATCTATCAGAAAAGACAGCATATTCAGACACAAATGACTAGAGGGTGAAGAGAAATGCTATGTCTTGATGTTGTGTTTTGATTAAATGTGTGAGATCTCCTTATCCTATTTAAAATCATATGCTAGACTCACCACTTTATTGGTAGAGATATGATTTATTCTTCTTTGGAATTCTAGTACCAATTTCAAGCTTGACATAGAATAGGTTCTCCATAAATGCTTGTCTATGGATGAATAAATGAATGAATCAATAAAATGTTTAAAATTCCTAATACCAGCAGCTCAGAGCTAAGACAGTCACATCCATTGTCCTACTTTACGGGTAGGACTCATCTTAGCTGATGCTTGGTATTTCAGGTGGGCAGCAGGGAAAGAGCCAAATTATACTGCTAACAGGTCACTGGAACTGATGAAACGGGGTTGGGGTGGGGGTGAAAATTAGATGTAGGTTGCCATTAATGCAAGTAATCATGCGATGTGATGTATTTCTTCCCGAGACTGTAACTTAAATCCCAATTACCTTCTGGTGACAAATTAACTCACTGAGTAATTCATTTTGACTGTTGGAGCTCCCACCTTCTGTGTTACCATTGCATGGGGAAGGTGTATGACAAATTTCCAGATTTAATTTTAGTGCTTGGGAGCCCAAGTGGCACAATTACCACATCAAGAGTGATGGCAGAATATTAACATGAAGAGTTCATGTGAAACTGAGTTCTAACTAAGAATGCTCGTACTCATACTCTTGCAAGCAATGTGAAGCTGTAACTGGTCCCAGGCACCTAGACTTTGGGTTTTTTTTCTTTTCTAGCTTCATTCTGATCCTTCCCATTCAAAAGTCCCCTGGGTCCTGCTGATTGTGTCTCCAGCACATCTCTTGAATTCTCTTTCTGCCATTCCCTGCCATCTTTCATTCTGACTGTTGAAAGCAGTATGCATAATGATCAAGGGTCATTGGTAGGATTTCAAATCATGCCTCTGCCTTGCCCTCCCCATGTAACCTTGGCCAAGTTGCTTAGATGCTATAGAGTTGTCCTGAGTATTAACATAATTATACAGATAAAACACATGGCAGATCGTAAATGCACAATTGATTGTAGTGTTTATATTAGCATTAGCATCCTAATCTGGCTCCTGTCCATTATTCAATGACTCCGGTCCAGGAGTCTGCAAACATTTTCTGCAAAGGGCCAGATAGTAAATATTTAAGCTTTGTGGGCCCCATGGTTTCTGTTGTCACTACTCATTTCTGCCCTTGAAGCAAAAGCAGCTACATACAGTAAGCACACAAGTGAATGTGGCTATGTTCCAATAAAGTTTGCTTTAGGAACTCTGAAATTTGAATTTCATATAATTTTCATGTGTCACGAAAAATTATTCTTTTGATTATTTTTAACCACTCAAAAATGTAAAAACCATTCTTAGCTTGCATATTGTATAAAAACAGATGGCAAGCCAGATTTGGTCTGTGAGCTGTAGTTTGTTGACCCTGGTTCTGATCCATTGTCTCCTCTATGGCCAGTTTAATCTTCCTGAAAGCCCCTCCAGATCTTTTTTTTTTTTTTTTCCCTCGTCTCAAAACCTTCAATGACTCTATATTGCCTAAAATCAAAACAAATCAGTCTGGCCTGGAAACACTTTGAAACCATGGCTCTGGCAAACCTCTCCATTTGTCATTCCCAAACAGGGTCTGCCCAGGTTTTTAAGTCATATTCCCAATGAGTTCCATCCCCTCTTTTCAAAAGTTTATGGACTTTATCAATTTACCTAGTATAGAAAGAAGTGGAAGCCACCAAAGGCTTAAGGAAGGGGCTGCTCTAACAGCAGCCCAGCTTCTCTGGACAAAGGAGCCCATTCACAGCTGTAGGGCTGAGGCTACCGAGGAAACCCTTCCCTAGCTGCTCTATAACTGCTCTCCCTAACTTGCTCCGTTGTCCCAAAGGCTTTCCATTCATCACATCTCATTTCACCTTCACAGACACTTGATAAAAATATATACCCATTTTGCAGCCAAAGAAACTCATTCACAGAGAGGTTATGTAACTGCCCTAAGATCACACAGCTAGTATGTAATGAAGCCAGGACTTGAATTCGGGTATCAAGAATGAGGCAATTCATCCTCTTAATCATTACATTGTACTATCTTATTGAATATTTTCTTTTATGACAGCTGGTGACCTTCTGAGAGGAGCTTCTTCAATTGACAAAAATAAACGTTCCATTATGTGCATGAATGTGTATAGGCATATGTAATACCTTCCCCCAAAGTTAAATTTCCCCTTTCTGTCAAACTCAATGATAACAGAAGGAACACAAGATACCTTATTTACAATTGCAAAACTGTACTGTTCCCTAATCCACACAGACAGTCTTGAAAGTGAGCCCAGACATGGAAGAAATGCTGCTTTGAATGTATACTAATCCACAGTGAAGGACTTATCATATTAAAACATTTCCCATCTCCCTGCATTATCATCACCAGAGGACACGTTTTAGGCAGAAAGGGAGAAGCTGCTAAAATGAATTGGTTGCCTCGTTTTCTAGCAGAGAGGTGAGATCACATGAATGTAATATTCCATGACATGAAATGGCCAAGTTCCTTAACAAGACTAATTCAACCTGATCGGCACGTAGGTAGGGGAGGTGTGAGACGCTTGCATCTTTCTCCTCTGGACCTTGAGACTTCTGAGAAGATCTTAGTGGCACAGCAAGCATAGAAGACAAAATGCCTGAGGTTGTCTGTCTTTGGCTCCCTGACCCCTGTCAAAGCAGGCAGCCAATACAGTGTAAAGTTGTCCATAGACCAGAAGTTACGTACCTTCATTCCCCACTCAGGTTTGCCCTTAATTTGCTGTGTTATTTTGAGCAAGTCACCACAGCTCTCTGCTTTGTGTCTCTGGCATAACAAACCTTACATCGTTGGCCTTCCACTCTTTTTCAGAGTGGAAAGCACTGCAGCTCGGTCAGTGGTAAAGAGCTTGAGCCATGAAGGCGAGCCATTTAGGTTTGAATATTGAATCTGTCACTCATTGCTGAGTGACTTGGGCCTGCTATTTAGCCATCTCATGCCTTGATTTTCTCATCTGCAAAATGGAAGTACTAATAACAGTACTTCTCTCACATAGTGTTGTAAGGATTTAGTGACCTAATCCCCATAAAGGTTTTAACCACACTACTGGCACATGCTAAGCACATAATAAATGATGATGGTAATTATCATAGTCTTCTGTGAGACTCTAATTAATACAGCAATAACTAGCATTTGTATAGCTTGTTACAACTTTCTATATAAATTAATCCCATTTAATCTTCCTGAAAACCTCAAACAATATTACAGGTATGGCTTATTCCTCATTCAGATGAGGAATTTAAGAACCACATGGGATAAGTAACCAGTCCAAGGCTACACAAATAGTTATTGTAGGTTATTTTTTGAACAAAGCACCCTTTTCTGTCTTCTTTCCACAGCTTGTAAGCATTAACCTCTTTTATACATATAAGGAATGATTACTATCACTGAAGAATCAGGGATCTCTGAACTTCAACATGTTCTGGCGTTTGCCAGTTTTCTCATATTTGCTTTTATACAACACTAAAAATGCTTTGAGTTTTCCAACTAAAGGTAAGAGTAGTATTCTAAGTGGCTAAGACATCTATCTGCATTAGCCAAGATTAGACTAAATGTGTCATAGAGGAATGCGAAGAGAAAGAGGGGAAGTATTATTAATCTCTTGCAAAGTAGGATCATACAGTGACACAACAGGCCTGTAAACCGGAATTTGCCTTCAGAGATAAATTCCCAAGCCTTGATTCTCCCCTTTACGCTGTCTGGGGCTGAGCCTAAGGCACCTAGTTCTTAGCATAGGACAAGAAAGCCATGGGAGAAGCTGCTCCTTGGTAGGAGGATCTAATTCAGAAGAAAGTACCTTTCTAACCCAGAGAGTTGTCTGGTGAAGAGGAAAAAGAGAAGGTGGACATATGTGTTCTGATATTCCCCTCTTTAGGCCAAAGCCAGGAGCTACATTGGAGAACTACGGGAAATATATTGATGGCACCATGTTTTTATTTTCATTCATTCCTCAGGAATCTATAGAATGAGCAAACTTTTGTGACTACACCACAGGAACCTGCAGTGGGGCATAATGTTGTCAAGCAGAGAGACACAGAAGGGGAAAACGGCATTCAAACCATCGGGCTACCCGGGCAGAGATCATCACAACAGGCTGCAGGAGAAATGACTGGTCAGTGAACCGGATGTAGGATATGACAGAGATGTAGGGATCTGCAGCCAAAGTGAAGGGAGGGTGACCAGGATCAGAACAAGCTGAGGGAGGGACCAGACTATGACTCATTCCAGCCACAGGGAGAGGAGGGCAGCAGAACTAAGCAGTCAAGGCTGATGGTTCCAGAGGCCAAAGCAGGTAGAGGCTGCTATGCCCAGTGACTCAGCTCCCCTTTGCTTTCTCCAGTAGGTGTCAGCCATGGCCTCAGCCTTGTGTATCTGGACACTACATGAAGGCAGGTGCAGGGGAAGAGAGAGACCATCCAAGAAATAGATTATTATTTTTTAAATCAGAGAAACTGAGCACCACCTAAAGGGACTTAAATTATGCAATTGGAATGAACCTAAAGTGAATTGAACATTTAGTTTCATTTAGATTTTATTTTTCCTGCCAACTATCCTATGAGAGTTTGAGAGGGAGCCCAGATTAGACTTCAAGAAAAATAAATAAATTGCATTTTATCTGCACACATGAATTCTCAAGTGAGTTAAATTTATCACAGCATGCATATATATGTATATGTATGATACTTTGTTTTATATAGCTCCTTGTAGTTTTAAAAGCACTTTGTACATTAACGACATTTGATTCTTACAATATTTTCAAGACTTTGGCAGGACCTAAGTTATTTTTCCCACTATACTGACTAAAAAACTGAGGGCTAATTCTTTCTTCAGCATTATAGTTTTAAGTGATTGAAAGGATTGGACTTAAATTTATCCTCTAAATCTAAAACTAGTATTTCTCCCACTATATCATGTTGCTGAAATACATGTGTATGATAATTTTATATATATATATATATATATATATATATATATCTCCAAGCATAATGTCTCATGGATGGTTATATTTTGAAGAGTATAAGTAAAATAAAAAGTCATTCAGACTATACGTAAAGAGACAAGTCATTCAGAAATGTTTGTATAG
This sequence comes from Trachypithecus francoisi, assembly GCF_009764315.1. NCBI lineage: Eukaryota > Metazoa > Chordata > Mammalia > Primates > Cercopithecidae > Trachypithecus > Trachypithecus francoisi. Next base: position 19,341,283 of record NW_022681457.1, on the reverse strand, counting down.
GACTCTGCAATACTCTGAATCCTACTAATGAAGATGTAGAAAAATGTATAATAATTACACTTCTTTGGTACTTGAGAACTTTCTAGATCTACCTTCTTCCTGTGTTTCCATTTCTGTGTTCTTTTGTCTGGAAATCTTCTCCTGTCAAAGATGCTTCCCTGGTCCTCCAGGGAATTTCTTCTTCCAGTGATTCCCAAGCCATGTTTTACAGAATACTAGTTCCCTATGGTGTAAATAGGTGTAAAAAGGAAAAAGAGTTCTAATGCTCAAATAAATTTAGAAAACATGAAGTTAAACATATTAAATAGATGTCTTTGCTAACAATTTTTTTAGATGCTTTGATGTGATAACTTAGGTTTATGACTCCTTAAGGGAGATTAAATGTGTGGCATTTCCTACCTTATATAAACATGGAACCATTTTGGTTAGTGGTATTCTGTATTATTCATGTTCATGTTCTTTAAAGCACATGTTAACACTGCCACCTTAATCAGTAACTCTGATGGATGGCAGAGAGTTTGGGCTATGACATGGGTCATTCCATTGACCATTAAGGTTGATTCAGCTGATTGGGTGGATGGATGGTTATAGCCTGGTGCTACATGCTCCAGCAAACAGTGTCATCTTCCCATGAGGACCACTATTAGGCCAAGTGGCTGTAGTCCCCTAAGATCTTGATTCCTGCTTGAGCACTTCTTGCCATAAGTCAGATATCTATAGCCATGGGTCATTCTGGGAGAAAATTAGGTCTAGGTGAGAAAAGTGCTAGGAAAACTAATTTCATTCATTAAAGCAACAGATATTTTTGAAAACCTGCAAAGAGCCAGAGATTGTGCCATGAGCTCGGGATATAGTAATAAATAAACAAAGTATAGTCAATATTTTCTTGGGCCTCACAGTCTAGTGGGCTGGGAGTTGAGAAACAACACACATGGAGACTAGAATGATCAAATAGTGTCAAGTTACATAAGTGTATGCTTAGATACAATGGAGGCATGTGACAAGAAGTGCCTGGGTCTGTCCAGAAGAATCAGAGAAGGCTTTAGAGAAGAGAGAGTACCAAGGCTGAGGCTTGTAGGATGAGCTGTATTTTTGTCTGCTGAAAATGTAGAACATCCCAAGAAGAAAGAAGAACATGTAATAAAGTAGAGACCTCTGAAAGAACATGGTACTGTTAGAAAACAACAAGCAATACAGCAACTGAAGGATGTGTTGGAGGATCTAATGCTAGAGAGATACACAGAAACCAAATTATGATAAGCCTTGAGCCCCATGCTGAGGAGTTTGGACTTTACCCTGTTGGTGATGAGAATCTGTTTATTATTTTCCTAGGCTGTTCTGACTCTCCTCCTTCTCCACTGATGTTGACAAAAAGTTGGATTGTGATAGAAGCAACCAGCAACCCAAATCTTGGGTCCCTAGGGGTAGGAGAATCTAGGATTCAGCCAGTCCAAGGGAACCAGTCTTGCATTTGGAACACAGTAGCAGGATTATTCTGAGGCACAAGTAGGATTTATGGTTCAAGGAGGATCCAACACCATGGGGCAAGATCAATGAGGAGCCTCAGGACCCCAGCCTAGCAGCCAAAATATAGCTGTCTCTCACTCGTGGCAGGGCATTCAAAAGTAATCAGGACACCAGGACAGATGCTATGCCCCATCAAATAGGCAAACACTCTGTGGATCCAGAAATGGGCTGCTAGTCATGAGACACACTGAGACTAGAAAACTGATCCCCAAAGCTCCCTCCTTGTGAGGTTGAGTCCTCTTACTAAAAGCCTAGTGATTTACAATCGTTATCTCATGTAATCATCACAACAACCCTAGAAGGAGGTTTCACTATCCTTGTTTTACAAAAATGGAAGCTGAGTTTTTGAGCCATAGTGAAACTTGTCCAAGTATACACTGGGAGTTAGTAGACAAACCAGAACTTAAAATCTGGTCTGTCTCACTCTGAAGTCTGACACAGCTCAACCAGCATGCTACACTGGCTATGCAACACTGACCAGTATTGGTCAGTACTGGCCAACGGATGAGCTGGGACTCCCTTGAAGTTTCTCAGTACCAGCAGCAGAGAGGAATAGAGTAAATCATGGCCCACTGTATCTGCTGACTTTGCCACTCAAGGGCCACCTGTCTCTTCTTCATGACTTTCTAGGTACTTCCATGCAAATTGTTATCAGGATCAACATTCCTATGGCACCTTCCTCTGAGAAACACAATGCATTATGAAAAAATTATCTCTTTAATCCCCAGCCAACCATCTGAGGTAACAGTCATTTCTAGTCTTTTATTTCCAGTACCCAAATTAAGGGGACTAATTTGCAAGGTAATAGAGAAAATTCTTCCAGGAGTCCCCAGCTAGGAAAAATGTCCTGTTCATTTATTTTCTCTGCCTACTAGAGGCTATGCACTCTATACGGTACCTTGGGGCTCTAGCCTAGATATTGTGTCTGGATTACTAAAATTGTTTAATGAATTCACCAGCAAATTTATATTAAGTACCACTAAGCTCAGATTATGGGCCTAAAAGCCCACTTTAGATAAGACTTTTCCCCACTTGGAGCCTCAGCTTCTTCATCTACCAAAGGAAAAGATGAGCTCTGTTATATTTAAAATCATGTGTAACAATGTGATTCATACCCATTTTACAGATGATGAAATTGAAGATCACAGGGTTAATGGTTCAAATACATTTCAAAACTGTAATTCTAACCAGTTGGTAAGGTGTTATTTTCAAAGAAATCAATGCTTAAAAATATGTATTGAGCTCCTATTACAGGCAAGGCCCTATGGGGGTACATAAATAAAAAGAAACCAAGCTCTCTAAACAACTATTGATATATTAGAGGAGAAAGATATATTTCAAAATTCCAACATGATATGAGAGGAGTTACAGTGAAAACATGAATAAGGTTTCAGGAGAACAGAGAGAAAAATTGCTACCTAAGCTTTTCTTTCTAAGAAAGCTTAAAACAAGGGCAACACCTCAGCTGGGAGGAGGAATTAAACTGTAAGTTGGTGAAATTGACCAGTGACCAGTTGCTCCTTGGTAGCTTCTAGAAGAAGACACATCCTAACTTTACTTTCACTGCTTTTGGAATCTAAAAATAGAAAACTTTAGCAAATAGAGTCTTAGGATCTGCCCAGTGGAAAAAGAGCTGTAAAGAGATCATAGAAAGGCTAAATAGAGAAGGTCCTCAAAACTAAGAGGCGTACGCCTAGAACATCAGCCTGCTCTCTAGCAATAAATATGGTGGGCATAAAAATAAATAAATGTGTCTGACAAGAACAAGGGGAAATAAAAGGAAAAGGCATTGAAAATAATAGGAACCTGCACATTGTCCAAGCTATCCAAAAACCCTGGTAAGATTAGAGTGATTTTAAAAGACAAAACCAAATTGATAAGGGGATGTCAAGATGAGAATAGCAAGGGAGACAACAGTAAGAATAGAGATAAATAAGCTATTTTTCAAGTCCACATTCAATAAGTCCTCAGTGGAAGGGTTGTCAGGGCCTCGGAGACTTACTCAGTGTAATTTATAGACAAGGGAAAGGCATTCCTTTAAAAAATTAAGTCTTTGCCTCAGTGACTGTTAACAGAAGAGGTTGGGAAATGAATGCTAGAAGAGAGCATAAATTCCCTTCTAGAGGAGAGAGAGCAGCACTTGGAAGAAACAAAGGTGAATCCAGACAAGAGGAAGTTGATTAAGAAGTAAGTGTGCTTGGAGATTGAGAGGGTGGTCAAGCCTGGGGTGATTAACTGGTGTGTCTGAAAAGGCACATTCCAAATTGCATAACATCTCAGCATCTCTGGACTGTCAGTGGGGAGGACAAGGTGAGTGTGGGGAGCCCGGGTCTCAGGCACACAATGAGCTATCTTGCTGTTAGATATGCAGGAGATGGGGAACTGGTATTTGTTGAAAAAGAAATTACCTGCTGGGCACTGTGATAGGTGCTTTACATGGCTTGTCTCACTGATTTCTCATCTAACTCTGCAAGGCGGTTATTATCATCAGAAGACTGAGGATTAGAGAGGTTAAATAACCTGACCAAGATCACGTGGTAAGTAGCAGACCTAGGATTCGAACTCCAGATCTGTCTGCTTATAAATATGCACTTTTCACTCCACTCCATATGTGAAATAGTCATATCCTTTTATATGTTCGTATTGAACATGTCAAGCCTAGTAACTGGTAGGATCTCAAATAATAGTAGCTAGTAAAAACAGAAGTAGGAATGGAAAGAGAAGGCAAGGGAGGATCTATGTGTAAAAGGATCATAATATGTATCTCAAAGAGCTGTTGTGAGAAACAAAATGATGTATGTCAAGTTCCAGCATGGGGGGCCTAGGGCATAGTGGGAATTCAAAACTGGTGGATCCTTCCCTGGTACTGGACACCTTGTATCATATTTCTTCGTAAGTTTTCTATCTGTTTGAATTCCTCTATTAGGCTAGAATCTACTAGAGGGTAGAAATTTGCCTAATTAATCTGTATTTTTCACAGAATCCTCCACGTAATGAACCCAATGTGGATTTATTGAATGTGGGCAAGTGCAAATGAATGCAGATTAGGACTAAACAGTATAAAAATGTTGTATTTCCCTTTGCAATGACTATTGTCACTAATATTATTTTATTATTCCTAATAGCTATCTACCATATTTAAAATACACACACACCTATGAGTGCACATGCATATGAGTGTGACTAGGTGTGTAGTAATGTACCAGGTGCTTTATATACATGTAAAACCAGTTTACTGAGGAACCGAAAATCAAACACGTATAAACATGATGTTTTCCCCCATTCACTGTTTGCAGCATGCTGGTAAAATCTCCTGTTCTGATTCTTTAGCGATAGATATCTTGGGCAGAATCTATAACTTTTCAATCATCTTCTGGTATTAAAAGTTCATCCAATATACACCTCCCATCTCATACCAGATTTCATACCCGCCCCTCCTCTGTGCTGCCTAGAATTGTGACTTAGGGACGGTAGGAGAAAGTTGCTTTGGGCTGGTTCTAGGATACTTCTACTTGTCTTTCCCACATTCATCTCCTCTGACATTGGGAGTTGGAGCATGAGGGGAATATGGTTGGGAGTATGAAGAAATACCTGAGACTGGGTAATTTATAAAGGAAAGAGGTTTAATTGACTCACAGTTCTGCAGCGCTGGGGAGGCCTCAGGAAACCTACAGTCATGGTGCAAGGGGAAGCAGACATGTCCTTATTCACATGGCAGCAGCAAGGAGAAGTGCAGAGTAAAGACACAGGGAAAGGCCCCTGTAACCCATCAGATCTTGTGAGAACTCCCTTGCTGTCATGAGAACAGCATGGCGGTAACTTCACCTATGATTCAATTGCCTCTTGCTAGGTCCCTCCCATGACATGTGGGGATTATGGGAACTACAATTCAAGATGAGATTTGGGTGAGGACATAGCCAAACCATATCAGAAAGGCAACAGAGCAGGAGTGGCAACTACCACTTTCTTACCAGCTCATGAAAATAGTTCCACTCTTTTGGCCGGGTGCTGCTTCTGTGGCTGACCCTCTTATGGTCTGTTGGTGCCTCCTGTTAGGCATATATTCAAATGCTGACCTGGAAAGGTGTATTTGTGAGGTTCTCGACAGGGCTCAGTGTGGTACACTCTACACTGCTTGACCTCTGCCATACCTTGGCAGGTCACAGCAAAACTTCTTGTTGAGAATCATTTCCTGACAAGATATCTTCTTGGTCAGCAATCAAGACAGCCCATACCTACCTGATTTCTGTGACTTCTGAGCCACAGATAATTACTCATCCTTGCTGCATCAAACCATAAGGAGTACGTGAAGGCTGTGTTGTTAATTGAATGTCTGTGTCCCACCAAAATGTATGTGTTGAAACTGTAAGCGCCAGTTGTGATGGTATTTGGAGATGGGGCCTTTAGGAGGTAATTAGATCGCAAGGGTGAAACCTTTATGATAGGTTAGTCTCCTTCTAAGAAGAGACACCAGACAGCCTGCTTGCCTTTTCTCTGCTCCCTGCCATGTAAGGACATAGGAGGAAGACAGACAACTACAAACTATGAAGAGGGTCCTCACCAGAATCCAACCATGCTGGCACCCTGATCTAGGACTTCTAGCCTCCACAACTGTGGGAAATAGATTTCTGTTGTTCAAGTCACCCATTTCTGTTGTGTAAGTCTAAGGTATTCTGTTATATCAGCCTGAGCTGACTAAGACAGACTGATTTGAGGCCATACCCTCTGTTTCCTATCATCTCTCCCAATTCCCTTCTACCTCTTCTCCTGTGGGCCCAAGAAGCTGCTTGGCTGGTCTGCTGCATGAATAGATTCTCAGAGAGAATACCTGGCCTTTTCCCTTGTAGGCACCCCATGCTCACAGCAGGGGTGGGGGCGGGGCGGGGGGAGGATCTTTCTGGCACCTTTTCTCCTTTTCTCTAGGGGCAGGTGGTGGTTCAGGGAGGTGAAGGAAAGGCCTCTATAGTAAGCTCTCAACCCTCCCAGAGCCTCTAGTATCTTCCTCCTCAGCCCTCTTCTCCAAGATTTTTGTTTTGATTTGTTTTGTTTGTTTAAGTGAAGGTTGGGGAGAGTTGGTAACGCTTGAGAAGTGGGGTCATGGAGGTGACAGCAAAGTCAGTTTTGCTGCTTTTAAATAAGTCCTAGGGGAAATGTCTGACCTAAATTTTTGGTGGCAGCTCTTGGATATGAACTCTGTTGTCTCAACACTGAGATCCAGCTGCCAATTTTGAAGCAAGATAGAGTCTCAATCAACAACCATTTACACATACTTACAATGCGTACTCTATGAAGTAAAACTTCTCCTCCTTTCATAGTTAGAAGAATCAGGCTCAGAAAAGGAAAAGTGAGTTGTCCCAAGTTCCTCATGGGAAGTAACAGAGCTGGTGTCCAAACTAGGTCTGCCTGACTCTAGAGTCCATCCTGAGGAAAGAAAATCTCTCTCTTAAGCATGGGTAGGAAATACATAGAATATTTTCATCACCCCAAAAGTTAGTTCCCTCATACTTCTTTGTGGTTTGTGCTCTCCCGGACCTCCAGCTCCTGGAAACCACTAATTTGATTTCTATCTGTACAGTTTTGCCTTTTGTAGAAGGTCATATAAAGGTCATCACACAGCATGTAGCCTTTTGTGTCTGGCTTCTTTCACTTAGCATAATGATTTTAAGGTTATCCATGTTGTTGCTGCAAGCATCACTCTTACAATCCTGTTTATTGCTGGGTGGTATCCCATCATATGAATGTACCCAATTTTGTTTTTACCCATTCCTCAGGTTATAGACACTTGTATTGTTTCTAGTTTGGGGAAATTACTAATACAGCTACTATAAATATTAATGTTATTTATGTACAACTCTTTGTGTGGACATATGTTTTCATTTCCCCTGGATAAATATCTAAGAATGGAATTGCTGGATTATTGGGTAAGCATATATTTAGTTTTTTAAGAAACTGCTAAACTGTTTTCCAAAGAGATTGTAACATTTACTTTCCACCAATAGTATTTGAGAGTTCCATTTGCTCCATATTTTCTCCATCACTTGATATTCTCAATTGTTTTCTTTTTAATATTTAATCATTATAATAAGTGTCTGGTGGTATTTAATAATGACTTCATTTTTATTTCCATAATGATGAATGATACTGAGTATCTTTTCATGGGCTTGTTTGGTATTCTCATCTTTTTCTGATAAAGTACATATTAGATTATTTCCTCATTTTAAAAATTGTGTTGTCTTATTGAGTTTTAGGAGGTTTCTATGTATTCTGCTTATGAGTCCTTTAACAAATATGTGTTTTGCAAATAAACATTTTCTACCAGGCTGTAGTTTGCCATTTAATATTCTTAATAGTTTGTTTTAAAAAAGCCAAAAATTTTAATTTTAGTAAAATTCAGTGTATCAATTTTTTTCTTTTATGGTTCATGCTTTTTGTGTCCTATAAAAGCATTTTTGCCTAATCCAAGATTACCAAGACTTTTTTCCTATGTTTCTTTCTAGAAGTTTTACAGTCTTAGATTTTTAGTTTATGTCTGTGATCTCTTTTAATTAATTTTTGTATATGGTGTGACTTTGTCATGTTTTTTCCTTTGCAAATGGGCATCTAATTGTTCCAGTGCTATTTGAAAAGACTATTCTTTCTCCATTAAATTACCATTGTACTTGGTTAAAAAAAATCAATTGATTATATACATGCAGGTCTATTTTAGACACTGTTCTGTTCCATTGATATATTTGTCTATTTATATGGCAATACCACACTGTCCGCACTGCTTTGACCACTGTAGTTTTATGGTAAGCCTTGAAATCAAATACTCTAACTCCTACAATGTTGTTCTTCTTTTTCAACATTGATTTGGCCATATTAGGTATTTACATTTTTATATACATTTTATAATTGTAATGCCTGACAATGTTTTTTTAAGTATCTACTAGAATTTTGACTGGGATTCTGTTGAAACTATACATCAATTTGAGGATAATTGATATGTTAATATATTGAGGTTTCTAGTCCACTAATACAGTTTATCTTTTCATTTTATTTAGGTCTTTTCTAAATTCTCTCACTGATTTTTTAATGGTAACAGCATAAAAATTTGCATCATTTTTGTTAGATTTATGCCCATTTCATTTTTTTAATGCTGTTGTGAAGGATTAGCTTATTGAAGAAAACCACAATGGTATTTTATTCACAGAATTTTCCCCAGAATCCAGTCATGTTCCACAGTCGTTAGGGTGGAAACTTTGCTCAGATAGAGCTATCTCTAAACTCCAGCACCACCAGTTTGAGAAAGTAACACAGCATAGTTTTCAAGAGCCTATATTCTAGAGTTAGGCTGCCTGTGTTTGAAGCCTCACTGTACCATCACTGACTGGCTTTTTAACCCTGGGTTTTCCAGGGTTCAGTGTCTTCATCTGTTAAGCGTGCATAATAATGTATTTACCTCAAAGGGTTGTTGACAGGATTTAATGAACAGTGTCAAGCAACGTCAAGCACATAGAAATAACTCAAAACGTATTAGCTTTTATTGTTTCTTACTAGCTATATGATCTTGGGCAAGCTAATTTTGATAAGCTTCCATCTCTACTTTTATAAGTTAGAGACAATAATAGCATTAAAAGGATTGTGTTGATGATTAAATTAAAATTAAGACTTGAAAAGACAGCATACAGTGCCTGACACATAGTAAGTCCTTATTAATGGTAGCTATTAATAGCATCTATATTGGTACACTGTTTGACATGTATGGGCATACCTTAGAGGTATTGTGGGTTTAGTTCCAGGCCACAATGAAGTTCATGTCTCAGTAAAGACAGTCATGAATTTTTTGGCTCCCAGTGCGTGTAAAAGTTATGTTTACACTATACTGTAGTCCAAAAGCACATAATGCTTTTGCATTGTGTCTTTAAAAGACAGTGTGAATACCTTAATTAGAAAATACTTTGTTGCTAAAAGCCATGAATGTTCGTCGGAACCTTCACTAAGTGGAGTTGTGATCTTCTTTGCTGGTGGAGAGTCATGCTATGATATTGATAGTTGCTGATCGATCAGGGTAGTAATTGCTGAAGATTGGGGTGGCTGCAGTAATTTCTCCAAATAAGACAACAATGAAGTTTGCTGCATCAATTGACTCTTCGTTTTGTGAGAGATTTTTCTACACATATGATGCTGTTTGATAGCATTATATCCGCAGAACTTCTTTCAAAATTGTAGTCGATCGTCTCAAACCCTGCTACTGCTTTATCAATCAAGTTTATGTAATATTCTAAAACTTTTGCTATTATTTCAACAATGTTCACAGCATCTTCACCAGGAGTATATTTCACCTCAAGAATTTTGATTTTGAACTTTCTGTGATCATCTATAAGAAGCAACTCCTTATCTGTTAATTTTGTCATGAGGTTACAGAAATTCAGTCACATCTTCAGGCTCCACTTCTAATCCTAGTTCTCTTGGTAGTTCCACCACATCTGCAGTTTATTCCTCCAATGAAATCTTGAACCCCTTTTCAAAGTCATCCATGAGGGCTGGAATCAACTTCTTCCAAACTCCTACTAAGGTTGATATTTTGACTTCCTCCCATGAATCACAATGTTTCCAATGGTATGAAGAATGATTAATCTTTTTCCAGAAAGGTTTCAATTCACTTTGCACAGATTCATCAGAAGTACTCTCTATGGCATCTGTATCCTTATGAATTGTATTTCTTAAATATTTGAAAGTCAAAATTATTCCTTGATTGATGGGCTGCAGAATGGATGTTATATTAATAGGCATGAAAATAATTTTAATCTCCTTATAGATATCCATCAGAGTTCTTGGGTGACTATGTGTGTCAATGAGCAGTAATTTTTTTGAAAGGAATCTTTTTTCTGAGCAGTAAGTCCCAACAGTGGATTTAAAATATTCAGTAAATTATACCATAAACAGATGTACTGTCATTCAGGCTTTGTTGTTATACTTCTAGAGCACAGGCAGAGACTTAGCATAATTCTGAAGGGGCCTAGAATTTTCAGAATACTAAATGAGTATTGGTTTCAACTTAAAGTCTCCAGCTACATTAGCCTCAAAGAAAAAAGTAAGCTATTTTTTGGAGCTTTAAAGCCAAGCATTGACTTCTCCTGTCTAGCTATGCAAGTCCTAGATGGCATCTTCTTCCAATACAAGGCTGTTTTATCTTCAGTGAAAATCTGTGGTTTAGTGTAGCCACTTTCATCAATGATCTTAGCTAGATCGTCTGGATAACTTGCTGCTTCACCTTGCACTTTTCTGTTATGGAGATGTTTCTTTTGTTATGGAGATGATTGCACTTTTATGTTATGGAGATGCTTCTTTCCTTAAACCACAGGAACCAACTTCTGCTAGCTTCCAACTTTCCTTCTGCAGCTTCTTCACTTCTTTCAGCCTTCATGAAATTGAAGAGTTCAGGGCCTTGCTCTGGATTATGCTTTGCATTAAGGGAATGGCTCAGCTGGTTTGATATTTTATCCAGACCCCTCAAAACTTTCTCCATCAGCAATAAGACTGTTTCACTTCCTTATCATGCACGTGTTCACTGGAGTAGCACTTTTAATTTTCTTTAAGAACCTTTCTTTTGCATTTATAACTTGGCTGTTTAGCACAAGATACCTATCTCAGCTTTTTTTTTTTTTTTTTTTTTTTTTTTTTTTGAGACTGAGTCTGGCTCTGTCGCCCAGGCTGGAGCGCAGTGGCCGGATCTCAGCTCACTGCAAACTCCGCCTCCCAGGTTCATGCCATTCTCCTGCCTCAGCCTCCCGAGTAGCTGGGATTACAGGCGCCCGCCACCTCGTCCGGCTAGTTTTTTGTATTTTTTAGTAGAGACGGGGTTTCACCATGTTAGCCAGCATGGTCTCGATCTCCTGACCTCGTGATCCACCCATCTCGGCCTCCCAAAGTGCTGGGATTACAGGCTTGAGCCGCCGCGCCCGGCCTCAGCTTTTTTTTTTGACACAGGATCTCCCTTCAACACCTAGCCTAAGTACAGTGACACAATCTCGACTCACTGCAACCTCCACCTTCAAGGCTCAAGTGATCCTCCCATCTCAGACTCCTGAGTAGCTGAGACCACATGTGCATGCCACCATACTTGGCTAATATTTGTATTCTTTTGTAGAGACAGGGTCTTGCCATTTTGCCCAGACTGGTCTCAGACTCCTGAGCTCAAGTGATCCACTGGCCTCCAGTTTGAGCTCAAGCTCCCATATTGCTAGGATTATAGGCATGAGCCACTCATTACGCCTGGCTAATAAGCTATACTTCTCTCGACTTTTGACATACCTTCCTCACTAAGCTTAACCCTTTCTAGTTTTTGACTTAAAGTGAGAGATATATGACTCTTCCTTTCACTTGAACACTTAGAGGACGTTGCTAGGGTTATTAATTACCCTCATTTCAATATTGCTGTATCTTGGGAAATGGAGAAGCCTGAACAGAAGGAGAGAGACGGGGGAATGATCAGTTGGTGGAGCAGCCAAAACACACACAACATCTGTGGATTAAGTTGTTGATTTTATATGGGTGCAGTTTGTGGTGCCCCACAAAAATTACAATAGTAACTTCAAAGATCACTGATTACAGATCACCATAGCAGATCTAACAATAATGAAAAACTTTGAAATATCACAAGTATTCCTACCAAAATGGGACACAGGCACGAAGTGACCACGTACGGTTGACAAAATGACACTGATAGAATTGCTCAACATGGGGTTTCCACAAACCTTCAATTTGTAAAAAATGCAGTATCTGCTAAGGCAATAAAGTGGTGCACAATAAAGCAAGGTGCCAAAATGGACATTAAGCAAATCACTATTTTAAAAATAAAATACCTACAGGACAATGAGTACTTGCAAAAAAGCTTGCAGGATAAATTAAAAAGTCATAAAAGTAGACTACTGCATATTTAGACGATGCACAGACTGACATTGAAAACTATTTTCAGCCAGGTACAGTGGCACACGCCTATAATCCCCATACTTCGGGAGACCAAGGTGGGCGAGATCGCATGAGTTCAGGAGTTGTCTGGGCAAGATGGTGAAACTCCATCTCTACAAATAATGAAAAATTAGCCATGAGTGGTGGCACATGCCTCTAGTCCCAGCTATTCAAGAGGCTGAGGCAAGAGGATTGTTTGAGCCTGGGAGGTCGATGCTGCAATGAGCCGAGATCATGCCACTGCACTCCAGCCTGGACCTGGGCAATAGAATAAGACCCTGACAAAGAAAAGAAAAGAAAAGAAAAAGAAAAAGAAAAAGAAAAAGAAAGGAGGAAGGAGGAAGGAAGGAGGAAGGAAGGAAGGAGGAAGGAAGGAAGGAAGGAAGGAAGGGAAAGGAAAGGAAAAGAAAGAGAAAGAAAGAAAGGAAGGAAGGAAGGAAGGAAGGAAGGAAGGAAGAAGGAAGGAAGGAAGAAAGAAAGAAAGAAAGAAAGAAAGAAAGAGAGAGAAAGAGAAAGAAAGAAGAAAGAAAAAAGGAAGGAAGGGAGGGAAGAGGAAGGAAGGAGGGAGGGAGGGAGGAAGGAAGGAAGGAAGGAAGGAAGGAAGGAAGGAAGGAAAGAAAATGGACTATTTTCAACCATTCATGCTAAATGGTTTTCTTTGGCTGTCCAGTATACTTTCCGTTTCCATACAGTGTTTCTAAACCCCAGCGCAGATGGTGGTTTTCAAGCTTCAAACAAAAATAAATCTATTTATTGCAATGTCTTCTAGTTATATGCACCCAATTATCACCGTCATTCAGAAAGCGGTGGCTGCTGATACTGAGTGGCAATGTGACATTAGGCATTCAATGTTTGTAGCTTCAAAGCATTACCTGCTTACCCAGGAAAAATTTAAAAGCACCCAGGATAGTACCTTTTGTTTTTAATTCTTCTGCTTTCTAAAAAACAAAACAAAAAACCTTGCCAACTTATTAATGCCGGGCAAGGGAGAGACAGGAGGTTCTAGAAGATATAAATGCTGATTGAGCATTTTTGGTTATGGCATGATATTGGCATAGATAACATAATATCTAGGGAAATTCGCCAATTTAATTTCACATACATATATTGAGTGTTTGCACAGATCAAGACATCATGGGTAGTATAGGAAATCACAAATCAGTGGTATACCACAGGAAGTGGCATTGAAGATTTAAGCCACTGATATGAATGCCTAGTTGTTATGAGACTTAAAAAGCTGTGTGTCTTTGACTGTGTCACCTGACCTTTTTTTCATATTCTTCATCTGTAAAATATGGGACCAGTGTAATGAAGTTGATTGGAACTTAATGATCCAGATTTTAATCTCTAGTTTTAAGATCCATTCTCTGCCTTCAAGCTGGTTTCATTCTCATTGGAAGAAAAGGAGCCTACCTGCAAAATAATCATCGTAAGTGCTGTTTGAGTAGGAGTTGGATTAATAATCTCAAGGTGATAAAAATCCTGCATTATAGGAGATATGAACTAAATTAACGTTGCAGACTGTCTTCTCATCTATAAATAGGCTTAATTATCATTGCTTTGCGGTGTGTAGAATTAGTGAATTAATGTTTTTCAAACTCCTAAACTAATGAAAATATATTGAAAGTTAGTTGCTTGCCCTTCTGGATCTATTGTCTACTTAAACATTCCCAGATGTTGTGCTTTTATATAATAAGGAAAACCGTACCTTGACGACATTTGAATCATAAACCTGCCCCAGAAAGGTAAAGATCAAATCAGTTTTACTGTCTTCAAGGTACCAAATTATCTATTATTTTAATGTAAATAATTGGCCCAATTTAATCAGCACCAAATTACCCACTATACTTTTGCTTTTTTTTCTTCCTCAATTGTTTTAAGCAGATGCAAAGTCCTACCTTGATAACTATTCCGTGTTGGGATCTATTTAAAAGCTTTGGAATCATTTTGACCTGTGCTTAAAGTTTCTTTCTACTATTTATACAACTGTATTACTTAGATAGTTTACTTTCTGTGAGCCTCACTTTCTCCATCTGTAAAATGGGAATGACTCCACTTCCTAGGTTTTTTTGTGAGGTTTAAGAGATTAAGTAAGTAAAGCTATTAGTAGAATGCTAGGAATAAAATAGGTGTCTCTAAATAATACCTATTGTCAGGTTTGCCTCTCACCCCCATGAGATAGAGACAGGGTTTCTGAAAGTTGTTCTTTCTTTCATCATATCTTATTTCATCAACTGTAATACCAGATTCTTCAAGTAGTTTAAATGAAAGTGGCCTAAATGAAGCATCTTTTTAACTTCCAGCAATAGGAGAAAATTATATCTATATAATAGGAAACTATTCAGCTTTAACAATAATCTGATACTATGGAATCACATTATAAAGCACATTGAAAAAGTCATTAGGCAACTATATATATATATATATATATATATATATATAGTTTGAGATATATATATCTCAAAAAGAAAAGAAAAGAAAAGAAAGAAAAAAGGAAGGAAGGAAAAGATTTAAGTGGGTGGTAGTAGGAATATGGTAATTTTTTTCTTTTCCTACTTTTCAAAATATTGACAGATTTTTATACATTTCAAAATATGTATTTTTTTCCTTTTTTGTCTTCCACTTTTCAAAATTGTCTATGTTTTAACACAATGAACATGTATAACATATTACCAGATAGAAAACTACATTTGAGAGCAAAGTAAAGAAATTGGTATATATCAATTGCTGAGGAAGTTTCAAGCCTCATGGAGAATTCCCAAGACAACAGCCCTCTCTGACAGGGCCATGCTACTTAGTAATCAGTTTTAGTTTGACGAGTATTTATCAAATTCTCTCCTAATCTACTTCAATTACTTTTCTTGTTTTTTCACTTTTGCCATCTCCTGAGGATCACTTTATATTTAATTTAAATGCCTATGCTATGTATAGTTAAGAATGACACACAAGATCAACACGTTAAAAATGTATGAGAAATATAACTGGTCCATGATTGACACAATGTGGATATATTTTTAAATTTAAGAGATGGAAACTCCAAGTGTTTAGAATCCTGATAGCTCTAGTTTTGGTCTTTATAATAGGATACTCAGTTTGGAGCCATGAAATCCCATTATGACCTCCAGAGAATAATCTAGCTGTGCCCAAAATCCATTTAATTAAGTATGACTTTTTCTTATTTTACTTAAAGCATCCTTCTCCTATCTCAAGATTAGTCACTGGTAAGCAAGCTGGCGAGAGCAGACTGTCAGGTAAGAAAAATAGAAAATGGCTTTGGTGGCCTCAGGCCTCTCTTCTTGTTGGAGAATGGCACACAGCCTAGTATCCATGGAAAAACTGGAGAGGGAAAGTGTGATGGGGGAACTGTCTGTGGGTAGAAAGTTTTCAGACTTAGCATCAGTTTTCAGCTCACTAAGGATTTTTCTGTACTCTGCTCAATAATGGTAAAGAAACAGCCACAGTTACTTGGCATATGTCTAACTTCCCAAGAAAATTATGAGATATAGGCAGTCAGAGAATATCCTCTCTATTTCTGCTCCGCACAACATATGGCATATCATATCCTCTCAATAAATATTGGTGAAATTCAATTTACATTGTACAAACAGGCCTTTGAAATTATAGCACTGTTAGGAGTTTTCATAGAGGAGATGGAATGGTTTTGAAAAACCAGAAATCAGATTTCATTATCACTCCTTTGCTTATAAAACAAACAAACAAAAATCTCTATAATGACTCTTTCCATGGCACTTCACCTTTAACCCTGGCCTCTGCGGCTCTTGTGAATTGGTGGTCCCTGACTGCCTGTCTCAGTTTATCTTGTACCACTGATGCCATCCTTCATTTCACTTCAGTCACACTGGCCTTTCAGTTTCTATAATAAATGTGCTTATTCTCACCTCAGAGCTTGCAGTTGCTGATCCTTCTGCATGAAATGCCTTCCTGCTGTCTCTTTATATTCCTGATTCCTTCTTACTTAGGTCTTAGTTCAACTGTTAACCCCCCAGAGAAAACTATCTTAATGGCCATATTCAAATCCAGTCTTCTCATTACTCTCTGATTACGTCACGGTTTTATTTCCTTCATAGATTTTTTTATTATCTTATGTATCTTCTTGATTTATTAATTCCCCTATTTATCCTTACTAGAAGGTAGACTCAAGGTAGGCAGGAACTTCCTTGGTCTTTGCTACTGATTCTCCATGTTCTGTAGAATATTTGTGGAATGAAGGAGAGAGAGAGGAGGGAGGGAAGGAAAGAATAAAGAAAGGGAGGGAGTGAATAAGGAAAGGAGGGAAGGAAGCAGGAAGGGAGAGAGAGACTAAGGAAAGGAGGGAAAAAGGCAGGACAGGAAAGAAGGAATGAAAAGAAGGGGAGAAAAGCAAGGCAGAATAAATTTTAGATCAGACAGTCATTACAACTCTCCTATATGACAGGATCCATAATCACAACGTTACAAATGGGAAAATGGATATAAGAAGAAGTTATTTATCTATATAGCAATTGCAGATGGTGAATGGAAGAACTAGGATTCTAAATAGAATATTTTTGAATTAAAGAACAGCTCTTTATCCTGACAGACATTCTGAACTTCTGCTCCAGATGTGTTAGAGTAACTCTTGCCAGACTTACCCTTGTACTACAAACAACTAGAAAACTGGGAAAAAAGATAAGAAATAGCTAATAGAAGACACTGAACAATAGACAGCTCAGGAATGTGATCCTTGATAAGAAGGTAACAGACAAGGTGAAAACTGCACTTGCTCTTGCTTTCTGCCTGGAAGCACTTTTGGATTGCAGCAGAGGGAGGTGCATATCAAGCAGGGATGGCAAACTGAAGAACTGAGGAAATGATCAGAGTTCAGTGAAACTGAGGCATCTAGAAGTAGCAGGACATAATTTCAAAGAAGAAATTGGTATATAGACAATAAGCTCCAGAAATATGCATATGATTATCCTTAAGATGCATATGATCATATCATATGTGTATCATATCATGATATGCCTATCATATCATATGAATGTGATAACTTATGAATGCATAGGGCAGAAGCCCATTTAGCTGATCAAAGAACAACTAGAGAATCTCTAAGCCAAGCAACTCCAGAGTGTATAAAGGAGCTTGAATTCTGAGCAGCAAGACGAGGGATATTTCAATGAAGACCCCATGATTGGGTTAAAACAAACCCAAGAGTAAAGGCTATTCTAGACCTGCCACAGCAAACTTAAAAACAAGCCTTTAAATGTTCAAGGTGATCTAAAAGAAACTGCCAAAATGAACTTCAACACTGTATAAAGGAAGACAGCAAAATCTAGAATTCAATAACAAAACATTTACAGTGGCCAATATCCTGTCCCCCTAAAAAATTACAGGACACGTGAAGAAGCAGGAAAAGATGACCTAAAATCAGAAAAAAATAAGTCAGTAAATAGTTATAGATCAACAAATGGCAGAGATATGGACTTAGTAAACAAGAACTTTAAAATAGCTACTATAAATATGTTCATAGATTTAAAGGAAACTTTGAACATTAAGAAGATACAAATGTACTATATAAGTAAAAGAATCAAGTAAAACTTCTAGAGTTGAAATATGTAATATCTGAAATATATATTTCACTGGAAAGTTTTAACAGCAGATTAAAAACTGCAAAAGGAAAGATAAGGGAATTTGAAGACTGCAATAAAAATGATCCAAAATAAAATACAAAACAATTCTCAGTGACAGAGACCATGGGATAATATTCAGTGATTTAACGTGTATGTAATTTGAATCTCAGAAGGAGAGAAAGAGAACAGAAAAATTATTTGAATAATGGCTGGCAACATTCCAAATTTGACTATAAACTCAAAGATTAAAGAAATTAAGTGAAAATCAAGCAAGATAAAAAACAAAACAAAACTATGCCAGCATACATCACAATTAGATTTCTGCATACAAGGGATAAAATGAACATCTTGAAAGAAGCCCAGGAAAAGGGTACATTAAGTATAGAGGAATACAAATAAGAAGGTTCACTGATTTTTTTATCAGAAAAAAATGAAATTAAGAAAATAATGGAAAAATCTTTAACGTGCTTTAAAAAAAAAAAAAAGCTGTCAACCTAGTATCCTTGAAAGTTTTCTTCCAAAATTAAGACAATTTTGGAAATTTTTTAGAAAAATAGAAGCTGAGAGAATTTGTTGCCAAAAGTATAAACTATAAGTAGCATTAAAGGGAATTTTTCAGATAGAAGGAAAATTGTATCTCCTGAGGACTTGCATCTGTACACAGTTGTGAAGAGTACCAGAAATGGTAAACATGTGAGTAAATAAAATCATTTTTCCTCATTTTAAATTTTTATTGAAAAATAATAAACCATTTAAAACAAAAATAACAACATTGTGTTGTGGAGCTTGCAACATATGTAGAAGTAATGACGATATTATAACAGATAGAAGGGAAATGGAAATATACATTTGCAATATTCTTACATTACATGTGAAATGGTATAATATTATCTGAAGTTAGACTGTGATAAGTTGTAAACCCCAGAGCATTTACCTAAATAACTAAATAACCAAATATATAAATAATAAACACTAAAAAGAATAGCTAATAAGGCAATAGTGGAGACAAAGTAGAATAGAGAAAGATACTTAATCTCAAAGGTGAGATACAAAATAGAGCAACAAAACCAGATGAAAACAAATAGCATGACAGTAGATTTAAATTCAACTATGTCAATAACGACATTAAATGTAACTAATATAAACATGCAAATGAAAAGGCAGAAATGATTAAAAGCAAAACCTGGATTAAAAGCAAGACCTAATTATAGGCTAAGTATCCCTTATTCTAAATGACTGGGAGCAGAAATGTTTCAGATTTCTGATTTTTTTTGGAATTTGGAATATTTGCACTGTATTTATGGGTACAACATCCCGAGTCTGAAAATCCAAAATACTCCAATGAGCATTTCCTCTGAGTGTCATGTTGGCATTGAAAAAGTTTCAGGTTTTGGAACATTTTGGATTATAGATTTTTGGATTAGAGGTACTCAACCTTTATATGCTGTCTACAAGAAACATACTTTCAACATAAAGACATAGATAGGTCAAAAGTAAATGGTTGGAATACACCAATCATAAAAAATCTAGAGAAACTATATTAGTTTTAGACAAAGTATGCTTTGGGACAAGAAATTTTACCAAGAATAAAGAATAATTTTTCATAATTATAAAAACATAAAGATATCACAATTTTAAATTATAAAAACATAAAGATGATATTATAATTCTGAAGCTTCAAAATACATGAAGCAAAAACTGAATAAGAACTGAAAGGAAAAATAACAAGATCACTGTTAAATTGTGAAATTATAACATTTCTTCTCTCAGTAATTGAAAAGATAAATAGACGAAAAAATCAGTAGAATATAGAAGCTTTGATCAGTACGATCAACCCATTTGAAATAATATTTTGTAAAACTCAACACTCAACAACAGCAGAATACACTTTCTTTTCAAATGCTCATGGAACTTTCATCAAAGTAGAACTTATGCTGAGCCATAAAACAAGGGTCTCTGTTCTCTAGCATGAAGCTAATTAGATTAAAAATCAATTTTTTCAATATCTAGAAAATACCAACTAAAACATGTACCAAAGAAAAAATAACAAGTGACTTTAGAAAATAAACTGAAGTGCATTACAATGAAAACACAACATATCAGCTTTGTCGGATGCAGCTAAAACAGTGCTTAAAGGGAAATATGTATCTTTAAATATTTCTATCAGAAAAATAGGGTCTTAAGTCAGTTGACTCTATTATGAACTCTCCACCTTAAGAAGCTATTAAAAAGAGCAAATTAAACTCTAACTGAAAGAAAAAATAATAATAAAGAGAAGAGCAGAAATCAGTGAAATACAAACCAGGCAAACAATAAAGAAAATCAATAAAACCAAAAAATTGGTTCTTGGAAAAGGTCAATAAAACTTTAATAAACATCTAATTATGCTAACCAAGAAAAAAGAGGAAAAGACGTAAATTCTGATATTAATAAGGAAAGAGGAGACATCACCATAGATACTATAAATGTTAGTGTTAATAGAGTAACATTATGAATACCTTTATGCCAATAAATTCAAGAACTTAGATACATAGGAAAATTTCTTGCAATGCAAACCTTTAAAAAGTTGGTAGAAGAAGAAATGGAAAACTTGAATAGTTCAACATGTACTAAAGATATTAAATTTATAATAATATACTATTTTCCCAAGAAAACTTCAGACACAGATGGCCTCATTAGCAAATTCCATCAAACATTTGAGGAAGATAGTACCACTCCCACACAAAATCTTTCAGAATTTAGATGAGGCCAGAGCCATGCTAACAATAGCAATACATTCTGGCCAATAGGGTTTATATCCAGAAAACAACATTGGTTGATAATTTGAAAATTAATCAACATAATTTATGATACAATGTGAATGAAGAAGAAAAACTATACAACTATCACTATAGATACAAAAGAAACATTTGACAAAATTCAACACTCATTCATAACAAAATCTTTCAGCAAACTAGGAAGAGAAAGGAACATACCCAAGCTAATAAAGGCCATCTATGAAAAGCCACAGCTAATCTCTTACCTAGAAAGCTAGATACCTTTCCATAAGATCAGGATCACTTTCATCATTTCTATTCAACATTGTACTGGAACTGCTATTTAGTAAAATAAATCTAGAATATAAAAGACATAAGGCTGAAAAGAAAGAAGTAAAACTGTTCATGTTCACAGATGTAGAAAATTTTAATCTCCAGAAATGTACTGGAATTAAGAGGTGAATTTAGCCAGATTTCAGGATACAAATTCAGTATACAAAAACTAATTATATTTTCACATACTAGTAATAAGCAATACAATAATTTATTAAAATACCATAGAAATAAGTTTAATACAAAAGTGCTAGACCTATATAATGAAAACTACAAAATATTGCTGAAATTTAAAAATTCAAATAAATAGGAAGCTTTACCATGATGCTGAAGTAGAAAACTCAATATTTTTATGATGTCTATTTTCCCCAGATTGACTCATGATTCAATGAAATCTCAATAAAAATTACAACAGGGGCTCCTCCCACCAAAATTTGCAAGCCTATTCTAAAATTTAGAAGAAAATGCAAAAGACCTAAAATACCCAAAACAATTTTGGAAAAGATTAACAAAATTGGAGGACTTATGATACCTTATTTCAAGACTTTTCATAAAACTACAGTAACAACACATAATAGAATTGATGTAAGCATATCATTAAATGAAACAGAACAGAGATTCCTGAAATAGACCCACACATATATGCTCAATTGATTTTCAACAGAGTTGCTAAAACATTTCAATGGGGGAAAAGACTGTCTTTTTACCAAATGGTGGTGGAATTACTGGATTTTTATGTGAAAAAGAAAAGTACTAGACCCTCATCTCACAACATACACTTAAATTACTCGAAATGGATAGTAGACACAAACATAAAGACTGAAATGATAAAGCTCCTAGAAGAAAATATATAATCAAATATTCATAACCTTGGGGTAGATACATATCTCTCAAGACATATAGATCATAGAACATAATATGAAAAATACATAAATTTTACTGCACTAGAATTAAAAACTTTTGTTCTTGAAATAAAGTCCCTGTTAAGGAAATGAAAGACAAGCCATAGACTTGGAAAAAACATTCACAAAGTATTTATCTGACAAATAACTGGCATCCAAAGTGTTTGTGTGTGCGTGCGTGTGCATGTGTGTGTGTGTGTGTGTACAACTCAATAACAAGAAGATAAATAATCCAATTTAAAGTGGGGCAAAATATTTGAACATTTAATTCACACACACACACATATATGTATATACACACATAATTAGCTAATCAGTACATGAAAAATGCTATATTAATTTCCTAGGGCCCTTATAACTAAGTACTGAAAACTGAATGACTTAAAACAACAGAAATTTTTTCTCACACAGGTCTGCAGAGTAGAAGTCTGAAATCAAGGTATCAGTAGGGCCATGGTCCTGAATGTTCTAGGGAAGGATCTGTTCCATGACTCTCTCCTAGCTTCTTGTGGCTGTTGGCAGTTCTTGGTATTCCTAGGTTTATACATACATTATTCCAATTTCTGCATTCATTTTCACATGGCATTCTCTTGTATGTGTGTGCCTATATTTAACTACCTGATCTTCTTTCAAGGACACTAGTCATTGGGTTTATGGGCCACCATAATCCAGTTTGACCTCAACTTAACATGATTATATCTGTAAAAATCCTATTTCCAAGTAAGGTCACTGGGAATTAGAGCCACAACATGTAATTTTGGGAGACACAATTCAACTCATAACAGAAGCTCAATATCATCAGGAAATTGCAAATTAAAACCACAATGAGAATGCCTACTAGAACGGCTAGACTTAAAGAAATCTAAAAATAATAAGTGCTGACAACAACGTAGAGCCAATAGAATTCTCATGCATTGTTGGTGGGAGTGTAAATGTTACAGCGACTTTGGATATCAGCCAATTTCTTACAAAGTTAACCATACTATCACCCTATAGCCCAGTGAGTCTATTCTTAGGTACTTACTTGAAAGACATGAAAACATATGTCTTTACATAGAGCTGCACATGGATGTTCATAGCAGCTTTATTCACAGTAACCGAAATCTGGAAACAATCCAAATGTCCATTAGCAAATGTCTTAGTCCATTTTGTGCTGCTATAACAGAATATCTGAAACTGGATAATTTGTTTTTCAATAGTAAACACAATTTCATGAAGAGCTTGGCAATTCATAATTAACAGAAATTTATTTCTCACAGTTCTGGAGGCTGGGAATTCCAAGATTGAGATGCCAGGGTCTGGTGAGAGTCTTCTTGCAGCAGCATCCTATCGTGGAAGGAGGAAAGGCAGGAGGAGAGAGGTTGAGAGCACAAGAGGGGGCTGCCCTTATCCTTTTGTAAGAAACCCACTCCTGCAATAATAGCATTAATCCATCATAAGTGCAGAACCCTTATGGCCTAATCACCTATTAAACATACCACTCTTAACAGTGTTGCATTGCGGATTAAGTTTTCAACACAATCTTTTTGTGAGACACATTCAAACCACAGCAACAAGTGAATAGATTAGCAAATTGTGGAAGATTCCATACAAAGGAATAGCAATAATAAAAAGAAATAAAGTATTAATACTTTCATTGACTTGGATGAACCTCAAAATTCCTATGGTGAGTGCAAGAAGCCAGAAGCCAAACATTGCTTATAGTAGGTATAATCATTACATGTATATAAATTTCTAGAGTGGAGAAAACAAATGTATCATGACTGAAATTAGATTGTTGGTGTCCTGGGGCTGGGAGTTGGTGTGAGGAGAGTCACTGAAAGACATTATAATAAAAACAATTTGGGAGTGATTTACATGTTGTATATATTGATAGTAGTGGTAGAGGTACAGGTGTATGAATTTGCCAAAACATAATGATTGAGTATACTTAAAATAGGCTCATTTCATATCACATAAATTATGCATCAATAAAGCTGATTTTTGAAATACAACCATCTGTTATTGGAGTGAAACTCCTCTGGGATAACTACTCTTCTCTAACTCACACTTAAGCCAGGCAGTTACAAGAACTAAATAGAACAACATGGGCTAACATCCCATGTCACACTCTACTATAAATAGCCAATCAGAGCACTTTCCTGTTAGGAAATTTTAGGGCTTATGACATAGTGTTAATATTTATATTTACATTTATTTCATGGTTGCTAATTATTCTATTTCACAGATGTGGATAAATTACACCATTTTCTGAATTTTGCTGGCCTTGTAGCTTTTATGAATTGCAAATTCCTGATATAAACTTGATTGTGGTATAGTCAAGCAAGCCAGCCAGTAGGCATCAGTGCTAATCAGTCTGCCACTTACCAGCTGTGTGACACTCACTCCTTCATTAAAGAACTATTTTTCAGGCAATAGTGATAAACCAGGTATTTCCCAGGTATGGGGCATGTACATTAATGCAACACCCCTGCCCTCATGGAGCTTACATCTTGTGCTTCAACTTACTTCACCTCTCCAAGTTTCTAGGGTTTGTCATCTGTACAATGAGGTTGTAATACCATCTTCATAGACTGGGGGGATTAAATGAGATCATGAAGTAATCTGCTCAGTATGGATTAGACAATGAGTTAAGGGTGCCCCCCTGCTGTGCCCATCTATGTGTCTCTGACTTTCTTACTGTCCTCTCCTTCTCTCCCATCCTAGCCTACTTTTCACCCATCATGCATTTTCTTTCAATATCCTTCTATACTATAATAATACACTATAAGTACCAATACTTGTTTATTTTCTGAGCTAAAAATGTTATTTGCATCTCTGAATGAATTAATTCCATTCTTTTCTCGTTTAAGCTATTTTATTATTCAGCTTGTATTGGATGGCATTAAAAAAAGTTCCCGAACTGATTTTTGAGTTAACCTTAATTAAATGGAGCATGATATTCCTTAACAGTAACTCGTTATATTAGAATAGCATTTCACCTTGACAGGTTTTTTTGGGCAGGCACGAAGGCTCATGCCTGCAGTCCCAGTGCTTTGTGAGGCAGAGGTGGGAGGATTTCTTGAAGCCAGGAGTTTGAGACCAGCCTGGGCAACATAGCGAGACCACATCCCTGCAAAAATTAAAAATTAACTGGGCATGGTGCTATACACCTGTGGTCCCAGCTATTCAGGAGGCTGAGGTGGGAGGATTGCCTGAGGCCAGGAGTTTGAGGTTGCAGTGAGCTATGATCACACCACTGCACTCCAGCCTGGAAGACAGAGTGGGGCCCTGTCAATCAGTCAATCAATCAGTAAGAAAAAAGGGCTTTTTATATTGTTATCTCATTTAATCATTTCAACAATCCTTTGAAGCCAAAGATGAGGATTATGTACTGAACAGATTAGTATACCAAGGTTCTTCTAGATTGAAAAGGCATTTAAATCAGAGCTGGGATATGATCCTGCTTTTCTTGATCTCAATTCAGTATACTTTTCATTTGTTTATGTATTTTACCAAATTTGCTGAGTACTGATTGAAGACTGGGCATACATAATCTAATGCTGCCCTTAAGAAGCCAGTGTCTCTGGGGAAATTAGGCCTGACCATAGAGCAGTGACTATATAACACGTGTTGAAGATACAGTAACAGGGCAGAGACAAGTATACAGGAGGAAGGGCTGTCACAGAAGAGCAAAGACTCAGCCTCAGGACACAGGAGAAGGGACTGTGCTGTGCCATGAAGCAGAGCACTGAGGATGATGATAATTTTTCTGCATGAACAAGGAAGTGAAAGGCCTTTCTAAAACACCCCAAAACAGGAACTCTTAGCAGTTTCTATTTCATCTCTATTTTTGTCAGTGTCGGGTTATTCTTCAATTTGACAAAAAAGAAAAATAAATCACAGAGAATAGAGTCCCGACTCAGGCACTCACCAACAGGACACGTTTCCTATGGGTATTTCCTGGGCGTGTCCCTCAGGCCTGGGCCTGCTCAGTTGGAGGAGCCTGTAAGGGGAGGGAGTGGGGATGGGTTTGTGTTCATCAGTATGCATTTCTTGAAACTGGCCACCAGCAAAGAATCAAATCTCCACAGAATATTCTTAAGCTTCCTATATGTTTGATTAGTTTTCCCAGTAGGGAATGAAATAAAGGAAGCAGCTTTTAAGAGAGAGAGCTTGCTCTCTGCATGGTCCGAGACCAGCTCATAGCATAATGTTGATCCTCACAAGACCCAGGAAAGGTCAGAATTATTCAGTATTTAATAGAAAGGCTACTAGTGGTTGGTCTTTGTGGTCGATGGGGGCAGAAGAGGACAGGATAATTTGAGGGTTCTTTTTGACTGTTCCACAGCCCTTTGACACTCTTTTGTCTCAATTTCCTTTTCCATTAAAGAAGATACGGCACACATACATAAGGTTATTTCGTGCATTCATTTTCTTAATAGCCCACAGAGCATGTACCATGCAGCAGGCCCTCTGCTATGAGTAAGAGACAAGTAAGATACTGCTCCCTGTAGGTGCTTCTGCTGGAAATGGCCCCACAGACACAGGGCTGTAGGTGGGTGAAGGGCACTGTGAGCCCAGATGAAGGGGCCAAGTCACCCTGGAGGAAGAAGCAGGGAAGAACTGCATGGGGAGGCAGGGAAGAGAGAAATCTGGTTGGTGGTGTGGCCTAAGAGCAATTTTGATGGAAAAGAGAAATATCTAATGAATAGCTCTTAAATGATTTTGGTGATATATCATATAAGGCCTCTCTCCCAAGCCCCCTATAAAATATTGAGTAAAATCCATATGGCTCATTAATGTTTAGTGGATTGGATTATCTTTAGGAATAAAGAGAAGTGCTGAGCCCTGCTATGAAGCTTGTGTGGGGCACAGGAAGCTGTACACAGAAAAAAATAGAAAGCCAATATACAACTTTAAAAAATGCACATATACATTAAAAAAAGCTTGTATATCAAACTCAAAAGCTAACTCACTATACATTGAATATATATACCTTACCATATATATGTTTGTGTATATATAGATAATATATGTATTTATAATTTAGACATATACATGTATACACACATATCTGTATATGTGACTATGTGGTATATAGGAAAATCCCTCTTAAAAACTTCTTGGGAAACAAAAAAAAAGAGCGTTATTTGGACAATATATCCTTAGTATAATAACAAGCTAACACTTAAGTACTTACAGTATACCAGGTCCTTTTCTGAATACCTTAAATACAGTATGTCTCCTTCGATCTTTACAACTGCATGAGGTAGTCCTAACATTATCACCATTTTGTAGAGGAAAGATCTGAGACATAGAGAAATTAGGTTACATGCCCAACACACACAGTAAGAAATAGAGATGAGATTTGAATTCAGGGAGCACAGATGTAGCACCCCAACTTTTTTTTTTTAAGACAGAGTCTCGCTTTGTCTCCCAGGCTGGAGTGCAGTGACACAATCTTGGCTCACTGCAACCTCCATGTCCCAGGTTCAAGTGATTCTCCTACTTTAGCCTCCCAAGTAGCTGGGATTACAGGTACACGCCACCAAACCTGGCTAATTTTTGTATGTTTAATTGAGACAGGGTTTTGTCATGTTGGCCAGGCTGGTCTCGAACTCCTGAGCTCAGGTGATTCACCTGCCTCAGCCTTCCAAAATGCTGGGATTACAGATGTGAGCTACCACACCCGGCCAGCACCTCAAGTCTTAACCACTATGCCTATTATATATGATATGATTCATTTTTCATATTTTTGTAAGTAATTGCATTCTTCCTAAAGCAAAGGGTATTGATTTCAGAGCAGTCAAATGTGGAGAACAGAGGCTTCCTCTTTCCATGGTGGATTTAAATGCACTGCTCCCTGAGCTTGGTTGTAGGTGTGGATAAGATTTGTTAATTTGGTTCTTTAATTCAATAACTATTTATTGAGTAGCCACTATAATGCCAGATTCCATTTGAAGTGTGAGAAAAAGAACAGTGAATCAAATAGGCAAAGTCCCAGTTATGGAGTTTACGTTCTAGTAAACTCTAGAAGAATCAATTGATGGTTTGTACAATCAAGATAACTGCTGTAGAGATAAGAGACATAGTAGTGAGAGTACAGAGGAGAGACAGAGCTGCTATATTATACAGAAGGGTCAAGGGAAGCCTTATTAACTAGAAGACATTTGAGCAGTATGGCATAAGAAATACATATTTGGTCTTTGTCCTTGTTCCTGACAAACAGCTCCTAAAACTCTTGGAATTTCCTGAGTGATAGGGGTGATAGGAGCATCTTTTGTTATTCATAACACACCCCTTTCAACCATACCTGAGTTTATGCTAATGAGTTGACTCTGGTGGGCCCCTAGATAGCTTCAGGAAGGGGAATGGTTACCAGAGGATCCAACCAGGTGACTAAAGGTTTGGAACTTTCAGCACACCCTCCCACCCCACCTCTGTGGAGGCAGGAAGATTTGTGATTTAATCAATCATACCTAACTAATGAATTCTCCATTAAAACCCCCAAATCATGATGCTCAAAGAGTTCCCGGGTTAGTGAACACATTGATGGGCTGAAAAGGTGGTGCCTCAGAGAGGTCATGGAAGCTCCACACCCTCCCACCATACCTTGTTCTATGCATCTCTTCCATTTGGCAGTTCCTAAGTTGTATCATTTATAATAACCTGGTAACTGTAAGTAAAGTGCTTTTCTGCGTTCTATGAGTCCTTCTAGCAAATTATTGAACCTGAAAAGGGAGTTGTGGGAACTCTTGATTTGTATCCAAGTTAGACAGAAGAATGTGTTGCCTAGGGACCCAATATTTGTAACTGGCATCTGAAGTGAGGGGCAGTCTTGTGAGACTGAGCTCTTAAACCTGTGGGTCTAATGCTAACTCCAGGTAGTGAGTATCAGAGTCCAACTAAATTGTAGGACACCCACTAGAAGACTAGAAAGCCAAAGAAATGGTTGGTGTGAGGAAAACACCCATATATTTGGTGCCAGAAGCTTTGTAAGTAAAAGCAGCTCCAGCAGAGATCCAAAGGAAATGAAGGAGAAAGCACACCAGCAGCTGGGAGAAGAACATTGCATTCAGAGAAAAGGCAAAACCTTGAGGTGCAATTGTGCCTGGCATGTTTGAGGGACAGAGAGAGACCAATGTGTCTGGAGGAGCAGGTTGAGCTGGAAAAAGAGTGGTAAATTAGGAGATGAGAGAGTTAGTGGAGACTTTGGTGCTTACTCTGAGATAAGAAGAAATCATGGGAGAAGGCTGGGCAGAGGAAAGAAGGACTGATTTTTTCTACTTAAGTTTTGGGTTTTTTGTTTTGTTTTGTTTTTTTCCTTTAATCTGCCTGCAGAGTGAAAAATCAACTACAGAGAGACAAGAGTGGACACATGGGGGAAAATCAAGTAACTATTATAACAATCTAGGCAAGAGATGATGGTGGTAGCATTAGTGGTGGTGAAAAGTGGTTAGACTATATTTTGATGCTAGAGGTGACAAATTGAGAGTTATCACAATACAGATGATATTTAAGCCATAAAAGTGTCTGAGATCACCCAAGGAGTGAACCTTGGTAGAGAAAAAGAAATGGCCAAGGGTAGAGATCTGAGAAACTTCCATGTTTAGAGGTTGAGGAATGTAGGAGTCTAAGAAGGAGTACCGGCCAGGCATAGTGGCTCATGCCTGTAATCCCAGCACTTTGGGAGGCCAAGGTGGGCAGATCACTTGAGGTCAGGAGTTCAAGACCAGCCTGGCCAACATGGTGAAACCCTGTCTCTCATTAAAAACATGAAAATAAAAAGGAGTAGCCAGGGAGGAGAGGAAACTCAAGAGAGTGGCATCATGGAAGTCAAGTGAAGAGTGTGCCTTATGGAGGAGGAGTGGGTAGCTGTGCTGCATAGTATTGACATCAAGTAAGGATTGAGAACTGACCATTGGATTCAACAGCATGGAGGTCACTTGTGACCTTCACAAATGCTACTTTGGTATGGTGGAGGGCACAAAAGCCTGACTGGAATGGCTTAAAGAGAAAATTGAGTTACCCCTAGATATGCTTTCACATGAGGTTGTCATCGAAGTAGAAATGGAATCTGCTTTCATGCTCTTCAGAGGTGGCTGTTTTGTCCCTAAAAAACCAAAGCTTATTTAGAAGCAGCAAATAAGAAAGTGAAACCTTTGAACTTGGGAATAGTATTAAAGTTATCATCTAGGCCTTGAAATGTTGGAGTCAGAGATCTTGCTCCAGGAAATAAAATAGACCAGCTGCTGAGTGTATTCTGGTCCTCTGCCTAAGATGATAGCTAAAGCATCTTTTATATATTGACCCAGGGAATATATCCTCACAGCCTCCCTTGACAACAAAACATAGCGTGTTTAAAATTTTATACTCTTTGGGGACAAAATTTCTCTCTCTGATCAAAATTTCTTTTTCATGGTTCATAGTCCCTTTCATTTGTCAGTGTAGCATCCTCTGAATGTCTGCTGTGGTTCTGTGAACACTGGGCTAGAACATCATAGAACTGAATTCTAACCCCTGCTCTGTTACTAATTTGTTGTGTAAAAATAATTTGTTTTGTAAAAATAATATTGTTACTTTCCTGAATACCTCAATATTTCCATCTGGTTTGGCCAAATAACTTCTAAGTTTTGTTTTAAATCTCACATTCTCTGATTCTTTCTAAAACATAAAGTTTCCCAAGTTCCAAATTTATCTCAATCTTCTTTTCTTTATGTTAACTACAGATGCCTCTTATAAGAGGAATAAGGGATATTTTGTAACAATCCCAGCACTTTGGGAGACCGAGGCAGGTGGATCACGAGGTCAGGAGATTGAGACCATCCTGGCTACGGTGAAACCCCGTCTCTACTAAAAAAAAAAATACAAAAAATTAGCCAGGTGTGGTGGCAGGCACCTGTAGTCCCAGCTACTCAGGAGGCTGAGGCAGGAGAATGGCGTGAACCCAGAAGGCGGAGCTTGCAGTGAGCCGAGATTGCGCCACTGCACTCCAGCCTGGGCGACAGAGCGAGACTCCGTCTCAAAAAAAAGAAAAAAAATACAAAAGGGAAAAAAACAAAACTAAAACCCACTCAGGACTGAGTAACCAAATGGCAACTAAGACCTGAATTCATGGCCCCTCTGGAACTGAAATGTTGCCATCCGGTGCTCTGGGACCGATTGCCTTCTTTGAGCTCTTTCAGTGTTAGAGTCAGTGAAGTCTCAGGCACCCATAGCTGGCTTTGTGCCCTTGGCCAAGATAATTAACTTCTTGTTCTCTGGCTTCTAAATGAAAAGGAGAATATCGTTATCATATATTTTGAGAGGACACATGTGATAGTCTTTGCAACTTATCTGAGTGTGGCTACTCTTAGCTACTTACCTGGTAGACAAACAATTTGTATTTGTCTGGCAATCTACACTAAATTCAGATTTTGATATGCAAAAATGGCCAGAGAGGTTCTCTTAACTCAGGACTTTAGGGAAACAACAAAGAAGTTACATGAAAGTCAAACACACTATCAAGAAAGAAAACCCTCCTGAAGTCTTTAATTCTGCTTACTGTACAGGGGATTCAGAAATCAACTCCTAGTTTCCCTGCACTTTAACCCTGTGATCAGGAGAATCATCTCTGTGTTGGTGTGGCCTGCAATTTATTATTTTTCTTTGAGAGATAAGGTCTTGCTCTGTCATTAAGGCTGGAGTGCAGTGATTCAATCATAGCTCACTGCAGCTTCCACCTCCTGTGCTCAAGCAATCCTCCTACCTCTGCCTCCCAAGTAGTTAGGACTTATAGGCATAAAGGCATAAATCACCACACCCAGCTAATTTTTTTTTTTTTTTTTTGTAGAAACGGGGTCTCACTATTGTCAGGCTTGCCTCGAACTCCTGGCCTCAAGTGATCCTCCTGTCTCAGCCCCAAAGAGCGTTGGGGTTACAGGCATGAGCCACCATGCCTGACCTAGACAGATATTTAAAATATACTTCAAGAACTAAATCTTACCATTACATTGCGAAACAGGTTTGACTCCCTACAGTGCAGACTGCAAACTTACTGGCTATGTGTCTACACAGGCTCTTGCCTACTCTCTTTCCAAGTGTCCTCTTTCTATACTTTGCATTCTCTGTCGCACCTTTGAAAAAGCAAGAGGCATTTTAAATGTTGGGTGGGAGGAAAATTCAGCCATTCAGTCTCATTTGGGTTTCCCTACAATGAAGAGAAATTTGGACTATGTGATACATCCTGTGTCGCATCATTAAGCATTTGCTTGTTTTGCAAATTAATCACTTGCTTATTTTGCAATAGGGGAGGGAGTAGTAGAGTGGAGGACAATGCCTACTTATACCATTTCTATCTTCTCTTTCATCTCTTCTGCTACCATATGAGCCCCTGAGGCAAGGATGGTGCCTTTCACTTCTGCATGTCTGATGTCTAGGTCAGGGCCTAGCCCACGTGAGGAACATAGTCAATAGCTGTTGGGATGAATAGTTACTTTGAATTTACCATCCTTGCCTTGGAGTGCAGTACAGGGTGTCATAGCATGGTGGGGTCACTGATAAAGGACATCTCTTAGGGTGATCCAGGCTCTGGGCAATTCTAGAGAAGGTCATAGTTTCCCAAAAATTTGTAGGCTAAGTAGAAATTTTTACTCTGAGAACAGAAGTCCCAAATTCTGCTCCACTGACTAGCATTGGTCACTAGTCTTCACTGAAATTAAACAAAAATGGACAATAGAGTGAGTTTTTAAATAAAGCTAAATTTATGTTTTTAATCTAAGTTTATGGCCATTCTGAATTTTTTTTATGTCTTGCTGCATTGAAAATAACCTTCTTTTAGAATTATGGTAAAGATAAATGGCAGATATTTTTCTTAATGCTCCTATCGGGGAAAACATTGTTACCTTACATTGCCTCCCTGTTTAGTTTAGTTTCACTTTGACATTTTTCTGCCCCATGTAATCTTTCTCAGGAGCAGTGTTATAACAGTGATTTATAATGAGACATGAACCATTTTGAAAATCTGATCTAAAGTTTTATACCCTTTTCTCCAGAGAAACCCATATATGTACACACACACACACACAAACTTTTACCAGTAATTTTGGAAGGGCCACAGACCTCTTTAAGATTATCCATGGACTTTTTAAGGACCCAACAAATCCAAATTAAGAATACCTGGACCAGAGGAATCAACAATCTTATTGTGAGAAAATTACTGTTTAAAATTCATGTGCTTATTAGTGAAATATTGAATGTAAATAGAATTTTTCTATCACTACCTTTTAGGACCATTAAAAGTCCAGGGAACAAAGGCTTGAGATCAGAGATTTAATAGATATTTTGAAAATGCAAATGGTACTCTGTCCAAGGCAGCTAATTCCAAGCATTTGAGCCAGTGTTCTGTGGGCACAGTGGGTACAGAAATCACTCTTCCCTTCGGCATGTTTTGCTGAGCATATGTTGTGACCCATCCTCACCAACAGGGCTCTGCATCTCTCTGGCTGTCTGGGAGAGTCTTTTTGAAGGCATTTCAGCCATCTGTTTTGTGTTTCCTGTTCTCAAGAGTGCTTTGATGCCACAAGGAGATGTGACATGACATTTGGAATCTGGGCCCATGTGCCACAATGCCAAGGGCAGGGACAGCCCTGGGTTGACTGACTCTGGTCCGTTGTGTAGAGATGAACATGCCAATCAAATACCTCTGCCTGGGCAGCCATATTGGCAGCTGGGCTGCTCGTATTTAGAGGGGAGGGGCAATGAGAGGGCTTAGAAAACTTCAGAAGAGAAGGACAATGCCCCCCTCTGCTTATCTTCCTCTGGGAAAGCCTTGGGGTAGAAGTGAAGACTGCAAGCTGGAGCAGTGAAATTGGCAGCAATCACAAGACTCAGAATTGTAAAGATCATCAAATCCAGAATTTCCCAAACTTCAGTTATTCAAACCCCATAATCATGATTTCTTGTTATCTATATGCCACCAATAGTTGATTTTATAATTTCCTTAAATATTTGCTATAAATACAAAATAGATTAAAACAAAATAAAAACAAAAGCAATCTTTTGAAATTCTAGCTAGATACTGTGGCCAGCAGAAGGCTCCAAACCTGAGGTCTGCTAGTTCCTTGTTAAACAGGAAATCAGTAAGGGATAGAGGCTTGTTAAAAGGCACCAACTCAGACTTTTTCCTGAATGTGCTGCAAAATCAAAAGTGAATTATCACCACTTATAACTAATATGTGCTTAATATTAGTTAATGCCATGTCCAAGAATTCACTAAATGTGAACACATAGATCTGACCCAAGCTCCTTATTTAGGAGCTGAAGAAGCTTAGAGGTCGGGAAAGATTTATCCAAAGTAATCATGGTTCTATATCCCTCCTTATGCCATTTGCCAATTTTGCACCTTCTTCTGCTACAGGCAGATTGTAGGTGGCTGCACCTTGGCTTTGAGACTTGCCTTGTGACTTGCTTTGACTAACAGGATGCTAGCAGATGTGGAGCAAGCAGAGTCTTCAAATTTGTTTGCAGAATTGGTCTTGCTTTCCTGTACTTACCGTCACCTTGAGAAGGACATGTCATGGCCAGCCTCTTGGTTTAAGAAGGATGAGAGATATTTTGAGCAGACCTGGATCCAGTCTGTAAAACAATTCAATATTGGACTCCAGCCTGCTGACTCCCCTTTTTGGTGCAGTGTGTGTGTGTGTGTGTGTGGTGTGTGTGTGTGTGAGAGAGAGA
Organism: Trachypithecus francoisi; assembly: GCF_009764315.1. NCBI lineage: Eukaryota > Metazoa > Chordata > Mammalia > Primates > Cercopithecidae > Trachypithecus > Trachypithecus francoisi. Next base: position 19,306,507 of record NW_022681457.1, on the reverse strand, counting down.
GAGAGAGAGAGAGAGAGAGAGAGAGAGAGAAGCTGAGAGAGAAAGAATTATATGTAGAAGGGTAGAGAAGGGAGGAGAGGGCAGGGAGAAAAGAAGAAGGAAAGAGATGGGAAGGGGAGAAGGGGAAGGGAAGAGGAAAGAGAAGATCCATGTTCTTAAAGACCTGGGCCATATCTCATTCATCTTCTGTATTTCCAAAAGTTACCACAGGCTCTCAAAAATGATAGCAGTAAAAAAAAAAATGCTTTATATCTTATTTGACAGCTTTCATATTCAAGAAGTATTTACTAAGGACTCTGTTATGTGCCTAGGACTGAGCTAAATATACTTGGGAATACAAAAGAAGTTGTTTTGGGGCTGTGAGACATTACCATGTATCTGGGTGGCAAGGCCATACCTTCATAATGTGGCTTATCAGCAATTCAAAGCCATATTGTTCCTGTGCATAAGTGACAAGTGCAGCCTTCCTCAAATATGATGGCACCCCTTCTGCCAAGCTTTGACTGTGCTACTCTCTCAATCTACGGTGCAATCCTTCAGCACCCCATGGAGAGTTTCAATTCTCCACAAACCTGATTTGTGGAGAATTTCTTCCTTCCGTTCCCTACAGACATTTCTATTCATGTCCTTTTTTTGTTGTTCTCTTTGCTGTTGTTTCAGAGCATACAAAGGTCCCTGCATACATTCCAATGCGTTGCTCTTGTATGCGGTTGTTCAGAAACCCAGGAGTCATCGTTCACATTTCCCCTCTATAATTGTTACCTGCCTGCACAATCGCCTGTAATTTACACATTGAGCCCATTTTGTTCCACCTCCTTCACCGCCACCATGGTCAATGTCCCTCTCATGTCTCACCTATTCCAGCTCCTAACTGGTTTCTTAACATCACCTCTGCCTAGTCTGTTCCCCAAAGAGTAGATAGAATAATCCTGTAAAATGTTAATCTGTTCATTTAACTCCTCTGCTGAAAACCACCTCAGTGGCATCCCACTGCAATTAGAAAAAACAAAATGAAACAATGCAGACTTATTACTGTGGCCTAGATATAATGCTCTGCATGATGTGGGCACTGACTGCATAGGTCTATTTCGTAGATAAGACTAAGAAGATTCCATATTACAGAAGTGACAACCATTTCAAGCCTATCATCATGCCAGAATAATTATAACCACCATCATAGTTACCATTTATTGACTGTATACTATAATATGCACATAATTAAGCTCTTTACACATATTAACTTATTTAATAGTCACAACAGTTCTATGAATTAGATACTATTATTATCCCAGTTTTGCATGTAAGGAAACTGAGGCACAGTATATTTAAGCAATTTCCCTGAGGCCACACAGCTTGAAAATGACAAAACCAGGGTTAGATCCCAGACAGTGTGGCTCCCTTTACCACTATTGGGCGTGCAGTGACCCCTGGAATTGACAAAATGGAAGAAATATGATAAAACTGCCACCTGCTTGTCTATAACTATCATTTTCCTGGCTGGGTATCGGGCTATTTGTATCTTTCAACAGCTTAAGAGAGCATTGTTTTTTCCTCCTCCAGAGACACCTGAACATAATAGCAACAACAACAACGATTAGGAATCAACTGTTTAAAATAGATAATGTAGCTAAAGAGCTAAGGCGATCTTCTTCCAAAGAGGTAATCACAGGAACCCAGTGAGGACGGAAAGCATTTCACAGAAAATGGAATATGAGCAATCCTAACGGAAATGTCAAAAGGATAATGTGTTTTGTGAATGTATATTGCAAACAGACAAAAGTAGGTTCAATTACTCATTGCAGCCTGTACATTTCTTTATTGAGTAGAAGACACTCAGGTGTTTTGTTTTTCACAAAATAAAAACATAAAACTTATTTTCCAGGATGGCATGGCTGTATTTTTAGTTTTGAAATTTTGATTGTGAATTTCTATGGCCTGTTAAAAAATGCCAGTTCAGCCTTGACATGTGAAAAAGTATGCCAAAAGCTGGTGAACATGATGAATCCACTGGACTTCATATATCACCTCTCCTTTGCCCTCCCTCCTCCAATCCCTGAGCTTTCTGCACACTTCATCTGTGATACTGGGCACTTCAAAAGTAGAATCCATATCCAGCACATGTCCCTACATGGGAAAATAAAAATAATCGTCACTTCTCTGCTGTTGCTTCTGCAGGAGAGATTTTTTTAAGTCTATCTTGACTACTTCTTCCCCAAGTTAGGCCCTTTAGAGTGGAAATAAACATCATGGGCTTTGGAGAAAACTGAGTTTTAAATCTTAATCATAGTGTGACTTTGTACAGACTCCTTATCCTCATTGAGCCTCAGTCTCTTCTGGTATCTAGTGGAAATGATGACCCCAGCTTCATGAGGCAGTTGTCATGGTTAAATGAGATTTATTAAAAGTACCTAGTGCTTAGTAGTTCTTAAGTATAATGGTTTGAGCCCTTATTGGGTGCCAGACCCTTTACTTCTGTTATTCCACTTCATTCTATAAAGTAAAAATTATTATCCCCATTTTACAGATAAACAAACTGAGTCTGGAGGCTGAGGAAGCAGAATTGCTTGAGCCTAGGAATTCAAGACCAACCTGGGCAACATTGCAAGACCCCATCTCTACAAATTTTATTTTAATTAACTGTGCATGGTGGCATGTACCTGTAGTCCTAGCTACTCAGGAGGCTGAGGGTGAAGGGTCGATTGAGCCTAGAAGTTCAATGCTACAGAGAGCCTTGATCATGCCACTGTACTTCAGTCCGGGCAACATAGCAAGACCTTGCCTCAAAACTAAAGAAAAATAAAGAAGCTGAGGCTCCAAGGGGTAAAACAACTTGCCTATTATGGCTTGAATTGTGTCCCTGCCAAAAAAGTTAAAATGGAGTCCGAACCCTCAGTACCTCAGAATGTGAATTTATTTGGAAATGAAGTCTTCACAGAAGTAATCAAATTAAAATGAGGTCATTAGGATGGATTATAATCCAATATGACTGATGGTCTTATTAAAAGGGGAAATTCAGACACAGAGACAGATATGCATAGCACAGCAGAGGATGATGGGAAGTCACACAGGGAGAAGATTGCCATGTGACTGCAGAGATGCACCTATCAGCCAAGAAATACCCAAGATTAGCAGCAAACACCAGAAGCTAGAAGGAGGAAGGGAGTAGTCACCCTTTAAGTCTTCAGAGAGAGGATGGCCCTGCTGACAGATTTCTAGCCTCCCAAACTATGAGACAACAACTTAGTGTTGTTTTAAGCCACCCAGTTTTTGGTACCAGCAGCCCTAGAAAACTCCTACACTGCCTAAAGTCACACCGTTAATAAGTAGCAACATGAGGATTTAGTTCCTGGTCCATTTGACTTGAACCCTGGGCTGTTAGCCTCCATCAATGCTGCTCAAAAAAGAAAAAAAAAAAAAAATACTGCCCCTGGACCAGCAGCATGGACCTCACCTGGGGACTTTTTAGAAATGCAGAATCTCAGACTCCAAACCTATAGAATCAGAATCTGCATTTTTACAAGATTCCCAGATGATTCTTAAGCACTTAAAAATTTGAGAAACACTGCGATACACTACCTTCCATAGCTGATCAACAAATATTAACGCCCTTCTCTTCTTCAGCTTCTCTTCTGTGTGCTATTGCAACAGGCTTCTGGTGGCTCTTTTTGTTTCTAGTATATTCTCTTTCCAATCTATTTTCCATTCTGCTCAGCATCCTTCCTTAATCTCCCGAGATGAATTTTGGCCCTTACGTATGGTAGGGAAACTGGGGTACACTAAAAAGACAGCGGGGTTTGGACCCTATTGAACTTGTTTTAAAATCCTGCTTTACCTCTCAGTAGGTGTAGAGAAGGCTACTTACTTGTCCTTTCTGGACTTCAACTTTTTTATCTGTTCCTAGTGCTGTTACCCTAGTAGAAGCTGTTAACGTCATTTTGGTTTTGCCTGCACGTCAGAAGTGGCCTCGTAAGTGGACTTCTCATCTCCCCACACTGATCTCAATTTATTCTCCTCAAGGTAACCTTAATGATCTTTCCAAAAAACAAATCTGATCATGTCATTTTCCTGATTAAAACCCCCCAGTAACTTCCTTGCCCTTAGGATAAAGTCTGAATTCCTGAAGCTGGCTTCCTGTTATCTCATGTCTCTTGCCAACCCCCACTCCCACTTTCTTATCTATTCTCTGGGCACTCTAACCTTGCTTTACTTTCCCAACTCACTAATCACCTCTTTCAGGATTCTCCACTGCACTACACCTTTCTCCTATAAACTCCTATATCTCAGTGTGACTTCTCGGTGCTATTCTGTGTCATGATATTAATCAAACTTTGTATTAATTGCAAATTGAGTTGTCTATATCCCCCACTATACTACATAAAAATGAGGGCAATGTGACTGTCATTATGATATTTGGATCCCAGCACCTAGCCCTGTTTTGGTGTATAGGCAGCCCTCAATTTTCTGAACAGATAAAAGAAATTGGGAGATGACCCGGTTTTCAGGTGAGCATTGTGCGTTCTCTTTAAAAAAAAAAAAAAAAAAAATCTATTTCTGAAACCCCACTTCCATTTTACAGGTTAGTTGCCAGTTGCAGAGCACGTACAGGAACGAGCAATATATTCTTTCTGAAATTTCTTTGTTCTTTGCCACATGATGCAGCCTCCTAGATCCTACCTCATTGCACAAATCTAAAGTATTTACTCCCATTTGTTTTAAGTAAGGCCTATGTGATCTAATAGCTCATCAGATGCTTGCATTTAAGAAAGAAAAACTAGCTAATGGGACCCAGTAATGACAGTATTAGGGATCAGAGCTCTGTACATGGCAGCATGATGATGGAAGACACACAGTGGGGCTTAGAGTCTTTGGGCCTTAAGTGGCTTTATCATCCCCAGAGATGTACAAGCACCAAATCCAAACCTAACAGGAAGAAGACATTCTGGCAGAGGATGAATGAGCAGGAAGTTGATCCGTAAGACCTGAGAACATGTCACTCTGGTACATTGTTAGTAGTAAGAAATGCTGAAAGTTTGAAGTTTGGTTGTTAGAAATACAAAATGAAGCTCATGAGCCATTTGTGAAATTGGCACAAGAGTAACAAAAGTGGCAAAGTTTAAAAAACCAGAAAATTTCATTCATATGGGATGGACCAATTTTGTTCTCAAATATCCCATGGCTCAATAAATTCTTACTGAATGAATTTCTCATGTTGGACCTTTATAGGAAAATATACATATACACACATATCCACACAAACCTTTATTAAAAAGCATAAAAGAGAACCTGAATAAATGGAGAGTGTGATACCCTATTCATGGATAGGAATACTCTGTTATAAAGATGCCACGTTTTCCCAAGTTGATTTATAGATTCAAAGCTACTCCAATCAAAATCCCAACAGGGATGTCAATCCCAAATTGACAAACTGGGCCTAAAATTCATGTGCAACAGGAAAGGGCCAAGAAAAGCCAAAGATCTTTGAAAGAGGAGGAGATGAGAAAGAAAGAGAATTGACTGACTTTCCTAGATACCAAGATTTACTTGAAAGCTATATATAATTTTGAGAAATATTTTCTGTTTTATTGTGTGTTTGATTACCTTTTTACTTGCTTGGATTTTTTGGGTTTTTGTTTGTTTTGTTTGTTTTTTGTAAACTGGTCATTCAGGGAACTGAGTTTTGGAAAACTTGTCTAGAGTCACTCTGTACTGAGGGATTGGTTTGGATGAAAAGTGAAAAGGTGCATTGGGAATCTGCCGTCTTGGAGCTCAGCTTTGATATTGTGGGATGGAGCTCAGGGCAGTGGAAAGAAAAGGAGGCCTGGAGTCAGATATACCAGGGCTGAGCCCCAGCTCTGCCCTCACTAGCTGTGAGACCTTGGACCAGTGGCAGAATTTTAAGTCTCAATTGTTTTCGTTTGTTTGTTTGTTTTGTTTGTTTGTTTGTTTTAGACGGAGTCTCGCTCTGTCTCCCAGGCTGGAGTGCAATGGCACACTCTCAGCTCACTGCAACCTCTGCCTCCCTTTTTTTCAAATGATTCTCCTGCCTCAGCCTCCCGAGTAGCTGGGATTACAGGCGCACACCACCATGCCCAGCTAGTTTTTGTATTTTTAGTAGAGCTGGGGTTTCACCATCTTGGCCAGGCTGGTCTCGAACTCCTGACCTCAGGTGATCCACCCACCTCGGCCTCCCAAAGTGCTGGGATTACAGGCATGAGCCATCAGGCCTGGCCAAGTCTCAATTGTTTAATCTACAAAATTCAATTAAATAAAACCTAATTGGAAACATTCATTGTTGGAATACATTTGGCTGCTTTTAAAATCTGTTTATTCAAATTAGAAATAGCTTTCTGTAAAGTGGGAGTTGCCAACTCAGATATTTACAGGGGCCAGGCAGATAATGCCCAAGTATGTAGTAGCTACATAAAAGATGATGGAGAGGGAATATCTTGGCAAACTGTGACTGAGCATAAAACAGGGCTGTGGCCAAATCTGCCCCCTTTTCTCTGGTTTGCAATTTCAATTCAGGAGCAAAGAACCTGGCTTGGGACTCAGAAGAGGATGAGACGAGCCCTCATTCTTGCTCTGCCTCTAACAGTGGTGTGACCCAAGACGAGCTAGTTCACTCTCTGGGCTTCATTTGTCCACTTCTAAAATGGGAAGATTAGACTCTCTATGGGTGATTGTGTCTCTGCAATTCTGAAACTCCTTTCTGTGATTCTAACTTGTGGTCGTACTTGCCAGTCTTACTTCTAGAATTGGAAGTAAAAAACATTGTACTTCTGGAACTAGAAGATTTAGGTTCGAACGCTGACTCTGCCATTTACAAACATGCCAGTTAAGAATGTCCCATAACTTCACTACACTTCAGATTCCACCACTAAAGTATGAAAGAAGAGTAATCGTATCTTCTTCACAGAGTTAGGGTAACCAGTGTGGTGATGAGCTATAAAATGTTTTGTAAAGAGGGCAACAATAGGATGAAATGTGGATAAACATCATAGAAAGAGATGTAGATAAACAGTCTACCAGGTCACAGACACCTAACAGTTTTTTATTATTTGAAAATCCCATTTTCATGAGATGTAGGCCCTGCTATTCCCATTTTACATATGAGAAAACAGAGATTTCAAAATGTTCAATAGCTTGCCTCAGAAGTCAGAGAGCTACTAAGGAGGAGACCCAGATATTGAAATCCTTTCCTGCTGGTTCTGAGACCCATGCACTTGTTTTTCTATATGTTTCTTCCTCAGAGGGGTCAGCCAAGCTCACTGCCAGAAGCCTCCAGTTGTCATTAGGTCCAGGGGCATGTCCAGAGACATCCACTGAAGTCGAGGGTAGCAGATACATTTCCAGCCACCTATCAGCCACGGCTTCGACCCCTATAAATGAGGCAGTCAGTCATGTTTGTATAAAGTTGTGGGCTTTTTCTATGCTTCCTGTGTTAAATGTCATGTTGAGGGCAGGCAGCCCAAGACTGCAGTTCCTGGACATGAGTAAGAGTAGGCCAAAAACCCCAGGTGAACTCCCTCCTGACTCAGGCAGAACACAGCTGCTTCAAGGAATCACCTCTCATTCTCTTTATGAAACCAACATGCTGTTCCAGCCCCAGGGAACACAGGTCAGCAACTTCATGAATTACCCTTTTGCTTGTAATCCAGTTGCAGTGGTGAAATATTATGTTGCCTAGGGCAGGGCTATTCCTGGCTCTTAGTTGTTTAAATTACCAAGTTTCTTGTTTGGGAAGAAAGAAGATTTATTGAATGCCTACCAAGTGTCAGGCATGTGACCACTCACTTTGCGTTGATGACTTCATTTAACCCTTACAAGAACTGTATACATTAGATTCTGTTACTTCAGTTTATCAGATGTTAAGGGGGAGGCTCAGACAGGATAAAGAAACTTAACCAGAAGCCATAGTTCAGTACATTCTAGAGCCTTGAATCATTATCCCTGGCTCTCAAACTCCAAAATCTAATGCATTTCACAACACCAGTGTGTGACACTGATGACAAATTGGCCTGTGAAATCAAAATATATTTTCATTTATTAATGATCTGTAATGGAAGAAGACCTCTAGCCTAGCCAATAGAAAGCTTATTTTGTTTTCTGAACAGAGAATAATTCATTCATTTGCTAATACTCCATCCCAGCTAAAAGTGGAGCCAAGCTTGCCTTTAATCTGTTATAAAGCATAAAAGCAACAATGTCCGCACACCCCATGCCTCTAGAATATCCCATTTGGGACCTGCAAGAATGGTGCTTCCTTTGTCTCAACATCAAAACCCAGCTTATATCTTGACAGGTGTATATATGGGTTGAAAAATATAAATAAATGCAGAAAATCAAACCCCTTGGGCTGCCCAATTGTCCCATTTGCCAAGAAAATGAAAGCAAGGATAACTTAAAATGAATAAAAATATACTCTCCATTTGGAAGTCTGAAATTGATAGTGTTTACCAGAAATTATATGAGCGGAGAACTCGAGCTTCTATTTGATTGTGGGTTTGAATCTGCGCCTGAACTCTGAGATTCTCTCTTTGTGAGCAATTGCTACTGCTGGGGGAATTGGCAGTGTGACCAGGCCGAGGCAAGGGATAAAATGATTAGGTCCAAGACTTCATTGCGAAGCTTCTTCCTCTGAGATTTAGAAACCATCTCTCTTTCAGTCTCTTAATGTTTCCTGAACACCGTGAATTTCTCCAGGGGGCTTTATGGCCAGAACTGATCGCATTCAATTCTCCAGGGAGGAAATGGGCAGGTTTGTCTTATTTATTTATTTATTAAATGAAGAATAGTAATGGAGAGGAGAGCCCCCTTATCTTTATTGTGGTGGTTGAGGAAGGAACCCTGAGAGTTTCTGGTCCCCAGCCTGAATCTCTTCCCCGTTGGATCTAACTGCCCCTGTTAACTGCCCCCACCCTGCCTGCCTGGTTCCTTTGCATCCTTTCTCTCCCATGTTTTTTTCCTCCATCTTCCTTCCCTTCTCCTTTTTCTCTGTCCTCTTCCATCCTCACCCTAATCTTCTGCAACAGGTTTTAAGCCTTTGATCTGGTCAGCCCCTTGTAGTTAAAAGTCACCAAGTCTCCCTCAAAGCAGTGCAACTAAAAGCAGATTTACTGTGAGGACTGGAACCGGAGAGTCATCAAGGCTGAGAGAGGGTGGCTGAGAGGTAGCATCCCCCTCCATTTGCTGCTCAAGAGCCCCTTTGTCTCCCCTTATAGACACACCAGTGTCTCAGGACCTGCTTGCTCCCTTGAACTCAGACTTGGCAAAACCCCTCGAGGCTGTGGCCCTTCTTCATGGCCCTGCCTTCTCCTCACCTTTCTCTGTCTGCATCTGTGGTTTTTAGCTCATCCTTCTAGCTATATTATGCCCTTCACAGTTCCTAGTTTAGATTCTCAACAAGGAATCTGATGGCCACACATTTTCTCTGTGGTGCTCTCCTATTCTTCCCCTTCACCTCCTCCCGCCAGGCCGCCTCCCAGGTAGTCAGTGGGTCTGATCAACCTTTGGATTGTATACTGTAGGACCAGGTGCTCAGCAGTATCCAATCAGCTGAGGCTAAGCAGTAAGCCTCAATTAGCCACCTTTGGTGGCTGCCCCAAAGCAGCAGTTTGCAGGAAACAGTATCCCCCAGGAGAAGTCTTGGGTGGGACTAGAAATATGATCAAAATGTTAAAAGCAGCCCTAGAGTCCTGAGACTTCTGACATCAGTAAATGAGAGGAGTTTGTGTGGCTAGAGCTGCTGCATCAGTGATAAAATCCCATATTTTATTGAGCTGCAGTGTCATGTCAGGCAGTACAGATACAAAGATAAAGGGATATGACCTCTACCTTCAAGTCTCTCACAGCGGGTAAGAGAGGCAACTTGAGGATGCCTGCAGCTCAGCAAACAGAGCATTTGGCTTTAAGACATCTGAGAGATCTAGTTTAGCCCCTTCTGTTTCCCAGGTCAAGAAAGAGAAGACCACAGAAGTTAACAGACTTGCCGAGAGTTCCATTGGTAGTTACAGGTAGAGATTTCATTTCAACTACTATTTATTAAACATGTAATCTAGGGACTGGGGTATACTTTTTAACATTTGTTATTTCATCGAATGTCTATTACAATGGTGTAAAGTAGGATTTATCTGGAGAAGAGACCTGAATTTCAGAAAGGTTCACTGACTAACTGAGGGCCACACAGGTAGGTGGGAGAAAAATGAAAGGTATGTGATCTGTGTCACAAAGGCAGTGTTAGAAATTGGAAGTATAGCATCAAAATGTCTGTAAGAAAAGCATCCAAAGTTCACTGATGGGGCCTTTCCTGCTCTTTGGGAGAACAGATACTGAATGGTTAGAAATAAAGCAGGAGGGAGGACATTTTTGAGAGCCTGGATATGAAAGGAATGTGATAGAAACACAAAAAGGGAAGGAGAGATGGCATCTTCAAGGTGATCAATACTAAATATGTGTTAATCGAGAGCTTTTGAATATCCCGGGAAAAGATCCATTTCCATGTAAATAGGATGGCCCAGCAACAAAGGAGAGAAAGAATCAGGTGGGGCCTTGACTGTAGGTGGCACAGGGCCTGCTCAGTGCACCAATGAGACATTCCATCCGTATTTTCCTTACCCCTAAAGCCCTCTGCTTCACCAAAAAATGATTTGAAATATCATGCATATTGATTTTTTTCATCAGGATGAATTTGCAATGTTTCCTAAAATAAAAGCATCCAGAACAAGATGTGAACTGAGCTACTGGCATTTGCAAAATTGAAAAGCTCTCCTGGTCAGCTGAGCACAATGCAGAGGCAGGATAATGTTTTTGGTTGTAGCATCTCAAGTCCACTTCTTGGCTTTGGATTTTTTCATCTTCCTCTTTCCTTTCCATCTCATTTTCTTCTATTCTCTCTTTCCCTGTTCTACTTTCTCCCATCCTCTTCCATCTCCTGCCCTGTGTTTTTATAGCATAGTACATAGAACGGGGATCATGACTCAAATTGCCACATGGATTAAGGGGCCACTAAAATTGAGATGTGACACTACAGGGAGTGGAGAGGACAGGAGTGGATGGACAACTGGAAAGCACATGCCCTGCAGCTTACTGGGAGCAATGGCTACTCTGCTCCATCTCATTGTCACCATGCCCAACTGTGGACCTGTTGTAGCCAAGGCTTCCAACTCTTCAAAAGAACCTGGAAATCTAGATTTGTCTTTTATGAAACGCCATGAATTTTAAATGTTATCAATTAATTCAATTCCTTTTCACATTCTTACAGACTGGTAATGACTTGTAGGGCACTGGCTTCTGACTGCTAGTCTACAGTAAGAAACAGTTGAAATTCTGGCTTCACGACTTCTAGCTGTGTGACTCTGAGTATTGTCTCTTAACCACTCTGAACCTTAGTTTCATTGGCTGTCGGGTAGTGGATAAGACAGGATATCAAGTGCCAAGGTAACTGCCTTATGCAGAATAGATACACTGTCAATAATAATTCCCTCCCCTCACTTCTACTCCATCCCGTATGGTGACCATGGTGTTTTTAGTCATGTACACATCTGATTCCAGAGAATATTCAGTCTATAACAAGACCAATGGCTTCTCCAACATCATCCTGAGTTCCTCCTGCAAATAATTGAATCACAGGAGCTCCCAGTGTGTTCTCACCCTGCTTTGTTGAAAGCCATTGCCCAAAAATGCATTTTATGTGGGCAATGAGTCTCTATTCATGCACAATTTCACATGAAAAAAATTTGCCCTTTTCATTGTACGCATGGCTTGAATCGGCCAGCCTGCATGAAAAGATTTCCATTCATTAGCATGCCAAATGATGTCACTGGCCTGGAACATGGGTGGATATTGCTATAGACTCAAAGAATCCTAACACTCTAAAGATTCTCAGAAGAAGCCACCTAGTCTAACCTTCCACACAGTAGTCCTTTAAATGCAGCTGAAACTTCTCCCTAAGGTGGTAGGGGCTCACTCTTCTGGGAAACTGCCCTGACCACTCTAGTTATTTGAAATGTCTCCTTGTATCAAATTTAAATCTAAATTTCAGTCACTTCTGCCCATTGCCTCGGCTCTATCTTCCAGCAATACTGAGTAAGTTTTGTGACAACACTAGATGATATCCAATTAAATAAGCATAATAGAGAATTTATATAACACATGTGCCAAGAACATTTTAGATTTTTAACATACATTTATTTATTTAACATGCACAAACATTCTATAAGGCATGTAATAATCACATTCTCTTTTTAAGAATGAGGAAACTTGAGGCACAGAACAATTAAATGGCATGACCAAGATCTCGTGCTCCCAAGTGAGAGAGCCAGGAAGGAAGTTCAGGCAGTCTGGCCTTATGGGCTTAAGGACTGCAATATTCTGCCTCTCTATGGCAGAATAAATGAATCACACCTGTACCTGCACCAAGGTTTAATGTTGGGGCAAGGTCTTTGATGTTGCCCAGAGGACATATTTTACATCTACCACTTCTTTGCAGAGTGAACTTTGGTAAGTTACTCTGTATCCCAGACATTTTAATGACGGTTATGCCACTTCTCAAATGTCTTGGGAGTAAAATCTCTGTAAATTGCCTTGAGCAGTGCCTGGCAAGTAGTAGGCATGTGATAGATTTTTGTTGAGTCAACAATAATGATCAAGACTCTAGACCATGCTTCACTAAGTCCTTCCTCTTTCCTTCCATAGCAGACTTTCCAAGTCTTTAAACTTCCTGCTCAACTTTCCAGGGACACTCTCTATATTTTGCTGTCCCTTTAAGCATGGATATTTCAGTGCCAGTTGGACTAGCTCAGAATATAATGGTATTCTTTTTTTTTTAGACGGAGTCGCGCTCTGTCGCCCAGGCTGCAGTGCAGTGATGCGATCTCGGCTCACTACAAGCTCTGCCTCCTGGGTTCACGCCATTCTCCTGCCTCAGCCTCCCAAATAGCTCGGACTGCAGGCACCCGCCACCACTCCCAGCTAATGTTTTGTATTTTTAGTAGAAATGGGGTTTCACCGTGTTAGCCACGATGGTCTCGATCTCCTGACCTTGTGATCTGCCCGCCTCGTCCTCCCAAAGTGCTGAGATTACAAGCGTGAGCCACCCCGCCCTGCCTACAATGGTATTCTTATGAATTAAACTCTCTATTCCCATCATTGCAGCCCAAGACTGTGCTGATACACTTCTTTCTCCTCTCTCTCAAGTGTGTATTCTGTTCCAAATACTACATTAGTAGCTGAAGACAAATGTGTGAATTAAGACAAAAGCTTTGTCCTAAGTACCCCTCAGGTAGAATAGAATGCATGCAAGAAAGTTATGGATAAGGGTACAAAGAGGACAGGAAGGAGAAGGACAACCCTACTTTTCCAAGGGTGGGGCAAACACATAAAACATTTTTGAGTGAGGAAGGCAAGGGCAAGAAGGGGCGAATATGTATGGTTTAGAACTTTGGGAGAACTTAAATGTCATAAACCAAACCTTAAAATCATTAAACTCATGTGAGACTATCTAAATGGTCTTCAAGTGGGTCGTGGAGAAATTCATAAATATGACAAAAAAGCATAACATATAAAGGATAAGACTGGTAAATTTTACTACTTCAAAATAGAAAAATGAATGTATGACAAAAAAGAAAAACACAAAAAGTCAATGTATAATAAGAGATGTTGGTTATGTGGTCACCCACTTGAAAATACTTTCATCACATATAACACAGGGTGAATATCTAGAATACACAGAGAAATACTAAATCAGTAAGTAAAAGACAAAAAAAAAAAATGTCATTCTTGGCCCTCCATATCCACGGCTTCCACATCATGGGTTCAACCAACCACAGATTGAAAATATGAAGGGGGAGGAATAACAATGTGTAACAATAAAAAATAATAGAAATAAAAAAGATACAATATAACAACTAATTATATAGCATTTACATTGTATTAGATGTTATAAGTAATCTAGAGATAATTTAAAATATGCAGGAGGATATCCATAGTTTTTATACAAATACTCTCTCATTTTATATGAAGAATTTGAGCATTTGCAGATTTGGGGGTTTCTAGAGGGTCCTGGAACCAATCTCCTGCAGACACCAAGGGAGAACTGTATTTATAAAATGAATAAAGGAAATGTGCAGGCAATTCACATAAGAGAAATCTTAAATGCAGATAAACATATTCTCAACCTTAGTAATCTGAGGAATTCAAATTGAAATAATAACAAGAAATACAATTTATCATCCATCAGATGAGTGAGTATTTAAAGGTGTGACAAGATCAAGTGTTGGTGAAGAAATAAATGGGAATCATCATATCCAGAAAAAATATGAAGACATGTACATTGATAATATACCCTCAAAGAGCAATTTAGCTCTCTGAGTATATGCATTCCTATGACCTAGTAATTCTGAAAATACACACACACACACACATATACATATTTATACTTACACACACACACATACACTAGAGAATATTATGGACATGTGCACAAAAAGACATGAACCAGAAAATTTATTGCAGTCCTATTTATAACTTAAAACGTTTAAACCACCTGTATGTTCATCAATTGGGGAAAGGATGAATCAAGTGTTTATATAATGAGACAGTTAAAAAGAATAGACTAATGGTGAGATCTGAAACATGTAAGTCAAATTTGAAAATGTGCGCAATGATATGTAGTATATGTACAATATAATGCCATTCATGAACATCTTTTTTAAGCCACTCACAAAGATAAATCAACAACTTATGTTGTTCACACATAAAATGTGTAAATAATAGACTGTTAAAGATATCCGCTTAATTCATGAAAGTAGTGGCCACTGGAGAGGGAAGAAGAGATGGAACTGACAGTGACAATCAGAGGGGACTTTAAGGTTTGAAATGTTTGATTTGTTTATTTGAAAAAGATTTAAAACAACTGTGACAAAAATCTTAGAAATTATCACTTATTGGCGGTTGGTTCGGGAATGTTTATTTTATAATTCATTGCATTTTTTGTTATTTTTATAAATGTCTCAAAAACTTAAATATAATCTCAAGAGAAAAAGAGCTCCTTTAAAAGTCATATCTGGTTGATGAGTGAAGGTGGGGAGGTAGGTCAGTTTCCTAGCGTTTTTTCCCTGGAATGGCTATAGTATAATTCAATTCCAGCTCACTATAAAGAAAAGTAACAGGACAATTCAAATGATCTCTGGATATAGACTTAACAATCCTCACAGAAATGAGTAGTATAATTGTTAGCTAAAAATCAAATATAAAACATTAAGCAAATTAAGTGAAATTCAGAAAATTTCACTTTTGTGTATTCAAACTCATCTAAAGTTTCAACAAACATTGGTGAGCCCTAACCCTGTGGAGGTCACCATGCTAGGTGGAAGGGAAACAGATAAACAACGTCCAGGGAAGTAGAGCACCAACGCCACACTTCACTGGATACATTCCCTTACCTCCAAATCTCCCTGCCACGGTTTTACTTTGGTAAATATTTCCCACAAAACACCTGAGAAGTAGCTATTACTATCCCTAATCTACAAATAATTCTATTGACATTCAGTAATTTGCCCAAGGTCATTACCCATTACTAAATGACAGAGTTCATTCTCAGACTTGGATTTTCTGACATGAGATTCATATTGCTAAAGTAGACACTGGATCATTTAAGAGAATTGAGATTAGTGCTCCTTAGAAATGTACAGGGTTCTGTGAAAAACACAACTTTCCAAACTGTGTTTTTTGTCCTTGAAACTGAGAAAGAAAATTGCAGGTGGAACTAATAGTCTTTGCACAGCAGGCCTGCCTCCCATTTAGCTTTTGTTCCTACTGGACAGGAACCATGTCCTCGGCCATAGTTTCTGTGCTGAGGATGTACGTGCTTAAATGGAGAACATGCCTCACACCTTCCAGTGGAGAATGGCTACTTGGGAGGTCTGTGAGTACCTCATCAACTCTTCTTTGCTCAGAGGACACTTGCTCCTGTGGAGAGCCCAAGGAGCAAGATGTCGAGGAAGGAACAAAAGACATCGGAATCCAGACCCCCAATATCATAGTTTTCTTTCCACTTCCTGGGTGACTTCAGCCAAAATAACTTCTAACTAAATTACAAGTACTTAGAATGGTGCCAGTCCTTAGCTTATCAATATATTAAAGAGACTCAATGAATAACACATATCCAATAACAAAGTCATTGTTGAGCTTTTTCAAATGGTTTCTCTTGATCCTCAAGGAAGTTCTGTGAGATACAAAGAAAAATTGCTAAAATCTCCATCTTTCAGAGGAGACTCAGAGAAGTTACATAACACTCTACTACTTGGTTCTCTGCTCATAAGAGGTATCTTTAGGCTAAACCTGCGTCCTGACAGCCTGTCTACCAATTATCATTCTAATGGATGCCAACAGCCTTCCAAAGTTGCCCAGTGGTTTCACCTGCTTCTCAGAGGCAGGTGAAGCTCGGCACACACCTGTAGGCCCTGCTCAAGCACCTTCTCCATGAGTGATACCTAGAAAGTATCCAGGGCTGGCCCCTGGATGACCTTGGTCAAGGTACCCTTTCTTAATGACACCCTTGCTCAGAGGCTCTTTGAACTCAGGACAGCCTGGGGACAATAAAGGAGCAATTGTAAACGAAGAGTCTATGACATGGAATGAGTTGTTTCTGTGTCACCAATAACTGATGTCTACACCAGTAAGTGCATACACACCTCCTCGTGTATACAGTGGCATACAATACAAAGGCATGGGTATGGCATACTTTGGGTATTAACTCTCAGCTTGGTCTCAGGACCCTCTTGCCAGACAGTCCTGATTTTCGTGCTTCCGCACCTTCACACTGGTGCTTCTCACTGCCCAGATACCATCCTGGGTTGCCCTGGCCTCTAAATCCCACCACTGCTTCAGATGTCAGCCTTTGCATCATTCCCCATCATTCCTGCCCTCCCAACTCCAGATTCAGTTGTTCCCAGGCATATTCCCAGGCAGCCTTGTCCTTTTCCTTTTGTGATGTGTAACACATCAAATGGATAATCATTGTCCTTGTCTGCGCTAGGTGAGGAGCAACAGGCCTGTGGAGAGCCCAATTTCCCAAGTCTGCAGGCCCGTATTTGTATTTTTACATAGAACTAGGTTCCTAGCTTGGGGCATTCTTACAGGCCTCCTGCCCTCCTTTATCATGTCACTAGCATAAAGAGAGTGGTTTGGGGCTCAACACTCCCTCCCCATTATATCTCACTGACACCAGCCAGGGTCAGGGTGACTTTTCTGGTTTTTCTCCATCCCCCATCCTTTTGATCCTACATTTTGATAGAAAACTGTTTTTCCTTAAATTCATTATTAACATTATTTTTGAAACGGCATGAAATCTAGTTTTATATTTTTATTTTATGGTCCATCACCTGCTGCTGCCTGTGCCTTGGCTTCCCCATCTGTAAAATAAGAGAGTGAGAGAAGATAAATCTCCAAGGCCTGTCCTAGGCTAATGTTCTGAGTCTGAGAAATGCATTACTGGGTTAAGGAGCCCCCCAAAATTCCCATATTCTAAGTGGCTATCATCTAAGGGTCATACAAGGCAACTTAAATGAACACTATTTAGTATATTCTGAAATATTTTATTACCCTACTTTTTTTGTTTCCCACTTTCAACCTGCTTCAGGTGGTTGAACCTCCACCCCCATGGGCCTCTTAGAGGATTAGTGCTCCTGTGGAGAGCCAATACATAGCACTTGAAAACTGTAACAAGGGAAAGTTTACAGTGATTACAATCTATTTGCCTTCATCTCATCTTATTACAGGTTATACTTGTATATTAACTTCATCATAATTCTCTGATTACCAAGGAGTTCAACTGAGGTCCTGGGTCTCTCCAGTCCTAATTAGCCTTGTCCAGCTGAGCTCGTGCAAGACTGAAACATCACTACTGTATTTCTTACTCAGCAGTGGAAGCAAGAATGATTCATTCTGGGAGCTTTGTCTCCTTTGCTGCAAACGATTTGCATACCATGCAGATTTCCATAGACCTAACGTATGACGAGTCCCAGAAGCAGTTTGCTTTCACTCCCTTCACCTACTTCTCTGAGAAATGGCTGAGCATTATTCAGTAAATTGTCCCGACTGGGAAACTGACATCACTTCCTCATGGAACAGAATTTAAATCTAGACATTTTGAGAGGCAGTATGGCACCGTGGCTGTGTACATATTCTTGGAACAGGTCGGCTAAGTTTTAAGCTAGTGGTTGATTTTGGAAGAGTTTTCCAAGGTTTCTAAGTCTCAGTTTGTTGGTCTATCAAATGGGAATAACAATAGTACCCATCACAGGATTATTGTGAGTATAAAATGAAATCCATAAAGTTCATGGCATATAAAAAAATTCAATATATTTTAGTTTTTGTTATTATTAATAATAATTGATATTTGTTTGTGGAATGATGGAATAGTAGAGAAGCAACAGAAGATTTATTTTATGAATCAGGAAATGAAGTATACGAGAAGTGACTTTATACCTTCCGTAGACGTTTGCCAAGGAACACTTACCATGACCTAGTCCCTCAGCACTTAAAACTTAATGTGTAACGGTCATCTCTGCCCCTCAGACTATAAGATGTAGTTGTTAACTGTGCCTATGGGATCAAAGAAGACTTCCCAGAGGAAGTGTCAACCATATTGGTCTCAATAAATCAGTTTCATCCTTCAACACCCCACCTCAATCTTTAAAACCAAGCTTAAGTGCCCCTTACTCCATGAAGCCCTCCTTTACTCCCTCCTTTCTGCCCAATACATGGTTAACCATTTTTTCCTCCATTTAATTTCTGTACTTTGTCTATACTGACACGTTTGCACATAAAATCCATACTAAAGGGGAGATTTCTTACTTCTCTGCCAGTTTTTTATTTCACTAACACGCAGCCCAGTATGTGGAAGACAGCAAAGACCATCAGAATCGCCGACATCTATGATGTGTGAACTGTGTAGAGGCACTCTTCTAAGTTCTATATTTACATCTATTTACTTAACCTCCCCACAAATCTGTGAGGATACTGAAACATGAAGCAGTTTAGGGATTTGCCCAAGATTACTCAACAGCCAGGATTTGAACCCTAGCACTTAGGGAAAGCCTTGCTCCCAACCATTATGTAATACTTCCACATAAGTGTTCACTGAACTGGACACTGTAATGTCTACCAAGTGCTAGGCACTTTCCATGTATTATTTTATTTAATTTTCACTACAGTACTCAGATGTGGGTTGTATTCTAGTGCTGAGATCTAGTACCTTTATGTACCTTGCCCAAGAACACATGGATAGTAAGAAACCAGAGTTTAAATCCAAGCCTGTTATCACCAGAGCCTGAAACCTAGTCTACTACCCCAATATTTCCAAAAGTGGTATGTGGGCATTCCAAGTGCTATATGAGATTATTTTTATGTGGCTTATGGATGAAGATTTTTTAAATGTTATTATTTTTGAGACAGAATCTTTCTCTGCCACCTAGGCTGGAGTACAGTGGCACAATCTCGGCTCACTGCAACCTCCGCCTTCCAGGTTCAAGCAATTTTCATGCCTCAGCCTCCTGAATAGCTGAGACCACAAGTGCATGCCACCAAGCCTGGCTAATCTTTGGGGTTTTGTTTGTTTGTTTGTTTGTTTGTAGTAGAGATGGGTTTTTGCTATGTTGGTCAGGCTGGTCTTGGACTGCCAGCCTCAAGTGATCCACCCGCCTTGGCCTCCCGAGGTGCTGGGATTACAGACATGAGCCACCACACCTGACTGAAGATATATTATTTTAATACTTGTATATTTGTTATAATGCATGCTGCAAAAAATGTGACTAGATACTGAAATGCATGATTTTACTGATGAAAATTCTTAGGATGAGGAGGCTGGAGTAGATTTAAGTGTTAGATTGAGTCATTTGAAAAACTGTTAAGTAGGTGGATGTGGTGCCTCACGCCTATAATCCTAGTGCTTTGGGAGGCCGAGGCAGGCAGGAGTTTGAGATCAGGAGTTTGAGATCAGGAGTCTGAGACCAGCCTGGCCAACATGGCAAAACCCTGTCTCTACTAAAAATACAGAAAATTAGCCCAGCGTGGTGGCATGTACCTATAGTCCCAGCTGAGCTGTTTGGGAGACTGAGGCAGGAGAATCGCTTGAACCTGGGAGGGGAAGGTTGCAGTGAGCTGAGATCACATCACTGCACTCCAGCCTGGGAATAGGGGAGGGGAGGGGAGGAGAAGGAAGGGGAGGGGAAGAGAGGAGAGTTGGATTATCGATATGAGAAGTTGGTGCATAGACGACCTGAGGTTCGGGAAGCTGAGTGTTATTCTTTCCTGACTCCTCAATATGTGCAAAAGATAGTAACAGAAAGAAACGTGAGAGCACTTTAGACTGTGGATAGAGCACGAGCAAAGGTGTGAAGTCAGGTTCACACAGCGTATTGTTCTGAACTTGTCTGCCTGGAATTATGAACTTTATTCTGTAGAAAATGGAGAGCCCACAGAGATTTAGGACCAGAAGTGGATGACTCTCTATTAATATTTATCCTTTAAAGTCATTGTGTGTTTATTATCCATCTGGATTTACAATAGCTTGACAAGATCAATGGGTAAACAATATCACAAATATGTATTAGCTGACAGCTCCCTAGCCATCCTGCTCAGGAGACAGTGCTATAAAACCTGAAAGGTGATGATACAGGCTCTGATGTGCATAAGTGATTTAGGGTCTGCCTCCACCATTTACCTGTGCACTTTACCATTTAGGGCATTCTCCTCTTTTTAGAAAGTTGTTTCCAACCTCCAAGTGTGGCAATCTTGCATCTTCCTCTATTTGAAATAGTAAAACTAATTGAACAATTCATTGAACCTAATGGCTTTGGAAAAATCAATAATTGCCTCCCGTTATTGATATACTGGAAGCACATGGAAGAAATTACCCAATACAGAAATAAGGCAGTTAAAATAAATAATTCAACAAGCTGTCTGGCAATATTCAAATTTTGAACTTAAACAATTACATGGAGTTTCTTAAGTATAAATAATCAAAGAAATGCACTCAGTGCTGCCAGGGTGCGCACTAACAGTACAGGAGCAAAGATATCCATTCCTGACACTCACCCCACTGTCTGGACTGATAGAATTACACACAAAAGATGTGGTCAAGAAAGAGGTTGGCTGTAGGGTGTGGGGTGGGGTTATATGTGGGGTTGTGCATGGGGGAGAAATGACACTGGCTCCCAATTAGGGTGATTAGTATTTGAGATTAGATCACGGTGTTAATAATAATACATTACAAAGGGCTTTCGCATCCAGCTATATCTCGCTATAAATCAGCTAGATATTTTGCAAATGGGGAAACTGGGGACCAGCAACATGAATTGATTTATAATTTAAACTATAGCATAGGTTTGCACAGTTTTCAATTATTACTAGCTTTGACTTTTTATTACCTCCTACCTTCAAAAGAGTCTGTAATACTCAAGTCTCTGTTTTCTACCTAAGAAACCTACAGTTAAGAAAGGAACTGTCATTTATTTGGTCAAGGTTGCATAGCTCAAATAGGATAGGGCTAGGATTTAAACACAGTTCAGGCTCCTAGTCCTGGGCCCCTTTATCAGACTCCTCAGTTATTGATGTGTCTGTTCTCAAGGCAAGGAGATGAGGTAATCAGAAAAAACAATGTCTGGCTGAGGACCCATGACATTCCACAGGAGAACTCGGGACCTTGGATTGAGCAGGACTTTCAACCAGTTTTTTTAGAGTGACATGCTGTTCTACCTGAGTTCCAATCATCAGAGATTGAGGCAGAGGGGTGCAGATGTTGGTAACTGACAGAAACCTGGGTCATAGGTCCTGATATTCTGAAGACAAGAATTACAAAAGGATTGTGTGAGGGTATAATAAAGTGAAATGACCATAATCTTCCCTGCTACTCTTTCCCCATTTATCTCCCCTTCTCAAAATGGTTGTGTCACAGAATCATGTCAGAAAGCAAGAAAGAAAAATCATCAAGGGGATGGTCCAGTGTGAGTTGCCATTAAAGACACTCCAGGAAGCCTTCCACTCACTCATTGTTCCTGCTCACAATTGTATCCCATGAAAAATAATACGAGGTGATGCTTAACACAGCACTTAGTCCATTCCGGGCACTGTCCTAAGTGGTCTATGAATTTTAACTCATTTAACCCTCACAATAATCTATGGGTAGATACCTTTATTACCACCATTTAACAGATGAGGAAACTGAGACGTGCAAAGGGTAAGTGCTTCATGATCCAAGGCACCATAGTGGTAGAGTAAGGATTCAAATGCAGCCCAGTGGCTCTTGAACTCAGGTTGTAAATTGTGACATGATATTCCAGTGGCGAATAGCCTATGCTTGCCTGTTCAGATCCATTCCACATCTGGATTACATGGTTCTGTGCCACAGAGTTAAGTGCACTGCATCAACAAGCACCATTGTCTTCTGACTTCTGCTTGAGTTTCGCCAATGGGAGGCACCAACAGGAAGTCAGATGGAAGAAAGGTGGGGCGGGCCATTAGTCTCTTGACTCCCTTTCTGCCAAGGCCACAGATGCCTCCACCGGAAACCATAGCTCCTGTTGAGAAGCCCTCTCATGCAGCTACAGCTGCAGTTTCAGTTCTATCCTGGCTCAGAAAACCTGCCTCCCAATTCCTCCCTCAGGCTTAAAGGTGGAAAGGGCTCCCAGCTCTTGTTATTGCTGGAGCTCTTCACTATCCCTTGTAGGTTTCCCTTTGCCCGTCCACACCTATGTTGTCTCTTCCTTAAACTGCCCTCAGTTTGAATGAACTACATATTTCAGGCTGGAATATTGACTGACACAACTGACTCTAGCAGTGTTGTTTGCGCAAGGTAAGCACTTAATAAATATATGTTAGAGAAAAGAAAGAAGGCAGGGAGAAGGAAAGAGTGAGACAGGGAGGGAAGGATGGAGAGGCAGGAAGGGGAGAATTAAAGGCCTCTATTCAATGCATTTAGAATACCAGTCCACCTTACTTCACCTGGATTAGTCACTGTTTCCTTAAAAAGAATAATAATTCGGGTCATAAAAGCTCTATCATATGTTCTTTCAACATATATATTATTACGCCCACTTTACAGTTCACAAAACTGATCCTCAAAGGGATGAAATAATTCTGTATTTTGATAAAGTACCTGAGCCTAGACTTAGTCTGGAAATTCTGATTCCAAATCTAATCAATTTTCCTCTCATATGCTGCAATGTATGAACGTTTGGGGTCTCCTTCCTGACAATGAGCCAGATATGCGCAAAGTCAAAACTACTGCAGAGAAATGTCTTTCTGTTTCCAATGACTTCAATCATAATGGGAGTTTGCTTTGGGGTCCTAGCATCCTCATTGGGTTCTGCCTCTTTGTGTTTCCCTCCCACTGTTCTCTGGCTCCCCTGAACACCAATGTTAACTTTATCTTGGGAGGGAAGAAGAAAAATGACTCCAATGCTGAAAAATATATTGGTTCTATGTGCTTCCTTTCATCTCAGTCTTCCTAGGTAGCCCAAGAACCATTTTTATAAGGCAGTATATAGCCATCCATACGGGGAGGCATTAGTGTGCTTTTCTGATAGCCAACTTTGAAAATGAAGTTCTTTTTTTTAAACTTAGAGATTGATATTTGTACAGATGGGTGGCATTTGAATGTATCTCCATGAAATTCCTTAAGGACTTGAAAGGTCCCTCTGAGAAATGTTTATCTAAGAACCAAAAAGGCTATCATTTCTCTGCATCCCATTGATTTCATTCTCTAGAAGTACATTAATCCCAGGCCCAGACAGTGCCTTTAAAGTAGGCTGGATTTACTGGTTAAGAAGCCACACTTTTTTCCGATGGGATGAAAAATTATGACTATGTCTGTGGATATTTAACATTCTAAACAACTGGCCGAAAAATGAATTTAGAAGTGGATTTTGTGAACAAAAGTCAAGACAAAAGACAATGAATTTTTTTTCAACTATACCAGGAAATTATTTTATTCTCTATAGTGACTTTAAAATCAGGAATTTTTTAACTTAAAAAAAAAAAAAAAAAGACAAGCAAACAGAATGGAAAGAGAACGCCTAGCCAAAAGGAGTGGATTCACTCTTTTGTGTCCTCTGTTTGACAGTAAGCTTCTTACTAGAGAAGCGTTTTATTTTGCTTGGTTTTCATCCTAGCTGCTAGCACACCATCTAACATATAGGCAGTACTTATTAAATAGTTATTGAGTGAATGACTGACTGCTTAAATGAATGAATGGTTCATACAATTCTTTCTCATTTTTCACTGAAACTTCAAACCTCCAGTGAGATAGGCAGGGGCAGGAATTATTGTTATTCCCATTTTATGGAGCAGAACCTGAAGTCCAGATAGGTGATGGATCCCGATAGGCCACATAGCAAATCAGTAGCAGAGCCAGTAGTAAAAACTTGGTCCTTTAATCACAAAGGCAGTTTCCTTTTCAATTTCTTCACCTAGTCTCACTTCTTTTCCTTCATTTTAGTCTTCACTTGGTCTCCAAAATTACGCTTAGGAATGGAAATGGCATTTGGGAATTGAAAGACTGAAAACAAAGCTTTTCCTGAATCAAAACCATGAAATCCCTAAATGAAATGGGAGGCATTGAATTCCCTGATACAGAGATCAATGTAGTAGAAGAAAAGTGAATGACAGATATGAAATTAATGGCATTTAAATTTATGCAGTTACAATAGAAAACAATTCTTCTGGAATGCCTTCCTGAGGCTTTGATATGTAGTGGTAATTAACAGAGCTTCTTTAAATCATTTATTATAATTATGTTTTAAATGATCCAGTCCTGAATGTAGCATGCTTTTTGTTGTTTACTGGTAGCTGGTGACATTTGGAATTGACTAGACATTTGCAATAATTTGACTACTTTTCATATACACAGAACTGAACTGCCTCTGCAATTGAATTGGAAAAGTATATCCTGTTCCCTGGGGACCGCTCACTTCCCTGCCTGGTGATCTGATAACACTCCTAGGGCCAAAAGAATCAGCAAGGGTTAAGGAAAGTTGCAACTTCAGTTCAGGCACATTCCGCAACTTTCAAAGGTAAAAAAGGTATTATGAAAAAAAAGTGGAGAATGGAATAGATGCTTCGGTTGCAAGATTTGGCCCTCTGTAGATCCAGGCTGATTTTGAGTGAAGTTGTCAGAGTTGGCTAAAACCTTATGCTAATGGGGTTGGAGTTATATATCCAATCCTCAAGCTAGTCGTTTTTCTCTGTATATTATCTTTTATCTTTGCTTTATGATTTGTGGCTTATTGGTAAAGAAAGTAAGGCTCAGAGAGCTTAAGAGGTTTGCCTAAGACCACACAGCTCATAATAAACTGGGGTTCTGGGGCTGGGGAAGGTATGACTTTTAATTCTGAGTTGAGTGACTTCTCCAGCATAAAAGTGTGCCCCCATTTGAACAGCCAGATTCCGAACAGTGAGGTGACTCACTTGCCCAAGGGCACACCATGAATGGCAAGGACAAGACTTTACACAAAGTTTGTGAACAAAGTTTCAAGACAAAAGACTGGGTTTTTTTTTTTTTTTTAATCCAAGCCTCCTGAGTCCACATTTAGGATTCTTTTCACTAAGGTACAGCTGCCTGGTTTAGATAAATCAAGCAGGTGCAACCCTGGGTGCTGGGTGAAAGTCATGCCTGGGTCGGTGGAAATAATCTCCTCCAAATGTGGGACTGAGACCCAAGGAAATGCTCACCTTTCCTGAACTCCTAAGATGATTTCTGGTACCCTTCCTGTTCATTTCCCTTCCCTGCACTTCCTCTTCTTCAGGAGGACACCCAAAGGCACCTAGAGATCAGAGCATGGTTCCCCCCATGCTGACTCTTCCCTCTGCCATCTCCCCCATCTCACTCCCCAGTTTCTCTTTCTCAATCTCTCTGCCTTTCTTCTCCCTCAGACCCTAATCCTCTTCTGGAAAAGCAGGGGCTTCCTCTATGTTAACATTTGGCAAATGGCTCAACCTCTCTGAGCCTCAGGTTCTCTATTGTAAAACAGTATCTCTAAATTGCTAATATCTATATAGAGGGCAAATCCCTGGACATATCTATATTTGTCCCTCCAGGACCCAGTTTGGCTCCTATGCATAGTAAATAAATGACCAAATCTTGTAAGGTCCTTGGAAGGATTAGATGAGATAAACTGCTTTAGCATAAGTCTTCTCACATATTAAGTGCTTGCTTCATTCTTTTGTGTATGGAAAATCCACTGGGGGCCTACAGCATACCAGGAATTGTTAGGAACTTTGGATACATCAATGAATAAAACAGCTACAGATTCCTGCCCGCAAGGAACTTACATTCTAAGAGGGCAAGACAGACCACAAATAACAAGCCTACTAAATTAGTAAAGTGTATAGTACATTAGCAAGTAGCAAATACTGTTGAAAACTTTTGAAATTCAGCGGAGACATGGCTATCAGGTGAGGGGTTGGGAGAGCAAGTTGCAATTTTAAATAGGGTAGTTTAGGGCAGCCTCACGGAAAGGTAACATTTGAGTTCAGTAGTTGATTTCCTTACCTTTGCTTTCTCCTCTCTCTGTGTTTCTCTTTTCTTCCCTTAATCCAAGTCCTTGGTATACAGCTCTTGTTTTCCTGACAAGATTAGAACTTGTTGGACAGAGTAGGCACCTAGTCATGTTGAACTCTCTACAGAACTGTCTATATAATTTGCAGGGCACCATGCAAAAAGAAAATTAGGGCCCTTTGCTCAAAACTTACTAGGAATTTCAAAATAACAGTGGCAGAGCCTTAAACCAAGAATGAGTTCCTTCTTCACAAGTCATAAAGGTACATGAAATGGCTGGCTGTGGCCTCCAGAGATCTGTCATTATTGTAATTGCATTGACCCAGGACCAGTCTCTCCCCTCTCCTGTTTGACGTACCATGAGAGAGCCTCCCTGCCTGCTTTCTACCTTCACTTTGTCCTGTCCTGGACAGGAGTCAGCCTCATTTCTCACCAGTCTTCTTCACTACCCTTTTCTCCTGCCCTGCAGCTAAACCCGACACACAGGTGATGATGGATTTTTAAAGCCAGCGACTGTCCTTAGGAATCAGTAAACCTTCCTGCACTGTGAGTTTATTTTCTCCAGATTTAATAGCAAAGGAACATAAGTAGGTGGAGGGTTGAGGATTTATTTCCTTCTGATAATCAAGAGTACTCTCTCCAGTAGTGCCACTTACCTGATGAATCGTAGCAATAGGTCTCAATGCTGATGAGCCTCTCTCTGCCTGCTTAGGTTGCTGCCTCATCCTGACACTTAGCAGTCTCTCCCTACCTTGCCTGGTCCAGCACTAGACTGCACAGTCGACACTAGGGAGTTTGCCTTCAGTGCACAGCACTTCCCACTTTCCCCCTTTTCTTTACCACACTTACCTCCAACCTAATGGTCGCTAGAGCAGAGGTTTTCATCTGCATCTTCCAGGTGAGGCCATGGAGGGACAAAAACTAACCTGACCTGCATGATACCCCACAGTAATTGCCCTGGGATTTTCAACCAGATCAGTTGACTCCACCACCACTGTTCTTCCCAAGACTGGCTTGCTATGTGTGCCTTTATTCTGCATGCCCACCTGCCTCTGAAAGGAATTGACCACAGGATTCTCATTCCAGAATGCCCTTCCCTACCTGAACCCTTATCTAAAAATCACACGAGGTCCTGGAGACTGGAGGTTCTCAAATGCAGTTGGTCACTTGCTCAGATGCATATTATTATGAAGAAGGAAAGATAATTCTCAAACACGTATGTTTCGCATTGTAAGCAAACAGGAGGGACTAAAAGAAACTGTAAGGAGTGTACTTGTGATATTCACCCATCAATTATTGATTTTTTTTTTTTTTCTGAGGCAGAATCTCACTCTGTCGCCCAGGTTAGAGTGCAGTGATGTGATCTCGGCTTACCGCAAACTCCGCCTCCCGGGTTCAAGAGATTCTCATGCCTCCGCCTCCTGAGTAGCTAGGATTACAGACATGCACCACCATGCCTGGCTAATTTTTGTATATTCAGTAGGTACAAGATTTCACCATGTTGGCCAGGCTGGTCTCTAACTCCTGACCTTAGGTGATCTACCTGCCTCGGCCTCCCAAAGTGTTGGGATTACTTACAGGCGTGAGCCACTGCATCCAGCCTAATTATTCATTCTTTTTTTTTTTCATTTTTTATTGTGGTAAGATATACATAGCATAAAACATTTTGATCATTTTAAATTACACAGTTCTGTGGAATTGAGCACATTCACATTGTTGTATAACCATTACCACCATCCAGCTCCAGAACTTTTTTCATCTTCCCTAACTGATACTCTATACTCATTAAACAATAATTCCCCACCCCCAGGCCCTGTCCCCTGGAAACCACCATCCCACTCTCTGTATGAGTATGACTAATATTCTACCTCCTCATGTAAGTGGAATCGTGCAATATTTGCCCTTATGTGACTGGCTATTTTACTTAGTATTATGTCTTCATGGTTCAGCTATGTAGTAGCTTGTTTCAGAATTTCCTTGCTTTTCAAGGCTGAATAGTAATTCATTGTACGCTTATGGAATATTTCATTTATCCATTCATCTATCTCTGGACATTTGAGTTGCTTCCACCTTTTAGCTCTCGTGCATAATGCTGGTTATGCACAAGAATATGGGTATACAGAGGTATACAAACGTCTCTTGTGAATATGGGTATACAAACATCTGGTCCAGTGCCTGCTTTTAATTCTTTTGTGTATATACTGGACTGACTGGATCAAATGCTATGCTTAATTGTGTGAGGAACTGCCATATCATTTTCCATAGAGGATGCACCCTTTTACATTCCCATCAGTAACGCACAAGAATTCCAGTTTCTCCATATCCTCACCAACACTTATAATTTTCTGGAGTTTCTTCCGAATAGCCATCTGAATCAGTGTGAAATTGATATTTATTGACTCTTCTATTCATCTATCTGTCTACCAAACCACAATGCGAACTTACTTTGATTCTGTAGATCAGAGAGGAAGAAAGCCCGGTCTTGTCCTGAAGGAGTTTAATGTCTCATGTGAGAGGGAAAGATCAATATTCAGAGTTCCACAACCATGTTTACCTCCCCATGCCCCAAATCTACAGGCCCTTCCACTGACCTTGGTTTATAATGACTACGTATCCTTCCAAAACTCCCCCTTCAGGCCTCCTTAAGTTTGGAGACATCTACACTTGGTTTGAATTAGAGAAAAAAGGAAGAGTTCTCTTGCCCTCTTGGCTCTGACTAGTTGAACACATCTTCTGTCTCTCCTTCTAGGAGGAAATTTAGGGAGATTTAATGGGAGATTTGAGAGTAGCTGCTCAGGAGTTAAGAGCTTCGGAGCCAGAAGCTCTGGTTCCAGGTTCCTGCTCCACAGTTTTACGGATATGACAGTATCCTAACAGAGCAAATGTATTAATGCCCCTGAACCTCTTGTTTTCTCTCTTTCTGGGTTATGTACAAGATTAAGTGAGTTAATATAGGCCTCCACCTATGTGACATCATCCTGAACACTTTTGCCCAGTGACAAGCATTATCTGAAACTCAGAGCACGGACTTACACCCAGTAGGTGCCCAGTTTGAGAGGAAATTAGAATTTGATGACTGATGCCTTATAACCCAATAACAGAGCATAGCAGATAAGAACAGAGACAATGATGTCCATCAGACCTGGGCACAGATCCTGGCTCCCCAGCTGCCACCTGATTCAGTTTAACCGTGCTATGTCTCTGTTTTGAAAAGCAGGGATAATAATAGTGCCTTTAATAAGATTTTTTTTTCTTTTTTCTTTTAGAGATGGGATCTCACTATGGTGCCCAGGCTGGTATCAAACTCCTGGCCTCAAGCAATCCTCTGACCTTAGCCTCTTAAAGCACTGAGATTACAGGTGTGAGCCACCATGCCTGGACATAAGGTTTTATATAAAACACTTAGAAAATAACAGATGTTGCCCTCACTGTTGCTGACCAAATTGTAATGTTTGCAGAAGGCAGAAGTAATACAGGCAGGGATAAATCAACTATTTGTTCCCTGCCTGCCAGCATGCCATTCTCTGTCTTCTGGAGGGCCACTGAAATATATATTTCTAGAGACCAGGAGATTCTGTGAGGTAGGAGTGTAAACAAGGCTTTTATCTGCTCTGCTCTGTCATTTATGTGTCTTCTCAGTTCTCCCCCTCCCAGTGCCTTCCTGCTCCTTATCCCCAACTCCTTACCTCTGCCTGGACAGCTGTGGCCAAAGTCCTCCTTATCCTTCCTCCCTGTCAGTGCAGAGAGGATGTGGTGGGCAGCAGGGCAGACTGCTAGAGGCACATCACCTGCCGGTGGGCTCATATGTGACACCCTGTGAGCTCAGGGATGTAGGGGACTGGCTGCCTCTGATGGTAGTCAGCGTGGATGACAGAGGAACATACACAGCCATTGCTTCTGGATGCCAGATCTGACCCATTCTGCATCCAAATAACATTTCATACAGGAACCGTTGCCCCACACTAGGGCGGGACCAAACTTCCTTAAGGCCACATTTTCTAGGGATACCTGCTTACCTGGTTTTCCCCATTGGAATTACTGCAGCTTAACAGTTCCCCAACCCAGTGCTCCATCTCTAATACAAAGTAAAATTACACATAAGGTACTTCATTAATTCTGGAAAATACCTAAAACTATTATCTGCAATGAGAACACTATATGACTCACCTAAAAAGTCGACATAAGCATAATTAGTTACAACAAAAGATAAAAGACAGGCTAATAATAACATTGACACAGCTTTTATCATGCCTGGCATGATGTTTCAGATATGTCATCTCATGGGAAATCTTACACCATAGAAAGGGGAGTGCCATTATTGATCCCATTTTGCAGATGCGGAAGATGAGGTATGAAGATGAGAAAGGTGTTCTAGTTTTCTTCTTCAGCTAGGAAGAGCAACTACTTGATTTTGGTTTCTTTCGAAAACAGGTTTCCCACAACGGGAAGAGACATAGATTCCAAAGTATCATTTTGTGTAGTACCAGTAAAGCTCCCACCACCTCCTCACACCGCAACCACTGATATCACATCTCAGGGGGTGTTCTTTTAAGTATTCTTCATGTCCAACATTGTATTTGCTAAGCTAAGTTTGTGAACTAACCAAACTAAGCAGAACAGGCTTTGGTTTTAATGCAGAAAAAATAGGCACACGCATATCTCTTCTGATACAATCTCTTTACAGCACACAGATGTCACCTTTGAGCCCAGACAACACCCTGTAGGTCAGGGTTTTCTAAAGTGTCTTTAATAGACCATCAATATCATTAACTTCTCTATAAGAAAAGAAATCCCTGGCCAAATAGTTTTTAGAAATGCTCCTGCCGAAGACCGGGCAGGAGACTTCAAGAACCATAGCATGAGGCCCACATTCTTCCTCCTACATCCGTTTGCCACCTCCCCCATCCTACTCCCAGCCTTGAAAACGAAATTTGTCTGGTCCTTATTTATCTGCATCTCTGTGATTTGCTGAGCCAGATATTGTGAAAAGGTGGCACTTAAGAGTTAAATGTAGGAATTAAGCAGGATTTTCCAACCACACTCCATTATGAGAGACAGAGGGAGAGAAGGGGAGAGAGAAAGAGAGAGGAAGGAAGGAAGGAAGAAGGAAGGAAGGAAGAAGGAAGGAAGGAGGAAGGAAGGAAGGAGGAAGGAAGGAAGGAAGGAAGAAGGAAGGAAGGAGAAGAGGGTGAGAGACAGAGAAAAAGAGAGAAAGGAGAAAGAGACGAGGAGAGAGAAAGTGAGATTGTCTACTGTCTCTAGAGATGTGCAGTAAGATTTGTCTTTCAATAAATTATGAAAGTGGCCCCAGGATCCAGAAGCCATTTATGGAACATTCCCAGTGACGCAGACAGAATCCCATTCATCATGATCACGGCGCCATCCCTGCCTCGCCTACCTGTGATTGCAGTGGATTACAGATGTGCCATCTAATAGCCAGGTAATAAGATGTGAAGGAACAGGTGACGCACAGGCTGTCTTAGTCTATGCATGCCATCACTTAGCAGCACTCACCACCGACTGCTACTCCTGTGGGTGCCTGCAAAGTTGTGTAAACAGCTGCTGAGCTCTAACACATCAATTATGGTTAGGAAACTTCTCGGTGAAGCAGTTAGGCCTGCCTGACATTTCTTGAAAATAGCAGTGCCCATGTGCTGGCTTGAACTTCCTGTCCCATGGCTTAATTTTAGTGTGAAATGTAAGTAAATATTTTGGAATAATGAGAGTCTGGGACTTCACCTTCTGGATTTCAAAGTTGAATTGCAACTGCAGTCACTTCTAGCCAAGAGTATTTCAATGGTCTCTGACTTGCTGGTCTTTCTGTTCCACATTGTTTCTCACCATCATTCTTGCTCATGGCTGCCTTAGTGTTCTTTTCATAAATTCACACTCAACTGGTCATGTCATTTTTTAAAACCTACAGAGCACTCCTTTGGATAAGCTCCACTATCCATTTTTAGCTTATGCGTCCAGTTTTAGCCCCTGGTTTTCCTTATCCCTCTGCTGCCAGAGTGATCATTCTCAAACAGAAATCTGATACCTTCAGAGGTACTTTAGGGTAGTGACTAAGACAGTGAACTTGGCAGCCAGATTGCCTAGGTTCAAATACTGATACTGTCACTTTTGAGCTACATGATTCTGAGCAAGTTACTTAACTTCTTTGTGGTTTAATTCTCCCCATCAATAAAATGAAGATGATTAATAAGAATAGAAATTAAAGTTGTTTGAACTATTAAATGAGGATAATGTACATAAAGTTTTAAGTATATAAAGTGTTTAGAACAGCACCTGACTTAAACACTCAATACTCTTTAGGTGCAATGGTAATAATTTTATTTCCTCAAAATAAAGCCCAAGATCCTTCACTTTTATTCAAAGCCTCCTTGATGTGCACCTGCCTTTCTCTGTGGCCTCATTCTCAGTTTTCATCATGTAGAACTAGGTTATGTTTCCCAGTGCATCCTAGCTGTATCCTATGCCCCTTGGTACTACCTGTCCTGTTCCCATTCAATGAAAGGCTTTCCTAGTCCCTATTCTTGATGATCAGGCACATTTCTTTTTTTTTTTTTTTTTTTTTTTTTTTTTTTTTTTTTTGAGACGGAGTCTCGCTCTGTCGCCCAGGCTGGAGTGCAGTGGCCGGATCTCAGCTCACTGCAAGCTCCGCCTCCCGGGTTTACGCCATTCTCTCGCCTCAGCCTCCCGAGTAGCTGGGACTACAGGCGCCTGCCATCTCGCCCGGCTAATTTTTTGTATTTTTTTTTTTTTAGTAGAGACGGGGTTTCACCGGGTTAGCCAGGATGGTCTCGATCTCCTGATCTTGTGATCCGCCCGTCTCGGCCTCCCAAAGTGCTGGGATTACAGGCTTGAGCCACCGCGCCCGGCCGATCAGGCACATTTCTATTTAATATCCAGAACTCAGGCCTTTAAGCAATCTCCCTTCCACTCCTAGAGTCTGGTGTGATAGACAAAGTGATGACTTATTTCCTTATGTCACTATTCTGCTTTGTGCATCCCTTCCACCTTGGCTGATCACACCCTGTTAAAACTTTTACTTTACCCTTCTATTTTCTCCCCTAAGTCACAAGCTCTTCAAAGTTAGTAACTACTTATCCCTGTATCTCCAAGAACTGGAACATGGACTAGATGTGCTAGTTCAATGGGAGATTACTGAAATAACAGATAGGCTGGGCACGGTGACTCCCACCTGTAATCCTAGCACTTTGGGAAGCTGAGTCTGATGGATTGCCTGAGCTCAGGAGTTCGAGACCAGCCTGGGAAACATGGTGAAACCCTATCTCCACTAAAAATACAAAAACATTAGCCAGGCGTGGAGGTATGTGCCTGTAGTCCCAGCTACTCGGAAGGCTAAGGCAGGAGAATTGCTTGAACCCGGGGGACGGAGGTTGCCGTGAGCCGAGATTGCGCCACTGCACTCCAGCCTGGGCAACAGAGTGAGACTCTGTCTCAAAAAAACAAAAAAGAACAGATAAATGAATTTCTTCAGCTAGATGTAATAAGCCTGTTCTCTAATCATAGTGGTAATAATAATATTATTTAAAGTATATTTACCAAGTGCTAGGCCCTGAACTAAATGCTTCTCTTTCCTTATCTAATACAATGTTCCCAAGTAGTCTGTGAAGTAGTGTCAGCCATCAGATCCCCGCAAAGACCATCAGAAATACCTGCTGATTAAGCAAAGCTATGTTAATGAAACCACTCTTGCAAGGAGAGTACCACCTTAGCCCATTGTAAATAGTATCTCTGAAGGAGAAGGTCAGGGGAAGGCAGGTATGAAGTTTTAGGGCCTGGAGATTTGGTTGGGATTGAGTAGGATATACACCATCATGACTTTGGGTTGGTGGGCCCAGTGAGGTGAGGATTCTCATGTGAGTCTTGGAGAGCATGCTGTGAGTCTTGATAAGCTATTTTAATTTGTTCTCATTTTTATCTTCCAAAAGCAAGTATTCCTGGAGCAAGCAATCGTTCCTGCTTGATTTCAGAATTGTTAAACAGAGATAGGAAAATAGATACGTCATGGTTCATAGTGCTATTATTATGGCTTTCCCAAGATGAGGGGAACTAGCCCTTGGCTAGTAAATGATCGGTCAGGAGCCACACCCAGGTTTGTATGAGGCCACAGCCCTTGTACTTGACCACTGTACTATGCTGTCTCTCCTGGCACTAAGTTTACATTTCTTTGACTGCACCTAGCACTTTCTACCTTGTATCAGCTACTTGGGTAACTTGTACTTGGGCGGTCTTAGAGTAGTGGATAACTTGCTTGCATTCATTCATCTGTACATTGATTCCTTCATCATTTAATGAGCAGCACCTATGTGACAGACACTGTGCCACATAGGTGGCACTAAGGAGTGGGGAATAGTCACCCTCTAGAATTCCAGGGAGATGGGGCAGTGGGAGAATTGAGGGAAGCAGGCCAGCTTGGTAGAGCTGCTCCCCTTCTTCTTTCTTGACCCACAAGAGTCTGGGCTGCACTCTCAGACAGGTCTGCTCACGGCAGGAAGATCTTAGTCTGGGAGCTCAGACAAAGAGAAAGAATAGGCCTCCTGGGGGAGAAGGGAGCCTGCAAGATGACCCAAGGCTGTGCAATTTGTAGCATGACTATTTCCCATTAAGCTTCTGATTTTTAATAAAATTACCAAATTCACCCATTTCAGAATTTCACTCTTGGTTTGATGCAGGGAGCATGCAAAAGTTAATAGGCATTCTCCAGGGAGGAGCAAGGCAAAAGAATTGGTAAGACAAAGCAATCTGCTACATCTGTCAATTTTCCCAGTGACTAAGGGCAGGATCTCTCCCTCTGAGGACTTCCTCTGTCCCTTTCTTCTTGCCTCCCCTCCCCTCCCCCCTTTCCTCCACTCCCTCCCTCTCTCCTTTCCTTTCTCCCTCCCTCCCTTCCTTCCTCCCTCCCTCCCTTCCTTCCTCCCTCCCTCCCTCCCTCCTTCCCTCCCTCCCACTCTTCCTTCCTTCCTTCATTCTTTCCCTCCCTCCCTCCCTTCCTTTCTTTCTTCCTCCTGCACCATCTTGATCCTCAACAGCTCCTGCTCAGAGAATTTGAAAGTGTAAGTGAAAACAGAATGCAAATCAGAATGATCCTACATTTAAAATCAAGAATGAACTACCACCACCAATTACTACCCCGGGTTGTCCATCCATCAGCAGGAAGTTCACTTACCCTTGTCTCTGATTCATAGCTATAAATGTTCTGCATTTCCTTCCTAGCTAATCTTCAGCTTTTATTTTGACAGGATTGAAACAGAAAAACAGGCAGAAAGAAAGACTAAACTAAAATTGGAATTGAAAATAGTTACAGGTTTTTTTCTTGAATATGAAATGCTACTAGCTGAAATAGAATGAAGCCCACAATAGTTTTTGCTTCACTCATCTGCCATTTTAACAAACTTCTACAAGCTGGAAATCACAAAGGGCCAATCAATAACATTGCTAACAGAACCCTGAGAGCAGTAGAAACAAAAAAAGCCATGTGGGTTTATCCCCCAGAAAAATGTAGCCACAATCAGCTAATTGGGAGCACCACATATCTGTATACAGGAACTAATGATAAGAGAAACCAGGGACAAGGGCTTGGGGGAAAAGAAAACAAAACTTTGCTTTGATGACCGCAGGCTTTCCACATCTCTACTCCTGCCATTTGTCTGTGGATGTAGAGAATTCCCTGTGAGTGTGAGAAAAGCTTTGTACTAGCCAAGCTAGCCTGAGAGAAGGCTCTGTCCTGCAAACCCAAAGTTGTCTTTGTGAAGGATAAAATACTCTTTCTGGATTTGGTATAGGGTTTGAGAGCATAAGACAGAGACAGAAGCAAACAAGCACAGACAAATGGCATAAGGCTGTGAAACAGGCACGCATTCATAAACAGACATATCAGAAAAAACATTCATATGAGTACATAGAACTAAAAATACACGTAATAACTGACATTTGTTAAGCGTGTACTCAGACAGAGCGAAGTGATATTCTAAGTGAAGTAAGCAAAGAACAGAGAGTTTAAGAAACTTGTCCATGATCACGCAGCTCATTTGGGGAGCTTCAAGTCTACTTTAGCTATGAAATTTAAATGGAAAAAAACAAGTTGACTAGAAATCAGACAAGTTGACTAGAATTAAATTTGGAGGGGCTGGGAGATGAGAATTGGGCAACTAAGATGGCAATATCAGTGGTAGAGTAAGGAGCTTGGTTTTTATCCAGCAGGCCGTGAAAAGCCATTGAAAGTTTTTGGAGATGGGAGCAACATACTCAGAGTGTGCTGAAATGATCCCTCTGACAAGGTTGTCTTAGATACCTTGGAGTGGGGGGTTAGCTGTTCTTCTCTTAGTTAAGGAAATTTACAGCTTGGGACAGATGACTCAGGTGATCTGAGTCCCACAGGCCCAAAGCTTCTCCTGCTCAATGCAGCCTCAAACCTATCATTTTGCTTCATATGTCAGTGCCAGCTGGCAGGCCCGTTGCTCTCACCTTTCTCCTTCTGGAGAACTCTTTCTTGCCCATCAGTCACACATGAGTGCCCCAGTCCCCTCAGTTGGAAAGGCAGGTATGAAATGACATTGCAAAATTATGCAAAGATATTATGGATTATATCGCGTTGGACATGAGATTGGATAAACTCATTGGGACCACTCCTCAGGCTATACAGAGATGAAAAATAGGCTTCACTCTCACATTCCTTATCTAATCAATGGGTATTCACTGCTAGGAATACTGTGTTGAGAAGTTTGAGAGGGTGCTAAGCTTAAGTCATGATGACAGCATTGTGTTTATTATTCAAGCCTTTTAAGGGCACAAGAGAGGCAAGTGGTAGGTAGCATGTACGCCAAGTATTGGTGACTGAAGCTACTGGAATAACCCAAGTATGTCCTCTGTCTCCTTAGGGGTGCTTTTTTATTCTTATGGCTGCCCTTTTCCAGCTTCATCATGGAGCTAGAGCATATGACACACTCAGCTCACCAACTCAGTACCTCTTCTGTGTATAGCATACTTATTGCTGTGGGCTTTACATAAAGTATGAATTGCTCCCTGCTTTCCGGATGTTGCGCCTATTCTTTTGAGACAACACTGATGAGAAGTGGTCACATTGCCTGTGTGTTAGGAAGGCAAAGTTGGTTCTTGAAGTTCCGCACATCAACACTGACCTGGTCTGGAGAGACTTCATGCCACTGAGAGCCTTTGGAAGACAGTGGGGTAAGGTATAAAATAGCACTGGTTTAAAATCCTGCCTTGGACAAGTTACGTATCTCCTCTGTGTTTGATGTCTTCATCTTTGTAATGGGAATCATAAGGGCAACAACACAGGAGTTCAGATCTTAGCAGTCTACTCCCTTAACCAATTGGACAGATTAATCAACACTCTACCCTCCTTCCACAAAGCACATAGATGGATGCCCACAGCATGCCAAACGCTCCTGACTAGGAGCCACTCTCTAGTATACCCACTCACTTCTGCTGCAGGTGACCAACTACTGTCCCCAGTCCCATTTCCTAAGAAGCTCCTGCTGTCCCTCAACCTAGAAGCTGCTCAACATAGTGGCTAAGAGCCTGGATTCAGAACTCAGATAGCCTAGGCTCAAATCCTGCCTCTGTTACTTACTACTGGTGTGGCCTTGAGGAGATGACAACCTCTCTGTGCTCAGTATCCTCATTTGTAAGATGAAGACTTTAATCCTATCATCCTGTCTATTTCATAGGGTGCTTGTGAGGATTTCATGAGTTAATATTTTTAAAGTGCTACCATAGTACTTGGCGCATACTAAGTGTTAACTACGTTTTTGGTGAAAAGTCTGGCACAGAGTAGATTCTTATTTATCGGATCCACCTTTTCTTCTGAATTTATTTAAGTTCAATTTTTTTATAGTTTGCTTCTCTGTATACATCCAAAGATGCTGCATTTTTCAACTGCAAGCAACCGTATCACTGGTAGGGTGTGATCTCCAGTGGCAGGAATTAGATCACTCAATTTTCTTGTCTTCATAAGCATATCCTTTGCTTATGGCATCACCAAACATGACCGGCCACATTTGACAAGGTGGAGTTGCTTGAGGAAGCTAACTGGGAAGAGAGGGTGGCTGCAGGTCAGAAATCAAGAGCCAAGGGAGGGCTGGGTGTGAAAAAAGTTGACTAGAAAATTGTAACGTCAATATCAGCAGACAGGCTAATGAAGGACTGCAATTTGTAGATGCCTATCTCTCACTTTCTCTCCCTTTAAGGGAGATGGTATATGCTAATCAGGATCCTCTGAGCCTGGCCCAGGGCCAGTGCAAGTGATATAAGGCATGTTGCAAATATGAGAGGGTGATTTTCCTACTTTGACCAAATGGTGACCTTTAAATATTTAAAATCTCTATAGACAAACCAGATACCAGTAAGACAAGGAGAAAACTGGAAAGAAAGTGGCCAGACCCTGAAAGAAATAAGACTACAGGAAAGAAGGAGGATGACAAGAAAAAATAAAAAAACCCTCCTATTTATGTACCATGTGACAGGCATTGTGCCAAGCACTTAATATTATCTTATGTCCCACTACAACACTATTAGGTTAATATTGATATCCCCATTTTACAGATGAAGAAATAGGCCTGGAGATCCCAACAATACACAGGTTCCACATGGAAGTGCTAAGATAAATTCCCAGGACCATCTGATTACAGCCTTGCCGCCGTCCTCTTATACTGCACTATCTTCACGCTGGGATTAAAACAGACCTTGGGGACACTTCCCTGTTATTGTTATTGGCAGTTTGGGGCAGAGGTTATCAGTCAGATACCGAGGGCAATAAGACATAAACTCTATTCCAACCTTGACTGCATCCCACCTCTGAAATCTTAACTATCTCAAGTACTCTGAGCATTGGTTTCTTCATCTGTGCTATGAAACCCATGTCATAGGATTGCTTTGAGTAGGGAATGGGATCATGGATGGGGAGTGTGACCCATAATAAAGTGATAGAGACCATGGTGTGCAGTGCATCAGAGTGTGCAGGACACAGAGTCATTCCCCTAGTGCTTTTAGTTTTATTGTTAATTTAGTTAATCAGCTTAGGTATGCTGGGCTTATTAATTTTGTGTAATTCTGAGATTCTTGAGGATTGTGACCCTAATTTAGAGAATCATCAAGGTTCCAGAGGGAAACAGAGAAGCCATTGAAGCCTAACCCCACATTTTACAGATAGGAACAACTAAACATCAAAGAGAGAAGTAATTTGGCCAGGGTCATGTAGAATGATAAGTAACAGTTCTGATATAATACCTATCATACTCTCAGATATATGGAAAATAGTTTTTAAGAAATACTCAATTCTGTTTTCTTAGTTTCCTTCAAATCTCATGGTATTTCTCACTCACTAACTGTTTGAGTGTATTAGTTGTCTCTCACACAGCTATAAAGATACTACCTGACACTGGGAAGTTTATAAGGAAAGGAAGTTTAATTCACTCACAGTTCCACATGGCTGGGGAGGCCACATAGTGGTCTTCGTAGCGGAAGGTGAAGGAGAAGCAAGCACCTTCTTACAAGACCACAGGAGAGAGCACAGAAGGAAGTGCTATAATTTTAAACCATCCGATCTCATGAGAACTCACTCACTGTCAGGAGAACAGCAGAGGAAACGGCCCCCATGATCTAATCATCTCCCACCAGGTCTCTCCCTCAACACGTGGGGATGAAATTCAAGATGAAATTTAGATGAGGACACAGAGCCAAACAATATCATTGAAGAACTTGTCAGGAGATCACATCTGAACTTGGGGGAAGCCTTCCTGGTGACCTTGGCCCACCTCCCTGTGGTTTATGGTTTCTTTTTTTTTTTTTTTTTTTGAGACGGAGTCTCGCTCTGTGGCCCAGGCTGGAGTGCAGTGGCCGGATCTCAGCTCACTGCAAGCTCCGCCTCCCGGGTTCCCGCCATTCTCCTGCCTCAGCCTCCCAAGTAGCTGGGACTACAGGCGCCCGCCAACGTGCCCGGCTAGTTTTTTGTATTTTTTTTAGTAGAGACGGGGTTTCACCGTATTAGCCAGGATGGTCTCCATCTCCTGACCTCGTGATCCGCCCGTCTCGGCCTCCCAAAGTGCTGGGATTACAGGCTTGAGCCACCGCGCCCGGCCATGGTTTCTCTTTTAACTGCACAAACCCTGCTTCAATTTTCTCCAGTGAAAGCCAGAAAATTAGCAGCCATGCTGGATCCTGTAAACAGCAGAACATTTTTAAAAGGAGAACAGGGCAGAGTGTTCAATGTTGTGGTTATTTGTGGCATTTCATCAGCCAACAATGTAAATTAAATTAATTAAAAAGCATTGTACATTTCTAATTCCAACACTGGATTCACTCAGTGGCCATGGAAATTTTGAATAATGGATCATAGTTTTCTCTAATTTCTCAACATATGTTTTTTCACTTACACAGCTGTGAAAAAAATTATATTTATATTTTTGTTGATGCATAATTTCCAGCCTGAAAGCAGAATTCATATTAGCATTAAACTGCCAACAGGTGTCATCATTTTTTTTTTTTTCCTTTTTCTGGTGAGCTGGAATAATCCCCTTTTTGGCAGGAAATCAGTATTTTTTTCACAGTCACTTCTGCATCCTTAAGAATGCTTTTAAAATTGTTTTCTACTTGATGAAACACATCATCTCAAGGCTTCATTATTTTCACCCTGGTGTTATCTGATTGACTGTTTCAATCATGAAAAATTTGGGAGATTTGAGTAAACCAAAACTGCATAGAAATACAACTGGGAATATTGATAACATTTTGAAGATTTTTTGCTAAGAAATATCCATGACTTTACCTGACTTGATTGCATTGTAAGCCTGGATTCTGTGTATTTTAACTATTGATTAGAACATATCTTTTAGGTACAAGATAATCAAGTGAAACGTAACTGATTCCTGCATTTCATTCAGGAAGATCTGTAGAAAAAGAAACAATCCCATGACAATGGCCAGTTTCTTCAGAATTGCCTGTTTTAGTCATCAAAAAAAATTCCTCTGGACACCAACAGAGTTTAAGGATACAAAGCAAAGTGGAATTAAAGTGAATAGTTATCCTGAAAGTTAATTCTTCTTACTTCTGTATTCCTCCCCGTTTAGCATCACATCAACCATCTTTATCCCCCTTAACCCAACCACCACCATCCTAGACTATTTCTTTTTATTTTTTCTGATTAATTTTTAATTTATAATAATCACATATTTGTACACATTTATGGAATGCAGGTCGATATCTTAATACATGTATACATTGTGTAAGGATTAAATGAGGGTAATTACCACATCAGTCACCTTAAACATTTATGATTTCTTTATGGTGATAACATTCAAAATCTTCTCTTCAAGCTACCTTGAAATATACACTACATTGTTATTAGTTGTAGTCACCCTACTATGTAATAGAACACAAGAACCTGAAGTCCAAGAAGGAAGAATAAAAGAAAAGAAAAACACCACCAGAACTTATTCTTCCTATCTATCTATAAATTTGTACCCTTGACTAATCTCTCCTGGTCTTCACTACACCCTCCCCACTATTCTACTCTCTACTTCTATAAAATTAACTTTTTAAGATTCCACATACTAATGAGATTATTAGATTTTTGTCTTTCCGTGCATGAGTTATTTCCCAACTCATAACCTAACATAATGTCCTCCAGGTTCATCCACATTGCCAAAAATGACAGAATGTTATTTTTATGGCTGAATAATATTTCATAGTGTGTAGGTGTACATATATATATACACGCATATATGTATACATAAATATGTATTTATATATAGTCACATTTTCTTAATCCATTTATCTGTAGATGGGCATTTAGGTTAATTTCATATCTTGGCTATTGTGAATCACACTGTAATAAACACAGAGGTGCAGATATCTCTTCAAAATACTGATTTCATTTCCTTTGGATATATGCCCACTAGTGGAATTGCTGGATCATATAGTAGTTCTAGTTTTAATTTTTTGAGGAACCTCTATACTATTTTCCATACTGACTCTACTATTTATATTCCCACCAACAGTACTTAAAAGTTCCCCTTTCTCTACATCCTCAATGGCATTTGTTATTTGTCATCTTTTTGGTAATAACCATTCCAACTTGGATAAGATGATATATCTCATGATGGTTTTAATGTGCATTTCCCTGATTAGTAATCTTGATCCTTTTTTTCATGTATCTGTGGGGCATT
The DNA here is from genome assembly GCF_009764315.1 of Trachypithecus francoisi. Taxonomy (NCBI): domain Eukaryota; kingdom Metazoa; phylum Chordata; class Mammalia; order Primates; family Cercopithecidae; genus Trachypithecus; species Trachypithecus francoisi. Next base: position 19,263,739 of record NW_022681457.1, on the reverse strand, counting down.
TGTATGTCTTCTTTCTTTTCTCTTTTTCTTTTTTTTTTTTTTTTAATTTTTGAGACAGAGTCTCACTCTGTCGCCCAGACTGGAGTGCAATGGTGCGTTCTCAGCTCATCACAACCTCTGCCTCCCGGGTTCAAGCAATTCTCCTGCCTCAGCCTTCCGAGTAGCTGGGGTTACAGGCACTCACCACCGCGCCTGGGTAATTTTTGTATTTTTACTAGAGATGGTCTTGAACTTCTGACCTTGTGATCCACCCACCTCAACCTCCCAAAGTGCTGGGATTACAGGCATGAGCCACCGTGTCTGGGCCATTTGTATGTCTTCTTTTGGAAAATTTCTATTTAAGTCTTTTGCCCATTTTAAACCTGATTAGTTGCTTTTTGGCTATTGAGTTAAGTTCCTTATAAATTCTACATATTAACTTGTCAGATGTATAGCTTGCAGATACTTTCTCCCATTCCGTAGGTTGGTCTCTTCACTTTACTGATTGTTTTCTTGGTTGTGCAGAAGCTCATTAGTTTGATGTAATCCAGTTTGTCTATTATTGTTTTTGTTGCCTTTGCTTTTGACATCTTATTTTAAAAATCCTTGCCCTGTTTGATTTTATGAAGTATTTCCCCTGTGTTTTGTTCTAGTAGTTTCACAGTCTGGGATTTTTATATTTTAATGTTTAATCCATTTAGAGTTGATTTTTTTATATGGTGAGAGATAAGGTTTTCTTTCTTCTGCATGTGGATATCTAGTTTTCTCAGCACCACTTATTGCAAAACTGGCCTTTCCCCAATGTGTATGCTTGGCACCTTTGTTACAAATCAGTTGGCTATAAATACATGGATTTATTTCTGGGTTCTGCATACTGTTCCACTAGTCTATATCTCAGTTCTTATGCCAGTAGCATGCTATTTTGGCAATATAGTTTTGTAATATATTTTGAAGTCAGGTAATATGATGCCCCAGCTTTACTTTTCCTCAAGATTGCTTTGGCTATCCAGGGTCTTTTGCATTTTCACATGAATTTTAAGGTTCTTTTTATTTCCATTTCTGTGGAGAATGTCATTGAGTCGGGCGCGGTTGTTCACACCTGTAATCCCAGCACTTTGGAAGCCCAAGGCAGGTGGATCACAAGGTTAGGAGCTCGAGACCAGCCTGGCCAACATGGTGAAATCGCATCTCTACTAAAAATACAAAACAATAACTGGGCATGGTGGCAGGCGCCTGTAATCCCAGCTCCTCAGGAGGCTGAGGCAGGAGAATTGTTTGAACACAGGAGCAGAGGTTTCAGTGAGCCAAGTTCACGCCATTGCACTCCAGCCTGGGCAACAGGGCAAGACTCCATCTCAAAAAAAAAAAAAAAAAGAAAAAAGAAAAAGAAAAGAAAAAAGGAAAAAAGAATGTAATTGGTACTTTAATAGGGATTGCATTGAGTCTGTAGATTGCTTTAGGTAATATGGACATTGTTAGCAATATTAATTTTCCCAATTCATAAACGTGGGCTATCTTTCCATTTATTTGTGTCTACTTCATTTTTTTTCATGATTTTATAGTTTTAAATTGTAGGGATTTTATTTTTTACCTCTTTGGCTAATTTATTTCTAGGTATTTTTTGGTAACTATTATAAATGGGATTATTTTTCTTGATTTCTTTTCTAGATAGTTCATTATTGGCATTAGAAATGCTACCAATATTATATGTTGATTTTGTACCCTACAACTTTACTAAATTTATTAGTTCTAACAGTCTTTTGGTGGAGTCTTCAAAGTTTTCTATACATATATATCATGACGTTGTCTGCAAACAGAAACAATTTGGCTTCCTTTTTTCCAATTTGTATGCCTTTTACTTCTTTCTCCTGCCTAATTGCTCTGGCTAGAACTTCAAGTACTATGTTGAATAAAAGTGGTGAAAGTGCGCATCCTTGTCTTGTTCCAGATCTTAGAGAAAAAGCTTTCAATTTTTCATTATGATGTTAGCTGTGAATTTGTCATATATAACCTTTATTGTGTTAAGGTATATTTCTTCTAAAACCAGTATATTGAGCACTTTTGTAATAATGCAATGCTGAATTCCATCAAATGCTTTTTCAGAATCTATTGAAATAATCATATGGTTTTTGTCCTTGATTCTATTAATGTGATTTACCATGTTCATTGATTAGCATATGTTGAACCATCTTTGCATCCGTGGAATGAATCCCACTCGATCATGGTAAATTATCTTCTTAATGTATTGTCTAATTTGGTTTGCTAGTATTTTGTGAAGATTTTTGCATCTATGTTAATCAGGGATATTGGCCTGTAGTTTTCTTTTTGGTGTGTGTCCTTGCCTGATTTTGGCATCCAGGTAATGTTCATCCTGTATTATTTCCAAATGTTCTTTAACTGTTCCCTTTTCTTTCAGTCTTGTTTACCACTCCCCAGCCCCCAACACCTTTTCCCAATCATACCTTTACACCATGACTCAGTACTTCTATAAAAAAGCACATTTAATCTAGTCTCTGTCTTGCTTACCACCCTACAAGGACTCTCCCTTGACCTGAGAATAAACTTGGAATTCTTGATGTACACACAAAGTTCTTTATTATCTGGTCCCCTTTGCCCCTAATTCTTTTTTCCAGTGTCATTCCCAGTTACTCACCTCTTCAACTCTATTGTGCAGCCATGTGGGGCTTCCTGGAGCTCCAAGAACAAATATGGAGTTCCATTTCAAGTTCCAGTAACTTTGTTCATGCTTCCTCCTCTGCCTGGTTGCCCCCATGCTATATGTCTCCAGAATATCTTCTTCAAGACCTAGCTCAGGGGTCTTCTCCCCAGCAAAAGCTTCCCTGTTTTATTAACACAGTGTTATCACCCTGAGGTGATAACCTTACCATAAATAGACTGATATTTCATGTTATCTTTTAGTTCAAGAGAAAACATGTCATAATAGTTCAGAGCTTAGGTTCAAAAGCCAGATTTCCTGGGTTCACTTCCCAGCTCTGCCATTTACTAGCTATGTGACATTGGTTAAGATACTTAGCCTCTCTACACCTTGGTTTTCCCATCGTAAAATGGGTAAAAATAATTATGCTTACTTACCTGATAGGCTATTTATGAGAATTAAATGAGATAATACATGTAAATTACATAAAACAGGAGCTGGCAAGTAGTAAATGCATAGCTCATTATTGATAGATTTTAGTTCTTATCTGTATAACTTTATTGTATTTGTTTATCATCTACTTCCCCCACCAGACTGAGAGTTCTCTGAGGGCTGGAATGTAGTTCTATCATCTTGTATCCTGGGTGCCTGGTACTGTGCCTGACATATAACAGGTGCTTAGGAACAGATGTAGGTGGAATGAATGAATAAATCAATATAGACAGACAATCTGGAAGCTCAGCAAACAAAGAAACGTTTCCCCCGTCAGTTATGTAATGTAGTTTTTTTGTCTCTGACACTTCTTACATTTTCTTAACTAAAAAACTCCTCTTTTCATGATTACTAGGCTAAAACATGGGATGAGTGTTTGCTGCACATTTGCAAGAGTCCAACATCCATACTCTGATCCAAGTTGGTTTGAGTCCAACATCCATACTCTGGTGGCCTGACTTGTTCTATTTTACTTTCCTTTGCCATTGCCAAAATGAATATCCATTGATGGGATTTGTAGTATTATCACATGCAGCCACCAGATGGATCTGAATAGTTTCTCTAACAACCAATTTGCATTTGGATTTTGCTTCCAAAATGCCTTCCCATTATAGCTTCCCTTTGCCTTCCATGCACTCCACCATCTTCCCCTCTTTTCTGAAGCCTTACCTCTAATTTTGGAAATCATGGATCAATTTGGTACAACCAAGCTGCACAGAGTTAAAACAAGGACTGTATTTTGTTGCCAAATCATGACTTGCTCATATATTTCAGCTTGTACCATGTAGCCTATCAAATTTATTATCATCTTCTTTCGCAGAGGGTCCCCAAGGTATGGTTGCAGGAGTGATTTTTTTCTCCCTACCTCTCCTAAGCCTTCATCCTTAGGTTATGTTGCCTAGTGGGCATGGTTCTTAAGCTGAGATCTTCTTGTGAAGGATGTTATGCTTATTTGGGGCTCATGTTAGGTTTCATGAACTTAAATGAAGAGTAAGTAATAAATTTATAGAGGAAATTGGGTTAGCATGTGATTAACATCCCGGCTGATGCAGATGAGTGTACCAATGATGGAAACATGTGCTTGTATCATGATGAAATGCAGATTAGAGGCCCTGGAGCCAACCCAAGGAAATTAGCCCAAAACTGTTTCATCTCTGTCAGTTTTAATCTGATAGAAAGAAAGCGTGCTTTAATGCAGCAAGCAAAATGTGAATGCCTGATATAACCAAGTGGCACTCTATCTTCCATTAAGATGTTATGAAAATACTCTCATTGTGGTACAGTAGAAAATATACTGGAGTATAACTTAAAAGACCTGAATTAAAATTTCATCTTAGTCACTAACTTATTCTGTGAGATCTTACAGGTCTTAAGTTTCTGTGTCTGTAAAATGAATGTTCTTGGTTATACCAATGGTTTTCAATAGATTTCTCCTTCACAATTCAAGTAAAAATAATATTTACACACTCTCCTGAGCAGCCCCAGGATTGTACACAATTACCCATGTACTATATATATAGCTCAGTCCCTTTTCTTCTGCTCAAGTAAGCATATCAGAGCACATGAGTGAGACTGACATTTTAAGATAACCTTGAATCCTGTTCTAATTGATTTAAAACATTAAAAAAGCAAATAATTTGGAATATTGGGTACATCATTATTAATTTTTAAAAGGTGATTTGCTACACAGTTCCCAAAAAGTATGTTACAAAACTTGATTTAATGATCTCTAAGCGATTTTAACTGTCCCTTGTGATACAGATATTATTCTTTATCTCTATGAGTTAATCAAGGTATGAGCAGAGAAAAGTCCTAAGCCTTGAGTCTTTAGCTATTTGGAATAAAATTACAAGGAGTACATTTTTGTAGGCAGGCCTCACTTTGGTGGGTATTCTCATTTCCCCTTAGAAAATTGTTTGTGGCAATAGTAACTTCTTGATTCTTATGCTGATATGCTAAGCAGAGCCGTGTTTCTAAAATGAAGTAATAACGTGTCACTTAAAATAAGATGGAATAGTTTTTAAAAATTCAATATATATAGTACTTGACTAAAAACAGTAGTGAGTCATGTTTTGAGGTGTCTTGTAAAAAATTTATCTACAGGGGAAAACTCCAAATGTTTGTAGTATGGGGCTATTAAAATTCTGAGTATATAGAAAAAAATATAAAAGCTGGCAAAGGACCATTGAAGTTCAGTATAAAACTTAAATATAAAAATTACCTATACAATTTTTGATTTCCAACAACATGTTAATCTAGATAACCTGAAAAAGCTTTACACTATACCTGGATAACATTAACCTTTGTTTTTCTTCTGTTTCCATAGACATGCCTCTTATTAAAAATCAGTTTGCCTTCATCACATGTAGAGGCCTAGCCCATCTGCAGTGCCATCTCCTGATATGGGAAACAGCTGTTTAACTGAATGATCTAGTTTCAGGACTAGGAAACTGACTAAAAAGATATGGGGCAGTATATTTAAATCTACTCTTTCCTGCTTATCCCAATCTGTCTTTCTAACAACCTACTCATTAACTTATAGTCTGCTGTTCACTTAAGTGCTGTGCTAAAACTGTGGATGAGAGTACTAACGTGCTTGTCATGTGAGCCTTGACCAGGCACCAGTGAGTACAGGCAAAGAGCTGCAAAGCAGCAGTTTCACTCCTATTCCCCTGGAGCCAACTGCTATCCCCACCACTCCCCCTGTAGCAGGAAGAAGCTGGAGTAGGCTAGGCCTTTTTCCATCTCCATAGCCCACACCTTAAGAATAAGGTTTTATGAAATCCAAAGGGAGGGATTGAAACCACCTTTGCAAAATTATGACAGTAAGATAAATCCGACTTGGCTGACTCTGTCTTGCTTCTAGCCTCACAGGCTGGTTGTCTTCGCTCATTTCTAGACTTAGGCCAAGCTAACTTTGGGAAACATTTAGTTTATAGTTTAAATGATAATAGGCCTTTGACAAAACTCAACTGCATTTATAAAACTAACGAAAGGACATCAGGTTAGGAGGATGCGTGAGCCAATTTTGCTAAGGTGTAGAGATAAATGATTACCAGCCATTATTCCTGAGGTCACAAGACATGTAACTTCCACAATTACTCCTGCAGATAACATCACTATTGTAGAATCTAAGATTGGCCTTTTGAGATGTCTTTTTAGGTTTTTGCATTTCTGACAACCAATAACTCCACCTGGAGCAGCCACCTCCCTGACCCTCCTGCCTGCCCCAATCTTGGACCTGTCCTGTGGCCCCACTCATAAGGGGACTCCCTGGCCTACCATCCTTGAGAAACCCTAGCCTTTGAATTTTTGTGGAGATTGAGTTGAGTAACAACTTTGTCTTCCATGTGTCATGCCTGGCCTCTTGTCTATTAAACTCGTTCTTTATTCCACACACACACTAAAAACCTGGATAAAGTAAACCCTGCATGCAAGACTGAGTGCACAAGAAATAAAGGGAAACTACAAGAGTCCTAAAGCAAAGAATGACCACCCCCCCCCCCGCAAGAAAAAAGGATTAAAAAAACAACAACAGCCGATTAAAATAGTGACAATAAAGCCATGAGATGGAGAGAAAAATTTCCACTCCCAACAAATAGGACATAGGTTTTAAGTCAACTTTGGGAAAACCAACTAGTTCTTAAGCTCTCTTATGGTGCAACTGAGAACATGCTCATAAAGCCTGACTCTGTATAAAAGACGGTCTTAAGAAAAATTCACCTACGGTATAGACAACAGTGAAGTTTGTACATCTTATTTTGAGTTACAGATGGTGAAAACTTTTTCTTTAAGAACTTAGAATAATGGAATTAGACTAGAGATTTTATTGTACACTATTCCATAGTATGAAACTCTAAACAAAACATAAAATTGACCCTGAGACACCAGACAGAAGTAAGCAGAAAACCTGCGGAGGTATACACCTTCAACCCAGGCTTCACAGGATGTCCACAGACAAATGTAATGATGAAATCAAAATCCAGAATTGCAAAAACATACAAGGAAACAAATTAACATGGGTGAGAGTCAGTAGGCACTAAACAAAAACGTTAAACACCCAATAACTTCAGGTGATATTGATATAGGAGCTAGAAAGAAATTATTTAGGAAGGTAGTGAGCGTAAAAGGAGTCCTTGGCAAGGCTTCCCTTTTAATAAAAAGCAGCCCCCAAATCATTTCTTTTCTAACAAAGTAGCCAGAAAAATCAAGCCTCAAAAGTAGAAAAGCAAGCTGAAAGCTTGCACGGATGAATGCCAGCAGCTGTGCCAATAACAAAGGGCTACCTGGAAGCCAGGTATGTTGAACGTGGAGGCTCCATCTTCCCTTTTGTCACCACCTGTACAGGAAGGAACAAAAAACATAGTGCCGTCCAGGTAGGGAATCCATCTGCATAATAAAAGTGGGGGGTGGCCAGATTTTCACATACTATGCAAATGGCACACCTGGTCCAACCAATCTTGTGTGTAAGTCAGACACCACCTCCTCAAGCTCATCTATAAAATCTCCTGCATTCCACCACAGAACCAGCAACCCATTTTCTCCGGGACCCTTCTGTGTAGCAAGAGAGCTCTTCTCTTTCTTTCACCTATTAAACTTCCACTCTTAACCTCGCTCTGGTCCGTGTTTTCTGAGGCCGTGAGGTAATGAACCTCGAGTATTACCCCAGACAATGACAACTTCAATATAAAAGTTGAATATATATATAGAGAAAGAAAGAGAGATAAGAGGGAGGTTTAAATTAATAAAATCATAAGTGGGAATTGGAAATTTTAAAACAATGAATAAGAAAGCATGGAAAAGGAAAAGAAAAAAATCTTTGAAATTACCAAATGGAATTTCTCCCAATGTGAATTATAGTCGTTAAAATAAACTCCATGGCTAGATTAAATAGTAATTTAGATATAGTTGGAAATATAACTAGTGAACTGGAATACAGAAATATCTGGAGTTCACAAAGAGGGATAAGGAAGTAAAGAATATTAAAAAAGAATTTAAAAGTAGATAGGGAGAATAGGACCAAGTGTTCTAACTTATTTTAATGGTATTTTTCAGGAAAAGAAAATAGAAAAAATTGAAATAAAAAATATTCAAAGAATTAATAACAAAACTTTTCCAGATTTGATAAAACTGCATGAATCCTTAGGAGAAGGTGGAACAAGATGGACAAATAGAGCCCTCGTATGACTGTTTCCTGCAGGAACACCAGATTGAACAACTATTCATGCAAGAAAACACCTTCGTAGGAACGAAAACAATTAGAGTGATCACAGTGCCTGATCTGAACATACTATTAAGGACAGAGGCATTGAAGAGGATAGGAAAGACAGTCCTGCATTGCATGCACCATCCTTCCCTCAAACCCAAGCAGCAGAGCACGGAGAGAAAATCTGTGCTTAAGGGAGAGAGAGCAAAGTGAGAGTGGGACTCGTACTGTTGTATCACAGTGGAACATAGCGAAGGGTGGAATTCTGCTGGCACCCAGGACAGGAGCCTTCAGACCAGCCCTGGCCCACAGGGAAATTCTGTGCCCTAGTGGGAGGAACGCAAGTCACAGCCAGCTTCATCACTGGTTAACAGAAGTGGCCTGGGACCCAGAATAAATTTGAGTAGCAGTCATGCCACAAGGAGCACAGTCCTAGGGCAAGCCCTGCTGCTTTGCTGGTCTCAGAGGCAGTGAACTTTGTGTGCAACTCAGTGCAACACCAGAGCCCAAGAGACTGCCTGCATCACCTCCTCCAATTCAGGCAGTACATCTCCAGGAGAGACTGCTTCCACTTGAGGGAAAGAGAAGGAATAGTACAGAGAACGACATCTTACAACTTGGGTACTAGCTCAGCCACAGTAAAATGAAGCACCAGGTAAATTCTTGAAGCCCAGATTCCAGGTCTTTGCTCCTAGTCAGCATTTCTAAAGCCACCTTGAGCTGGAAGGGAATCTGCTGGCCTGATGGAATAGACCCAGTCCAGGCAGAATTCACCACCTGTTGACTGAAGTGGTCTTGGACCTTGCAAAAACATCAGCAGCATTCAGGGAGTAGTGGCTGTGGGCCTTGGGTGAGCCCCAGTGCTGTACTGGTCTGTAAGGCTTCAGGTGTGACCTTGTGCAGTGCCAGCTATAGTGGCCATGGGAGTGCCCGTATGACCCCTTCCCTAACTCAGGGCAGCCCACATGGAGAGAGACTCCTTCCAGTTTGGGGAAAGAGTGAAAAGAGAGTGACTTTGCCTGGTAACCCAGGGAATTCTTCCCTTTCTTACCCAAGTCCACCAAGGCAGTGTATGTACGGCATCTGCAAGAGTCACAGAGTTCCTGGGCTCAGAGAGCCCCCTAATGCTAAAACAGCTGCAGTGACTTCAGGCTTAGATCACAACACTCAATCCCCTTTGAATTCATAGAAAGCCCTCTTAAGAAGGATAAATACAAACAAGTCCTGTCTGTATAGACTGGAATAAATACTTGAATTCTTAGAAATAGAAAACGTCAATATATAAAACATACAAATCTATGCCTAGATAGATAGACACAAGAATGTAAAATGGTACAGCCAGTCTGGAATATAATTGGGCAATTTCTTATAAGATTAAACACATACCATACAACCCAGCAATCACACTCCTGGGCATTCATCCCCAGAGAAATAAAAACCTCAATTCACAAAAACATGTACGTAAATATATTCATAACAGCCTTACTTTAATAGCCCAAAACTAAAAATAACCAAAATGCCCCTCAATAGTTGAATAGTTTAAGAAATTGTAACACATCCATATTATGAAATACTACACAGCAAAAAAAAAAAAAAAAAAGGTTTCTTATTTTCTTATTCACACAATAATGTGAATGGATCTCAAAAGCATTATGACAGATAAAAAAAAATCTAATACCTAAAGGTCACGTACTGTGTGATGGGTGATTCCATTTATACATTCTCCAAATGACAAAATTATAGAGTTGAGAACAGATTAGCAGTTGCCAGCAATTAGATAAGGTGGAGTAGGGTTGGGAATTGGAGGGGTCTTTGCAGTGACAGAATACATCTGGTTTTTTTTATTGTTGTTTGTTTGGGTTTTTTTTTTTTTTTTTTGAGATGGAGTTTCACTCTTGTTGCCCAGGCTGGAGTGCAATGGCATGATCTCGGCTCACTGCAACCTCCACTTCCCAGGTTCAAGCGATTCTCCAGCCTCAGCCTCCTGAGTAGCTGCGATTACAGGCACCTGCCACCACGCCCGGCTAATTTTTTGTATTTTTAGTAGAGATGGGGTTTCACCATGTTGGGGAGGCTGTTCTCGAACTCCTGACCTCAGGTGATTCACCCACCTCGGCCTCCCAAAGTGCTGGGATTACAGGTGTGAACCACCGCACCAGGCCTAGAATGTATCTTAATTGGGGTGGTTACTACATGAATTCACACGTGATAAAACAGCATACAAATATATAAACCTAGTGCACAAATTTCCTGGTTGGGGTAAGATATAACCATTGGGGGAAATCGGGTAAAGGTCAAGGAAAAATGGGGAGAAAAGATATTGATAAACATGTAAGTAGACTGGGCACCATAGCTCATACCTGTAATTGCAGCACTTTGGAAGACTGAGGTGGGCAGATAACTTGCAGGGTTCGAGACCAGCCTGAGAAACATGGCAAAAACCCATCTCTACAAAAAATACAAAAATTAGCTGAGTGTGGTGGTGTGCACCTGTAACCCCAGCTACTCAAGAGACTGAGATGGGAGGATTGATCACCTGAGCCTGGGGAGGCTGAGAGTGCAGTGAGCACTGATGTTACCACAGGACTCCAACCTGGACAATGGAGTGACACCCTGGAAAGAAAGAAAAAGAAAGAGAAAAGGAAAGAAAGGAGGGAGAGAAGAAGAAGGGAAAGAGAAAGAGAAAAAAAGAAGAGAAAGAGGGAGGGAAGAAGGAAGAAAGGAAGAGTAAATATTAACAAACATGATTTTTTAAAAAACAGATTTATGTATTCAGTCCAAAAATATGTATTAAGTACTCTGTGTTGTGAAAAAAGGATTCAGCAGTGTCACATGAGCACATGTGACCCCTCTGCAGTATTTTTGTAACTTTTTATGAATCTGTAACTATTTCAAAATAAAAAGTTTAAAGTATAAACACTATAAAATTTAAGCTATATACATTAAATTATGTATTAAAAAAACATAAGCCATGAAAAAGTAAGATGCAAAAAGAAAAATGAGGAAAAAAGATATTACTAAGCATGTGACTAAATGTCACCAAGCATTAGCAGTAAAAAAAAAAAAAAAGAAAAAGAAATCCTAATATTGTATTGATTCATTGGTCCAAATATATGTATTAAGTACTATGTGTTAAACATTATTGTAAATGGGATGCAGCAGTGTCATATTTCTGATAGGAGAGAGACGTAATAAGCAAATAATCACTACTCTGTGGATTTAAAAAAAAGATTGATCTACAATAGTAGGCAAAAATTAAAGGTAAGATAAGCAGCAAAGTGATCAGAATTAAAACGAGTTTAAGCTATGTATTCATTTATTTGCTTAGGGGTAGGGAGAGCTTTTTATTAACTTTATGTTTTAAGTCAAATATTCTTATTAAAAGAATAGAAAAGAATGAATGTCTTCTAAGCTGGTAGAGAGAAAAATGGAAAAAGAAAACCTAATCCAACAGAAAAGAGAAATGAAGGAGAAATATTTTTATATTTCTTCCAATGTAATTAGGAAGTACAAACTGTTAAAGCAAATCCATATTTATTAGTAGCCATATGTAAATAGACTAAATTCTGTTAAAATATACAGATCACAATGGATTAAAAAAATCCAAATATATGCTACTTACAGAAACTTACCTAAACTATGAGGATGCTGAAAGATTAACAGTTTAAAAAATGGAAAAATATATGCCAGGTGAACACTATGTAAAACAATCTTCTGTACCTATAATAATCTGAGACATCACCAGAAAGCAAAATATTTGACTACTTGGGAAGACTAGTTTGTCTAGCTCTTAGAGTATGCATTTATTAAGTAGGTTTATTGACCACAACTATGAGTAGAATACTATGTAAAGGACCATGGGTAATCTAAAGGTGATGGGCTACTATTTATGATCACCCTGCTCTTATAATTTAGCACTATTTTTATTGTGCCACACTAAAAGCTCAGATTTTTTCCCAGACTTTTAATCCTGTCTATAGAAATTCTAGATGATGTTTACACAAAGGAAAAGAAAGAAGGAAGGAAGGAAAGACAGGAAGGAAGGAAGGAAGGAAGGAAGGAAGGAGGAAGGAAGGAAGGAGGGAGGGAGGGAGGGAGGAGGGAGGGAGGGAAGGACAGAAGGAAGGGAGGGAAAGAGGCAAGGAGGGAAGGAGGGAGGGAGGGAGAAAAGGAGGAAAGAAAAGGAAGGAAGGAAGGAAGGAAGGAAGGAAGGAAGGAAGGAAGGAAGGAAAGGAAGGAAAAGAAATTTCCCAAAGAACAAGGGCATTTTAGAGTAACATGAACTGGTAAAATAATAAGTCCAAAAGACTAGTAGATCTATTGAAACTATTTGCATAATGCAATCAGAAACATAGAATTGTCTTTTCAGATTCAGCTTCTTTTGTCAGATACATATGAAATTACATATTGATTAACACAGGTATAGAGTTTACATTACTTTCTGGAGTTGGATCTTCTACCAAATGCATCCTTGTAAACTTGTATTTCAACTGACTTTCCCAAAAAGCCAAATAGTTAATAATGTCTTGAATTCTCTGGTTTAGAAATAAACTAAAAACTGAAGTTATCCAGGTTCCTTTGCTGGTCGAGATTACTTTGTGTTTGAGAATGGTACTCAGAATCATAGCATCTCAAGCTGGAATAAACCGTTATTAAAACTGAATTCAACTCTCATCTGTAATTGATGCTATAATTTGTATCACAAAATGAAAAATGTTCAGAGGCCAGGAGTTACCTTAAATTAGTTACATTAGCTGGGAGTAACATGAGAGGCACTGGTAAGGACTGCAGCAAACTGGAGAGGGCCTAGCCCTTAGGAAACAACTTCTGTTTATTGCTACAACAGAGGAATTTAAGTCTGTCTAGACTTGACAAAAGCTTCTAATTTTTTAGAAGCCAGGAATCTGGCTTTCTTTTTAACTTTTAAGTTCAGGTGTACATGTACAGGTTTTTTTACATAGGTACGCTTGTGTCATGAGGGTTTGTTTTACAGATCATTTTATCTCCCAGGTGTTAAGCCTAGTACTCATTAGTTATTTTTCCTGATGCTCTCCCTCCTCTCACTTTCCACCCTCCAATGGGCCACTATGTGTGTTGTTCCCCTGTATGTGTCCCTGTGTTCTCATCATTTAGTTCCCACTATAAGTGAGAACATACACTACTTGATTTTTCTGTTCCTGTGTCAGTTTGCTAAGGATACGGGTCTCCGGTTACATCTGTCTCCCTGCAAAGGACATGATCTCATTCTTTTCTTATGGCTGCATAGTATTCCATGGTGTATGTGTACCACATTTTCTTTATCCAGTCTACTATTGATGAGCATTTAGGTTGATTCCATGTCTTTGATATTGTGAATAGTGCTGCAATGAATATACATGCGCATGTGTCTTTATAATAGAATAATTTATATTCCTTTGGGTGTATACCAGTAATAGGATTGCTGGGTCTAATTGTATTTCTGTCCTTAGGTCTTTGAGGAATCACCACACTATTGTCCCCAATAGTTGAACTAATTTACACTTCCACCAACAGTGTATAAGTGTTCCTTTTTCTCCACAACTTTGCCAGCATCTGTTTTATTTTTTATTTTTTAGTAATAGCCATTCTGACTGATGCGAGATGGTATCTCATTGTGGTTTTGATTTGTATTTCTGTAATGATCAGTGATTCTGAGCTTCTTTCCATATGATTGTTGGCTGCATATATGTCTTCTTTTCAAAAGTGTCCATTCATGTCCTTTGACCACTTTTTAATAAGATCTTTTTTTATTGAAAATTTGTTTAATTTTCTTATAAATACTGGACATTAGACCTTTGCCGAATGCATAGTTTGTAAAAATTTTCTCCCATGTTGTAGATTGTCTGTTTACTCTGTTAATAGTTTATTTTTCTATGTAGAACTCTTTAGCTTAGTTAGATCCCATTTATCAATTTTCGCTTTTGTTGCAACTGCTTTCGGTGGCTTCATCACAAAATATTTTTCCTTGTCTATACCCTGAATGGTATTGCTTAAGTTATCTTTCAGAGCTTTGATAGTTTTGGGTTTTAAATTTAAGTCCTTAATCCACCTCAAGTTCATTTTTGTATATGCTGTAAGGAAGAGGTCCAGTTTCAATCTTCTGCATATAGCTAGCCAGTTATCCCAGCAGCATTTATTGAATAAGGAATCCTTTCCCCACTGCTTATTTTTGTCAGGTTTTCGAAGACCACATAGTTGCAGGTGTGCTGTCTCATTTCTGGGTTCTTTATTCTGTTCTATTGGTCTATGTGTCTGTTTTTGTACCAGTACCATGCTGTTTTGGTTACTGTAGCCCTATGGTATAGTTTGAAGTCAGGTAGCATGATGCCTCCAGCATTGTTAGGAATCTAGACTTACTAAGAATTTGCCTGACTTCTGAAAACTAATTCAGAAATTTACTAAATATCTTCCAAATGGCAAGTACTCCTCTAGATTCTAATGATACCAAAATGACTAAAACATGGCATATATCCTAAAGGAGCTCAGACTATTGAAAAATAAGTTGTAGGCCGGGTGCGGTGGCTCAAGCCTGTAATCCCAGCACTTTGGGAGGCCGAGACGGGCGGATCACGAGGTCAGGAGATCGAGACCATCCTGGCTAACACGGTGAAACCCCGTCTCTACTAAAAAATACAAAAAAACTAGCCGGGCGAGGTGGCAGGCGCCTGTAGTCCCAGTTACTCCGGAGGCTGAGGCAGGAGAATAGCATGAACCCGGGAGGCGGAGCTTGCACTGAGCTGAGATCCGGCCACTGCACTCCAGCCTGGGCGACAGAGCAAGACTCCGTCTCAAAAAAAAAAGAAAAATAAGTTGTATAATGGAGAAAGTAAAGTCATTCTATAACATCATAGCATACCTTTATGCTAACATAGAGGTAGATGCATTAGAGGGAAAGTATTAGAGGAAATTATGAGAATTTGAATACATTTTACAAGCTGGAGCAAGAGTAGAAATGGCATCCTGGAGGAGAAACATCCTTTGAATTATGCCTTAAAATGTAAAATGATACTTCTTTTTCCATGAGTAAAAAGTAAGGGAGTTATAAATATCCATAACGTTCAAAAGGGTAGTGTAGAAACAATCTGGATTTACTCTTTTAGCCCCCACCAAAATAAAAAAGAAATATCCACCACCAAAGTAATCGCCAGCATTATCCCAGAACTCAAATCTGAGACTGAGACAATCCCCTGGTGCCACAGACAAGTGAAAAAATTCCAAGCAGACAGTGAATTGCAAAGAGGCTCTAAGCAAACATATTCAAGAAAAAATAAAACAAGCCAGACAGCAAAGCCTGGAATAGATAACTAATCCATCAATGCTAAGACATAAACATATGTCCTCAAGAAACAGCAGCAAACAGGGAACCATGACCTCCTCAAATGGACAGAGCAAGGAGCCACTGACCAACTCTAACAAGATGGCAATATGTGAGCTCTCAGATCAAGAATTCAAAATAACAGTTTTAAGGAAATAGCAAATTCCAAGATAGTACAGAAATAAACAATTCAGAAGTTTATCAAAGAAATTTAACAAAGAGATGAAATAATAATAATAAAACCCCCAGAAATCCTGGAACTGAGAAATGTATTTGCTGAACTGAAAAAATGTATTAGAGGCTCTTCACAGCAGAATGGATCAAGCAGAGGAAAGAATCAGTGAACCTGAAGACTGTCTATTTGAAAACAGAGGAGAAAAAAGAAAGCAGAATGAAAACCATCTACAAGATATAGAAAATTACGTCATGAGAGTAAATCTAAGAATCATTGGTGCTCAAGAGGGAATTGAGAAAGAGCAAGGGGTAGAAAGCATATTCAAATAAATAAAAACAAAACTTCCCAAACATATTGAAAGATATAAATATCTTTCAGGCATGGAAAAGTCAGAGATCACCAACCAGATTTAACCCAAATAAGAATGCTTAAGGC
This sequence comes from Trachypithecus francoisi, assembly GCF_009764315.1. Classification (NCBI taxonomy): domain Eukaryota; kingdom Metazoa; phylum Chordata; class Mammalia; order Primates; family Cercopithecidae; genus Trachypithecus; species Trachypithecus francoisi. The sequence continues at coordinate 19,247,463 of NW_022681457.1, read as the reverse complement.
AGATAATAATGAAAGTCTCAAAGATCAAGGACAAAGAGAAGATGCTAAAAGCAGAAAGAGAAAAAAAACAAATAACATATAAAGGGGCTTCGATTCATCTGATAACAGACTTCTCAGAGGAAACCACATAGGCCAGGAGGGAGTGGGGTGATATTTTGAAAGTGCTTAAACAAATATCCACAGCAGGTTCAGCAAAAGATGAAAGGAACAGAGTAGCTGGAGATAAGGTGAAGGTGATGTAGATATTAGCCAGTTTGGAGCTGGGTATTTAACTCCAAGTGAAGGAGTTTGCTGTGTATCCTGGAAGGCTGAGATGCATACAATGATTGTTACCAAGGTTTTTGTTTTGTGTTAAACTTAGTTTTAGCAAAAGTATTACTGTACTTTAAAAAGCATGGTAATGGTAGCTGGGAATACAGTTGAGGGAAATTAAACTGGAGTCAGGGAAACCAATAGAGAAACAAGGAAAATCTGAACTCAAGTAATGGCTGTGGGGACAGAGTGAAGGAGTCGTTTTCAAATGACCAGTTGCACATGAGGATGACCAGTTGCACCTGAGGAGAGAGCAGTCAAATAAAGTGGGAAACTGGTTGACTGTTGATGCTATCAACAAGTTAGAAAAAAGACAGAAGAAATTCAAAAGGGAGGAGAGTAGGAAGACAGTGAAGAGACAATCATACTATTAAAATGCCATCTTTAAATTTTGCACTAGAATGTTTCCTTATGAATTCTTTTTTCTTTTTTTTTTTTTTTTCTTTGAGACGGAGTCTCGCTCTGTCACCAGGCTGGAGTGTAGTGGTGTGATCTCAGCTCACTGCAACCTCTGCCTCCTAGGATCAAGTGATTCTCCTGCCTCAGCCTCCCGAGTAGTTGGGACTACAGGCACGCACCACCACACCAAGCTAATTTTTGTATTTTTAGTAGAGACGGGGTTTCACCATATTGGCCAGGATGGCCTCAATCTTTTGACTTCGTGATCTGCCCGCCTCAGCCTCCCAAAGTGCTGAGAATACAGGCGTGAGCCACCACACCCGGCCCCTTATTACTTCTAATCACAATTTTTCCTCTGTAAGTTAGAGTCACTTCTTCTGTAAAACAACATCTCTCCATTTTGTCTTGCTTCCTCATCATCCCAACACTCTGCCTTAAGACTCTTGAATATATGTGGGCAGCATAGTTAGAAAGCATCAAGGATGTTTACAAAATGTATGTTCACTAGCTGTATGTGATGTTTTCTTTTTATTCAGCCTGTGAAAGTAAGCCTGGAGACAGAGCTACTTTCTAGTTGGGTGACTTAGGGCAAATTTCTCAACTTCTCTTTGTCTCTCAATTGCTTAGTTATAAAGTAAGGATAAGAAGAATAACCCACCGGGCGTGGTGGCTCATGCCTGTAATCCCAGCACTTTGGGAGACCGAGGCAGGCCGATCACCGGGTCAGGAGATCAAGACCATCCTGGCCAACAAGGTGAAACCCCGTCTCTACTAAAAGTACAAAAATTAGCCGGGCGTGGTGGCAGGCACCTGTAGTCCCAGCTACTCGGGAGGCTGAGGCAGGAGAATGGCTTGAACCCGGGAGGTGGAGCTTGCAGTGAGCCAGAGATCGCGCCACCGCACCCCAGCCTGGGTGACAGAGCGAGACTCCATCTCAAAAAAAAAAGAAGAACCCTTATTTCCTAGAGATGTGAAATGTTAGTAAGTTGCATGTTAAAAAGTTACTATTTTTATTATATATAGAGGCTGGACACCATGACTCACACCTGTAATCCCAGACTTAGGGAGGCCAAAGTGGGAGAATCGCTTGAGTCCAGGAATTCAAGACCAGCCTGGACAATATAGTGATACCCCGTGTCTACTAAGAAAAAATTAAGACTTAGTCGAACATGGTGGCATGCACCTGTAGTCCCAGCTACTTGGGAGGCTGAGATAGGAAGATGGCTGAGCCCAGGAATTCAAGGTTGCAGTGAGCGATGATCATGCCACTACACTCTATCCTGGGCAATGGAGAAAGACCCAGTCTCTAAAAAAATTAATTAAGTAAATAATTTTTTAAAAAGAACATGGAAAGCATGCCAGTGGTTCTTGTTGATGATATTACATTTAATGAATCTAATGTAGATCATAAATTAATATTGACAGCAAGTTAGAATTCTGAAGATATCACATGTTCTTCATTTCTTTCTGAATTCAGGAAGGAGAAAGAGGAGCTCCCAGTGCGAAATAAATAGGCTTATGATCAGATTATCCATATATACTATGCAGAGGGAGCCATGTGCTGATGAACATGTTTACTTCATTTATTACCTTGTTCATTTATTCAATCATTTATCTCTCCATCCACCCATTGATTTGCCCACTCAACAAACAATTATTGCAGGTCAATTATTTGCTGACATTGGGAACCTCCAGAAGACATAATCTTGTTGGAAACATAGGTAAATAAATAAGTAGTTATAATGTGGTGACACATGAAGCCCCTCCCTAAAAAAAAAATATCCACAAGGAGCAGAAAGGATTAGTTGTTTGTCTTGAGTTATTCAAATTGGTCCTACAAAGTAGATAATGACAGGCACTGACTCACGCCTGTAATCCTAGCACTTTGGGAGGCCAAGGCAGGAGGATTGCTTGAGGCCAGAATTTCAAGGCCAGCCTGGGTAACATAGTGAGACCCCATCTCTACAAAAAAAAAAAAAAAATGTTTAAGAGTTAGAGGCCATGGTGGTGCATGCTTGTAGTCCCAGCTACTTGAGAGGGTGAAGAAGCAGGATTCCTTGAGCCCAGGAATTTGAGGCTACGGTGAGCCATGATTGTGCCACTGTCACTCCAGGCTGGGTGACAGAACAAGACCCTGTCTCAAAACAAAAAAAAAAAAGTGGACAAGTTTGTCAGGCCGAAAAAGGAGTAACAGATGTAAGACAAGGAGACCTGTCTATGCAGTCAAAATACACCAAACAGGAAAGTGGTTTTGAGGAACAGCTTGTATGAAAATTAGTTGAGAGGAAAGCACAAGGAGGATGGAGGAGCATGTAAAAGATGGAGTTAGAAATCTACCAGCTTTGAATCCAGTGCTAGGGAGATTGGGGTTTTTCCTGTGGGCAGTGAGAAAACCCTGGAGGTATTTGAGTGACACACTGAAATTTGTATTTTTGAAAGAATCTCCCTAGTAGCGCCGTGGATTGCAGAGAAGACAGAAAGAACGCAGCCCAGTGGCAGTTCCTAGGTAATCTCTCTTCAGCTTCCAAAGAAAACTGAAAAGTGATCATTCACAGGGTATGTTTGTTGAGCCTGTGAAAACTGAAGGCATTTCATAACAAATTCTCCTTACTTTTCCTCCAAATCTTTAAACTCAGTAAGTCTGTATTATCTTAGGTCTTGAGATGTTAATGACTTTGACTAATAGTCAACACTTGGAATTACAATGACTGATACCTTATCATTTCTTACAATGAGCAATGCTAATTAAAATTGATTGTGCTAAAGCTTTAGCAGCAATTGTACCTCCCCCTTCCTTTTTCTTTTTTTTTTTTTTTTTAGAAACGTGAGCTTATTGTACTGACTTGGTGAACTATCACAAGGCAGTCTTATTATCCCAGTTTTCATTTTCCAGTTCTGCTAGTGAAGCACATTAGCAACAATTATAAAGTATCAGGAGAACAGTAAGAGTTACTGAATTTGTGCCGTAAGAAAGACTCTAAATTTTGATTGATTGATCCATTCATTCATTCATTCATTCATTCATCTGACAGATCTTCATTAGATATCTATTACGAGCCAGGAACTGTGCAAGGCATAGGAGAAGCAAATGAACAACTATGACTTGAAAAATGTCTAGCCTAGTGAGAAAGACAGCCTCATTACAAGATAATTGCATATAGTATGTAAGTGCTACAGTTGATTGACATTAGCTCTGACTATGAGAGTACAGTTAGATTTCACAGAGAAGGCGACTTTTGGATGGGAGCTTCAAAATGTAAGCAGAAACTTCTTGCTTTATACTATTATTGCTACTTGTCTATACCTGGTAAATTTGTAAGAATTATAAAGTGTCTCAAAAGAAGAGCACGTGTAGTATCATAATGATAAATTAGCCGGATAATTAGGAAATCAAGACCAGGAATCGTGCTTTGAAAATTCCAGGATGATATGAAAGGAAAGACATGTCAGATAGGTTCCATGAAGTATGTAAACACCCAAAGAAGGTAAAAGGAGTCAATCACCTGCTCTAGAAAGGGTAAGATGACACTTGTGTGGAGTGCATAGGGGACAGTGGCAGGCAGTCACTCTGGCTATGCAGTTCAATTAGACAAACACCAACTGAGCTCTGCCCAGAGCCCCCGTTTGAGGTATTCATGCTTTCCCAGGTGCTGACAGTGTTGGCCAGCTCTAGGTTGTAGCTGAGCCCCTCTCTAGGCACTGCCACTGGCACAAGTGAGTTGTTTTTCACACTGTCTGAAGAAGCAGCTTGTATTCAATGACTGTCCCAAACCTCTTTCCTGGAAGGATGCAATTTTCAAGGGTTTTCCCAACCCCACAGTTTCTCATACTATCAACTGAAGATCCTCTCCCAACTGCACCACAGTTCAGCTTCTCCCTCTGCCCAGTCCTGCTTCCCACATCTGCCACAGACATAGTTTCAGAGGGTAGTCCTTGACAAAACACTTGCTTGCAGATTTCCATCTCAGGCCTGTTTCCCAGGGAACAGAGACTAAAACAAGCATTCATTATGGGCTAGATATGGGGGATTCAACAATGCAAAAGATAAGATCTCTGACCTCAAGAAATTTACAATTTCCTAGAAGGTTAGGGCTTTTAAAAAGGAATGCCAAGACTGCTAAGCCTATGAAATATGTGAACAGAAGAAGGAGGAAGAAGAGGAAAAAAAGACTTCTGAGTACACAGTCTAAAATTGTGCTCATCAAACAAATAGTTCTTGGGTGTTAAGGTTCTCTATGAATTCATCATAGCTTCAGAGTTAAATAATTTGGGATTATTGGGACTACAGAAAAGAAATCTTCCTTCTAAATGGTCATCTAGACTCCATTTGCCTTTTTTTGTTTTGTTTTGTTTGAGACAGAGTCTCGCTCTTGTTGCCCAGGCTGGAGTGCAGTGGCACGATCTCGGCTCACTGCAACCTCTGCCTCCCAGGTTCAACTGATTCTCCTGCCTCAGCCTCCCAAGTAGCTGGGATTACAGGTGACTGCCATCACACCTGACTAATTTTTGTATTTTCAGTAGAGACGGGGGTTTCACTATGTTGGTCAGGTTGGCCTCAAACTCCTGACCTCAGGTGATCCACCCGCCTCTGCCTCCCAAAGTGCTGGGATTACAGGTGTGAACCACTGCACCCGGCTCTCCATTTGCCTATTTAAGGAGACATGGATTCATGACCTCCCAAGGCAACACATTCCAACAGGCAATTTTCCTGATTGGAAAGTCCTTCCTTATATTTTGCTGAAACCTTTATTCTAGTTCTATACTCCACAGTCATACCAGTCATACATACGTACAGACATACAGACTTAATTGGCTCCTCATTTTTTTTCTTTCTTTCTTTCTTTTCTTTTTTTTTCTTTCTTTTTTTTTTTTTTTTAAGAGAAACAGGGTCTTGCTCTGTCACCCAGGCTGGAATACAGTGGAGAGATCTTAGCTCAATGCAGCCTCCACCTCCCGGGCTCAAGCCATCCTCCCATCTCAGCATTGTGAGTAGCTGGGATTACAGGCAAGAGACACCTTGCCCGGCTAATTTATGCAACTCTTTTATTTATTTGAAAACAAGAATAATTTACATATTAAAATTATTTTTTTTTAATTTAGGAGATAATGGAAATTTTAGTATTTGTTGGTTTAAGGGATTTTTTTAAGGTATGATAAGAATTTATGCCCAAGTTTAAAAATATCTTTATATTTTAGACATACATACTGAAATGTTTAAGGACAAAATAGTGTGATGTGTAGCATTTGCTTCAAAATAATGTGGAGGAGAGGAGTGGGTGGGACAGAGGTAAAACAAGAGTGGCCATGAGTTGTTCACTGTTGAAGATGGATAATGGGGATTTATTACACCTTTCTGATACTTATGGAATTCTCAGAATGTCCCAAAATAAAAACATTTTAATATATTTTTATCTTATTAAAATGATACACATGCATCATTAAAAAATATCCTTAGTACGAAAAAGCCTAATAATGTAAAGCAGTGGTCCCCTGCCTACTTCCTTTCCCCAGTCCCACTCTCTAGAGATAACTAGTTTTAACCTCTTTTTTAGGGGAAGGGGGGACTTTTTGCAGGTTACCTCTATATCTCTAAATTAACTGCTTATCAAGTTGTCAATCGTTTCTCTATATTATCTGCAGTGTCCAGTGAGGATTTTTTCCATTTCATAAACCCACTCTACCCAATATATATTCTCAGTTCCTCCTCTGGTAGCACACTACACATCCATTTTCTGTTCCATCACCCAGAGCCCGTCTCTCTTGACTCCCAGTTTTCTAAGATACTGCCATTACTAAGCTCAGCCTTCAACCCACATTTCTTCCCTACATCCAGCATTGATAGCATTTGTTTTCTGTACTGCAACCATGACTAAGTGATCAGTGAATTATTGGTAATTTTATTTCAAAACTTAAAAATTAATCACAGCTATCTATATCCAGAAGAATGAAACTTGATCCCTCTCTCTCTCACCTTATACAAAAATCAAATCAAAATGGATTAAAGACTTTGAAACTACTGCAAGAAAACACTGGGGAAACTCTCCAGGACATTAGTCTGGGCAAAATTTTTGAGTAATATCTCACAAACACAGGCAACTAAAGCAAAAATGGACAAATGGGATCACATCAAATTAAAAAGTTTCTGCACTGCAAAGGAAATAATCAACAAACTAAAAAGACCACTCAGTGTGTCCAGAATGTATTCCTTCCAGTGGGTTCTTGGTCTCGCTGACTTCAAGAATGAAGTTGCGAACCTTTGTGGTGAGTGTTACAGCTCTTAAAGATGGTGTGTCTGGAGTTTGTTCCTTCAGATGCATCCAGAGTTTATTTCTTCTAGTGAGTTTGTGATCTCACTGACTTGAACAATGAAGCCACAGACCTTTGCAGCAAGTGTTACAGCTCTTAAAGGTGGTGTAGACCCAAAGAGAGCAGCAGCAAGATTTATTGTGAAGGGCGAAAGAACAAAGCTTCCACAGCATGGAAGGGACCCGAGCGGGTTGCTACTGCTGTCTCTGGTGGCCAACTTTTATTCCCTTATTTGGTCCCACCCACATCCTGCTGATTGGTCCATTTTACAGAGTGCCGATTGGTCCATTTTACAGAGTGTTTAGTGCATTTACAATCCTTTAGCTAGACACAGAGTGCTGATTGGTGTGTTTTTACAGAGTGCTGATTGGTGTGTTTACAATCCTTTAGCTACACACAGGGTGCTGATTGGTGTGTTTTTACAGAGTGCTGATTGGTGCATTTGCAATCCTTTAGCTAGACACAAAGCACTGATTGGTGTGTTTACAATCCTCTACTAGAGACAAAAGTTCTCCAAATCCCCGCTTGACCCAGGAAGTCCTGCTGGCTTCACCTCTCAATCGCCCCTCTAAACAGGACACCCCAACTGCTGTTGGTAATTGGGTGATGACCGCTGTAGCTACTTCCTGATGGATAGGGGCAAAGACAGGGCCCTGCGGTTGTAGTGTCCTCCAGAGGGGAACTCTTTAGGCCAGTGAAAGGGCCAGTGGATTGGTCCAGGGGCCCTTGGTAGAAATTGTTAGTTGAGCTCATTTGGGGTTCCACTTGTAAGACCATCTGTAGCTTGATGGCCTTGATTCTAGAGGAAACAAATTTGACAAGGAGGTTAAAAATATAGGGCCCAAAGGTGAGTAATACCTAAATGGTTGTTACAGGACCTAGAAAGGGGAAAAGCCATGTTGTCTAAATCCAGAGGTTGGTATAAGAGTTTGAAAGGCATTATCTGATTTCAGAAGCCTTTTCCTGTAAATGCTGGGTGGCTTCTTGTACTAACCCTGACTGGTTATTGTAAAAACAGCGGTCTTCTCCTAAGAAGGTGCAGAGTCCTCCTTTCTCAGTGGTGAGGAGGTCTAGGCCTCCATGGTTTTGGAGAGTCACTGCTGCCAAAGAGTCTATTTGGGATTGTAGAGTAAGGATAGATTTCGTTATTTCTTGCAAACTGTCTAAGAGGTAGATATAGGTTGAAATTCCACATAAGAAGAATATGCCTTGGCTGAGTAGACAGAAGTTTACCCTGGCTTTTAAAGAAATAGGGTACACTGTTTTTTCTTTGCTACTTTCATCTCTCTTTCTCTTTGACTTCTTCTTTGTCTCTCTCTGACTCCCTCTTTGTCTCTTTCTCTCCTTGACTTTGGCTGTCTCTTTGACTCCTCCTTTGTCTGTCTCTTCCTCATTCTGTCTCCTTCTCTTTGATTTCCTGTCTTTCTCTGTCTCTCTTTCTCTCTCTTTTCTTCTCTCTCTCTTTCTTTCCTCTCTGCTGGTCTTGCCCTGCCTCTGCCAGCCACTTATGCTGCGGTTCTCCCTTCTTCTTCCCCTTTTTGATGGCTTCAGCACTGTAAGACTGCCACCTCCTTGGGTTTTTACACAGCGTGCAATACCTCCATGATTTCCTTGTGGTATTTAATGGGGGTTCCCCTTTCTTTCCATATTACAGCATGGCCATGTAGGATTAGATAAGCATACTTACTATCTGTAACAAAGTCTTCCAATTACAACTGAGGAGGTGGGAGAAATACCTGGTTACAGGCTGTCCCAGGGTTCCTTGGATTGTAATAGACCTTGAGGACAGTCATCTGGGACAGGAGATTAACACTGAGAAGGCCATGTCAGTGTCCAGGAGGAAGTCAATTTCCTGGCCCTCAATGGTTAAATGTACCCGGGGCTCAGTGGGGGTGATGACATGAGCTGGCTCTTGCCCTGGCCATCCTCAGTCCTATTGTTGGATCATCTGGTTGGGGGCTCCTGGCCCAGAGAACCTTTGCCCTCTGGGGCAGTGTGCCTTCCAGTGATTGCCTTGGCGTAGTGGACATGGGTGAGGGCAGCTTGTTTCTCGTTGGACAATCTTTTTTAAAGTGTCTTTGTAAACCACATTGATAACAAGCCCTACTGAGTGACTGGTCTGCTCCATTTTCTGTCCTCTCTGAGCCACCAAAGTTTGTTTGTCTGAGGGTCATGACTAAGGCTGTGGCCTTTCTCTGATCTCGCTTTTCCTTTCGGGCCTGTTCCTCTTGGCCCCTATTATAGAACACCAAGGTTACCAGGTTTAATAATGCCTCCAGATTTTGTTCAGGGCCCAGGGCTCGCTTTTGGAGCTTTCTCCTGATATCTGCAGCTGATTGGGTAAGAAACTTATCTTTTAGGATCAATTGACCCTCAAGTGAGTTGGGTGACAGGGGAGTATATTTTCTTAAGGCCTCCTGTAGCTGCTTGAGGAAGGTGGTAGGATTTTCTTCTTTTCTGAGTTATGATGGACATCATTGAATAATTCATGGGCTTTTCCCTAATTCTCCTTAGTCCTTCTAGAACACAGGTCAACAGATGTTTGTGACTCCAGTCCCCATGATCTGAGTCAAGGTCCCAGTGGGGATCCATACTGGGAATGACTTGCTGACCAGTAGGAAATTTGTCCCTTTCTTTGGCTGTCATTCTATCATTTACTTGACTAAGATACCAGGTATCTCCAAACTCTCAGGCTGCAGCTAAAGCCACATTCTTTTCATTAAAGGCCAGGGTTTGATCTAATAGCATGACATCTCTCCAAGTGAGGTCAAAGGTTTGCCCTAGACCTTGTAGGACATCTATGTACTTATCAGGATTATCTGAAAACATCCCCAGGTCTACCTTGATCTGCTTTAAATCAGAGAGGGAGAAGGGACATGTTCCTGGGGTGGGCCAAATTCCCCTCCCCCAACAGCTTGAAGGGGATGTAACCAATAGCCCGGGGATTTTTGTGGTCCCTTGGAGATTTCTTTGCTTGTTTCCTTCTGGGTGGGGGAGATTAGAGAAGGCCTATCATTAATAGGAAGGGGAGCTACAGGGAGGCTAGGATATGGAGGTAAGCTGAGAGGTTCTCCTGTGGGATGTAAATTGCAAGCTTTGCATGGTTGTGGATTCTGCTTCAATGAAAAAAAAAGCTTGGCCATAAGGTATTTCACTCCATTTGCCTTTCCTCTTACAGAAAAGGTCAAGCTGCAGGATAGTATTGTAATTTATACTTCCCTCAGGTGGCCATTTTTCCCCATCAGAGAGAGAATACTGGGGCCAAATCATAGTGCAGAAAAAAATGAGCTGCCTCTTTTTCAGCATTTGCTGGTCAAATTGGTCCCAGTGGCTTAGGAGGCATTTCAAGCGTGAGCCTCTTGATGCCTGAGTGTTTCCCATCTGAAAGACAAAACCACCCATGGTTTTGGTTTGTTTGTTTCTCCCCTGCCCAAGAACCTGCAACAGACCCTAGACCTTGCTGATCAGAATAGTTCACTCACCAACGCAGCAGCAGAATCACCTCTTGCCCAAGAACCCACAACGGTCCCTGGACCCTGCTGATTGGAATAGTTGTGCTCACTGACGCAGCAACAGAAACACTAGTTTTCCTCCTAGACCACAAGGAGGACCAAGGAAGGTTGGATTTAGTGGCCCTTACTGATGCATTGTTGAAAACCTGCACCCTTGCCTGTCCTCCTAGACCACAAAGAGGACCAAGTAAAATCGGATTTAGTGGCCCTTACTGACACATTCTCAAAAACCTGTTAGAGTCCTAAGCATTCTCCTGTTAGTATTGGGACTTTACCCCGTCCTATGAAGATGTTATGCCCCAAAAATGAAGAAGAGGGCCATACCCTGAGGGAGGTAAGGGATCTCCAGGGTTGGAAGAGTGACCTCTTTTGTCCTCACTGGAATAGGAAGGATGTCATTTCTGAAGCGCCCCATATCCTAGCTTCTGGAATAGCTTTTGTTAGGCCTGCTAGTCTGGGGAGGGATCCTAAAATTCCAGATAGTCCCCCATATGACGGGGCTTTGGGCAAAAATTATGTCTTTCTGATTGGTGAGCCTGGGTGCCTAAAGAAGGGAATACAGTCCTGGAATTTATACTAGAAATCATTCTTCTAGGAGTGGCTAGAAAAGCACCAGAGACAAGGAGTAGTTTTAGAAGCGGGACTAGCCTCGGAGAAGAGAGGTGAGAGGAAGTTTGTCTAACAGGCATTAGGACCCAGGAGGCAAGGGTCAGGATCAATAGGATAGATAGGTGAGTCTCACTTGGGCAACGTGACTTTGAGACTTCCGCTCATGGCTGGAGGGTCAACCAACTTGTTGTCGGGACCCCGGAGGTGAATTGCTTTCCTCTCTGCTGACCCTCAGCTCAGCCCAGAAATACAGGCAAAGTGGAAGCTGGTTCCAGGCAAACCAATGCACCCAACTCTCAACAGTCGGGAGTTGTTAGAGAGCCCTTTCCCAGAAAGCCTGACACTCGTGTCTTTAGTCCAGCAGCCATGCTAGTTGCTTTTAACCGGCCGGAAGGTGCCCAGTATTTAGCCCCTGAATTCTAAGGAAAAATAGGACAGAATAGCAAGCGAAAGGGGTCTGATAGTGCTCACTGCTTGGCAATAGTCCCTTCGTGGTTGCCAAAATGTGTCCAGAATTTATTCCTTTCATTGGGTTCTTGGTCTCGCTGACTTCAAGAATGAAGCCGCAGACCTTCATGGTGAGTGTTACAGCTCTTAAAGATGGTGTGTTCAGAGTTTGTTCATTCAGATGTGTCCAGAGTTTCTTCCTTCCAGTGAGTTTGTGGTCTTGCTGACTTGAAGAATGAAGCCACGGACCTTCGTGGCAAGTGTTACAGCTCTTAAAGGTGGTGCAGACCCAAACAGTGAGCAGTAACAAGATTTATTGTGAAGAGCGAAAGATCAAAGCTTCCACAGCATGGAAGGGGACCTGAGTGTGTTGCTGCTGCTGTCTCTGGTGGCCAGCTTTTATTTCCTTATTTGGCCCTGCCCACATCCTGCTGATTGTTCCATTTTACAGAGTGCTGGTTGGTCCATTTTACAGAATGCTGATTGGTACATTTACCGTCCTTTAGCTAGTCAGTGTACTGATTGGTGAGTTTTTACAGAATGCTGATTGGTGCATTTACAATCCTTTAGCTAGACACAGAGCGCTGATTGGTGCATTTTTACAGAGTGCTGATTGGTGCATTTACAATCCTTTCACTAGACAGAAAAGTTCTCCAAGTACCCACTTGACCCAGAAAGTCCAGCTGGCTTCACCTCTCAACAGAATGGGAGAAAATATTTGCAAACTACCCATCTGACAAAGGATTAATTACCTGAATATATAAGGAACTCAAACAATTCTATAGGAAAAAAAATTTAATGTTCTAATTTTAAAATGGGCAAAAGACTTAAATAGACACTTCTCAAAAGTAGACGCACAAATGGTAAACATGCATATAAAAAAGTGCTCAACATCATATATCATCAGAGAAATACAAATCAAAACTACAATAAGAATTTCTTATCCCTGTTAAAAATGTTTTTTTATCCAAAAAGCAGGCAATAACATGCTGATGAGGATGTGCTGAAAAGGAAGCTGTCATACACTGTTGTAAATTAGTACAACCACTATGGAGAACTGTTTGGAGGTTCTTTAAAAAAACTAAAAATAGAGCTACCATATGATTCAGTGATCTCACTGCTGGGTGTGTACCTATATTAGTCCATTATTGCACTGCTATAAAGAAATACCTGAGACTGAGTAATCTATAAAGAAAAGAGGCTTAATTGTCCCATGGTTCCGCAGCCTGTACAAGTAGCATGGCTGGGGAGACCTCAGGAAACTTTCAATCATGGCAAAAGGTGAAGGGAAAGCAGGCATGTCTTAGATGGCTGGAGCAGGAGGAAGAGAGAGAAGGGGGAGGCACTTTTAAACAACCAGACCTCATGAGAACTCGTTCACTACCATGAGAACAGCAAGAGGGAAATCTGCCCCCGTGATCCAATTACCCCCCACCATGCCCCTCCTCTGACATAGGGGATTACAATTTGACATGAGATTTGGGTGGGACATAAATTCAAACCGTATCAATACCCAAAGAAAAGAAATCAATATATTGAAGAGATATGTGCCCTCTCATGCTTGTTGCAGCCTTGTTCACAATAGCAAGATTTGGAAGCAACCTAAGTGTCCATCAACAGAAAATGAATAAAGAAAATACAGATACTTATATACAATGGATTACTTTTCACACAGGAAAAAGAGTGAGATCCTGTCATTTGCAACAACATGGATGGCACTGGAAGTCATTAAGTCAAGTGAAATAAGTCAGACACAGAAAGACAAACATGATGTGTTCTCACTTATTTGTAGGATCTAAAAATCAAAACAATTGAACTCACAGAGACGAAGAATAGAATTATGATTACCAGAGGCTTGGAAGGGTAGTGGGGGAAAGGGGAGAGGTGGAGTTAGTTAATGGATACACACACAAAAAAGAAGAAGGAATGAATGTGACCTAGTATTTGATAGTACAACAGGAGGACTATAGTCAATAATAATTTAATGTACATTAGAAAAACTGAAAGAGTATAATTGAATTATTTGTAACACAAAGGATGAATGTTTGTTGGGATGGGTACCCAATTTTCCCTGTTGTGGTTATTATGCATTGCATGTCTGTACCAAAACATCTCATGCATCCCATAAATATATGTACCTACTATGTACCCATAAAACTTTTTAAAAATTTAATCACAGCATTTGAGTTGTTCTTACTAGGTAATGATGATCACAGCAGAGCCAAGTATCATGCTCGGATTAAGCCTCCATTTCTTTAGGTACTATGTCAAATCCTTGTATCACTCAGAGAGGGAAGACTTCAGCATCAAGTTTAAATGGAATCTTCCTTTTCACACTCAACCAATGCCTTTTCTACAGCATCAGCATTTCCCAAGTTCTAAATGATACTCATTAATCTTTTAAACCCCGTTATCACCTTCATTATCACCTCCGCCTGTTTTTACTTGGTGACCTTCTTCCACAGGCCTGGGCACCTGAGCCAATCTGCATTTTTTAAATATTCCACCTGTTGTCCTAGGACATTATGGGATAAAATATCCTCCTCCTTGGTCTGCTACCCCGTTTCACAAGACAGCTTCCTAAGAAAGCTAGATAAACTTTCTGAGTCCCAGCCTATTCTAAATCTATCCTTTTAATTAGCTGGGAAGGAATTTCAAGGACGCATTTTCCCTCAAAATGTTTTGCTTTCTTCTTTTTAAAAAAATAATTTCAACTTTTATTTTAGATACAAGGGGTACACGTGCAGGTGTGTTACATGGGTATATTGTGTGACACTGAGATTTGGGTATGGATCCCATACCTAGGTAGTAAGCATAGTACCCAACAGGTAGCTTTTCAACCCATGCCTTTCCCCTTTCCTCCCCACTCTGGTGGTCCACAGTTTCTATTGTTCCCATCTTTATGCCCATGACTACCCAGTTTAGCTCCCACTTATAAGTGAGAATATGTGGTATTTGGTTTTCTGTTTTTGTGTTAATTCACTTAGGAATAGGGTCTCTAGCTGCATCTATGTTGCTGCAAAGGACATAATTTTGCTCATTTTTATGGCTGCATAGTATTTCATGGTATATATGTACCACATTTTCTTTGTATAATCCACCATTGATGGGTACCTAGGTTGATTCCATGCCTTTGCTAATTTGAATAGCACTGTGATGAACATATAAGTGTATGTGTCTTTTTGATATAATGACCTATTTTCCTTTGGGTATGTACCCAGTAATGGGATTTCTGGGTCAAATGGTAGTTCTGTTTTCAGTTCTTTGAGAAATCTTCAAACAGCTTTTCACAGTGGCTGAGCTAATTTACATTCCCACCAACAGTGTATAAGCATTCCCTTTTCTCCACAGCCTCACCAGCATCTGTTATTATTTGACTTTTGAATAATAGCCATTCTGACTGGTGTCAGATGGTATCTCATTGTGGTTTTGATTTGCATTTCTCTGATGATTAGGGATAATGAGCATTTTTTTAAATGTTTGTTGGCTGCTTGTATGTCTTCTTTGGAGAAGTGTCCGTTTGTGTCCTTTGCCCATTTTTTTTGGAGGGGGGGTTGTCTTTGCTAATTGGTTTCCTTAAATTCCATATAATCTGGATATTAGACCTTTGTCAGATGTGTAGTCTACAAGTATTTTCTCCCATTCTGTTCGTCATCTGTTTATTCTCTTGATAGTTTCTTTTGCTATGCAGAAGCTCTTCAGTTTAATTAGGTACTGCTTGTCAATTTTCGGTTTCATTGCAATTGCTTTTGGACACTTAGCCAAAAATTATTTGTCAAGGCCAATGTTGAGAAGGGTATTTCCAAGATTTTCTTCTAGGATTTTTATAATTTGAGGTCTTACATTTAGATCTTTAATCTATCTTGAGTTAATTTTTGTATATGCTGAAAAGTAGTGGGTCTAGTTTCATTCTTCTGTATATGGCTAGCCAGTTATCCCAGCACCATTTATTGAATAGAGATTCCTTTCCCCATTGCTTATTTTTGTTGGCTTTGTCAAAGATCAGATGGTTGTAGATGCACAGCTTTTTTTCTTGGTTCTCTATTCTGTTACATTGGTCTTTGTGTCTGTTTTTTGTACTAGTACCATTGCTATTTTGGTTACTGTAACCCTATAGTATAGTTTGAAATTAGGTCGTGTGATGCCTACAGCTTTGTTCTTTTTTTTTCTTTTTTTTTTTTTTTAAAATTACTTTGGATATTCAGGCTTTTATGTTGTTGTTCCATATGAGTTTTAGAATAGATTTTTCTAATTCTGTGAAAAATGGCATTGGTAGTTTGATGAGAACAGTGCTGAACCTGTAGATTACTTTGGGCAGTATGGTCATTTTAATGATATTAATTCTTCCAATTCATGAGTATGGAGTGTTTTTCCATTTATTTGTGCTGTCCCCAATTTCTTTCAGAAGTATTTTGCTGTTCCTCTTGTAGAGATCTTTCACCTCCTTGGTTTGTTGTATTCCTAGGTATTTCCACTTTTTATGGCTATTGTAAATGGGATTGTGTTCTTTGATTCTCAGCTTGAATGTTACTGGTGTATAAAAATGGTACTGATTGTTGTACTCTGATTTTGTATCCCAAAACTTTACTACAGTCAATTATCAGTTCTAGTAGCCTTTTCATGAAGTTTTTAGGGTTTTCCAGGTGTAGAAATATATCATCAGTGAAGACAGGCAGTTTCACTTTTTCTTATTTTATTCTGATGCTTTTTTATTTCTTTCTCTTGCCTGATCACTTTGGCAATCTTCCAGTACTGTGTTGAATGGGAATGGTGAGACTGGGCATCATTGTCTCATCTCAGTTCTCAAGGGAAATGGTTTCAGCTTTTGTCTGTTCAATGTGATGTTGGCTGTGGGTTTGTCATAGATAGTTATTATTTTGAGGTATGTTCCTTTGATGCCTCATCTGTTGAAGGCTTTTATAAAAAAAAAAGGGATGTTGAATTCTATCAAGATATTTTCTGCATCTATTGAGATGATCATTTTTACTTTTAATTGTGTTTATGCAGTAAATCACATTTATTGATTTGCATATGTTGAACTAGCCTTGCTTCCCAGAAATAAAGCCTACTTGATCATGGTGTATTAACTTTTGTATGTGCTGCTGGATGCAGTTTGCTAGTATATTGTTGAGAATTTTTGAATCTGTGTTCCTCAGGGATATATGGCCTGAAGTTTTCTTTTTTTCATTGTGCCTCTGACAGATTTTGGTATCAGACTGATTCTAGCTTCATAGAATGAGTTAGGGAGGAGCCCCTCCACCTTGAATTTTTAGAATAGTTTCAGTAGAATTGACACTGGTTTTTCTTTGTACATCTTGTACAGTTCGGCTGTCCAGGGTTTTTCTTTTCTGGTTGGTAGGTTTTTTATTACTGATTGAATTTTGGAATTTATCAATAGTCTGTTCAGGTTTTCACATTCTTCCTGGTTCAATCTTAGGAGGCTGTGTGTTTCTAGGAATTTATCCATTTCCTCTAGAATTTCTAATTTGTGTGCATAGAGTTGTTCATAATAATCTCTGAGAGTATCTTGTATATCTGTGGGATTGGTTGTAATGTCATCTTTGTCATTTCTGATTATACTTATTTAGATCTTCCTTTTTCTGTTAATCTAGCTAGTGGCCTAGCAATCTTGTTTATTCTTTCAAAAACCAATGTTTGGTTTTATTGATCCTTTGTATGGATTTTTGTATCTCAATTTCAGTTCTTCTCTAATTTAGATATTTATTCTCTTTTGCTAGCTTTGGGGTTGGTTGGTTCTTTTTTTTCCAGTTCCTCTAGGTGAAAAGTTAGATTGTTATTTTGAGATCTTTCTAACTTCTTGATGAAGGCATATAGTGTTATCAACTTTCCTCTTAACACTGCTTTAGCTGTATCTCAGAGATTTTGGTAAGTTGTATCTCTATCTTCATAAATTTCATACAATTTTTTATTTCTGCCTTAATTTTGAGGTTCATCCAGGAGTTATTCAAGAGCAAGTTGTTTAATTTCCATGTATTTATGTAGTTTTGAGAGATCTTCTTGATACTGATTTCTATTTATATTGCACTGTGATCTGAGTGTGTGCTTGGTATTATTTCAATTTGTTTAAATTCATTGAGACTTGCTTTATGACCAAGTTTGTGGTCAATCTTAGAAAATGTTTTGTATGTAGATGAGAAGAATGTATATTCTTTGGTTGTTAGGTGAGGTATTCTGTAGATGTCTATTAGGTCCAATTGGTCAAGTGTCAACTTTGAGTCCAGCATGTCTTCATTACTTTTCTGCCTTGATGATCTAACACTGTCAGTGGAGTGTTGAAGTCTCCCACTATTATTGTGTGGCTATGTAAGTCTTTTTGTAGGTCAAGAGTAACTTGTTTTATAAATCTGGATGCTCCAATCGTTAAGTGCATGTATATTTAGGAGAGTTAAGTCTTTTTGTTAAATTGTACCCTTTATCATTATGTAATACCATTTTATTTGTTCTTAATAGTTGTTAATTTAAAGTCTATTTTATCTAGTATAAGAATAGCAACTCCAGGCTGGGAGTGGTGGCTCATGCCTGTAATCCCAGCACTTTGGGAGGCCCCAAGGTGGGCAGATCACAAGGTCAGGAGATCAAGACCATCCTGGCTAACATGGTGAAACCCCATCTCTACTAAAAATACAAAAAATTAGTCAGGCATGATGGCATGCATCTGTAGTCCCAGCTACTTGGGAGGCTGAGACAGGAGAATCACTTGAACCCGGGAGGCATAGGTTGCAGTGAGCCGAGATCATGCCACTCACTCCAGCCTGGGTGAGAGAGCAAGACTCCATCTCAAAAAAAAAAAAAAAAAAAAATAGCCACTCCTGCCCTTTTTTGTTTTCCATTTGCATAGTAGATCTTTCTCCACCTTTTTACTTTGAGCCTGTGGGTGTAATTATATGTGAAACAGCAGACAGTCAGGTCTTGTCTGTTGAACTGGCCACTCTATGTCGTTTAAGTGGAGAATTTAGCCCATTTACATTCAGTTTTAATATTGATACATGAAATTTTGATCCTGTCATTGTGATGTTAGCTGGTTGTTATGTAGACTTGATTTTGTAGTTGCTTTACAGTTTCTGTGGGCTATGTGTTTAAGTGAGTTTTTGTGGTAGGTGTCATTCTTTTGATTCTATGTTTAGCACTACCTTAAGGACTTCTTGCTCTTGTGTGACTGATCTAGTTGTAATGAATTCCCTTGGCGTTTGCTTTTCTGAGAAGAATTTTAGCTTATGAAGCTTAGTTTGGTGGAATATGAAGCTATTGGTTAGAATTTCTTTTTTTAAGGATATTGAAAATAGACCCCCAATCTCTTCTGGCTTTTGAAGTTTCTACTGAGAGTTGTGCTGCCAGCCTGATGCAGTTCCCTTTGTATATGACCTGACCCTTCTCTCTAGCTGCCTTTAAGATTTTTTTTTTTCTTTTGCATTGACCTTAGTGAATCTGATGGGTATGTGCCTTGGAAATAGTCATCTTGCATAGTATCTAGCCAGGGTCCACTGTATTTCTTGAATTTGAATGTCAACCTCTCTAGTCATATTAGGGAAAGGTTCATAGACTATATCCTCAAACTTGTATTTTCCAAGTTGCTTACTCTCTTTTCTTCTCTCTCAGAAGTGTCAACAAGTTATAAGTTTGGTCTCTTTACATAATGCCACATTTCTTGAAGGTTTTCTTCATTTGTTTAATTCCTTTTTCTTTATTTTTGTCTGAGTTTATTCAAATAACCAATCTTCAAGCTCTGAGATTATTTCCTCAGCTTGGTCGTCTATTCTGCTGTTAATACTCCCAACTGTATTATAAAATTCTTGAGGTTAATTTTCCAGTTCCAGAAGTTCAGTGTTGTTGTTTACTAAAGTGGCAATTTCGTCTTTCAGCTCTTGGATTGTTTTACCGAATTCTTTGGATTGATTTCAACTTTCTCCTGAATATCAATGAGCTTCCTTGTCTTCCAGATTCTGAACTCTATGTCTGTCATTTCAGTCTGATTGAGAACCATTGCTGGGTAGCCAGTGGCCTCATTTGGAGGTAAGGAGATACTTTTGCTTTTTAACTGCCAGAGTTCTTGCACTGACTCTTTTTCATCTTGATAGGGGCTGGTGCTCCTTTCACTGTGGCGTAAGTTGAGGATAGTCAATTGTATTCTATTTTGGATGCTCTTAGAGGGCAAAGGCTCTGTACAAGATCTTTATTTGTGGATGGATTCTTATGCTTGGTTTCACAGGGATATATATTTTTGGTGTTGTAGTTTGGGCTGCAATCCAGTAGGTGAAGCTTAAGATTAGCAGCCAGTAGATAAGGTCTTATTCAGTCACATGGCTCTTTTGTATTTCCTTGCATTCATAGATGCACTCTGTGGTGGAGGGTGGGGAGAGATGACCCACTCAGCAGGTTCACTCCTGGTCTTTCAGGGAGCCCCCTCCCATCACTGACACTGCACTCATGTTTCTTTTGTTAGTGTGCCAGGTTGTGGGGCTCCCTCAGGCAGAGGCCACAGCAGGGAGATAGACCATGTTCTTTCAAGACAGGCCCAGCAGAGGGAGGCATGCCATGCTCCCACATCAGCCCATGAACTCACATGTCTCACACCTCTCAGTGGTCTAAGAATAGGGGTTCTTCCTCTGCTCAAGTGCGGGCCACAGATCTTGGCTTGGCACTCTTGAGCTGGATGCTACAGTGCTGGGATGCCAGGATGGTCTGTGGCTCAGGATCAGGCTCTCTCTGTGCTTGGGGACCCAAACTACTGCCAGATCACCAAGAAATTATTCAGGTGGAGCAGAGTACACAGGCTGGGCAGCAGAGGCTGTCCTGTGTACTCATTCCTGCAGGGAAGCTAGACAGGGCCCCTGGGAGGGGCTAGTAGGCAGGAGGGTCTGCAAAATAGACATCCCCAGTCCTGCAGGAAAGCTATCCCTGTTCTCTCCTGTCTGGTGGTCAACTGAGGCTAAAGCCTTTCAGAGGGTTATGGGAAGTCCTGGGGGATGGACACCTATGGCTGTGCTCCACTGGAGCATCCCCCCCCCAAAAAAAAACTCCTGTACCACATACACCCTGGCTGAAGCCTTGTCTCTGCCTACCCCTGGGCAAAGTCCCTGCCAGTTCACATGCCCATGGGGGACATGAGGTCCCCTGTGTCTGGAATCCCAGTGGTCTGTGGCAAGAATGGGCTACCCCTCAGTCTCCTTATTCACTCCTTTCCCAGGAGTCATTCAGGTATCCTGTGCAGGGTTCCCAGCTTCTTCCTGCTTCAGCCTCAGCATCAGTGTCACCTCTCCATCCACTCTCCATGTTTTCTCTCCATAGACCTGCCCAAATTATGTTGGTTTATTCCACAATTTGTCCTCTGTCAGTGGGAGCAGCACTCCTGGCTGCATCTAGTTGGCCATCTTGTCTTTTATCTGCTTTTTTCTTCATTTTATTTCTTTAACTTTATTTTCTTATGCTACTACAGATTTTTTCTTTTATTGTTTTCTTTGAAATCATATTTTAATAGCCAAGAGTATGTTCTATTTTTACCCATTTTTTAAAAAAATGCATCTTATGTTTATGGTTACAATATGTTTTTGACTGTTTTAAAGGAAACTAATTGGATGTTTTAAAAATTCTCTTTTGATTCTTGAATATTTCTGTCCCTTCCATGTTTACACCTTTGTGGCAATATATTATGATCTTTTGCTTTATTGTTGCCGGTGTTCCTCAGCTATCTAATCACCCCTGGCTGCCTACTCCTGTTTCAGAATGAGATGTTCGGAAGCCTATTAAGGGCTCTGAGGAAGTAGGTGGGGCCCATAGGCTGGCAGGTGTTGCTGAGACAACCAAGCAGGGACTTTGCTGGGGCAGATGCCTGGCAGCTGGCTTCCTAGTGCTGGCTTTGAGGCATGAGGCTGACTGACTCTTCTATCTCCACATTTCTAATTAATCTTACCATTTTTATCCTCACAACTCACTCCACATCTTCTATCACACTTACTTTCCCAAGAATGGACACTCTCAGGAACTCAGCAGTGCAGGCAGACTTTCTTCATCCATCAGTAATCAGTCCTCCCTCCTCTCTATTTTTCAGAGAATTTTAAAATGTCTTATCTACTGACAGTTCCCTTTTCATGTTTGACATAGTTTTGGGTTTATATTCTTTTTATTTCTTCACCATATGTAGTACCAAATGGGTACTTCTCCCATTTGGTACCAAGTGAGAGAAGTACCAAATGGAAGAAGAGATTTTATTATTTCTTTGTTTAAAGACCCATGGTTACTCCTTCTACTTTTTCTAATATTCTGATTGGCCACTACAGAAATATATAGAGTAATGAGTTGAAGTTTTTCCCCACCCCCAACAAAAAGATATCTTGAAGTCTAAATACCCAGTACCTTAGGAAATGACCTTATTTGGAAATAGAGTTTTTGCAGATGTAGTTAATTAATTTAAGAAGTGGTAATGCTGGCATAAGATAGTCCCCTAATCCAATACAACTTGTTTCCTTATAAGAAGACAGTCATCTGAAGACAAAGAGATACAAAGGGGAGAATGCCACATGACAATGAAGGCAGAGATTGGAGTTATGTAGCTGCAAGTCAAGGAATGCCATGAGTTGCCTGCAAGCCACCAGAAGCCAAAAATATGTAAAGGAGGATTCTCTCCTACAAAGTTCAGAGGCAGTATGATACTGCTGACATCTTGGTCTCAAACTTCTAGCCTCCAGAATGTTGGACAATAAATTTCTATTATTTTAAGTCATCCAGTTTGTGGAATTTTCTTATGTTAACCCTAGGAAATTAATGCAATAGAGGGAGACAATGATCAAGAACTTGATAACCATTCCACTCAGAGATACTGATGTGACCCACAGAAATACCCAGTTTGAAACAACAATAAATTAAAATTACTTACTTCTGAAAATTAGAATGAGGGAAGGAAGACAGGGAACCGTTGCTTTTCAGGATAAGCCTTGCTGTGCTATAGCATGGTTTTCCACCACCTTCTCACATCCTTAGACATCGTTCTAGTTGAACTAAGACACATGGCAAAGAAGAATGTAGTTTCAAAATAGAATGAAGAATGCCAACAGCTGATCTTAAGATGAAATAAACTTCAGCTCGATGTAGTCACAAGAGTCCTTAAAAGTAGAAAAGGGGAGCATAATATGGGTCAGAAAAAGAGAGATACTGTTGAAAACAAATCACTGGAGTGATGAAGTGATGTGATATGAGAAGCCTCAGTCATCATCACTAGCTTTGAAGATAAGGGAAGGAGAATACAAGTCTAAAAATTTGGGCAGCCTACAACAATGGAAAAGGAAGGAAACATTCTCTCCTGGAGCCTTCAGAAAGGAATGCACCTTTCCTGACATCTTGATTTTAGCCCAGTGAGACCTGTTTCAGACTTCTGAACCACAGAACTGTAAGATATAAAATTTGTGTTGTTTTAAGGCACAAAACTTGCAATAATTTGTTATAACAGCAATAGAAAACAAATACACCATTCCTTTAAAGTGTAGGCTCAAAAATGAAGCATAGTTCCCAGCTAAGAACCAGTCATTGCTGAGTACCTTGGAATTTTCTTTTCTATCTTTGATCCTAATTTCACTGTATATCCCACATTTGCTTTTGTAGCTGCCACCTAGTGCTGTTTTCTCATATTGAATTTGCAGAAAATGAAAAACTGTAAGACTGTAATTGCAAGTGGAAAGATTACATTTACCACATTGCTATTTCCATCATAACATAATATGAACCTTGGAGTCAAGAAGAACTGAGTTCTAATTCCCATTCAACTATTTACAAGCTATGTGGCCTTGAATGAGCCATTTTACCTCTTAAGTTTCCATTTTACGAACAAATTAAAGCTAGTAACAGTACCAACCTCATGGGGTTACCATGTTATCTAAAAGAGATGATATCTTCAAGGAACTTCGTACAGTGCCTGACTCATCTTACACTTGAAAAGCGAAGGAGTAGGCGGATGTTGAGTTTAATCAAGAAACTCTGCTTCCCGTTGCTATTCCCAAAGCCTTAGAATGAAAATTATGTCTCTCTCACTTTGTTTTGTATATATAATCATATCTATAATGACCTGGAATATACTAAACAGAGGCGTGTGTGTGTGTTTGTGCGCGCGTGTGCGCTTGTGTTGAACCTAATTAATGGCTTACAAGCACTACTAAAACAATATTAGATGAAGTTTGAATATGCAAAACATAAACTTTAGCATTATTCAGTAGTTATTCTTTGGTCTTTGGTAACAACACTGTTCTCCCGTATCTCACCTGCATGGCCCTGGCCTGAGGACTGTGAATGGTGCTCTTAGAGTGGCTGAAGACGATGAAGAGCATGTGCTTCTACCTACAATCTTGTACACATTCCCTGTTCTGGAGTCTGCAGCCCATTCCACAGTTAATAGGCGCCTTTAGCTATCAGCTGCCTACATATTATTGAAACTATCCACACCTTTTCTGATTTCAAGACATGGAAAGGAATCTTAGTTTCTTTATCTCACCGTCACCCACTTGTCTCCCTACCTCACCCTCCCTTAAGAGAACACCTTCAGAAGATTAAGAGAATGGGCTATGGGGTCTCATTCAGACCAGATCTAGATTCAAAACCTTGGCCACTTAGGAGCTATTTGAGCAAGTTGTTAAACTTCTCTGTATACCATATTCATTCTCTAGAAAATGAGGATAAAAAAAAAAAAGAAAAGAAAATGAGGATAACAGTTGCCTCACAGGTGGCCAGGGGCGATGGCTCACGCCTGTAATCCCGGCACTTTGGAAGGCCGAGGAAGGCGGATCATGAGGTCAGGGGATGGAGACCATCCTGACTAATACTGTGAAACTCCATCTCTACTAAAAATACAAAATACAAAAAAAAAAAAAAATTAGCCTGGCATGGTGGCAGGCGCCTATAGTCCCAGCTACTTGAGAGGCTGAGGCAGGAGAATGGTGTGAACCTGGGAGGCAAAGCTTGCAGTGAGCCAAGATCACGCCACAGCACTCCATCCTTGGTGACAGAGCAAGACTCCAGGAAAAAAAAAAAAAAAAGTTTCCTCACAGGATGAATGGCAGAGAAGATACATGGCAAATACTGAACGAGATGCTTGGCATTGTAAGACTAACAATAGTATTAGTAATCATCACATCAATACTACTTATTGCTTCGGTTTTCTCTCCAACGATACCCTACAGCCTTCCTCAGGCCTCTTTTCGTAGTCTACCCCCTGAGGTCCCATCTCTAGAGGTATTTCTCTGCTATGCTGAATTACAACCTTTATGATGTTAAGTGAATAACTGGTCCCCATAGTTTATATTACATTAGTTATTGAGTCAAGCAAAGAATGTTCTTCAATATGGCATCATTTAATAAAAGCCTAACCTGCCCCCTACCTGGCAGGGATGATGGGAGCTTATTAAGATAATGTCTTTCTAGTACTTACAGCCCCTTGAAAGGCATTCACTAAATAAACAACTGCGTTTGATTTTACTGTTGTTTGTTTTAGTTCTTAATGCATGCTCTCTGAATGGTATTAATGGGTCCTCTGCAATGCCTCTCACAATATGGGCACTTGTTAAATGCTGTTAAATGCTGCATGGTAGTAAATGTTGCCCATATGTGCCTCTGCTTTGCTCTTTCCCTTCCTCTTTTCTCTACTTCTTTCTATGAATCCTGGAGTCTTCTCCCCCTTCTAGGTTTCAGGTCCTTGGATTTTCAACTTTGTCTGCACATCAGAATCGCTTAGGAAGCTTTTGAAACTCCAGACCATACACTAGAACAATTAAATCAAAGCCTCTAGAAGCAGGACCCAGACATCAGTGTTTTCTAAAGTTTTTCAGATGATTCCAACATGTAGCTGAGAATTGCCATACTCGTGATTCTAATATAACCTATCAGAT
This sequence comes from Trachypithecus francoisi, assembly GCF_009764315.1. NCBI lineage: Eukaryota > Metazoa > Chordata > Mammalia > Primates > Cercopithecidae > Trachypithecus > Trachypithecus francoisi. The sequence goes on along the minus strand of NW_022681457.1, from coordinate 19,221,992 downwards.
CCCAAACAAATGATACCTGTGGACAAATACTTAGTATTTTACTTCTACTCAACTATGAGCTCCTTGAGGGCCAGTACTATCTTATTCTTCTTTGCTCCCAATGAATAACAGTACCTTGCAAAGAATGAGCATTCAATCCGTATTTCTTTTGACTGAAGATATACCCTTCCCAGCCCAAAGGATTTCCGCATGCCTCTGATTTCTATAATAATTGCAGTGAATACCTCTAATTAATTCTAACGATCAGTTGGTTGTTCAGAGTATCTCAGCCAAGCAATTCTATTATTTAAGAGTAATTTTTTGCACTGTTTTGTGGGGAAAACAGATCATTGCCACGTGGTATGAATGCTACCGTGGGGGTGCAGATAGTGTTGTGGCAGTCCAGAGGAGGCCTGGAATGCAGAAATAGAGGGAGGAAAGAGCACAGGCCTTCCAGTCACACAGATCCAGGTTCAGATCTCAACCACTGTATGCCTATAGGATATTGTCAAGTCTCTTGAACCTTGGTCTCCTTTCTATGAAAGAGGGGATGATGCCTACTACTCAGGTGTTAGGGTCACTGAAGGACTTAATGTAAAGAAAGAGAGACAGGGACTGTATTAGTCCGCTTGGGCTGCCGTGACAAAATACCACAGACTGGTGGCTTAAAACAGTCATTTTATTTTTCTCAAAGTTCTGGAGGCTAAAGTCCAAGAGCAAGGTATCATCAGGATTGGTTTCTGGTAAGGTCTCTCTTTCTGGTTCACAGGTGGCCACCTTCTTGCTGTGTTCTTACATGATGGAGAAGGGCAAGAGAGAGCTTTCTGTTGTCTCTTTTTTTTTTTTTTTTTCTGTTATCTACATTTGTTTTTTTATTTTTTTTTATTTTTTTATTTTTTATTATACTTTAAGTTCTAGGGTACATGTGCATAACGTGCAGGTTTGTTACATACGTATATTTGTGCCATGTTGGTGTGCTGCACCCATCAACTCGTCAGCACCCATCAATTCATCATTTATATCTTGTATAACTCCCCAATGCAATCCCTCCCCCCTCCCCGCTCCCCATGATAGGCCCCAGTGTGTGATGTTCCCCTTCCCAAGTCCAAGTGATCTCATTGTTCAGTTCCCACCTATGAGAACATGCGGTGTTTGGTTTTCTCTTCTTGTGATAGTTTGCTAAGAATGATGGTTTCCAGCTGCATCCATGTCCCTACAAAGGACGCAAACTCATCCTTTTTTATGGCTGCATAGTATTCCATGGTGTATATGTGCCACATTTTCTTAATCCAGTCAATGCTCGTCTCTTCTTATAAGGACACTATTCCTATCTCCTGTCAAATCAGTGCCCCACCCTTACGATCTCACTTAACCTTAATTACCTTCTTGTCAGCCCTATCTCTGTATACAGTCACACTGGGGCTTAGGGTTTCAATCCATGAATTTGGGAGGAGAATGCAATTTAATCCATAGACCCCTTCTCTCTTTCTCTTTCTGTATCTTCCAGTTCCCCTTGAGAGAATCAGAAAAACTTAAAGGAGAAATCAGAACTAGTTCTTGCAGGTTGAATAGGAATTTCTTGGGCAAACAAAGACAAAGTCATTCCAAGCAGAGGAGACAGCACTAAAAGCCCATTGAAAGGCATGGCATATTTGTAGATTAGCAAAAATTTCACCAGAATTGGGAGGTGAGTCATGGTAGAAAATGCAAGAGATGTAATTTCGAGGCATATCATTAACACTCAAGGATGCCAAGCTGAGGACTTGAGATTTTTCCCTTGGGCCAATAGTTATCGTTTTCTGGTGCCCTCTTCTTTTCCCAGCTAGATGGTTGAGTTCTTAGGGGCAAGGGCCTTACCAAATGTCTCTTTGTTTTTCACTGCTCATCTAAGACACTGACTTAAAAATGTAACAGGAATTGCTGCATACCTTGGTATATAAGAGCTATCCTATCTGTTTCATATGTTTAATTTGAACTAAAGCCAACTGGAGCCTCCTTTGATCAGATTGGTATGAAATCCAGTATTTCTCTACTGAGACTCTATCATTCTTATCTGCTTCTTGATTGTCAAAGAGCTTTGGGTCTTAAATATTTTGAACAGAAGGTCTTCTCTTCCTGAATGGAAAAGGCCCTGGTGTCTGCTTGCTGCAGCAGGTTCTCCACACTGCTTTGCAGGCACTTGCATCAGAACAGCTCTGCTCATCCTTCATCACCTGGCCACACAACTTCTGCATGCTGTAGCAAAGCCTCCCCGTCCTATGTTGCCATGTCTTGCTGGCTTGTCTCTCCATATAATGAGCTCCACTGCATTCCTTAAATGCTGTGTTTATCCCAGGATAGCCTCAGTTTTAACTCTGGCTCCAGTCCTTAACTCTTGGTCCTTACACACACAGAGAATTATTGTTTATAGCATTGTTCTCTATCTCTGGGTGCTGTTTCACTACTGGCTTAACTGCCTGTCCCTTCCAGCCCCAAATTTATTTCTATTTCTTCTTGAAGTTTTGCATGTTTCTGTTAATAATCTTCAAAGCACAAAGCTTTATTCCTGTCCCTCACTTGGGCAATCTGAATTAGTTGTGTTGATGGGCTTGACCTCTGAAACACAAATGCCTGTTTAAAATAAAAGGCTGATTATTATATAATGAACTATATTCAGTTTATTAAATAGTTAACTTCAACATAAATATATGTATATATTTATGCTGAATAGATGTATAATTTATGCTAATGATAATTACAAATAATACAAAAGCATAATAACTCCACTGCAGCGCTGGTATTCATTATCAATGCTTCATTTCACTTCTGCTCAACAGTCATATAGTGACAATTTGACATGCTTCAGAAACTGTGCTGGGCATTGAGGACATCGAGATGGTTGTGATATCATCCTTGTCCTCAAAGCAATTGGAGTTGAGTGGGAGACTGAGACAGGTATATAATAATAGCTAATGTACTAGGGAAGCCCTTATTAAGGAGTGATTAAGCTGACACTTATTTTATCATGACTCTGCAGAGCTTCCTTATTTACTGTGCTGTTTCTATGTTAGCCTTGTGTTACCTTGTCCACGTCTAGAACCTACATTCGCCCTTATTTTCTTAGACACTTCCTTCTGAGGTATATTAGGTAAATTAGTTAGGCTTGATTATGCTCTGCTGTTGAAACAAAATATCCCCAAATCTCTGGGTGTAGGTACTGACACGCCAAAGTTTGTTTTTTCTTACTCATGTGAAGCCCAGTGTTAGGGAACACACACTATTCCATGTGATCACTTGAGAATCCAGGATCTCTGGGCTTCCTACTTCATAGAAATTGTAATTCCACTATCTCAATATATGGTGCAATAGAAGTTGCATGGTACACTAGCTTTTCATTGTTCCTACCCAGAAGTGACACATTCATTTCTTCTCACAGATCATTGGTCAGAGCTACTAACAGGGCTTCAAACTAACTGCAAGCAAGACTGGAAAATGTAGTGAAGCCAATGGATTATTTGCTGATTGTTACCATGGCCACCATTAGAGTAGTGATTTTCAAGTATGGACTTTGAATAATCTGAATGCTGATTATTTGTTAGTTATTCCTGGGGTCTCCAAGGGGAGAACACAATAAATAATACCCCATTTTCTTTTTTTTTTTTTTTTTTTTTTTTTTTTTGAGATGGAGTCTGGCTCTGTCGCCCAGGCTGGAGTGCAGTGGCCGGATCTCAGCTCACTGCAAGCTCCTCTTCCCGGGTTTACGCCATTCTCCTGCCTCAGCCTCCGGAGTAGCTGGGACTACAGGCGCCCGCCACCTCGCCCAGCTAGTTTTTTGTATTTTTTAGTAGAGATGGGGTTTCACCGTGTTAGTCAGGATGGTCTCGATCTCCTGACCTCGTGATCCGCCCGTCTCGGCCTCCCAAAGTGCTGGGATTCATGCTGAGTTCTGAATATATTAAGAAATAAAATAAAATAATAAAGACAGAGACCAAAATAGTATTTATATTGGTGACTGAGGAGCAGTTGCAGGAAGTGGCCTTATTAGCCAAGTGGACCCTTTGATGAAATCCCAGAATTAGGCTGATTTCTGGACCAGACAAGACTGGTAGCCTGATGAAACAGAGAACTCATGGCTTCTACAAGACCGCTGACCCCTGAGAAAGAAGGATGAAAGCAGAAATGAGCAGAGCTTACTCTTTGCCTCCTTACCAATTAGATCAGGCATTCCACCGCTCTAGGAGTGGGCAAGTAAATAAGATGCAGCTTGCAAAGGAAGCTCATGGTGGGGAAAGAGTCTTCCAGTAATTCTTGAGTGTCATATCATTTAGGTCAGTTACCAGGCCTCTCTGAGTGTCAATTTGCTCATCCATAAAATGGCAATCATAGTATCTCACAATATCTCTTCTGGGGTCTTTTATAACTGCTGGAAATTAGAAGATGTGCTGGACTTGTAATGGGAAAGAGTTTTTCAAATGCCTTCTATAAAATGCTCATGAATACTTGAGATAGAATTACTTCTAGTTTATAGAGACCAGATGGTGTTAAACACATTTTCCACCCCCAACACACACATAATTTAAAAAATCTTTAAAGCTGATTCTCTCTGAAAACGTGCCCACCTATTACACAATAAACATTTTCTCAACAACCCTCTAGGGTGGTTCCAGTTCCTAATGGTAAATGTCTGAAACCACCCTTTTCCAGCAAAAATGAAAGCTATCCTCTTAATGTCTCTCCATGAAGATTTCTATTTTAACTCTTTCATGACTGTTTCCATGTGGATGTGACTGGTGCTCAAGAACAGAAAATACCCAAATCAAAATAGTGCCTTTTAGAAAAGTGAGCCTTCCATTTTTCTAGTGAAAGACTAATTAGTCTATGACTAGAGAGCCTAAGAGGCTAGAGAGCCTTCTTAGGAAGAGTCTAAGGAAGACTAGAGAGCCTTCCATTTTTCTAGTGAAAGACTAATTAGTCTATGACTATAGAGAGCCTAAGGTTGATCCTTCACAAATAAGACATCATTTTTTTCAAATCTAAAGGAATTTTAAAAGTAAAAATGTTTTAAATAAAAGTATTAAATTATACAACTACATGCATAGACTCTGTCATTGAGGGAGTTATTTTCATGGTGCAGGCTGGATCCAGCATAAAAATATTTACTGCTCTGAAATGTCAATATGAAATAATCAGAATCTAAAATTAAATATTTACTGTATAATCAGCCTGCATTCATCCATCCACAATGTTCCCTGAGAAACACTGATTACACTGAATGTGACCACCTGGATTCCTCCTAATATTTTCAGGATTAGAAAAAAAACTGCCGAAGTCTCATTCACAGACAATTTCTAACAACTTGCCAAGGACAGGACTTTGTAGAGCGGAGAAGTATGCAATGGTGATGGTGATTACTTAAGTAAGTTTCAAATAACACATACACTGCATTAGAGTGAATGTTTGTGCTCCTTCCTGTTCATATTTGAAACCTAATCCCCAATGTGATGGTAGTTGGAGGTGAAGCCTTAGGAAGAGTAGAACCCTCATGATTATGATTAGTACTTTTATAAAAGAGTCCTCAGTGAGGTCCCATGCCCCTTCTGTCATGTGAGGACACAACGAGAAGAAGATGGCCATCTATGAACTAGGAAGCAGACCCTCACCAGACACCTAATTTGCCAGCACCTTGATCTTGGACTTCTCATCCTCCAGAAATGTGAGAAATAAATTTCTATTGTTTATAAGCCATCCACTCTATGGTATTTTGTTAAAGCAGCCCAAATTAACTATGACACACACACATACCCTCACCAAAAGATGAGTCACTATGATCTCCCTTGATCACATCTCTTAGGTTTAACCTCAAAGCAATAATTAAATTAAGTCTTCACGTCTTTACCAACTCTGTGACAAAAGCTATGTTAGCCAATAGAGATATAGATGTGGTCCATGTTCTTTTGGAGCTCAGAGTCTAGTGCAAGAGAGAGATGAATGAACAAAGACATTGCATTGTGATCAGCGCTATATTAAGGGTAGGCTTAGTGTCAGAGAGTTGGGAGTTCCTGATGAAGGCCATCAAACCCACTCTAAGATATTATTCCAAAATAAAACCAAAGGCAACTTTATCTTATTAATTCCATGTAATTGGAAGGATAAAACCTGATTTTAACTTATTGTGAATACCTCATTTTCACATTTATTCAAGCGATTGACATTCAGTCTGCCTATTCATTGATGCGGAATGAGCTTGACTATAGGTGACAGCCTTGTGAAAGTGCTGGGCAAGAGCTGACCCAGTAAGACCTCACTAGAAAGCAGAAGGTATGGATTTATCTTGGGTTAAAAACTAAGTGCTCTCTCATAGCAACTGTTTCATTTTTTAGAAAATAAGGGAGCTAGATTAGTTTGTCTCTTAGGTTCACTCCACCTCTGAACACTTATATTAACTATGTACCATTCTTACTTTTTAAATTAAAAGAGATCCTACAAATGCTTCAGCAGGGGGTGATAATAACCTAATTCAACTACAGATTTCATTTGTGTATTTTACATTAATGAGGCAACATAACAGGTCAAGAGCAGAGACTTCAAAGTCCATTAGAATTGGGTTTGAGTTCAAGATTTGTCACCTGACTGGATATAACACCATGAGTACTTAACTTTTCTGGGCCTTTCATCTGTAAAATGGGGAGGTTAAAGCATATCTTTGATGGAAGTTGTGATAATTAATCAAGATAATGAATGTAAGAGCTTAGCATAGTGCTGGATGCAAGAGATTCTTAATAAACGGTATATTATTGTTGAGTACTTCTCTGTGGCACACACTGTCCAAGGAACTGGATAAAATATCTATTTCCTGCTTATAATCTGAAATAAATATAGATATGTAAATCATATCTAGTCCATGTGAAAAGTGATACAGTAGAGACATTAACAAAGTAATATCAGAGCACAAGAGGACTGATACTGACATAGAGTATGAGGTGGAGATAGAATCTAGGGAAGGCTGTACAGAGAAGGTAAAATGTCAACAGAAATGAGTGTACAGGTGAGTTACTGTTTTTCAGACTTTGACTAGTCTAGCAAGGCAGGAGAAGGCAAAGGAGGGAGCATGAGCAAAGGTGCATAGGCTTTATAGGGTATGTGATTCGAAAATAATGGGCATCTGATGGATCTACAGTTAAGATCAACAAGGCAGTCTGGAGTCACCTTGTGAAAGGCCACATGAAGGAGTTCAAGTTTTCATTAAATGGGGACCCATCAAAAGTTGATTTATATACTATATATCCACTTTTAAAATCTTAGACTTCAGATTTCTTACTGAGTCAGACTCCTTAGAAGATTGCTGCCTCATTGGTCTAAATTGGAAATTGACAAATGGCCTGCAGATCAAATCTGGCAGGCAGATTTGGTCATTTTTTAATGGTTGCATTTTAGATGGTTATACAAGTAACTACATACTTGATTTTCCCCATGCCAAAAAGCATAAAATATTTATTATTTGACCCTTTATTAAGGAAAAATGTGCTGATCACTTGTTCAAATAACAAACATGAAACTCATTTTGATTAAAAGGTCAAAATGTTAACCAAATTTTATAAACACAGTCAGCCCTCTGTATCCATGGATTTAAGCAACTATAGATTGAAGACATTCAGGGGGAAAAAAAATTCCACAAAGTTCCAAAAAGCAAAACTTGAATTTGTCATGTGCTGAGAACTATGCTGAATCCATGTGAATGAAGTGACATAGGCATTGTGTTAGGTATTATAAATGATCTGGAGATGATTTAAAATACATAGGAGGATGCCTGTAGGTTACACGCAAATACTATGCCATTTTATGTAAGGGACTTGAACATCTGGAACAAATCCCCCATGGATCCCAAAGGACAACTATGTTTGCTTTGTGCCTATTATGTGCTTGGAAGTGTCTTCTCCCTCTAAGTATTTCTTCATGTTCAACCTACCTTTTACATTATGCAACAGGTTCAGGATTCAATGGCTAGCACCATTCTTCCTTGTATTCATTGGCTACCTGAGTATAGTTTATAGTCTCTTAGATCTTATGACAATTAGACAATAGGATTTTATGTTGTTCTACCTTTTCTTCTTCTTTCCAACAGTTAGCCAATATTACCACTGATATCCATTTTCTTTGCCTGAAAATAAGAATTTCCCTCTTTTTGAAGTCACAAAAGTTGCAATGTTGTATGGGATTTTTATTCGTTTAATTATAGATAATTGATCCACATATAAAAAGAGACATCAAACAACAGTAGCTTGAACAAGGTAGAGCACATTTCTCTATCTCACACATTCGTCCTAGGGTAATTGATCAGGGCTGAGATGGTGGCTTTGCTCCATAGGAATTTGCAGTGATTGGGGCTTCTCTACCTTATTGCTTCTCCATCCTTACAGGTCGCTCTTTTCTGAATGATGCAAGATGATCCCCTACCACATTACGTTCCAAACAAATGAAACAAATATGGTGAGAGGATGATACCTACCTAACAACATTATTGCAAAATTATAGATATGTAACACCCACAATAGGTAGTGCTGCAGCTCTCTATTATTATTAATAAACAGATAATTGCAAAGGGTCTAATGAAGTGCCAGCTATTTTGTATGTGCTGAATAAAAATAGTTTCAGTGAAGCTGAATTGTGAAATATACAGATAACACCTTTTATCTTTTCCATGGTCCGAGGAATATGATGGCTATTATCATAATGAATATACCAATATAGTTATATTTGAGAAGAATTTTTTTGTTTTATTTTGTTATGAAGCAAAGGTTGTCTTAAAGATTTCAGTTCTAGTAAATCCTGAATTCCATGCATAACTCAACAGCAGATTCTTCAAATCCCTATACTGTTTTTCAGACTTCTTGCCTGTAGCCAAATCCTATTAAATATAGTTCCATGTCATGTTGTGCTTAAATAATGTGGCAGGACAGGGCCTTGACTTAGAAAGTGACACCCTTCCTCCAAGGAGCCTTCGATTACAATCATGGCATACAGAAATCATATCTTGTATTTTGCCTCTGTGGAAATGGGTGATGTTGTTAAAAATTTATTTCTGCTGCAAGAAAATCTGATTCTTGGTTTATTGCGTCAAACAGCTGCTAGTATACAGTGCTGGGCAGCTGTCCTGCTGTGAGGTTCACATAAATTAATTTAACCCTCGGATACATTGTGAGGCCAATTAGAATGGTCCCTCCAGGTGCAGCAGTAAGTTAAGAACAATTTTCATGGCGGGCAGGGGGGCTGTGTCCAGATAATTTGATGATGCCCAGAGTCCTGTATGGAATATTTTCCAAATGGCAAGTTATCATGTAAAATATATTTTTGACAGCCTGAATATATATATTCTTATAGTAGTGAGGAAAAATCATAATAATACTTAGGTATAATATCAGTTTACAGAATGAAGTGTGTGTTTTTTAGAGCAATTCAAAGCATTTGACTAAAATTATATTGGATTCTGTCAATAAAAAAATCTCTCTCTTCCTGTCTCCTCATCTCTCCTTCTCAGCACTTTTTCTAGTGAGACAGGATTGAATCGGCTAAGTCCTGCGCATCAGTTACTTTAAAAGTAAAAATATAGAATAAAATTCTGTGGACCTTTCATGTACCTCCTGTGGTCCCCAGAATCTGGTGTAAGGAACACGAAATCAAAGATTCAATCACCACAGGTAATTAACAGAAGCAATGCAATCATAAACATAATCACAAAAGCTGGCATGGAAATCTCACAGCTTTGCCCATTTATAAAAAGGGAGTTATTGATAATGTTTCTGTCCGTATAACTTAGAATACGTGTATGTAAATGTTTAAGATCATAATAAAATACATAACAAAAACATAAGATTATAATAGAGTTCTCACGCCCCAAATAATAAGTCCAAAACCCCTTCAGGGATTGGATCTTCAGACATGGAGTTTGAGAAGTACTAGATCAAATCAAATTTTAAAATTGCTTATCTCCAGTTTAAATGCATTCTTTTATAGGCCGGGCGCGGTGGCTCAAGCCTGTAATCCCAGCACTTTGGGAGGCCGAGACGGGTGGATCGCGAGGTCAGGAGATCGAGACCATCCTGGCTAACACGGCGAAACCCCGTCTCTACTAAAAAATAGAAAAAAAACTAGCCGGGCGAGTTGGCGGGCGCCTGTAGTCCCAGCTACTCGGGAGGCTGAGGCAGGAGAATGGCGTAAACCCGGGAGGCGGAGCTTGCAGTGAGCTGAGATCCGGCCACTGCACTCCAGCCTGGGCGACTGCGAGACTCCGTCTCAAAAAAAAAATAAAAATAAAAATAAATGCATTCTTTTTAGGATCTAGATAGTCTCCTTTTGTCTTAACTTTTATTTCACTTGATTCGAGTTTGTGAAGAGGCAATGTTCTATGGCGTTTCCCAGAGCAGGCTTTGGGGTCAGTACAACCGTGTAGGTTGTGGCACTGTCCTTTGGTTGGGGAATGCTTTGGGGTCAGTACAACCGTGTGGGTTGTGGCACTGTCCTTTGGTTGGGGAATGCTTTAGCCACCATATTTCCGACTCACTCCCCCACCTTAAGATTTACTTATTCATAAAATACTTTCAGAATGTAGCTCAAACACATTTCAAAATGATGCCTCCCTTCAACTCATAGATAAATACTGGCCTCTTATATATGTACCTATAATATCCTATATTTCATAATAGTAACAATGACACAATGATGACTAACATTTACTGAGCATTTGTTATGCCCGGGGCTTTACTTCTAAGGTAGGTACCATTACCATCCTTTACAGATGAAGGAACTAGAGCAGTGCTGTTCAATAGAAGTATAATGCAAGCCACTTATGCAATCTTAAATGTTTTAGTATCACATTAAAAAAGTAAAAAGTACATTAATTTAAATAATATCTTATGAAATGTAGTGGTTAAAGTGAAATGTAGTTCTGTAAAAACCATAAAGCTGAGTTTATTGACACAATATTGAACACTAATTCCACTTTTAGATTTTAATTTTAATTAAAATTAAAAGTAAAAAATTCAGTTCCTCAGCCACACTAGCCATATTTCCTTTTTTTTTCTTTTTAATTTTTAAAATTTTACTTTAAGTTCTGGGATACATGTGCAGAATGTATAAGTATACATGTGCCATCGGGGTTTGCTGCACCTGTCAACTCATCATCTAGGTTTTAAGCCCCTCATGCATTAGGTATTTGTCCTAATGCTGTCCCTCCCCTTGCTCTCCAACCCCCAACAGGCCCAGTGTGTGCTGTTCCCCTCCCTGTGTCCATGTGTTCTCATTGTTCAACTCCCACTTATGAGTGAGAACATGTGGTGTTTTCTGTTTCTGTGTTAGTTTACTAAGAATGATGGTTTCCAGCTCCATCCATGTCTCTGCAAAGGATATGATCTCATTCTTTTTTATGGCTATATAGTATTCCATGCACACTAGCCATATTTCAATGCCCCCAAATCTTCTGTAGCTAATGGCTACTATACTGTATAGCACTAGTCTGTCATGGTCGTTCCTACATTTTCTCAGTAAATATTTACTAAGTATCTATGACAAGACAGGCGTGGTCTCTGGAAACATGGCAGTACACAAAACATAGAAAATGACTGCTCTGGTGAAGGTTTCATTATAGTAGGGATGGGATGAGAGAAACAATAAACAAATAATTAACTAAAAAATTTATCAGGTAGTATTAAGCACTCTGAAAAAGAAGAACGCAGGAGGAGAGATGGTGACAGACAGGGCTACTGTGTCTATCAACTCAAGTCTGCACACTGCCCAACACCAGTGGACACAATTCACATTGACTGTGGTCTGAATACATTTCTTGAAGCTATGCAAAACTGCTGGAGATGTGGGCTGCAATCTTTCATAGGGTAATCAGGGAAGGTCCTCCAATAATGGAAGATCATTTTAGCAAAGATTTCAACACAGTGAGGGAGCAAGCCACACAATATCTGGAAGAAGTTGTTTGTGATTAGAGGGAATACCCAAAGCAAAAACTCTAAGGCAGGAAGAGTGCCTAGAGGAGTACCTAGTATGTTGTAGGAATAGCAAGGCAGCAAGTAGTAGGAAGAGCATATTGAGCAAGGAGAAGGATGGTGGCACATGAAGTCAGGGAGGTAGCCAGAAACTGGATCAAGGTAGGAGTTTTCTAGCCATGATGGAAAATAATGGCATAGGCTCTCTCCCTATCCCTCCCTTCCCCTCCCCTTTCCTCTCCCTTCCCCCTCCCCCTCCCCCTCCCTCTCCTTCTCCCTCTCCCTCTCCCTCTTTTTAATTAAAAATTACCCTAGCTGCATTGTTGAGAATACACTGAAAGAGGATGATAAGTTGCAGGAAACTGCCAAGCACGCTATTGCAATAATCAAGGTGAAAGATGATGATAGTTGAGAATAGAGTCACAGCATGAGAAATGGTGAGAAATGGTTGGACTATGAATGTATTTTCAACATAGAGCCAATACTGATTGATTAGAAGTGAGATTTAAATTAAAAAAGAAAAAGTCAAACATGATTCAAATTTTTTTGGCCTGAGTAACCTATAGAATGTGGTTGCAATTTTCTGACATGAAGAGATTGAATTAGTGACTACTGGTTGCACAAACATTTTCTAAGTACCACTGACCCACCTGCATATCTCTCTCAGCTTTTCTTGTTCAGGAAACAACCATTCAAGCCAACGTCTATTTCCTAGGAAGTTCCGTGGCCAGTGCCAATTGTGTTGGCCCCATCCATTTGGCCCCAGTTTGTTGTACAAATCTAAATTAGTTGAGGGAAGAACATTAATGAATTGTATTATGTGTGCCTGCTTTGATATTCTATTCTAATGTCTTTTCTGTTCATTATGGTCACCTCCTCCTTTTCTCCCTAAGCACACATTTAAAAGATAAAGAAATATCATTTATCTTCCTATTTCCTTGCACGGTTTTCTACAGCTAAATGTGCTCCTCATAAAATTGATTTAAGATACTTACCAGACTTTAAATTGATTGCAAACTACCTCTAATTTCTATTGCTTTGTTTTTCCTCTAGCAACTTTTTAAACTTAGACAGTTAAATAGGCAAATATCCCTCTAGCTATCTCTGTGTTAAATGCTAGCTCCTTTAGACTTTCCTAAGGGCAGAGGAATATCAAAAAGTTTTCTATTTTTATTTCATAAATGGAGTTTTCAAGTTGAAAAACTAACCTGTACTCATTAAAGGAAATTTGAAAACACACACATGCACATGAAAACACAAACACATGCACACACACACACACACACATACATCATTTTAAAAAAGGAAGAAGATAAAAACCAATCCTATAAACCAAAAACAACACATATATTTATTTGGGAATGTGTGTATGTATATGTGTGGGTGTTTTTGAGTGTACACACATATTCATCATGCTTTTTCACTTAAAATACCACATACATTTTATTTAACTACAAAGCACCCTTAAATACTGCTGTAATAGCTACATACCATTTTGAAATGAAAATGTCACTATCTCCATTACAAATAGGCATGTAAGATGTTTCCAATTACCCTGTCATAAATAATGTTACACTGAACATTTTTGTTCACAATATGGATTCTGTATTTAGAGATTGCTGTATTCAAAATTTCCCAAAAGTAAAATTATTTAGTCAGTCAATAGTTACAAATACTTATTTAGGGCTGTTGATACAAATTGCTTATGTATTTTATAAAAATATTGTACCTTTTTAAACTTCTACCTATAATGTAGCAAAAGCCTATTTATCTCCCTACTAGCACTATTAAGTAGTTGTCCCTTTTTATTTAAACTATGCTAACTTAATAGGTTTTAAAAAGCCACCAAATTTTGTTAATTTTCATGTGTTTGATTGCTTTCAAACTTGACTATTTCCACAGGCTTGTTTATTCATTGTATTAAGTATTTCATTTATATCTTTTATTCCTTTATATTGTGAGACATCAAAATATTCTTCTTATCAATTTGCTTAACTTTTTATAGAAGAAACATTGCATTTGTCAAATATTTTTATACAAATAATGCTTTTTCAGAATGTTGTTTGGGTTTTCATATTGTTTATGGCGTGGGTTTTAATTTAAATTTTAGAAGGTCGGCATCCTCTAAAGTAGTAATAAATATGGTAGAAATTTTAGAAAATGCAAATAAACAAAAAGAAGAAAATAAAATTGTCCCACTCTTAGTATTCAGTGGTAACTGTTCACAACATTTGATGTATATTCTTTCATCTTTTTCTTATATACTTAAGTACCTTTTACAAAAGTAGGCTCATCATTATACATTCTACTGTCCTATTTTTTTCTACTTAATATTTAGGAAAACGTTCTAATAGCATTAATATTCTTTATTATCACTTAATGGCTTTATAATATAGATAAACATTTATTTATCCAGACCACTGTTATTGAATCTCTTTACTTCTTTTACTGTAATACAGATGTATAGATATCTTTATGGCTGAATCTTTGGACACCTCCATAATTATTAAATTATTTCCTTAGGGTGAAGTTCCCTAAAAGTAGGCTTAAGCAAATTTTAAGGTTTTTATTATATATTATCAAATTGTCCTTCAAACTTATTTCTTAAGTTTATGGCATTGAGTTTATATTGACATAAAGTGGTAACTGTGTACATAATACTTGAAATAATTTAAAAAGAGCAATTTACTTAGCTATACATGTATTGGAAAAGAAAGATAAATAAATATGCAGTGTGCCAAACACTCAAATTTCCAGAGCAGATAGCTCACAATTTACAAATCTGATAGTTATTTGAATATATTAATATAACTTTATTCCTAAGTGTACTAGAGGAAATTGAGTTTGAAAAATCCCTAATTTGCTTTGTCTATAACAACTTGTCTTTGGTCCCACAAAGTGATATTTTACAGATCAAGTAAAGATGTGGAAGCAGTGGCTCAGAGAACTAATAGTTTATCTACCAAATGCTTACATGTACCAAACCCTTGCCAACATCCTTTTCTTTTTTTTTTTCCATTTAATTCTAGAACAGCCTCATTTTGTGGAAGAGGAAACAGCTTCAGAACAGTTGAGGAGTTTGTCCTAAGTTGCAGAACTGAGATCTGTTTCATTCCAAAGGAGCTCAGTTTTTACCTCCATATCGCTTGCTTATAAACTCTTGAGACTTCAACATGAATTTTGGTCCTACACACCCCATTTTATCAACTTTCACTTGCATTTGCATTTACATTACAATTGACTTTAGAGAAGTGAACACAAGTTCTAGTTGCAGCCTTTGGTCTCTCTCGGTTCCTGTTTATTTTAATTAGGCCATTGTAAAATTGTACATAGCATCCTAACCAGAAGAATTTAATATTAATAAGGATACGTCACATGTATACTATAAAATAATATAAATTAACCCCAGTGGTGATTATTTATAAAGCCTGAGATACATCTTAATATGCCTATTATTCAACATTGAGCAATGGGTTGTGGTTATTTTTTAAAAAACATAAGAAAATATTGGGAGGGAAAGATGTTCAACTCTCGTTACTGCAGACAATTTAAAATTTGTAATTAACAAAGTGAAGTATTGTACAGTGCAATGAGACACAAGAAACATCAAGTCGTACCTGTTCAGGTTACTGATGCTTAGTAGAAAAAGTGATGATCTGAGGCCAGAAATCCTTGGACTCCTATCTTGACCTTTTACTCATGTATAACTTAGGACAAATTCCTTCTTCCCTCTAGGTTTCTATGTACCCACCTGATGTGGTTTGGGTTTGTCTCCCCGCCAAAATCTCACATCAAATTGTAATCTCCAATATTTGGGGAGGGGCCTGGTGGGAGGTGATTCGATCATGGGGCGGATTTCCCCCTTGCTGTTCTCCTGATCGTGAGTGAGTTCGCATGAGATCTGGTTATTTGAAAGTGTGTAGCAACTCCCCCTTCTCTCTCTTGCATCTTCTCCGGCCATGTAAGAATGCCTGCTTCTCCTTTGCCTTCAGTCATGATTGCAAGTTTTTCTGAAGCCTCTCTATCCATGCTTCCTGTACAGCCAGTGGAACTGTGAATCAATTAAACCTCTTTTCTTTATAAATTACCCATTCTCAGATAGTTCTTTTTTTTTTTTTTTTTTTTTTTTGAGACGTAGTCTTGCTCTGCTGCCCAGGCTGGAGTGCAGTGGCACGATCTCGGCTCACTGCAACCTCTGCCTCCTGGGTTCAAGCAATTCCCTGCCTCAGCCTCCCAAGTAGCTGAGATTACAGGTGCCCGCCACCACACCTGGCTAATTTTTTTTTTTGTATATTTTATAGAGATGGGATTTCACCGTGTTGCCCACACTGGTTTTGAGCTGCTGACCTCGTGATCCTCTCAGCTCGGCCTCCCAAAGTGCTGGGATTACAGGCCTGAGCCACTGTGCCTGGCCATCGGATAGTTCTTTATAGCAATGTGAGAATGCACTAATACACCACCTTTAAGAGGAAGTGTGATTTTCTTCAAATGCTTAGGTGGGTTGAATTCAGTATCAAACATGGTAGTCCAAATTGCAGAATAGTGCTAAAATATTGGTAGAGGAAAAACAGAAAGAATTTGGAATGCCAGTAGTCAGAATGAATACCAAATAATTTCCACCCCTGACTTCCCACCCCAGCTATTATTTCATTTCCCATAGGTGGTCTGTCCACATACCATGTCCTTTAACTCCTGGAGGCAAGCACTTGAGCTGATCTCTCCATCTGACCCGCACTATTCCCTTGCCCATCTGGACTATACTAATCTCTTTCTCACCTAAGAGCCTAGATGAGATTCAGCTCAAGCATCACCTCCTTAAGAAGCTATCTCGTTTTTTGCCCAGGTTTGCTCTAATGCTGAAGGTTCTTTTCCCTGTACTCCCACAATGCTTTGCACATGATTCTAAAAAGTGATTGTCTCATTGTCCTACCTATGCAGGCACCAAATGAATGAGTGATATAACAATCTCTAGGCCGGGAGCAGTGGCTTATGCCTGTAATTTCAGCACTTTGGGAGACCGAGGTGGGCGGATCACCTGAGGTCGCGAGTTCGAGACCAGCCTGACCAACATGGAGAAACCCCATCTCTACTAAAAATACAAAATTAGCTGGGCATGGTGGCGCATGCCTGTAATTCCAGCTACTCGGGAAGCTGAGGCAGGAGAATCGCTTGAACCCGGGAGGCGAAAGTTGCAAGTTGCAGTGAGCCAAGATCACACCATTGCACTCCAGCCTGGGCAACAAAAGCGAAACTCCGTCTCAAAAAAAAAAAAAAGAAACAAAAATAAAAACTCTAGACAGAGCTTTTGTAGTTAATAGAGCTATTTTTCTTTACCCAGAAGAAGTGGAGGAAGGGAAGAGAACTTAATAGCAAACCTTGAGCAGCCAGGAATCTGATTGTCTTCTTGGCGTTTAGCTCCTGGGCTATGGCAATTGAGAAGCTGGATATTCTCCAAACCTCAGGATATTTTATCTTTACAGTCACCCTCAAGTCCCAACATTCCTTTTATTCCTGAGGCCAAAACTCACCAGGAGCATTCCTTTCATTATTACCCTCCATCAGAAGCCCACTGCATCAGCCCTCCACATCCTGACTACCGGTTCTACTGACTGCAGGTCCCACCAACCACGAATCAAAAATATGTTTTTTAAAAAAATAAAAATAACAATACAACAATAAAAATACAAATTTTAAAATACAACATAACTATTTACATAGGCTTTATATTGTATTAGGTATTAATATTATAAGTAATCTACAGATTATTTAAAGTATATGGAGGATGTATACAGGTTATATGTAAGTAAGACTCCCTTTTATATAAGGGACTTCAGCATCCATGGATTTTGGTATGGAGAGTTTTTGAAACCAGTGCCCTGTAGATACCAAGGAACAACTGTACACTATCTTCTAGTGAGTTCCAAGGCAAGCTAAGGGCTGCACAAGAGAGATTCAAAGACCCCTTGTGTGAAATCATTATCCTGTAAAGTTGCAGCATTTATCTCTGGGAATAATTCTAGAGAAAGATTCTGGTGTCAAGAAGGTAACAGAGTGTCACAATAGTCATGCAAGTTAGGAATCATCCCCATTTTGTAGTTAAGGACACCGAGGCTAGTGAGGTTCAGTATAATAGTCAAGGTTGCACAGAAAGAGCCAATCTCTGACGGCAGCTCCAGCTGGAGCCACAGTTTCTGTCCTTTCCACTACACTGCAGTGCCTACATTGTAACAATCTGCCTCCCTGCCTGAACTGAGCCTTTAAAACTCAATCTCCTTTAGCAGGGAGCACTTTTAGACAGAGTGAGACAATTTCCTTACTAGTACCTTTTTTTTTTTTTTTTTTTTGCCTGAACTATCCAAGGTCAGAAGTCTCATCACGAGGAATAATATTTGTTTGCAAGTTTCTTATTCTCTACAAAGGCACCATTGTTTTCTATTTCTTCACTTGAGTTGAATTATTTGTTTGTATCTTACTCTTTCAAGGTTTCACGGCATTGCAAGTTCACTTTCCCAGGAAGCTGGCTTTGAGGCACATTTGCATGTGGAAAGTTTACTAGGGAGTGAAGGTATCAGGGCCAGAGTGGGAAGCTAAACAGTGATGCAGTCACAGTAAAGGCTTCAGTCAGTTCCGTGGGAAGCTCTGGAGCTGAGATGACCTGCAGAGTTGTGCCAAACTGAAGCAAGGAGCCCAAGGTTTTATATCCTCCCCCTTTGCTGTCAGTCACTGAATACTGGGGGGCCCCAGAAAAGTGGCTGTTGTCCTGGGAGAGGAGGTGCTCTTCAGCCAAGGACGTTAGGGGAGTGCGTTCTCAGCGGCAAGCTGTCAGAGGGCAGCCCTCCCAGCCTCAGCAGAGTGAGAGCTTCAGTGTAAAGGGAGAATCTGTTACACGGTATGTCTTTAGGCTCCTGGGAGGAATCACCTAAGCTGATCTCTCCATCTTGCCTGCGCTACTCCTTTTGCCATCTGTACATGTGTGAATGGTATACAAAAGGTTTACAACACAGGGCCCACTATCCTTGGTATATCTCAAGAGTCCCGTAAGTGCTAGTGGTGGTAGTGAGCAACCTGTGCCTGAGGCCCTAAGAAGAGGCGGGATGATCAGACACAGCTTGGTGGAAGAGCCTTTGACTAAGAGTAGAAAACCTACTTTTGCTGTTCTCTGTGTGGATTTGGTAATGATCGATTTGTTCTCTGAGCTTATTTATTGGGGTTGATACGAGAAAGTCTTTAGCATAGCTCTTAGGATATAGTAGGCTCTCCATGAATGCAAACTCAGTCCCATTTTCTCTTCATTTTATATGGTGAGTATTGGGTTAGATATTAACTAATATCTTTCCAAGTTCTTAAATCCATACTGGAATATCGTAATACATTCTCAGATTTTATTTCATTTTTATTATGTGTTCTGTATCAACTAAGCTTATAATTATCATTATCCATCTTTTTCTTGGGGGGGGGGGTTGGGACAGAGCCTTGCTCTGTTGCCCAGGCTGAAGTACAGTGGGGCGATCTCTGCTGACTGCAGCCTCTGCCTCCCAGATTCAAGCGATTATTGTGCCTCAGTCTCCTGAGTAGCTGGGATTACAGGTGTGTGCCACCAAGCCTGGCTAATTTTTGTATTTTTAGTAGAGATGGGGTTTCACCATGTTAGTCAGGCTGGTCTTGAACTCCTGACCTCAAGCCATCCGCCTCAGCCTCCCAAAGTGCTGGGATTATAGATTTGAGCCAGCACGCCCAACCCCTATCTTTTTTTCATTTGATTTTTATAGCCATGAAATTCCTAACTGGAGCAAACCTCAGAAATAGTCTAAACTCCTTATTTTACTCATGAGTAAATGAGCACAGTGGTCAGGGAAGGGGAGGAAACTGACTTGTTCAATGTCACATAGCAAGTAATGACAGAGTAGAGAACACCATTAATGTTTCCTGACCTATCCCAAAGCTTGTCAACCACCCCACAAACCCCAGCTGCTGCTGGTACGTTCCAGCCTATAAGGCAGCATGATTTGCTTTCCTTGTGTTAACATTATTCTAGCATGTAATGTCTGTGTTTAAGGCAATGACCTGAGAAGTACTTTTATTTCCAGTGCTGCACTTATTTTGCAGGGTTTATTAATTTTATTTATGTATTTGATCTCTCAAATGAAATAATAAACTAATTAGGAGGACAATTTACTGGTGTGCTCTGCCAAGGGTGTTTTACAACCTTGGTGCAAGCTTGTCTAACTGTGATGTCAGCAGATCCACTTTCTGCCCTGCTGCCCTTAATTTCAGCCATCAGATACGTGTGGCAGGTGGCCCTGTGGTGGGGACTTGTGCCTCTGGGAGGCATGACCAAAGATGTCAGGTCATGGGGCAAAAGAATTTTCGCCCAGAAGTCTCCCTGGAATTTGATCCACAGACAGGGTGTCTCATATTGCTTAAAGGGGTGGGACTGGGGTTCCCAGGGAACAGAAGTAAACTTCCTAGAACAAGAATTTCCAGAGAATAGGGGAAACTGTGTGTGGAGAAGCATTGGAAGTCACAACTGAGAGGTCCATAGTCCATCAAGATTAAGAGCAAAGCAAAGAGGCTGGGCGCAGTGGCACATGCCTGTAATCCCAGCACTTTGGAAGGTTATCTGCTTGGGGCCAGGAGTTTGAGACCAGCCTAGCCAACATGGCAAAACCCCATCTCTACTAAAAAATACAAAAAGAAAATTAGCTGGGCATGGTGACATAGGCTTGTAATCCCAGCTACTCGGGAGGCTGAGTCATGAGAATTGTTTGAACCTGGGAGGAGGAAGTTGCAGTGAGCTGAGATCATGCCATTGTACTCCAGCCTGGGTGATATGCAAGACTGTGTCTCAAAAAAAAAAAAAAAAGAAACTTTGTGAGGCTGAGGCGGGTGGATCACGAGGTCAGAAGATGGAGACCTTCCTGGCTAACATGGTGAAACCCCGTCTCTACTAAAAGTGCAAAACATTAGCCAGGCATGGTGGTGGGCGCCCGTAGTCCCAGCTACTCCGGAGGCTGAGGCAGGAGAACGGTGTGAACCCCGGAGGCAGAGCTTGCAGTGAGCCAAGATCATACCACTGCACTCCAGCCTGGGCGACAGAGCGAGACTCCATCTCAGAAAAAAAAAAAAGAAAAGAAAAAAATTGCAAAGCAAGGGGGAGTACAGGGAAATCAATTCAAAAACAATAGACACTGGGACATTGCAAGACACAGAAGCAGGATAGAAGAGGTTCTGGAAAACACAAAGTCATCAGAACAAATAGAGAAATAGTGCCAAAGCTGTGTTTGGTGTACGTGGACTTTCCTCCAAGGTGGCCCCATGTGTGTTCTCATAACAGCCAGTACTTATCTCTATCCGTGTCATTGTTTACTTGTCTGTACTCATTTGACCATGAGCACCAGTACATCACCAGGGTCTAGAACCATGTCTAGAATATAAGAGGGGCTCAATAAACATTTGTTGAAGAAAAGGAATGATGAATGGACGGCCTGGTAAATGAATAGGTGAATCAATCTGTCAAAGCTACTGGGGGTCCAAGATTTATGACCTATATTATATTCATCTGCTGTCTTTGATGTAATCAGCAGAACCCAACCAGAGACAACATTTTTCAATTATTCATATTTATTATAGAGTGATTCAACATAGCAAAGGAGGCTCTAACATAAAAGTTTTGAACTTCTCTTGATTAAATTGTCTTTCTTGTTAATGCCCACTACATACATGAATGTATTCTTTTGGGATAGAGGTAAAGGGTCTCCATATTCTAAAGTTCTGAAGTTAGAATAATTTCATCCAGATTCCAGACTAATTTTTAGATGCCTCTACTTGTCTACTAGCTGCCTTGATGATATGAGTGCTGTCACTGTCCTGTCTGCTGCTAAATTGTCACTGCAGATTAGATGCAACATGACAGTTCTTGTCAAATTAAGTTCCAAATCTCTGGCTGGGAACTGGCTGGAACATTAGAAAGGAAGAGGGTCAGTGGCCCCCTGCAATGGGAGCTAAGAAAGCTCAGGATCCTCACACTCTGCAGTAGGGAACTCCCATCCTGTTATTGGTTCCCCTAGGGGTTTTATTGATCACACCTGTGCTATGATTGGATGTATGCAAATTAGAATATTAGATATAATTTGTGTACATGCTGGCTCTGCTACCCTCATCCAACAGCTGTAGAGTTTTGGGGGATGTGCAGATGAGGTAACCCTAATACGATGCTGTTTACATATGGTGGTTCTCATTGGGACACAGGCAGTCCTCGTGTGTTGATGATCATTAAGTGGTAGGGCCAGAATTGAGACTTGTGATCTTAATTTATAAACTCACTGTCTATATGGCTCCGACAGGACCAAGCCTCAGAGATGCTGGGGTGGTAAACCCAGGCAGGTGCCAGAGCATGGAGATGTCTTGGAGATCTTTTGCAAATACATATAATTGTTTGAATAATAAGGCTTATAAGGCCTGCCATTCATTCTATGCCTATCACACACTAGTCACTATACTAAGGTCTTTCAAAATAGTACTTAATGTTACAACAAGCCTGCAATGATATATTCTCCCATTTTAAAGGAGGAAACTAAACTTTAGAAAGGGGAAATAACTTGTCCAGAATCACACAGAGCTCACATGTTATTAAGAAAATATACTCAATTTTCACAGAGAGTAGTAATCATAACCAACAAAGATGTAAAAACTAGGGTAAAACAAACAAATGAAAAGCAGCTATCTATTGTCTTTTTTACTCTGTGATTGGGAAGATAGCAAAGATAGTGCTTATTAAAAGGTTTACTCTGTAGTACCTATGAACAGCTTATTTCTGTGTTTTTTTTGCGGGGAGGAGCTATGCTTGAGACCTTTGGGCTTATTCCAATATCTAGAAGCAGAAACTTTTCTAGGCTTTCAGATCCTCTCAGCTAACAAAATGCAGTCACATTCTGGTCCAAGACCTATGTCATGTGTAAGACGACAATAAAAGACCAAATACTAGGTTGTTGCAAAACTAATTGTGGTTATTGCCGTTAAACATGACTGCAAAACCCACAATTTCTTTTTTAGTATATGTGTTGCCAAAGTGAGCACAAAAAACCACAATTACTTTTGCACCAACCTAACAGAATGTGTGTGTGCTCAGGTCTCTCCTTTGAGGTGACTAAAATAGTGTCTTAGGCAGTTCATACAGCTGGAACAGAATATCATGGCTTAACCAATAGTACTTATCTCTCACATTTCTGGAGTCTGGAAGTCTGAGACCAGGGTGGCACCATGGTTGGGTTCTGGTGAGGGTTCTCTTCTGGGTTGCTGACAGCCAGCTTCTTGTATCCTCACAAAGCAGAAAAAGAGTGAGAGAATTCTCTGGAGTACCTTGTATATGGGCACTAATTCCACTCATGAAGGCTCCACCCTCATGACCTAATCACCTCCTAAAGGCCCCACCTCCTAAGACCATCACATTGGGGGTTCCAATTTCAATATATAAACTTAGCAGGGGTGGAGAGTCATAAACATTCAGACCATTGAAAATAGACTTTCCTACGTAGTCACAGCTTGGAAAGAACTGGTTAAATTTTTTACCTCGTTAGGGGTAGGGGTTCTTCACCAAAAGTTGTTTAACAATGCTAGATCCCAAACATGAGCACTTTAAATTTTTCTCCGAACCCTAAAGTTCTATTGTATATTTAAAAGAAGTTACTTTTTGTCTCACTGTATTTGTAGTTTGTGTATTATTTCAGTCAGTAACGTGTGCCAGATCCCCTTTCTCTGCTTCATGTTTCTCCATGGCACTTATCGCCATCTGTCATACTTTCTATTCAATGATTTATTTGTTTATTGTCTTTCTCTGTCGCCCAGAATGCAAGTTCCATAAGGGTAGGAATATAAGTCTAGTTTGTTGTTAAATCCCCAGTGTTCAAATCAATGTTTGGTACAGTTAGACTCTCAACAAATATTAATGAATGTATAATGATGTATGGGTGGATGGAAGAATAGATGGGTGGATGTATGAATGATGAAGGATGGAAGGATGATTGATGATGAAGAATGGAGAGTGGGGGATGAATGGATGGATGATGGATGGTTAGATGGATGGATGATTGATGATGAAGTATGTAGGGTAGAGAATGAATAGATAGATGTGTTGGATGTATGATGAGTGGTTGGATAGATGGATGGATGGATAGTTGGATGGAAGGATGAATGGATGGATGGATGGATGGAAATGTATATAGTTGGTTGATGGATGTATGGATAGTTGGTTGATGGATGGATGGACATGCCTTATTGGCTATGAAAATTTGGGATAAAATTATAGTAATTAAGATAGCATGAATATTTGCACAGAAATAGAAAACTGGTGGAACAAAATATAGAGCCCCAAAACAGACTGTGCATAGTAGAAACTTTGTCATCACAGATACATTATTTCAATGTAGAAATGATGAAATGAGAAATAAATGGTACCAGGACAAAGCATAGCTATACAGAAAGATTACTTAATTCTGACTTTATATTATATAAATAATATCAAAAGCATAACTTTAAAAATATTAGAAGTAATTATAGGTCTTTATGACCCAGGTGTAAGAAAGAATTTATTGAGTAAAACTAAAAAGAAGCACTTACCTTAAAGGAAAATTAGGTGTTTAATATTGAGCATCAATTTCCTCTTATTTAAAGTGGAAACATAAGATAAATTCTCACAGTATTTCAAACTTTTTCACTATTATTATACCTGCTATAGTATATTATACCTGTTACAGTGATTTGTGATCAGTGATCTTTGATGTTTGTAATTGTTTGTAATTGTAATTGTAATTGTTTCAGGGCACAACAAACCACATCCAAATAAGACGGCGAACTTAATAAATGTTGTTTGTGTTCTAAAAAAAAAAAGATAAAATGGAAAATGCAAAAGCAACAGAGAAAATAAATGAAACAGAGTTGGTTCTTTAAAAAGATCCAAATTTACAAATCTTTAGCTAGCTTAAGAAAAATGAGAGAAGAATTAAATATATTTCATTACATTAAAATTTTAAAAGTTTAATATGTCATTTTAAACAAAATGTTCACATAGGAAAAGTATTTTCAACATATATACCCACATAAAAGTTGGTATTGAAAGCAAATAAATTTAGTATAGAACATAATTATAACACACCCCCATATACCACCACATATCTTAGTCAAATAATATCATTTTACTGTTTTGCTCTTTCCTCTACTTAGTATCCTCTTCCTATAACTTGTGCCCACACCTATTTTTAGGACTTTACTAAATGTTACCTTCTGGTGAAGTCTTCTGTAACTACCCCAGTAAAAATGGGACTCCTATTCTCAGCACTCTTTTTTTCCCTTCTCTGCTTCCAGTTTTCCCATGGCACATACGACCATCTGACATACTGGGTGTTTTACTCTCTCTTTATTGTTTGTTTGTTTATTTATTTATTTATTTATTTATTTATTTATTTTTAGTGTGTGTTGTCTCCCTTCTATAACAACCCAATAGAAAAATGGACATATGGAAAAGCAAATCACTGAAGGGAAAACCTAAATGGGCAATTGAATAAACTACAGAAGAATGTTCTATCTCACTATTGTATTTTAGCATGTAGAGAAATACATGCTAAAACACAATAAGATATTTTATATCTATCAAATTGGAAAAATGTTTAAATCTGATCTGACAATACCAAATGCTGGTAACAACATGAACTAACACCAGATTGGTATAAATGCTATTGTCACTTTGTAGAGCACTATCTAATAGGCCGGGCACAGTGGCTCAGGCCTGTAATCCCAACACATTGGGAGGATGAGGAAGGTGGATCACTTGAGGTCAGGAGTTGAGACCAGCCTGGCCAACATGGCGAACCCCGTCTCTACTAAAAACACAGAAATTAGCCGGTCGTGGTGGCGGGCTCCTGTATTCCCAGGTACTAGGGAGGCTGAGGCAAGAGAGTTGCTTGAACTGGGGAGGCAGAGGTTGCAGTGAGCCGAGATAATGCCACTACACTGCAGCCTGGGGGGCAGAGCGAGACTCTATCTCAAAAAAAAAAAAAAAAGTAATAATTTTGAAGATGCATGTACTCATGTACTCCACGGCACAACAAGTCCACCAGTAAATCTCACACACAGGTACCCAAGGAGTATACGTTGTCCATTGCAGCATTATTTGTGTTATCAAAATTTGGAAACTGCCTAAATACCATCAAATATGGATCATTAGGCTAAAATATAAACATGTGATAAAATACTATCTACATGTTAAAAAAGTTATATCTAATGGACAAAATCTTGAAAATATAGTATTAGAAAAAATAGACTTTAAATGGATACCTACAGTTAGGATACCATCTAAATAAAGTTCTAAAACATGCAAACCAGTAGCATATATTGTTTATGAATACGAATTTGTATTAGAAACAGAAAAATTTGCATGAACATTTAGGAGAGTTGTTACCTTTGTGGAATTGGGAAGGAATTCATGGGAGAGTTTGCTTATTTCTACAATGTTTTATATTTAAAAACAAGATCTGAAGCAAATAAGACAGAATGATAGTATCTGACCAAGCTGGCATCAGTACATAAGTTTTTGTTATAATTATGTCTATATTCAGGTTCATGCTTGAAATATTTAATAAGAAAATAAGTAGGAGGCACTTGAGTGTGACTTAAGAGGGAATAAAATTCAAGTTGTTGCATTCCAAATAACAAAATGCAACAAGGTAAAATTGTAAACTGAACTTTGTGTGAGTCAGAGCCTGTGTCCAAACCCAGATTTAGTGCCTTCTTTTCGTAACAGTTAATGAGATTAGGTTTTGGAACCAGACATTCTGGGTTTGAATCTTGGCTCAGACACTCATTAAGTGTTTAATACTGAGCATCAATTTTCTCTTATTTAAAGTGGAAACATAAGATAAAATGGAGAATGCAAAAGCAACAGAGAAAATAAATGAAACAGAGTTGGTTCTTTGAAAAGATCAAAATTTACAAATCTTTAGCTAGATTAAGAAAAAATGAGAGAAGAAGTAACTAAAATAAGAAGTGAAAGAGGGGACATTTCTTCCAATTTTACAGAAATCAGAAGGATTATAAAGTAGAAAACAGGACTTCCTAATGTAACCACACAATGATTACATTCTTGCATGCTGCCCAGATGGAGCCAATTTTTCAAGGCAGAGCAATTGCAGTAGAGTTTTTTACATGTAGAGCCAGCTAACAGAAGACTGGGATTTTATTCTGACTCAAATCAGCCTCCTAGAGCATTTTGGGGCAGGATTTTTCAAAGGTAGTTTCGGGGAAGGGGTGGGGGTGGCTAAAGCAATGGGTGCTTGCTGCTGATTGCTTGGGGTACAATCATATGGGTGTGAGAAATGGTCCTTCTGCACTGCTGGTCACAGGTGAGGTCACAGACATGGTTGCTGGGTCCAGGTGGAGCCACAGGTCATCAGACATGCAAAAAAAAAAAAAAAAAAAAAAACTGAAAAGTTATTTCAAAAAGCCATTCTTAGATTCTGCAATAGTGATGTTATCTGCAGGAGTAACTGGGGAATTTGCATATCTTGTGAACTTTGAATAATGGCTAGCAATGATTTCACCTTAGCAAAATTCAGGTTTCTCTATCCTCCTAGCCTTCTGGTTTCTCATTAGCTTTAAAAGGTGGTTGGGATTTGGGAAGGCTATTATCATTTAAACTATAAATTAAGTTTCTCCCAAAGTGACCTTGGTTTAAGCCCAGAAATAATGAAGGGCAACTTGAAGACCCAAGGCAAGAAGAGAGTTGGTCAGGTCAGATCACCCTCACTGCCGTAATTTTCTCACTGATATGATTTTTGCAAAGGTGGTTTCACTAACACCAAATATGATGAAGATTAAATGAGAAAATATTTGTAGAGTGCTTAGCATACTTTATGGCATATAATATAAAGGAAGATCGATGTGTGTTTAAGAGCTCCAGGTCTTTACGTAAAAAGATATGAACTTGAAGCCTGTTTTGAATTCCATGCTTTCTGTCATTTTTTTGTTTGTTTTCTACAATAACCCTGTCAGGTTGGACTTATTATCCCACTTTATGTACAAGAAAACTGAGACTTACAGAGGTCAAATAACTTGTTCAAGGTTACCTAACTCTTAAAAGACAAAAATGGGAATTAAACCAGGTCTACCTCCAGAAAAATATAACTGTATATTAGTACCCTGGCTATATATCACTAGTTTTATGAGTAGACTAAGTTGAATTTCTAAAAAGCACTACAATAATCTATCCTGTAACCTTTTTTCCCTTGAACAGGGAGTCAACCATTCATTTCTGATTAAAACTAATAATAAGCCTCTACTTAGTTTATATATATGTAACTCCAAATGTGTAAAATAACTGAGTTGTTGTAATGGGATATTGTTACTAGATAAATATTCCTGCCTTAAACAGATTCTTGGTCTTGGAATACATTGGAAAATCACTAGGCTGTGATATTTTATTATATTGAGTTTGTGTGTGTATATATTTTTAACCATAAGATCTGTTTTTTGTTTTACTGAGTGCTCTGAAAAATTGCTGCCTTCCTGCTTTCCATCTTGTATCTTTTATGAATCCAAATGGAACATCACTTTTTATTGTCACTGATTATTTTGAATGAACAATTTTCTTAGTAGAATTTTCGTCAGGTCAATTTCATTAATTAATTATTTTGTTCATTCATTCACACCCTCATTCCTCCCTTAGGCAGCAAACATTGATGGAATGACAATTGTGCCAGTCTCTGACTAGGTTCATGGGAAGCAAAGTTTAATAAGGCATAAAAACGTCATCAGAGGCACTCGCAACCATGGGAGGCAGAGATGGAAATAGATAATTCCAGTGCAGTGTTACCTTCAGAACGGAGGTATTCCTGGGGAATAGGGAGTCCCCAACTAATTGAGAGAAGTGATACAGAAATTGTGATATTGGAGCTGAAACTTCTGTTTGCTTCTTTTCTGTCTGGAAGAATAATGCATGCTCTCTGTAGAAAATTTGGAAAGCATAAAGAAACAAGGGAAAAATAACCTGCAATCATATTCCAAAGAGGACCACTGTTATTTTTGAGGACCAACCCATGGATAAGCTTAAACTTATCAACAATTTTATTACATTATACAAAATATATTTTCTAGATACTCGACATTTAAAAATTTGTTTTTATATGTACATATTATTCTTCTACGCAGAAATACCAACTTTTTAAAAATTTCTCTGTGGGGTGTTTCCCTCTTACGAATAACCCTATGATGAATATCCCTGTGCATAAATACCAGTCTGCCTTCATAATTGTTTCCTTAAGAAGGAATCCAGCCAGCCTGGGCAACATGGTGAAATCCTGTCTCTATAAAAAAATGCAAAAAATAGCTAGGAGTGGTGGCACACCTGTAGCCTCAGCTACTCAAGGGGCTGAGGCAGGAGGATCACATGAGCCCAGGAGGTTGAGGCTGCAGTGAGCCATGATTCTGCCACTGCACTCCACACTTCAGCATCGGCAACAGAGTGACACCTTGTCTCTAAAAAAAAGAAGACAAAGAAGAAGGAATGCAGAAGCTGAATTACAGATTAAAGGGTCTGATCGCTTTTAAGACTCAACATTTTCTCCAGTGCCTGCCTGTTTACTGATCTCAAGGCAAGAGAGCCCAAGCCCTTTAGAAAGTCAGATGAATTACAAATGTGGGGAAGTTCTTTAAAAATTCTTATACTGTGTATGTGTAGACATGTATGTATGTACATATGTATGTATCTCAGACACAAACAGACACACATATCCTGTCTCTTCTAAGAGGCATTCTGTGACTACCTCTTGCCTCGTGCACAGTGGTCTGTATTTGTTGACTTTTTTGTCAGTTGTATTTTTATTTTATCCATCTCTCTATTCCCAGTGCCTGGTGTATGGGAGGAAGTTAGTAAATGTTTCTTGACTGAGAGAGAAGAAAAACAAGACCATTAAATAATTAATGTTTACTTTTTTAATATCATGTTTTGTTTGTTTTCAGCACTCAGGAAGACATGGTGGTGAGCCCTGACTCTCAGTCTTCATGATTGAAGAACTCTTTTGCACAACACAAGGGTAAATATATCTTTCTCCTTGGGAAAATTTCCCACAAATATCTCTGGGTTCTCTCGAAGTGGTAGCTTTTGTATTTTGTGTTCCTTCTTAAAACACATCAGAGGGTTCGTGGAGCCTTTGGAATTAGTGCTTCGGGTTGCTTTTCTCTAGTCGACTTTGTGTTTATGGTTACAGGAAGAGAATATTGATTCTCTTTTGTCTTTTCTTTAAGTACCTAGAAAATGTCATTAGGATCCTTAGGTTTTCCTGCCTCTGTTTTAGCCACTTCTAATAGATCATCTCGGATGGGCTTGATTTTCAACAGAACTGTGTTAGCTCTCTTTCTTAAATGTACCACTCCACCCCACTGCCCATTTCAATATACTTACCAACAGAGCAAACTATTCTCAACTGTGGAAAATAAAGTCAAACAATATGCAAGATAAATGCAGAAACATGGAAAACAGGCTTGGAGATTTATGAGCACAAAGCGAAAGTACTGTTATTTTGATGTCCTAAACTTTTAAATGATGGCAACACTGAATTATGTACTTCATACAGAAGCCAGGAAGGCACAATTGAAAACGCCTATCCTTTTGACAAATTAGAAGCATTCATTCCAATATCTATTTCTTGTTTACTGGGGATAATGCTGAATGAATCACAGACTGGTGGATGGATGTCCCTTCCAACACTTTTAATTAGCAGCACTGCCTATTAGGGTGAACAGAGCATTGCTCTTCTGCCATAGATTACCCCTAACCCCCCTTAAATGGAATAGAAATCTTATTCTCCACAAGGTAATATTCATCTCTTCCCCAGCCAGACAAGCATAGAAAATTAAACAATGGTCCATTAAATGCCCAGATAATATATTTATCATTTCCAGTTTATGTGAGTTTGCAAGGCAAATATGAGTGGGAGCTATTTGTTATGGTACCTTGGGGAACAACAGGACTGGAGAAGGAGCAGGGAGGCTGCAGGATCTGAGACTTGTAAAAATTCATTTAAAATATGAGAAGCTATTGGAGACAGAGGAAATTAATTACTCTGAGGGACTCAAATGTCACTACTCATTTAAGTGACCTGGTGAGGAAGCTGAGAAACCTTTTTACTGAGGATTTCTATAGTGGAGGAAGTTGGGAGCTGGGATTCCTCAGCTGTCAATTTTTGTATTTCCTTGGTGGCTTATTGACATGTTAAGCTGATTTACACCCCAGCCTCCTCTAATGAGTAGAGTTCAATGAGAAATGGGGTTGGGGTGGGGTGACACTTGTCTCCTCCCTCCGCCCCACCACCACCATAGGCTGGCCAGGTTATTCAGATGAACATCACCATGTAAATAACTGCTGGACCTAGGGGAAACCTGTAATTTGCAGCAATAGAGAGAAGAGGCTGATAATTTGATGCTGGACTGAGTTTGATCTTTTATTATTGCCTTTCCATCCACAAAGCTATTCTCTGAGGTAGAGGGAATTTGGGAAGACAAATTAAGGTTTTCTACCTAAGGAGGACTAGGGAGCAGTAGCTTCTGAAAACAGTCATCTTTTCTAGATTGCCTGTCTAATAAATCTCTTTAATGCATTCTGCCTATAGACCGAGGTTGAGAATATATAGATTTGTGATGACTTAAAAGTTTAAAATCAGTAAGCATTGAGAGCAATGGAGTAAAAGCTTTCTCATACCTGTGCCTTACCTAGACTCAGAAATTCAATGTTTTAATTTGAACTCTGCCATTATGCCCCTATGAGGCCATATCCAAGTCACCATAGTCCTTCCAGCCTCTGTTGGATGATTTATAAAGCAGGAACAACAATATCTATCTTCTGTGATTGTTAAGAAGATCAATGTGCCAAAAGAGCTTTGAAGGAAGGAAATAGCATCTGGGTGTGTGGTATCCTTATCACCTATTGGTATATTCTGTTTTAAAAGTATTCATTCTCAAACACTGAGGAAACTCAGTGGTCTGCATTCTTGCTTGGGTCAAGGTTAAGGGGCTCGGTAGTACCTCCTGGCTTGTTCAATTAGGAATGGTGAATCAGCAAGCCAAAGAAGGAAGAGCAAATGTTGACCTGAGGACTTCTCTAGGAAGACATTATTTACATGGTTTGGGGAAAAAGAAAATAAGTAAGTGAAGCCTACCCTTGGAGAAGGTGGGAACCCTGGATGTTCGCCTCCGGGGGAGTCCCAAGGAGTTACCACCTCTCCAACTGGAAAACATCCTATGCTTTTGAAATGGAGACACATCATTTATTTGAAGGTGCATCATTGATAAAATCATGCATTGCTGAAGGTAGTGGAGGCGATGTTTGAAGGTTATTCATTTATTCCTAGAAAGAGATGATGAAGTAAACTAGGGCAGTGTCAGTGGAGATAAGAAAAGAGAGCTTTGAGAGTCCTTTGCAAGGAAGAACTTCCATGCTTCAGTAGCCCTGGTGGCAAGCATGTAGAATAGGGAGCAGTACAGTGACTCCACACTTCAGAGTGTTCCCTAGGTGCTTGTACTGTCATGAATGGAAATGTCAAAAAGAGGAAGATGCAATCTCTCCCCACAAGGAGCTCAATGGGTAAACAATAATCATATAGAGCAGACAGAAATAAGCCCAGGAGAGCAATGCTTGGAACTGTGCCGAGAAAGGGTGCTACTTGAGCAGGACCTCAATGATGAGCAGTCTATGCTGGGCGAGAAGAGTTCGAGGCAGACATTCCACAGAAGACCAGCTGCATACAGCAGCACTGAGCCACAGTTGGTTAGAGAGAAACACACTTGGCCTGTTACATTTCTTCAGCAACCAGAGTATTTTGGGGCTTGTTTTCTGTTTTTTTTTTTTTTTTTTTTTTTTTTTTGAGATGGGGTCTCACTCTATCACCCACGCTGGAATGCCATGGCATGATCTTGGCTCACTGCAGCCTCAACCTCCTGGATTCAAGCGATCCTCCCACCTCAGCCTCCCAGGTAGCTAGGACTACAGGCAGACACCACCATACCCAGCTAATTTTTTCATTTGTTTGTAGAGATAGGGTCTTGCTATGTGGCTCAGGGTAATCTTCAACTCTTGGGTTCAAGCGAATCTGTTATCTCAGTCTCTCAAAGTGCTGGAATTATAGGCATTAGCCACCATGCCCAGCAGCAACCAGAATTTTGTACACCAGCTTGTATTCAGTGATTTTCAAAGGCTTTCATGCTATTGTTGTGTCCTAGACATGGTAGTCTACCTGCCTGTCCTCATTAGCCACCCTTGTAGTAGCCCAGGCACCTGTCCTGAGAAGGTTCAGAATGCATTCTGAATAGTTGCTAAAGCAACTATCCTCATTCCTTAGTGTTCTTTTGTGGGTTTTTTGTTTTGTTTTGTTTTTTTGCCATTACCTTTTAGAATTACTTGAAAGTCTTCAATTGGCATAATTGAGCCATTGGTTATTCATTTATTGTATTGTTTTAATTTGTCCATCTTTATATTCATCTGCAGCCATCATAGGTGAGATAGTATGCCTTTCCCATTTGGGTAATAAGATGGTAATAAGACAGGAAAATGTTTTCCTGCTGTTTTTCCTTTTCTCCCCTTTCTTCAATTCTTCCCTTTAGTGCCTCCTATATGACTCTTTATTTTTATTTTTCCAGATTACTTGTACTTACCCTTCTACTTTTCTTCTTCATTCTTATAGAATCATACATTTTCCAATTTGAAAGAAAGCAGGAGATTCTAGATATTCAGGACCCAACTGTAAAAACTTTGAGAGGGCTCTTAACCAGGTGGTAATTTCCCCTTTCTTCTCTGTTATTTTTGGTGGCAGTGGTGATGTTGCTTTTCAAAGCTGAATGTCTTAGATTCAAATCTCTGCCCCAAGACATAACAGCTGTCTGACATTGAGCAAATCCATCTCTTTAAGCTTCAGTTTCACATCAGGAAAATGAAGGTAGCAATAATACTTTCCATAGAGGACTGTTGTAAGACTTAAACAAAATAATGCATCTGAAAGGGTCTGGAACATTACATAGTCTTGACTTATAATGTTAGCAGTTATTACTGCTCATAATAATAAAAATATTATTGTAAATTTTTAAAATGCAAAGGACAGATATGTTGATCTTTTTGACAACAAGGAAGGAAGAAGCTGAAGAGACTCTTTCCTACTTTATAGCTGGGCTTATAAAATGAAAATTCCTAAGGGCAGAGACACTGACAGTAGCTAAATCCCTGGGTGCACAGGGAACCCTCCCTGGCTGGAGAAGGAACTGACTGCTAAACAGTCAGAAGGCCTGCTAGGTTTCTAAGCTTCTCCTGGGCCTCCAGAGAGCATCTCAGTCAGCCCTCTGCCAGCTACAATATTCCTTCCTGAATAGCATGGTAGCTTTGTAATATACCAATGTAACTAGATTGAGTTACATTACCGAGAATCTGGTTTCTTGGTATGTTTTCAGTTAGGTAGGCCACAGGGAGACTTGGGGGATATAGGAGGACAGAAGGGAGGTGGCAGTCATCCTATAACTCACATGCTGTTGCTCATCTGTGGATCCAGATGAACCTTGGTAGCATGAAGCAGCATGTAGGCCTGTAACTGCTTTCCCCCTCCCTGGATTCTCCTTCAGCTTCTCCATGACCATGTCCAGATGTGTTTGCTTAGCTCTTTGACAAAAGACTCTGGCTTCTACAGGTCACCCATATCATCAAGCTGTGAAGCAGTAAAAACCAAGGTTCTCATTCATTCTCATGGGATTTCAGTTCATGCTTCCGGATTCTGAACTGCTCTCAATTTCCCCCTTTAAATCTATTTTCCCTTCCTAATGGCCTGCCCAGTGGGCTTCAAGCTCCAGCATCAGATGTGAGACAACAGACTTACAGACTGCCTAACCAGTCCCCACAATTGCATAAGACCAAATCTCTCTAGTAAATAAATAGTGCACATATAGTTATAAAATATATATATTATATAACGTATTCATTTATTCATTAGTGGAACAGAACCAACCACTAATAGATTATATATGTGTGTATGTACATATGTGGGCATGTGTGTATATATATGTGTGTGTGTATATATATATGTGTAGACACTCATATGTGCATGCACATATACATCATCTACAAGTGCTTGTTTCTGCTTCTCTGGTTGAACCCTGATTGATTCAGACAGGCATGAGCTTTTTATAATAGAGAATTCTCTACTTCATAAGGGAGCCCATTTATTTTCTAGCTTCCCTCTATGACTCCCTTTTCTGTAATACAGCAAAAAAGAAATTAACCTTGTAATCCAAAAATATTTTTCAGCCCTGATATATCCTACTTTCTTTTCTGGACTTGTGCCCCTCTCAGCCCTACAGCCTCTTACCACCTCTCACTGCCACAGACCTCACCCATTCCAGTTCATTCTCTCTAGTTTCTCACCTTTTTTGAACTTCCGAATCAGGCTCCTCATAAAATTAACCCTGTAAGTAGTACTATGCTAGAGAGGCTCTTCTGAGCATTTCATTTTGCCATACTTGTTTCCTCTTCATCCTCCCTGTGCCTTTTGAAGATAATGCCTTGATTCTGAATGTTGATAAGGCACAAGGTGATATAGAGGGTAAAGAGGAAATCACAGAATTTAGAATCAGAAGACCCTTGTTTGTGTCTGGTCACCACAGAGTGCATCTGTTTATTTAGCTTCTAACGGCCTCAGTTTTCTCAGTTGTGAAATGGTCACTCTAATCGTTGACCGGCCTATTTTCACACATTCTCTGAGTCCACTGAAACCTGAGCAGCCCTAGATGTTTGAGGTCCTTGAAACTTGAATCCGTCTACCCAATCTCGGATTAGCCCAAGCCTAGGTTAGGGAAGTTCAAATTGTGACCAGTGTTGAGCTTAAGAATTCGTAATGGAACGGCAAATCAGGACACATTTTTTAATAAAAATAAATATCTTGAAGTAGTAATAACCTAAATTTGTATACCATTCAGGATCTACCATAGTAAATTTTTGCCTAAATTGTTTCCTGAAGAAGCTGAAGAAATCAAATATATAGTGGTTCCTTTTAAATAAGAGTATATGTAAAATGTCCTTGTATATCAAAAATATCACAAAGGGAAAACACTGAAATATGAAAGAATAACTAAACATTCTCTTCTTTAAACTAGTTAATAACTAACATAAAAGCAAATGCGAAAACAGACATGACAGAACAATCTATTATAAATCTAACTACAAATGAGGAACTAAAAGCTCTAAGTAAGAGACTTTTAAAAAGGAACACAGCCAAGTGATTAAATTAAGTATATGCAAATGAAACTGTTATGAATGAATCATGTAACTATACATTCAAAGACCAGAGCCCCTGACCTCTCAAGCAGAGGGTATTCATGCAAAGAGAAGAGGTAACTCTAGGAACATCTTATTCTTAAAGTGCAACATAGGCAGCCAATTGTGAGTGGACAAACCTGGCTAGAAAAATCTCCGTAATTGGCAGGTATATTGCCCCCAGACAGAGATGTGGAGGATAAAAGGTGACAGCTGAAATCCACATTGA
Organism: Trachypithecus francoisi; assembly: GCF_009764315.1. NCBI lineage: Eukaryota > Metazoa > Chordata > Mammalia > Primates > Cercopithecidae > Trachypithecus > Trachypithecus francoisi. Next base: position 19,185,484 of record NW_022681457.1, on the reverse strand, counting down.
TGACCAAGCCTCATTCTGCTCCCCTGCACACATTTATATGTGAACAATAGCCAAAGTTGAATAGCTGGCTTTTCCCCCATTCTCCTCCCCCAGCACACATCCTGCCTATCTTACAAGCATCAAACAAATGCTGTAGTCCAGCATCTGGCACATGGTAGGTGCTCAAGTAATATTTGTGTGAGGGACACAGGTATTAATGAATTGCCAAGGAACTCATGGAGAAAGTCTAGAGATATCAGCAGACATTATGACAGCATCTAGGACAAAATGAAATGGAACAAAAAATGCCCAGGAGAATTATTCTCTACTAAAGATTTAACACGCTGATGTTCATAACACCTTACCTGCCAAAGGTATCCTATTCAAAATGAAGGAAGCAACAGAACAGGATTAAACTGGCACAGCTGGAGAAGGTCTGCCTGTGTGTGAAGAGCCGAATGTTATCTCCAGGCAACGGATGGAGTTGTAACATGAGGATTTTTATTTTTAGTGTTGGGGAGAAAATGAATTTGATCCAAGAGACACCTAGGGTTGATAAAAGAAGATGGGGCTTGAGGGAGGGAGGGGATATATAATAAGCTCAGATCAAGAAGGCTGAGCAAAGAGGTAGAGTAGAGGGGAGATGTATGGAAGTGGATCTTGTTATTGCAGAGTGGTGCCAGAATGTGTAATGAGGTGCTCCAGGGCACCTGGTCAACACAGGCTCCCTACTGCTTGGGACAAGCAACTTCAGAGTAGGCACCTAACAGCCAGGGAATGAGCTTCCAGTAGATAAACAATATCAGCAATCCTGCTGTATGGAATGTCTATATCCTTTGGGGAACAGGAGATTCTTTATTAAATCACTTAACATGGTACATTATATTTGTCTGTTTGCATTTTTCTCCCACTTTTTACATTTTCCTATAGTACTGAGACATGTTTTTTCATTGTTTCTTGTTTGTTTTGCATCTTTATGTCTAGCACCTAGCTCTGATAACTTAAAAAAAATCACTGAGCACTTCCAGATGCTAATCATAATAAATCAGACCCTGGACATGTGAGAAAGTTATTGTTATCTGCATTTGTAAGTAAAGAAGCAGAAGATCAGAGATGTGAAGCGGTTTGCTTATAGTCACACAGCTGGTGAATTGCTGAACTAGGACTCTAACCCAGACCTATGTGGATGAAATTTGCCATCTGCTCACAGTTTCCCTAAGTCTCAGAGCCTATAATTGAGCGGGTGATCTCTAAGTTCTTAAGCACTTCTTGGAAGGAAGGAGGCAGAGAAGGATACAGGATGAGAGGATAGATCATGAAAGGGCAAAGGAAAAGATTTGAATACCAACAACCAGACTTGGAGAGTATCTGTTCTGGACAGATCATAGACAAATAAGCCTGACACAAGTATCATTCAGAGATTACGCTGGGGGTACTGAATTATGAAAAAAAGGAACCAGCCCTTTGGGAGGCCGAGGCAGGCGGATCACAAGGTCAGGAGATGGAGACCATCCTGGCTAACACGGTGAAACCCCATGTCTACTAAAAGTACAAAAAAATTAGCCAGCTGTGGTGGTGGGTGCCTGTAGTCCCAGCTACTTGGGAGGCTGAGGCAGGAGAATGGCGTAAACCCCAGCAGCGGAGCCACTGCACCCCAGCCTGGGTGACAGAGCGAGACTCTATCTCAAAAAAAAAAAAAAAAGAAAGAGGAAACTGGGAGAGAGTTTCAGCAGGGAACATTGGATTTTATCCATAGAGAAACCAGGAATTTAGACTAAGTCAGGTATATAAGAATGTAAGATCAAAGTCGGAAAGGGAGTGAGGTGGAGATTTGTGTGAAGCAGAAAGCTCTGCTGGTTGGCTCCCCTGCAATGAGCTAACCCTAACTCACCCATCCCACCTCCACTCCCAGGCCTCAATTTGCTCATTTTGTCCTTACAGCAACCTTAGAGGAAATAATTATTATGTTTTAAGGATGAGGAAATTAAGACACTAACTCACTAATGACAGGAGTGAGTTTGAACGCAGTCACCAAGATTAAGTTACTCAGACACCAAACATTGTGGGAGTGTCCAATTTGCTGCAAGATGATTCTTCCAAAGGAGATTTCTATAGGAATTTCATCTAACAGCAGCTTTCATTTAAGCCAACATGTCTCTTTCTATAAGTGCATTCAGGAAAAATAAAAAGAGTCTCCTGAGCTTGCATGCCCCTAGATTCTTTACCTCTCTGCGGCTCTAATGTTACTCTAATACTGGTGTCTTTATTTATCAGTGTCTCAGCTGGGGACACTAGCTCTGGGTGTCCCACTGAAGGTAATGTTCCCAGATGGCTCACAAATTAGGTTCAATAAAATGTAGCCATTCTTCTCTTTTAGTGAGTCCTTAGTGCTGAACCCATTTAACGTATCTAATACCCTATTTGAGTTGTTATATCCTAAACATGGATTGATTAGAACAAGGGAATAGGCTCTCAGGGGAATGCAATAAGCTTTTTGAAGTGGATAGAGGGCCTGCTGTGAAGCTGAAAATCTAACTTAAGGTTCCTTTTGCCACTTGTTAGCTGTGTGGGCTTGGTTTCTTGGGACATCTCCCTCATTCATTTAGCTTCAATTCCCTTACTTGTATAAAAGGAAATTAGAAGAAGTTGTGAAGAGTAAGAGGTGATATATATGTGAAAATACTTGGCAAAATATAATTGGTTATAGAAACATAAGTTAATACAACACATTTAGATGTAAAATATTAATAGGAGTGTACCACCTCACTGGAAACATACCCCTCAGCTAGACATTTTAACAAAAAAAGGAATCAGGAAATTTTGGAAATCTAAGGAACCTCAGAGATGATCTATTTCAGCTTCCCTTTGGACAGATGAGGAATTTGAGGCCCCAAATGGTGAGTAACTCACATTAAGTCACATAGCAAATGATACACAGAGCAAACCTGTAATACACAGGACCTGTGTCTCTTGTCATCATCTTCTGCCCACAGCCTCTACTTCCTCCAGCACCATACTTCTGCAGACTGTGGCCTTTGATGGAACCATTAAAACCAAGAACTTTCAACTTCACATGCCGGAGAGAAAGTCCATGCCTCTAAAGCCTGACTATTCCAAGTATTTTGGGAACCTTTCTTTTATCTGCAATTAGGAGGATGAATATTACAAGTTTTAGAAAGATGGTCTATCTAATGTGATTTCTGTGGGACTTTGTATGGTTTGTCTTTTTAGCACTGAAGGGAGTTTCTAGAGTACTTGTTGATTCTGTCTCTTAAACAGACTCAAACATTTTCTTCCCTCTCCAGTACATTAGAATGTAAGCACTCTGAGGGCAGGGACCTTGTCTGTAATCCCTTTCAGAAGAAGACATCCCCAGTGCTGAGCACAATACACAACGCATACTCAGTAAGTATTCATTGAACGAAAGAGGGCATACCTGCTGCCTTTGCCTTAGTTCATGGTCACATTGTTTTCTCAAGAGCTTCTTAAAGTGCTCCAACTGTAGTCTCACTCCTTCCAAACCCTCCTTCACACTGCCCTCTGAGTAACCTTCTCAATTACAAATATGAAAAGGCGACTCCTCTGCTTAAAACTTTTCAGTGGCTCCCCTTTGCCTACTGGAACTGGAAAAGTTCCTTATTGGAGACTTTACAGTTCTTTATTAAAGTTCTTTATAAAGTCCCTGGCTTTATCTGTAGAATCCTCTCTTTCCATCCCCACCTTTCAACACACACACACACACACGCGCGCGCGCACACACACACACACCACTTACACCCTTGTATTTGTTTCTGGCCACACTGGATTACCTATGACTGTTACAAGAAAAGATCCAACTCTTTCCATACCATTTCTTCTACCTGGAATGCCCTTTCCTGCCTTTGCCATTTGGTGAGCTACGTATTCCTCAAGGCTCTTCCTTCACTGCTTTGGTGTCTTCTGAAGTCCAGTTCATTTGGCGGACTCCTCAGAACATGAACTGTGTCTTTGATACCTGTGGATTAGGAAATAGGTGATTACCCTGAGCATTAGACCTTTCCCTCCAGCAATACAGATTATTGAGATGAGGTTAAAACTAAGCTGAGTTATGATGATGAGAGCGTTTGTGCTAGATCTAAGCACTGGGAGAAGGGTGGTTTGCATGGTAGGGTCTGGGGAAGAGCAGAGACTTGCACACCACTGCAGAGGACATCATTCTCAACAGATCTCAGCCATATCCTCTGGCACTCCTCACCCAGAACTGCTGAAAACATGTACTTTATAAAATGAAAAAATATATAAACACTGATTTTTATCTCCTCATTTAACTCTAATAAAGTTATCACACATGATTTATTGTTTTTATTAATGAAAAGTAACAAAATGCCATGTTTTTGTAAGTACCTTTTTGATTATTTATGTATTCATGAATTTTAATGTTCAAACTAATCTAAACATATTCTATGGAGTTTAGAAATTAGTGAAAAAATATAATAAAATAACCATCATCACTCACTTGGGTATATTTATTTTTTCTAGTCTTTATACATTTTTATATTTCATTTTGTATGACTAGTATCATATTATACATATAAATATAAAGCCTAGTTTGTTTTACCCATGCCAAAAGTGTTTCTCTATGCTGCCAAATACTCTCAGTAACAATCATTGTGAACAACTGAATAATATTCCATTGAGTAAATGCTCCATTATTAAGTAGATCTACTGTAATTCATTTAGTCATTTCCCTATTGTTGAAGACTGGTTTCCTTGCAAGTTTTTATCTTTATCAGTTATATATGAGGACACCTTCATAACACAAAGGTATTCCACTATTTGTTGTTATTGCCTTAAGATGTCTGTGATGCCTACTACTAATTTGTAAGCGCTCCCCTTACTAAAAACATTTAATGCCCTCTTACACTCTCCCTCCTTTCCAAGATTGAAGTTGATCCCTGCTCCCTAATACGGAATCTGAAGATCTTCATACCCTGGCGCTTGTCTAAGTCCCAGCATCCTGTCTTTATCAACGCTGCCTCCCATGTTACCCCCACCCGCCAACCTGCCTTGGTTTTGATACACATACCAAGCTGTGCTTTCAGCCCTGTGCTGGTGCTCAGACTGCATGATGACCTCAGCTACCCCTACACACACCTGCATATACCCACCACTCTGCTCAAATCCAGATCAGATGGTGCCTACTCTGGGAATTCTTTGCTGGCTCCTACAGAATGGATTAGTTACCTTTCCCCTGGGATTCCATGATTCCCTGTGCATATCTTTATCATTATGCTGACAATACTCCATTGAAAATATATGACTCACTGAAGCTGGGAATGCATTTTTTTCATTATTTCCCCAGTTGCTTGAATAATACCCAACACATTGTTAAGTATGACATAGGTGATACACCTATCAGTAGATTTGGCAACTGAGATATTCCTGTAACATGTTATGGGAAGAGCAAAATTCATAAAGTATTAGTAGATAGTAAGTATCTCATCTTATCCCATTTTTAAATGGTGTGAAATATCAGTAAAGCACAAAGAAGAAAACTTTTGTGAGATTGCTGTAAAAAAAAAAAACAAAAACCCTGCATACTGAGGAATATGCAAAGTCCCCAGTTAATTTATGCACAGCTTTACAAATAGGTAACTTTTTTTAATTTTTTGATCCTGTCTCATTAACTACCATCCATATGTTAATGATATCCGTATTTATCCATATTTATATTATCCATCCACATTTCTCTCCAATCCTAGCACTCCCCTGAACTTAGAACTCCATCTGTATCCTCAAACATCTCCATTGGATGTCTGCTGGCAGCTCAAACTTCAAGAAAATTCAGAACTAAACTCTTGATTATCTGCCCCAGCTATTCCTTCCACAACCTTTTCCATCTTAGTAAATGGCAAATCCAGTCTTCCAGGTGCTCAGTCAGAAATCTTGGAGCCGCCTTTGACCCACCCCCATCTTTTGTACACCCCATATCTCACCCACGAGCACATTTTGTTGGCTCTACCCACAAACTGCATTCAGGGTTGAAACAGTCCTCACTGCCTTCTCTACTGCTAGTACCCTCGTCAAAGCCACTATCACTGTTCATCTGGATTATTGCAAGGACCTCCTGAATGATTGCTTAGCTTTCAACTTTGTGCCCATATTTTACACACAAAAGAAGAGTATCCTTTCAAATGTCCTCCTGTCCTTGTTTAAAGCCCTCTAATGACAGCCCATCTTGAAGTCCTAGCACGGTGTACCAGTCTGCTTGGGCTGCCATAACAAAATACCACAGACTGGGAGACAAAACAACAGACATTTATTTTGTCACAATTCTGGAAACAGGAGGTTCAAGATCAAAGGGTCAGCAAATTTGGCTTCTGGTGAGGCCTCTCTTCCTGACTTGTAGGGAGCAGCCCACTCACTGCAGCCTCCTGTGGGCTTTCCTCTGTGCACACTCAGGGAGAGAATGGGAGAGAGTACTCCAGTGTCTTCATTTTCTTATAAGGACACCAGTTTTATTAGATTAGAGCAGGGATCCCCAACCATTTTGGCACCAGGGACTGGTTTCATGGAAAACAAATTTTCCACAGATCAGAGTCAGGGGGATGGTCTCAGGATGATTCAAGTGCATTACAATTATTGTGCAATTTATTTATATTATTATTACATTGTAATATATAATGAAATAATTGTACGACTCACCAAAATGTAGAATCAGTGGGAGCCCTAAGCTTGTTTTCCTGCAACTGAGAGTGTGATGGGAGACAGTGACAGTTCATTAGGCAGTAGAGACTCATAAAGAGCACAAAGCCTAGATCCCTCGCATGCCCTGTTCACACTCCCATGAGAGGGTTCATACTCCCATGAGAACCTAATGCCATAGCTGATCTGACAGGAGGCAGAGCTCAGACTGTAGTGGGAGTGATGGGGAATGGCTGTAAATACAGATGAAGCTTCGCTTGCTTGCCTGCCGCTCACCTCTTACTGTGCGGCCTGGTTCCTAACATGCCATGAACTGGTACCAGTCCATGGCCTGGGGGTTGGGAACTGCTGGATTAGAGTGCTGCCCTTATTGCCTCGTTTAACCTTAATTATCTCCCTAATGACTCTATCTCCAAGTAACATCACGTTTGCGTTGGGGTTTCAACTTGTGAATTTGGGGAGACACAATTCAGTTCCCATGTGATTCATGGCACAGTGTCCTCACCTCCTTCAGCTGCTATAGCCAGCCTGGTCCCCTGTACCTCCATGAATACTCCCAACATGCTCCCATCTCAGGGATGCTGAACTGGCTGTCCCTCCATCTAGACTGTCCTCCAGGCATCTGCATGGCTTACCCCTTATAACCTTCAGATCTCTGCTCGAATGCCATTTATGTGCTATTTCTTCTTTGACCACCTTATATAAAATAGTATACCCTCCCCACCCCATTGCCATATCTCCATACTCTGTACCTTGTTTAACTTTTCTCTAAAACATTTTCACCACCATTCTATATTTATTTGTTTATTCTTCTTTTCCTCCTCCATTCCAGTGGGGGAAGTATAAACTCCTGAATACAAGAATTTCATTATACCTTTTTGTTTACAAGGATATTGCTGGCACCTAAAACAGTCCTGGCACACAAAAGATGCACAATAAACATCTGTTGAATGAATGAAGTTTCTTTCTTTCTTTTCATTCTTTCAGCTTTCTTATTTCAGCCTCAAACCAAATCTGGAAGAAGGTAAGGTAGATATTTGTTCTATTTTTACACATTAGGAGAACTAGTACTTTTGAGGGTTAGGTTTCATATCTGTAGTGATCATTTCATTTGTTGGGTGCTTAATATTGCCAAGGGATATGCATACTATTATATTTGCTTTCATTTAATCCTTAGAGTAATGCTAAAAGATTATATATTATTATCCCTATTTTAACACAATTACTTACACCTTAGAAAGGTTCAATAACTTGCCCAAGGGAGCCACTATTAAGTAACAGCCCAGATCAGAACCCTCATCTGACTTTAAAGAGCTTGTTTTTATCTGCTATTATAGCTCACATTCTTTCAGCACAATGCTGTGTGCCAGGTACTATGCTAAATCTTACATTATTGTCTTCATTTTGAAGATGAGATCACTGAGGCTATGAGATGTTAACTCTTCAGGGTCACACCAACCTGACCTTAAAGTATGTCAAATGCTAGCTGTCTTCTTTAAAGAGGCAGGTCTTGAACCTAGGATTTCTTGCTTTCAGTTTCCCTGCCTTTGTGCACTAACTGCCTAAATTAACCTCACGGTCCAGGATGCACAAGCCATGGCACACTGTAAGTTTACATTTGCAATTCTGGTCTCAATAGACTCTTGTGAGACAGAAAATGTGGACTGACAAAGCAAATTAGTATGACCATTAAAAATATTGACAAATGTTGTATGATCTAATCATATTTAAAAGATTGTTCAGTCATTCCCAGGTTAGGTCCGCTTCTTTGTTCCTATTCTCTTTCTTCTTAGATACCTGGCAAAATGTACATGTGTTTCACTCCGGGTCTTTCCCTTCCTCTAATGGCATAGCTTAGGTTCAATAGTGAAGAAGGATAATTGAATCTATTTTTTAGACTTTCATCGGTGGGCTCTCTTCTGGGCACATATTATTAGAATTGTGGGAATCAGACATTTCTTTAAAGTAGGATTGTTGAGCTGAGCCGAGGAGATTATTAAAAGACATTACAATGCCAGCCTTAGAAAACATATGGGATACCTAGATTCCCCGCTCTATCCCTCCCTTCCCAGCACAAAGCTTATTCAAACATCTTTCCAGGAACAGCATTCTTCCTTCAGCCGGTCCTCAGCAGCCGGCCCTTGTGGTCCACTTGCTCACCACACATTGGGCCAATGATTCTGAATGTGTGGTCCCAGGTTCAGCAGCATCAGCATCACCAGGGAACTTGCTAGAAATAAAGAAAGTCAGGCTTCATCCCAAACCCACTAAACCAGAAACCCTGGGAGTGAGGCCAGCCTTCTGTTTTCACAAGCTCTCCAGGTTGTTCAGATGCATGCTGAAGTTTGAGAATTCATGAATGAGAAGTGTCATCTCGGCCCTCTCCTCTCCTCACAGCCCCAGGCCTGCAGTGTTAGACAACAGGACACAGCTGCTTCCGATCTTACTCTTCCATCAAGGCACAGCTAAAGTGACAGACAGTTCTACTCCGGAGCTCAGATCCTGACATACTTGATACAGGGCTTTGAACCCGATTTAGAGAACAATATTCTGAACTGTAAAACATATAGATAAGCTATGTTTACTGAATACTTATTGTCTGCTTTAGAAAAATCATATTACTAACCTTTCCCATGTTGATCATATCTTTGGTCTTACCTAATGCAGCATAATAAGAACTACTGTTTAATCTAGTACATTCTGTTTGCTTTAAATTTTTTTAAAAAAGTATCCATATGATGCATTTAAAACACATAGTACTACGACTCATGTCAGAGAATAACAATTCCTTACTTCCCACATACCCACCACTCTGAAACTTTTATTATTTTAACATTTTCTTCTGTTATTTTACTCCATTCTAAATAACACACTTACATTGCTATTTTTTGGTTTGTCAATTTTAGGTGTTATCTCTTGACTTCCTCTTACCATGGGTGAGAATTCCATTCTCCTGAGTTTTCCTTCTCCTCACAACTGTCACACAATTCTCCTCCCCACTGTTTCAACTCCACCCCAACCTTCCTCTGTCTGTGTCTTCCTGGTGCTGAATTTCTGCAGTGAAATTGAGAATTTATTGATGGCATCCAACCCCATCTCCATCCTATCTTAGAGTTTTAGCTTCCTCCACCATGCTAGTCACCTACCACTTTCCCCTCTGCTTCTAGTCTCATAGCGTACTGACACTGACACCTTTCATCTGCTGTGGCTGATCCTAATTCCATGTCAAACTGGAAGTCCACTCACGATAAACACACAGCAAATTTCACACAAACACTATTAAAGATTTATTTTTCTAATAGCACTTTAATTTAGAAATATCTGGTAATAATGTTACTAGAGTAGTACTCCACTAATAATTTATACTAGAGTAGAATTTGTACCAAGTTCCACGCCTATGCAGCACTACATTATACTAACCCTCTTACACATGTGGGATTATTATACGAGTCCTTTGGAGACTCTCTAATATTTAATTCTTACAGCAGTTCTGCAATTTAGGTATACCAGGTCTGTGGCCTCCCTAAATCCCATATCCCTCAGAAAATATCTTCTACTCCCTGTAGACTGTTCCCTCAGAAGCCTACAATGGAATATTTGTTGTACCTGATATCACCTCTTCCCACTTCCCTGATCAATAACTCTGACACGTCTCCTGATGCTAATACCTGATTACCATCTATCAGAGGACCCTGTGTCCTGGTATGGAGCAAGTATCAGCCTTGAGTGAGAAAAAAAGCCAGTCTTCTTCGCCTCTGCGATTTGGGCTACTGACCCCTCCTTTGGGTCCTGGTACATTTTGCTGCCGGATGTCAGGTTAATCTCAGTCTGCTAACTCCATTTTAGTGATTGCCAAGTCTGTGGCAAGATAACAATTCTGTTATTTCAATTTTTGTTTTACATACTATCAGTATTTTATTTTGAAAGCACACAAAATTTATAAAGTAAAAAGTTCAAAGAAACAAAGCTATTTAATGTACTTCAGATACAAAAACATGTAAAGATGATATAAACATCAGGGAAATTTTGCAAAAGGTAAACATAACTGTAATATAAATTATTTGTAGATGTAAATCACTAAGTTAAATATTCAAACCATAAACTAAATAGCATATAAACTAAAAAAATGCAGTTAATTATGGACATTGAAAATAAAAATGTTACTTGCTCTTTTTAAAATGTGCTAATTAAAAAATGAAATTATTCAAGTGACATCAATGATTTGCAAATATATTTTTATGCAAGCTTCACTTGCTGCTGAAAAAGCTTTTCTGGTGATTTTGTGAATAGTCAGAAGAGTGGTGAAGAGACACTTAAGAACGAACCCTAAATATTTTCCTCTGAATTTCAACTTTAAATAATTTTATTTCTTATTTGATGATTTTGAGTTTTTGTTTGAACAACCCTTCCTTCCGTGCCCATCCCAATAAAGACTATACATAGGTTTTGTATTGACAAGGAGCTATGTTTCCTGCCTGCCCCCACCAAATAAAATATATTTGATAGGTCTACATCTTCTGTATTTTTATCATGTGTAGTTGGTGGCTCTGATGCATAAGTCCCTGTATCCATTTCCATACTGTCACGTTCATATTCTGTTTTCTCAGAAATTTTTTGAACTGCAGTAATAATTATTCTTTCAATAGGAGCTTTGCAGGACCATAATATGGTTGCTAATTACAATTCATGAAGATCTGGACATGTCTAGACTTGTAGGCTTTGTATCAGTTTGTTTTTTCACATAATTTGAATAATTAAATTGTCGATCTTGCTTCACAGATATTAATACCTAGAATTTTGGTTATTTAAAAATAACAAAAATAGCACACCAACAAATCCATGGATATTTCAGTGGTAAAATAGCAGACTATATTTTAATTCCACAATTTGGTCATCTCTCCTCCTTCCTCCTCACGTGGGGTGCCCAGGATGCTTTGCGGCCAGGACTCCCTTTTATTAAATGGTGCTCAGTGAAGTGAAGTAATTAGCTTGGGGTCATGTGGCTAGCAAGTATCAGCATTAAGATTTGAACTCCTCACGCCTGTAATCCCAGCACGTTGGGAGGCTGAGGCAAGCAGAGCACGAGATCAGGAGATCGAGACCATCCTGGCTAACGCGGTGAAGCCCGTCTCTACTAAAAATACAAAAAAAAAAAAAAAAAAAAAATTAGCTGTGCTTGGTGGCAGGCGCCTGTAGTCCCAGCTACTCAGGAGGCTGAGGCAGGAGAATGGCGTGAACCCGGGAGGTGGAGCTGGCAGGGAGCCGAGATCGCACCATTGCACTCCAGCCTGGAGGACACAGTGAGGCACCGTCTCAAAAAAATAAATAAATAAAGATTTGAACTCAGTTCTTTGGATTCTAAAAACAGAGTGACTTTTGTTATCTCTTAGTAGATAACCCTATCCTTTTATATAAATAGACCCCATGTTGTCTACCCTTAGGGTGAAACAACTGACATTTTTTCTCGGAGAAATAATCACTCCGCATAGCTTTAAATTTTCCCGAGGAAGGATTATCGAACACTAGAATGGACTCTTGCAGCAAGTTATAACATTTCTTTTTTCATCATTCTTAAAAATAATCGACATGAGGAGTTTTAAACTTTGCACGGGTTCCAAATGACCTCTCAAGATCTCCTCCCTACTGCAATTCTGCAGGTCTGTGAAAACTTAAGACAATTAAAATCCGAAGTCAGTCCCCCTAATATTTGGTCCTTTGGCTGTTTGTTGCCCTCCAAATGAAATATCTGGATGACAGGACTGAGTGATTTCTTCCTTATTTTTCAGTCTCATGTAGCCTCAGACTTTGTTTGCTGCTATGCCATTATCAAAGCAGCCAGGTGGAAGGGATATCTCGAGAAATTGGAAATAATCTTGGTTGTCTTTCCTCTATTTGCTCCTTTCATCTTTTTCCTGTTTAATAAGCACAAAGTAAACACAGAACTGATTTTTTTATTCTGAAATGTTATGAACATTAAGCTCTGAGTATTATCATGGGAATGCATTTCATTTGAACTCAGAGGAGCCTTAATGTAATTTTTTAAAGGCGGAAAAAAAAAAACCCTCAACCTTTGTAATGCTATGACAATATCTCTTTGCTCCGTGGGTCTAGAAGGCCTCCTTCTGGCAGGTTCCAGATCAGCTCAGTTTTTTTTTTTTTTTTTTTTCAGGTTCTTGAGCTATCTGGAGATCTAAGTTCTAACTATCCAGGCAGCATCGTGAAAGATTTGAGCCTATAGTAGGCTCTTGACATGAGTTTCTCCATTTAACTGAGACACACTCCTACCAATTAGTTCATATTATCCCATTTTAGTGATAAGTCAATTACAATTCAAAGTGGTTGAATGATGTGTTATGGTAGCCCTAGAAAACTAATATGTTTCAAAACTCTTCCTCCTTCTCCTTCATACTTAGGTTGTGTTAGCTCCTGGACAGTCCTCCAGTCCCACCTGTCAGATCTCTCTCTCTCCCCTCCTTACCTCAATAGGGCCCTAGAGCACTCAGGTGTGTTCCCCTAATTAATGGTAGGTGGGTGGGTTTTTCACACAAACACTGCAGCCAGTGGTCACATGAAATCTACATCAGTCTATAAATATTGATACTGTCAAGGCACAAATAGCTGCTGGCCATTTATAAGAAATGCATGTGTTTCTGACATATTTTTAGTAATCTTTTCTAAAGTAAGCTCAGAATTTCTGCAACATGTAACAGTAAATGTGTCACTTTCGTGTAGTGCAATACAGAGCAGAGAACTACTCATAAGAATTGTATGAGTTTCTGAAGATTTAATTACTTATATAATTGTATGCATTGTTACACATTTATGTTTTTAATCAAAGGTTTAAAATTTGTGAGAACTGTAAGAACTCTATGAAACTGGAAAAATACTAAGGAGACTAATGAAGAGAGATCAAATAGGCGGCTAATTAAGTTAATGTGCATTCAGTGCTTGGAATGGCACTGGGCACATAGTAAGCTCAATATAAGTGTTAGATGTAATTATTGCTTTGAGACAAAACTGAAAATCTCCAAATACAAAGAATCTTGGGAAATATTGAAGAAAGAGTAAAAACTGGAAATAAGAAGAGTAAAACTTTATAAAACTAATTTGATGAAAGTGCCAGATGAAATAACCAATAAGCTGTAACACCTGGAAACAAAATAGGAACTGTGGGTTGTAAATGTGAGCGCTGCAAATAAAGACATTTGGTAATCAGTGAAAGATTTTTTGAATGACTGGTATAAAGGTCATATATGACCAAATAGGGTTAGATATTTTATTAGTTTTAATTGTCTGCCTTCACAACAGACAATGAGCTTCCTAAAGGAAGGGTTGGGATTTTATGTGACTTATTTAAGTATTTTCAGGGTCTAGTACCTGATACCAAGTGGCCACTCAGTGAATGTGTGATGAGTGAAGTAATGAATGAATGAATGAATGAATGGCTGAATGGCTGACTTAAGGTTCATAAGTTGGACAGGAAAAGGTGGAAGGAATTTACTAAGATAGCCACAATATCTGCCACATCTCTCTTCATATCTGAACTGCCCATTCCTTTGTGTCTTCAAACTGTGACTTCAGTCCGACCTCTAAAATTAATTGCTAACACTTGTGCAGCATATTACACTTTATAAACGCTTTTTTACATGTCAATGCATTGACTTTGATCTTAAAACATCCCTGGAGTGCCAGGCAAAGCAATAACTGCTATCTGTTTTACAAATGAGGAGTCTGAAGCTCAGAGAGACTGTGACTTACTCAAGGTCACACCCATGAGGTGGGGTCAGGACTCAGTTCCAAATTATCTCAACCCAAATCAGGTGTTCTCTTCACCTCACCATCGGCTATGGCACACAAAGAAGGCCAATAATATCTCCACTCTTAGGGGAGTTATAACAGCCTTCCCAAGGAGGTAATAATTGAACTGGGCCTGAAACCATAAGCACTTGGCATCTTCTTCTGCCAAAGTAGCCAGGAAGTAGTGCGAGGAAAGTTAACTCCAAGGATCTTGGAAGGAGTAGGCACTGAGACTTGAACAGACAGCAGAACTAAAGGGCCTGTTGCCCGTCCCATCCTCAGTAATTGTCATGATGCAGCATATTCTGCTGGGCTTAGGGCCAGTGCAATGCATTTACACAGTAAATGCAAACAGCAGGGGCTATGGAGTCAGGTTTTGGTTCAAATCCTACTTAGGCCCCTTAGTCATTATAAGACCTGGGAGAGCTCTCCTTTTCAATTTTCAATTAAAAATATTCATTCAACATTTATTGTATGCCATTTAGTGACTAGCTAGATTCTGATGACATAGTGGTTTAAAACAAAATTGCTTCTCCCATTACAAGTTGTCTGGTACTAAACAAGTATACCATTTCATATGTAATGAGTACACAAAAGTTGTAATGGATAATAAGCAAAGACCTCAGCACATGTCTGGTACAAAGTAATGGTTCCAGCAATGGTAGCTATCTACAAGGGCTTGAGAGACATGGTGTATTAGTGAGGGTTCACTAAAGAAACAGAATCAACGGGATCTATAGGAAGAGATTTATTATAAGGAATTGGGTCACACCATTATAGAGGCTGAGAAGTCCCACGATCTGCAACCTGTAAAGAAAAGCCAGTGAGTATAAGTCAGCTCCAGTCTGAAGGCCTGAGAACCAGGGGAGTCAATCATGTAGATTCCCAGTCTGGGTCCAAAGGTGTGAGAAACAGGAGAAGATGGATGTCCCAGCTTAAGCAGTCAGGCAGAAAGGGGTGAATTTCTCCTTCTGCCTTTTGTTCTATTCAGACCCTCAACAGATCAGATGACTCTCCCTCACACTGGAGAGGACAATTTCTACTTTATTGAATTCACTGATTTAAACTCTCATCTCATCCAGAAACACCCTCACAGAAACCCCCAGAAGTAATATTTAATCTGTGCATCCTGTGGCCCGTCAAGTTGACTCATAAAATTAACCATCACACATGGCACAAAGGACTGAATGTTTATGTTTCCCCCACAATTTATATGTTGGAATTCTAACCCCCAAGGTGATAGCATTAGGAGGCAGGACCTTTGGGAGGTGATTAGGTCATGAGGACAGAGTCCTCATAAATGAGGTTAGTGCCTTTATGAAAGAAATCCCAGTGAGATCCCTCACCTCTTCTGCCATGTGGGGGCACAGTGAGAAGATGGCTGTCTATGAAGTAGGAAGCAGGCCCTCACCAGACACCCAATCTGCTGGAGCCTCAATCTTGGACTTCCTAGCCTCCAGAACTATGAAAAATAAATTTATATTATTTATAAGCCACCCAATTTATGGTGCTTTGTTATAGCAGCCCAAACACACTAAGACACAGGGGAAGGTTGTACCTGACCACTCACCCCCTCCAAGGCTCTGTGTGGTCCAGTTTCGCTAGCTGCCAGCATTCAAGATGAGATTATCCTCTGACATTAATGATCCCTACAGTTAGATCTCTAGACAGCTCAATGCCTTCACATCTATTAGGCATTTTAATTATCACAGCCATCCTCTGTGGTGTGAGTATGGTCATCTTCTAGTAATAGATTCAGGCCACCATAGCTTGTGACCCACAGAACACAGCAGGCTAGAGGTGAGCTTCTGCACTGCCCTGGTGTCCCTGTAGCCCAGAGAGCACTGACCATCATCTCCTTAGAAACCTTCACCAGAAACCTCACTGCTTCACTTAGAAACCTTCACTTAGAAACTTCACTTAGAAACCTCACTGCTACCCAAATAGGAATACAACCTCCTTGACACTGCATACAGAAGTGCTTCTCAAATGCAGATCTGTGGAAGCAAGCACAGTAATCATGATAAATAATCAAGTTGTCACTTCTTTGAAGCAAACTTGAGGGGAAAAAAAGGGATTCCATAATGAGCTTTACCTAAATCTAAATGATCCATTCCCAACTAATATCTTTTATTCTTATTGTTTCTTCTATTACATTAGGTGTTAACTGTCACCCATTTCATACAATTACAATGCTAATAGACAGTATTTTGGTAAATGTCTTATTTAATAAAATAAAGGTTTGACCCGACTTTTTGGTTTATTTTTGAAACTGGCCTATGAGATCCAAAAGATAGAGCTTTTGTACTGAGCCGGAACTGGTGTACAACTGTTAGAACCATAAGGCCTTCTTCTTCTGGTCGCTCCTCTGATTCCTGGTCTTCACTCTCTCCTTCTCTTTTCATTTTTTCCTCTTCTCTTTCCCTCCTCTAATTTAGCTGCCTGACTTTATCTTTCACCATTCCTTAAACTCTCTATAATTGCCTATGTCTTTGTGTCTGTCCCTGCCCATCCCTTTGCCTGGATACCTTTTTTTCATCCTTCAAGACATACTTTAAAGCTTCATCTTCTATTTAACTTCCCTCTACTTTCCAAGACAGTTCTAAACACTGTTTTGCCAGAGTGGGTGCTGATTGCCAGTGTAATACTTCCACTTTCTTAGCAGGGTTGTTTGCCTCCCCCCATAAAACCCTGAGGCCTACAAGGGCAGAAATGGAGCCACGGCCTTCTTTTTATCCTCTGCTAGTGCCTAGCCCAGTGGCTGGCCTATCCCTATAGATGCGGTGAGTGAGATAAGGAGGGAGATGGGGCATGAGGCAAACAGAGAGAGAGAAGAAATACAGAGAGACACAGCACGGAGACAGAAAAATACACACAGAGAAAAGATAGAGCCAGGAGTAGAACAAGGAGGAGGGAAAAGGAGGGAGGAAAGAAGAGAAGGAAAAAAAAAAAAGAGAAATCTGTTGTGAAAAGATGGATAAAGGAAAGCACAAAGGGGGAAGGTAAAGGAGAAAAGGACCATGGGAGAGAAGGTTGTTGTGGTACATTTCAAACTCGCCTTCTCAAGGTGAAAATGCCTTCCTTCCCAGCATCTGCCTTTAACACATGCAGGGGGCTTTGACTTGTTGTTCACTTTTCATCCTATAATTATTTGAATACATTTGCATTAAATTATATTTAGATTTCCATCATCTCTGTAATTTCCCAAGATAAATAGAAAAATCTTTTAAAAAATGAAAATGCTATAGACTGTGTATTTAACCTTACAAAATTGGCAATTCATTAGAGAAAGAAGGCATTTGCTGCTTTAGCAAAAATATTTTGTTCAAGAAGATAGTGTCTGCCAGTATATGTAGGAAAACTCCCAAATTAGTTTTAGAATGACAGATCTTCATTAGCTTAACTCTAATTTTAAAGGTTTTTTTGGTTAGAAATGTATACATGGTTTTGTTAATGTGGGTCATTAGAAAGCACCTCAATTTCATAAAATTACAACTTATCGTTTGTAAGTGCATAATGTCATTTTTTTCTAACTTTGGGTCTTTAAAAGTAAGTGAAAATTAACATTTCAAACCCAATTCTCCAAATGGAGGCAATGATAAATACACAATTATGGGTGCCCTTGAATGAAAAAGTGAGTTCTCATTTCAAGTTGGGTATAACTGTCTTAGCAACTATGATCCAGGGAGCTCTTGAGTACTAAACACACTGCTTGTCTCGTTGAGTATGCCCAACCACATTTTTGTTCCTTTCATCATTTCCATTTTGCCCATATGGAAACTGAACTCTGAGAGTTTAAGTCACTTGGGAAAGGTCACATAGCTGGTAAGTGGCAGAGCTGAGTTTCATCCTGGTGTCATCTGACACCAATAGCCTGTGAACCAAAGTGTTCTTCCTGATATGATAAGCATTTACAACCTGTTAGAGACTGATTGATTCACTGACCTCTAGCCTGAAAAGATGAAAGGAGGAAACAAGGAATTATAATTTATTAAGTGCCTACTATGCATCAAGCACCTCAATATATCCTTCCATTTAACTCTGCCAATGAACCTGTGGGATAGGGACTGTCTCCTCTTCGGCTCCCAAGAGAGGTGAAGCAGCTTACCTGGGGTCCCCAGAGAGACTCTCTAGTCATTCAGATGCCACAATAAGGCATGAAAGCCCAAAGTCTTCATAGCCTGCTTCAGTGGAGGAGAGAAGCATTCTTTGTATTTGTTTAAAGAGCTGAAGCACTACTTACCAGACAGTGTTTTGTTAGTGCATAGCATGAATTCTCTCATGGACTGCCCGTAACAGATCTGTGAAGGAAGCATGTTATCTGGACCTCTTTCTTCACCTTAGAGCAGAGATGGATTTGAATTCAGGGCACAGGCAGGTGTGAGAAGACAATCATCTCAGGAACAAGCTAGAACTGGAGAAAGCGGTCTGGCCTAACAGCATTCAAATTCTGACTATTTCAAAACACATCCCTGTCACAGAAGCCTGTCTGCAGGCCTTGTTTATTCTGTCAGTTCCTTATCCCAGCCTAGTGGGGGATGTGGCTTCTTGCATGTCCCACTCAGTTTACAGAGCCTAACAATATCATTCATACTCCTATTTTAAGACAGTATGGTTGATGCTTCCAACTCTGGTACTCCAAAACCATCCATTCCAGTTTCCTGCAGCTTCAAAAGTAGCTCCACACAGTGCTCTTGTTATTACAAGACCCTTAATTGTTATTAATTGCCATTGAAGGTGATGATAATTAACACACTGTAATGAAGTGCTAGACCACCATCCTGGCATGTGTATTTAACCTATGCTTATCTAAGGAGTTCAACAAATTCGACAGAGACCTTCCTGCCTCGCCTCGGTGCTGAAGAAGACACAGGGGCGTATGAGTTAATTTAGAGATCCGGAAGCCCTGGGCCATTCCTTCCGTGGGAAGCTCTCACTGCCTGTGGCCCATGCTTTTCTGCTTCCTGTCAGCTCTGCCGGCCCCCTGCTGCCAGGCGGCTTTGCTTGATCAGAACAGCAGGCTCGTTTGATGGCATGCCAACACGGATTTCAAACACCAATTACCACTCCGCTGATGACAAATACGAAGTGAAAAAAAGCAGCAATGATCATTTAATAAATTTATTATGAAGACTACTGGCCCTTCTATAAATCACCATGCCTTATTACTGAAAAACTTCAATTATTCAGACATGGAGACAACAGGGTTAATTTTTAAATCATGGAAGCACAACTTCTGGATGGCCTTAGGAGGACCTTGAGGGATCCTCATGGCCTAAACTAGGGAGTAAAACTCAAAGAAGACCAGGAAGGGGAGACAAGTGACTAGGAAGTGCACAGAGCAAACACCGTCTATGTTCTAGGTAGGCATTTTCTCATACACTTTATAGAGAAAAATCCCATCTAGTCCTCACCAAATTGTACAAGGGCAATGATGGAGCAGCAAAATGCTTAAGAATATCAGCTTTGGAATTAAGTTAGCCCTAGCTCAAGTCTAGAATCTACCAGACCATAGCTGTGTGATCTTGGTCAAGTTACTTAACCTGTCTGTCTCAGTTCCCTAGTCCATAAAACAGGGAAAATGATAGCAGCTACCACACAGAGTTGCTGTTGTCATGATTAAACACAATAAAATGTGGTGAATACTTATCACAGAAAACATTCCATATGTTATCATTAAGTCAGTTATTATTTTCGTACTTTATACACGAGAAGATGGGCTATCATCAAAGTTTAGTATCTCATCCACAGACACACAGCTAATAGTGCAGCCTGGATTCAGACCCATATCTATGTCCAGCTCTGCCACCTTGGTCTAGCCTCACAACTTTTCTGTGTGAGTGGGTAATGTCAAGGTTTGCAGTGGCGGGATTTACTGGGCAAAAGATGCCTTGCACAGTCCCCTTCATCTCATTCCAAACCAGAAGTAAGAGTCTCTCCTCCTGCCTCCAGGCCAGCTGTCTTCTAATGGGTAGAAATGTTAGCACCGCAAAGGGTATAACTGAAGATACAGGTCTCTTATTTCTGAAACTGATTGAAAACATGCATACTCACCTTTTCTGTTTGTTTGTTTTTGTTGTGTGTTTCTTTAATAGTTGAGTATAAATACCTGCCCTCCCACCTCTCCTGTTTCTTATCACACGTTGCATCACACATTTAAGCTACTGCAGGACTGCTTGGGATATTTGAGTCTGGACTCCACTGCCAAAGCCTACTGGTGCCTTGCTCTATGTCTGTGTCACTGTATACAAATAGCTCAAGAGCAATATGCAGAAGATTGAGCTGGTCAAGCAACTGGTTAGTTCAAAAAATACCTCAGTCAAGAAGTAATCGGGGGCCTATCTGTGTCAGGCAAGGAACCTGGCAATGAAACCATGCAAATGAGGGAAGCATTAGTACTTTGGAATATGGTTTTGATTGCCCTCAGAGGCAAGTTAGTCACTCTCTGTAGCGAGAATCCCACTTAATACCAAAGAGTTGCAACAACATTTACTGAGTGCCTGCTGGTGCTGGATCACATGCCAGATCCACAGGCACAGGCAGTCAGGGATCATGTGTGCACCTTTCCATGGAGGAACTTACAATCGCCTAACCTCAGAGCCCCCAGCCTAAATCCTCTTAGGGACAACCTCAGTTTCCCCCAAACTCTGCAGAAATTGGAAGACTTAAATAAGCCCCAGCATTGTTCAAAAGTACAGAAAGTAAAGACAGAGGGTAGGAGAGTGCTTCGGTGAGGGTTCATGAGTTCTGCGACCCCTTCCCCACCCCCATGCACTATCCCAGCTTGTTATTCCCTCACAAGAGTGGTTATTGTTATTCCCTCACAATTCCTGAGTAAAAGGAAGGCCTTTTATCGTTTTCAGGCCAAATCTCCCCCCTCAAGGCTCCTACATACACACACACACACACACACAAACAATCTAACTCCCTCTCTTACACACAAACTCAAGCTCATGAATTCTCTCTCACACACACGTGCATGTGCTCACACACACACACGTATACTCAAGCTCATGAATTCTCTCACACACACGTGCATGTGCTCATACACACATATACACACATACAGTCAAGCTCATGAATTCTCTCTCACACACACATGCATGTGTGCACACATACATACACACACACTCAAGCTTATGAATTCTGTTTTCTCCCCCAACACACACAAGTTCAAGATCATGAATTCTGTCTTTCAGTCTCTCACATGCAAACACTTTCTCAAACAGGCACACAAGTTTAACTGCGTGAATTCTCTCTCTCTCTCTCTCATACACACACACACACACACACACACACACACACACTCCTTGTGACCAACTCTTTGAACCCAAGGCAGAAGGTGGGCATGAGAAAATAGGCCAGTCTGCAAATTGTCTTGCCAGTGAGGAAGCAACAATCTGGAGCAGAAGGCAACGCAAACAAAGCCCTGCATGCTGTTCCTGCTAATGATTTAGGGCAGTAGGTGTGTCTGCCGCGCTGCCCCTCTGCTTCCAGACCCGGAGCCTGTGGCACTGCAGCTGTTGCGTGCTCCTCCTACCTCCTCCTGTCTAGCTCTCCCTCTCTGCATCTGTGTTCTCTTCCCCTGCTCCTGCTGCTACTGGCCTGAGAAGGAAAGCATGAGGATGGACAGCACATCTTTTAGGTGTCTGGGTGCCTGGCACTGTGCCACATGTTGGGTGCCTCTTAGCTCAAAGTCCTCTTTAATCCAACCCCTTCCCCTCACTCTCACCCCAAGTTTTGCTGATAGTTGTATTTGTGGGTTTATCCCCTCATGGGAAACACTATTTCTGTGCATATTTCAAAAGTCAAGTTCACTCAATCACCAGTCCTCTGTTTAATAAGCATTTTTTGAGATTCATCTCATACAAAACTAGCATTTTCCCTGGAGTCCTGGAAACAAGTCCGGAGGGACCTGTCATTCTCGTTTAACCCTATAATCATTGGTTGAGTAAAGGAATCTTCCCCATCACCCCATATGTACCTATGTAAGAGAATGGGTTAGGACATCCCAACTCATCATCTGCTGGGCCTTGTGTGAAATTGAAAGACCTCATGTGGAAAGCCCAGACCCCTTCTCACAGTGAGCTCCTCTACGGGAAGGTTCTCCTTTGGGGGCGGAGTCTCAGCAGGCACCAGAGAAACAAATTCTCCAGGATTGCCATTTTTGCTACCCCTGAAAACAAGCCCGCAAGCCTGCTCTGGAGGGAATGACCATGGATCCCTACTGGAAGCAGGCAGATAGTAACGAAGTAAAAAATACAATAAAGGCAAGGATTCTGGGATGTGTCAAATGTCTCCAGTTATTGTTCTTGTCACCAGCTCAGTCCTTCTGTGCCTTGACAGTCTCTAGCAGCCTTACTCTCCTGTTCTGTGTCTCAGGTGGTGTTCACGCCTGCTCAACCCTTGGTCAGAGTCCCACTCTGCTCTGGATCCAGTTGACCCCTCCCCTCCTTGAAGTCCTCCCAGACCTCCATTTTCCCAGGATGAAGCTTGGCAGTTGGACAAAGCAGGATTGTCCCTGCTGGCCCTAGAATGTTTCACAGGACATGCTTGGCCAACTCCATCTCTCTAAAGCTCCAATTCTTTATCTATAAATTAGGGGCCCTGACTCATGTCTGTAATCCCAGCACCTTGGGAGGCCAAGGTGGGAGAATCCCTTGAGCCCAGGAGTTCCAGACCAGCCTGGCAACACAGGGAGACCCTATCACTACAAAAATAATTTTAAAAATTAGCCAGGCCTGGTAGCTAATTGGAGGCTGAGGTGAAAGGATTACCTGAGCCCAGGAGTTTGAGGCTTCAGTGAGTTATGATTGCACCACTGTACTCCAGCATGGGCAACAGAGCAAGATTCTGTCTCAAAAAATACAAAATCAATAGATGACTTAATAGCCTCAACATGTTGTAGTTAAGAAGGATAAGGCAAATCATGTTCCTAGCACAGTGTTGCCATGTACCAGGTGCTCCATCAAAGTTAATTCACTCTCTTTATTCCTCACCTGATAGGACTATCTCCTTAAGTGAAGTTTTGTTCCCTCTAACTGTTTATTTAGACACTTGTCCTGCAGGATGCTCCATAAAAAAGGATCTGGAACTGCTACCCATCATATTCCTGTCGTAAAGGATATTAACACTTTAGGTCCTGAGGAGTCCTGCAGTTTAAATAAATCTGTTTAATCCATTGTTTTCTTCATTACCCTTGACAAAATGAGCACATTGTTTGCTTAGCAAACACCTGTGTAACATACTCTGTGTTTTACAAAGGTTAAGTCATTTAATTCTCATGACCGTTCTGTAAGGTGAGATATTATCATCAGTGTCCTTTTAAAAGATGATGGAATTATGGCCTATAGCACAGAGCAGTTCAGTTACCTGCCCAAGGTCACACAGTTGCTGCAGAGCCAGGATTTGAACACACTCTGTCTCCAGGATCTAAATTCTTATCCACTCTACTCAGCTGTCTCTCTAGTTTAGAGATACACACACACTCACACATATATACGTGTGTATGTATATGCTGATTCTGCAACTAAAAAAATAGCAGTGCTATTATCTGTGTAATAACTGTTAATATTCTAACAAACATTAATCCCAGAATATATAGAAAGGCTCCAGAAAGGCTGCCTGAGACTCTCTCCTGCTCTCAATTCTCACTACTTGGTGACTTGGTCCCACCACAGAACCCAGCACCACTGTCCACTATCCAAGCTCCCCTGTGGACAGGTGCACTGTTTAGGAATCACTTCTCAAATGTAAAAGCAAAGTGCCAGAACCCGCAGGGTCTTCTTTCCTACCTCTTACCTACTGAAACACTTCCCAGCCAACCCTGAAGGAAGACTTGTCAATCTGCCTGCTGCTGCTGCTTTTCTTTTCTTTTCTTTTTCTACACAGTCTCACTGTGTCACCCAGGCTGGAGTGCAGTGGCATGATCTCATCTCACTGCAACCTCCACTTCCTGAATTCAAGTGATTCTCCTGCCTCAGCCACCCAAGTAGGTGGGATTACAGGCACGCACCACCATGCCCAGCTAATTTTTGTATTTTTGGTACAGATGAGGTTTCACCATGTTGGCCAGGCTGGTCTCGAACTCCTGACCTCAGGTGATCCACCCACCTCGGCCTCCCAAAGTGCTGGGATTACAGGCATGAGCCACCGCACCCGGTCTGCTTCTTCTTTAGTATGATATTCTTCCTGTATCAGTGGAGTCTACAGAAAGGGTGTGTCTTTTATTCCCCTTTTCCTGAGGAAGAAGATCTCTTCCCTGGAGTCTTTGTTCTAGTCCAGAAATCCTTCGGTGGGTCTTCTCAACATCACACTCATAGTCCCTTATTTGGAAGCAGCAGGAAGTTCTTTTCTAGATAAAATGAGAAGTTATGTAAGTGTGGAAATCATCAGATGTTTAGGGAGCATGTCCCAAGTGCCCAGTTCTGTGCTAGGCAAATAGAACCCAGGAACCTTTTGTCTTTTATGGCAGGAGAATGTTCATGAATGGAACAAACAAGCACAGGTGAGTCTTGGGAAAAGGAGTTTGACATTTCTTCGATTTGAGTACCTCTGAGTATCTGTTTTCCTGTTTTCACTCACAACACAAGTTCAAGTCACCTAAAAAGTGTCATTTTTTAAAATGTAAGCAAAGAAAGGGACCTTAGAGATCTTCTAGCTCAGGGTTTGCCAAACAGGTTTTCTCTCCAATGCCAGTATCAAAGGAGTGGAAGTGTTGCTTGAATTGCTGAGGTGACAATTTTAAGATGGCATCTGAGCTTGTAGGGCAAGAGTGTTCTGATCAATGTAGTGATGTATGCCAAGGGACCAGTCTTAACTTGGATTCTTCCTTAGACGTTGGGCTTGAGATGGGGTACTTGTGGAAATTATTTAGTCAAGGAGGCTCTCAGAAGGAGAGAGAGAAAAGGAGGCTGAAGGCAGGGAAGAAAGTTAAACAATGATGTGGTCTCAGCTGGGGACCAACCTGGGCCACTGCAGTGTCAATTGAGGCAGGGGGCTAACCTTTCATACACTGGTGGTTGGTCAATGGCTACGGATGTGGGGATGGGGATGGTGTATACCCCCAGCCTGGTGGCTCTCCTCAGCAGAGGGCTATTCTTGGAAGAAGGGAGCAGCTGTCAGTCATTAGCAGCTGACACTCACAGCAGCTGGGCAGTATGTGCACCAGCCCAGGAAAGGGAGTCTGGGCAGGGTACCAAGAATGTCCACTAATGGCGGTCCACTGGCTAGGCAGTTAGCATCCTTAAATAGAGCACATCAGCTTATTTACAGGTGAGAAATCTGATGCCCAGAGAGAAACGCTCAAGTCAAAATTCCTTTGTGTACCCTCAGGATTCTCCACAGTTTGGCTCTATGCTTAGTTACCAATCCTCTGCCACCCTCAGAGCATGGCAGACATGCTAGTCCTGTTGATGCCTTGTTCCCCAGGGATTCTGGCACTTCTCCTACCACCATGCCTTTCGTCATGCTTCTCCTGCTCTGGCAGTATGTGAAATATCCTCCCTCACTTTTCTATTGAGCAATTCGAAATACCCTGTAGACCCATTTCATAATATTGGGAGTGATAGGGCTGTCACAGATTGCCTGAAGGGGGTCTTAGCCCCTTTAAAAAGAATCTGTAAGGATTTACATTCTCAGAGCAGGTGATCTGTAGGAACCCATAGATTATCTATAATACCTGTGCTGCCATTATAGATCTCCTATAAGTACCTACAGAACATTATGGATTTATTGTAGAATCCCACAGATTGCCTATGGTAATTGTGTCATGTTAAATAGTCTTTCATTCAACTGTCTATGGAGTGTTTACTATGTTGTGGAGAAACCAGGTGAGCAAACCTGACAAGGTCCTTGCCCTTATTCTAAGCATAAAAAAAAAAAGATTCAATATGCAGGAAACGAATACATAATTTTAGATGGCATTAAGCGCCATTGAGAGTGACTGAGGAAAATATTCAAATGTCATAGGTCAAGGAAAGACTTCTCTGAGGAGTAACATCTGAGCTGAGATCTTGAACAGTGAGAAAGAGTCTTGTCAAGAAGTTCTGAGAAAGGATCCCTCTGGACAGAAGGAACAGGAAATATACTAGCCCAGAGGAAGGAATGAGATCAACATAATTCAGAAACATAGGAAATGTTGGGGTGTCCAGAAAGTGGTGAGTGAGCAAATGAGGGAGGGGCAATAGCAAGAACCCTGGACAAGTAGCAGGGGTAAAGAAATAAAAGCCAGCCGGGTGCAGTGGCTCATGCCTATAATCCTAGCACTTTGGGAGGCCGAGGCGGGTGGATCACGAGGTCAGGAGATCAAGACAATCCTGGCTAACACAGTGAAACCCGTCTCTACTAAAAATACAAAAAATTAGCCGGGCGTGGTGGTGGGCACCTGTAGTCCCAGCTACTCAGGGGGCTCAGGCAGGAGAATGGCATGAACTTGGGAGGCGGAGCTTGCAGTGAGCTGAGATTGTGCCACTGCACTCCAACCTGGGCGACAGCGAAATTCTGTCTCAAAAAAAAAAGAAAAGAAAAGAAATAAAAGCCACAGCGCCTTCCCTCAGACACACTCCATTCCCATAGGGCGCTTGTAGATAGCAGCAGTTAGTACACTTATTATCATAGTAAGACCACCTGTGGGTATTTACACATTGTTTCAGTACTTACAGAGGCCCTCACACTCAGCTATGATGATCATATTTCATTATGAACCACCTGGAGGAACATGACATGTCATCTCCAGTCATGAGTTGTTAGCGATGACCTGAAGACATGTGGTTCCACTGTAAACCCTTAAGATGCTTTCAGTTGGTAAAGCTTGCTAATTGTGTTTGCAGCATCACTAAGAATTGCTTGGAGATTGTTTTTAAATCCAAGACTGTTCCAAAGAACAATTTGTTTTCCTTTGACTCAATTTTCTCTCCCTCTTACTGATTAACATGGGAAATTAATCCTAAGCAAGTATTTGGTACAAATGACAGCACCCAGCTACAAACATGTCCCCCAATATTGTCAGTTAGGATTAGTTACAGTTCCAAGTAGTACAATAATATTGGTTTAAATAAGAGAGAAGTCTGTTTCTCTTTCACAAATAAGTCAGAAGTTGATGGTCCTAGAGTGGATTTGGTAGTGCTACTCTGTGAAGCCCTCAGGAATCCAGGCTCCTTCTAGCTTCCTGCTCTGCCCTTCAAGATGGCTCTTCAGCCATTATATCCATGTTCCAAGTAGCAGATGTAGAAGGAAGGGAAGAAAAAGCAAGAGAATATGCTAGTTATTTGTTGAAGAAAGCTTCAAGAAAATGTCTGAATATACTTCTGCTGACCTTTGACCAAAACTTAGTCACATGGCCACAAAACAGCAAGGGGGCTGTAAAATACAGTATTTATTCTTGTGGGGCACAGGCCTGGTAGAATACTCTTACTAAGAACGAAGGCAAAAAATGGATAATGAGGAGAAATCAACAGCTTTTACAATACCCACTATGGAAACAACTCATGTGACAAAATTCACATTAGTAAAAATGCCCCAAACCAGTGGTCGCTAGCCCTAGGATGTTAAGAAACAGTAAAACTAAATTTAAAAAGAGAAGGAGTCCAACAGAGCACTGGCAACCTATAATTTTTCCAAGCAAGGATGTGAAAAACAGCTTAAACCCATCACCCACTGTCATAATCATCTCACAAGGAAAGAAGACTGTATCACAAAAGAAGAAAGGACTTACTTACTCCTTAGAAATGTTTTAATGGATTAAATTTAGCTTTTGTGGGAGGGGGGAATAAACTTATTTTTTTCATTTCACCACAAAACAGTGAAAGCTTCATCATGGACCAGTATTATTAAGTGGTGCTTCAAACTGAAAGCATTTCTTTAAGACAGTATGGAATGTTCTTGAGGGCGGAGCAAGATGGCCGAATAGGAACAGCTCCAGTCTCCAACTCCCAGCGCAAGCTACACAGAAGACCGGTGATTTCTGCATTTTCAACTGAGGTACTGGGGTCATCTCACTAGGGAGTGCCGGACAATCAGTGCTGGTCAGCTGCTGCAGCCCGACCAGCGAGAGCTGAAGCAGGGCGAGGCATCGCCTCACCTGGGAAGCGCAAGGGGGAAGGGAATCCCTTTTCCAAGCCAGGGGAACTGAGACACACAACACCTGGAAAATTGGGTAACTCCCACCCCAATACTGCACTTTAAGCAAACGGGCACACCAGGAGATTATACCCACCCCTGGCTGGGAGGGTCCCACGGCCACGGAGCCTCCCACATTGCTAGCACAGCAGTCTGCGATCTAACTGCAAGGCAGCAGCGAGGCTGGGGGAGGGGCACCCGCCATCGCTGAGGCTTAAGTAGGTAAACAAAGCCGGTGGGAAGCTCGAACTGGGTGGAGCTCACAGCAGCTCAAGGAAACCTGCCTGTCTCTGTAGACTCCACCTATGGGGACAGGGCACAGCTAAACAACAACAACAAAGAAAGCAGCAGAAACCTGCCCAGACGCAAACGACTCTGTCTAACAGCTTTGAAGAGAGCAGTGGATCTCCCAACACAGAGGTTGAGATCTGAGAACGGACAGACCGCCTGTTCAAGTGGGTCCGTGACCCCTGAGTAGCCTAACTGGGAGACATCCCCCACTAGGGGCAGTCTGACACCCCCCACCTCACAGGGTGGAGTACACCCCTGAGAGGAAGCTTCCAAAGTAAGAATCAGACAGGTACACTCGCTGTTCAGCAATATTCTATCTTCTGCAACCTCTGCTGCTGATACCCAGGCAAACAGGGTCTGGAGTGGACCTCAAGCAATCTCCAACAGACCTACAGCTGAGGGTCCTGACTATTAGAAGGAAAACTATCAAACAGGAAGAACACCTATACCAAAACCCCATCAGTAATTCACGATCATCAAAGACCAGAGGCAGATAAAACCACAAAGACGGGGAAGAAGCAGGGCAGAAAAGCTGGAAATTCAAAAAATAAGAGCGCATCTCCCCCTGCAAAGGAGTGCAGCTCATCGCCAGCAATGGATCAAAGCTGGTCAGAGAATGACTTTGACGAGATGAGAGAAGAAGGCTTCAGTCCATCAAACTTCTCAGAGCTAAAGGAGGAATTACGTACTCAGTGCAAAGAAACTAAAAATCTTGAAAAAAAGAGTGGAAGAATGGATAGCTACAATAATTAATGCAGAGAAGGTCATAAACGAAATGACAGAGATGAAAACCATGACACGAGAAATACGTGACAAATCCACAAGCTTCAGTAACCAACTCGATCAACTGGAAGAAAGAGTATCAGCGATTGAGGATCAAATGAATGAAATGAAGCGAGAAGAGAAGCCAAAAGAAAAAGAAGAAAAAGAAATGAACAAAGCCTGCAAGAAGTATGGGATTATGTAAAAAGACCAAATCTACGTCTGATTGGGGTGCCTGAAAGTGGGGGGGAAAATGGAACCAAGTTGGAAAACACTCTTCAGGATATCATCCAGGAGAACTTCCCCAACCTAGTAGGGCAGGCCAACATTCAAATTCAGGAAATACAGAGAACGCCACAAAGATACTCCTCCAGAAGAGCAACTCCAAGACACATAATTGCCAGATTCACCAAAGTTGAAATGAAGGAAAAAATCTTAAGGGCAGCCAGAGAGAAAGGTCGGGTTACCCACAAAGGGAAGCCCATCAGACTAACAGCAGATCTCGGCGGAAACTCTACAAGCCAGAAGAGAGTGGGGGCCAATATTCAACATTCTTAAAGAAAAGAATTTTAAACCCAGAATTCCATATCCAGCCAAACTAAGTTCATAAGTGAAGGAGAAATAAAATCCTTTACAGATAAGCAAATGCTTAGAGATTTTGTCACCACCAGGCCTGCCTTACAAGAGACCCTGAAGGAAGCCCTAAACATGGAAAGGAACAACCGTACCAGCCATTGCAAAAACATGCCAAAATGTAAAGACCATTGAGGCTAGGAAGCAACTGCATCAACTAACGAGCAAAATAACCAGTTAATATCATAATGGCAGGATCAAGTTCACACATAACAATATTAACCTTAAATGTTAATGGACTAAATGCTCCCATTAAAAGACACAGACTGGCAAACTGGATAAAGAGTCAAGACCCATCAGTCTGCTGTATTCAGGAGACCCATCTCACATGCAGAGACATACATAGGCTCAAAATAAAGGGATGGAGGAAGATCTACCAAGCAAATGGAGAACAAAAAAAGCAGGGGTTGCAATCCTAGTCTCTGATAAAATAGACTTTAAACCATCAAAGATCAAAAGAGACAAAGAAGGCCATTACATAATGGTAAAGGGATCAATTCAACAGGAAGAGCTAACTATCCTAAAATATATGCACCCGATACAGGAGCACCCAGATTCATAAAGCAAGTCCTTAGAGACTTACAAAGAGACTTAGACTCCCACACAATAATAATGGGAGACTTCAACACTCCACTGTCAGTATTAGACAGATCAACGAGACAGAAAGCTAACAAGGATATCCAGGAATTGAACTCATCTCTGCACCAAGCGGACCTAATAGACATCTATAGAACTCTCCACCCCAAATCAACAGAAAATACATTCTTCTCAGCACCACATCGCATTTATTCCAAAATTGACCACATAATGGGAAGTAAAGCACTCCTTAGCAAATGTAAAAGAACAGAAATTATAACCAACTGTCTCTCAGACCACAGTGCAATCAAACTAGAACTCAGGACTAAGAAACTCAATCAAAACCGCTCAACTACATGGAAGCTGAACAACCTGCTCCTGAATGACTACTGGGTACATAACGAAATGAAGGCAGAGATAAAGATGTTCTTTGAAACCAATGAGAACAAAGATACAACATACCAGAATCTCTGGGACACATTTAAAGCAGTGTGTAGAGGGAAATTTATAGCACTAAATGCCCACAAGAGAAAGCTGGAAAGATCTAAAATTGATACTCTAACATCACAATTAAAAGAACTGGAGAAGCAAGAGCAAACACATTCAAAAGCTAGCAGAAGGCAAGAAATAACTAAGATCAGAGCAGAACTGAAGGAGATAGAGACACAAAAAACCCTCCACAAAATCAATGAATCCAGGAGTTGGTTTTTTGAAAAAATCAACAAAATTGACAGACTGCTAGCAAGACTAATAAAGAAGAAAAGAGAGAAGAATCAAATAGATGCAATAAAAATGATAAAGGGGATATCACCACCGACCCCACAGAAATACAAACTACCATCAGAGAATACTATAAACACCTCTACGCAAATCAACTAGAAAATCTAGAAGAAATGGATAATTTCCTGGACACTTACACTCTTCCAAGACTAAACCAGGAAGAAGTTGAATCCCTGAATAGACCAATAGCAGGCTCTGAAATTGAGGCAATAATTAATAGCCTACCAACCAAAAAAAGTCCAGGACCAGATGGATTCACAGCTGAATTCTACCAGAGATACAAGGAGGGGCTGGTACCATTCCTTCTGAAACTATTCCAATCAATAGAAAAAGAGGGAATCCTCCCTAACTCATTTTATGAGGCCAACATCATCCTGATACCAAAGCCTGGCAGAGACACAACAAAAAAAGAGAATTTTAGACCAATATCCCTGATGAACATCGATGCAAAAATCCTCAATAAAATACTGGGAAACCGGATTCAGCAGCATATCAAAAAGCTTATCCACCATGATCAAGTGGGCTTCATCCCTGGGATGCAAGGCTGGTTCAACATTCGCAAATCAATAAACATAATCCAGCATATAAACAGAACCAAAGACAAGAACAACATGATTATCTCAATAGATGCAGAAAAGGCTTTTGACAAAATTCAACAGCCCTTCATACTAAAGACGCTCAATAAATTCAGTATTGATGGAACGTACCTCAAAATAATAAGAGCTATTTATGACAAACCCACAGCCAATATCATACTGAATGGGCAAAAACTGGAAAAATTCCCTTTGAAAACTGGCACAAGACAGGGATGCCCTCTCTCACCACTCCTATTCAACATAGTGTTGGAAGTTCTGGCTAGGGCAATCAGGCAAGAGAAAGAAATCAAGGGTATCCAGTTAGGAAAAGAAGAAGTCAAATTGTCCCTGTTTGCAGATGACATGATTGTATATTTAGAAAACCCCATTGTCTCAGCCCAAAATCTCCTTAAGCTGATAAGCAACTTCAGCAAAGTCTCAGGATACAAAATTAATGTGCAAAAATCACAAGCATTCTTATACACCAATAACACACAAACAGAGAGCCAAATCATAAATGAACTTGCATTCACAATTGCTTCAAAGAGAATCAAATACCTAGGAATCCAACTTACAAGGGATGTAAAGGACCTCTTCAAGGAGAACTACAAACCACTGCTCAGTGAAATCAAAGAGGACACAAACAAATGGAAGAACATACCATGCTCATGGATAGGAAGAATCAATATCATGAAAATGGCCATACTGCCCAAGGTCATTTATAGATTCAATGCCATCCCCATCAAGCTACCAATGAGTTTCTTCACAGAATTGGAAAAAACTACTTTAAAGTTCATATGGAACCAAAAAAGAGCCCACATTGCCAAGACAATCCTAAGTCAAAAGAACAAAGCTGGAGGCATCACGCTACCTGACTTCAAACTCTACTACAAGGCTACAGTGACCAAAACAGCATGCTACTGGTACCAAAACAGAGATATAGGCCAATGGAACAGAACAGAGTCCTCAGAAATAATACCACACATCTACAGCCATCTGATCTTTGACAAACCTGAGAAAAACAAGAAATGGGGAAAGGATTCCCTATTTAATAAATGGTGCTGGGAAAATTGGCTAGCCATAAGTAGAAAGCTGAAACTGGATCCTTTCCTTACTCCTTATATGAAAATTAATTCAAGATGGATTAGAGACTTAAATGTTAGACCTAATACCATAAAAACCCCAGAAGAAAACCTAGGTAGTACCATTCAGGACATAGGCATGGGCAAGGACTTCATGTCTAAAACACCAAAAGCAACGGCAGCAAAAGCCAAAATTGACACATGGGATCTAATTAAACTAAAGAGCTTCTGCACAGCAAAAGAAACTACCATCAGAGTGAACAGGCAACCTACAGAATGGGAGAAAATTTTTGCAATCTACTCATCTGACAAAGGGCTAATATCCAGAACCTACAAAGAACTCAAACAAATTTACAAGAAAAAAACAACAACCCCATCAAAAAGTGGGCAAAGGATATGAACAGACATTTCTCAAAAGAAGACATTCATACAGCCAACAGACACATGAAAAATGCTCATCATCACTGGCCATCAGAGAAATGCAAATCAAAACCACAATGAGATACCATCTCACACCAGTTAGAATGGCAATCATTAAAAAGTCAGGAAACAACAGGTGCTGGAGAGGATGTGGAGAAATAGGAACACTTTTACACTGTTGGTGGAATTGTAAACTAGTTCAACCATTATGGAAAACAGTATGGCGATTCCTCAAGGATCTAGAACTAGATGTACCATATGACCCAGCCATCCCACTACTGGGTATATACCCAAAGGATTATAAATCATGCTGCTATAAAGACACATGCACATGTATGTTTATTGCAGCACTATTCACAATAGCAAAGACTTGGAATCAACCCAAATGTCCATCAGTGACAGACTGGATTAAGAAAATGTGGCACATATACACCATAGAATATTACGCAGCCATAAAAAAGGATGAGTTTGCGTCCTTTGTAGGGTCATGGATGCAGCTGGAAACCATCATTCTTAGCAAACTATCACAAGAACAGAAAACCAAACACCGCATGTTCTCACTTATAGGTGGGAACTGAACAATGAGATCACTTGGACTCGGGAAGGGGAACATCACACATCGGGGCCTATTATGGGCAGGGGGAGGGTGGAGGGATTGCATTGGGAGTTATACCTGATATAAATGATGAATTGATGGGTGCTGATGAGTTGATGGGTGCAGCACACCAACATGGCACAAGTATACATATGTAACAAACCTGCACGTTATGCACATGTACCCTAGAACTTAATGTATAATAAAAAAAAAAAATGAACTGAGAAAAAAAAAAAAGACAGTATGACACTTTCTGTTTCTAAAAGCTCCTCCAAGTTGTAATAATAATGACCATTTATCTAGAGCACAAACCATTAACTGATGGACCTTAGGTCAGGTTCTGTTCACAGACATTGTTTGATCTGATCAGTAATTTTTTTTTTCAAACTTTGAATTTGTTGTCAATATGGAAAGCTTAAGAGATTTTACATAAAAAGTAATAATCATTCTTGCTTCTCTTGAAAAGTGAGAAGCTCTGGCACACAAGGGCCCTCATTTCCACATGGTCACTCCCAGCTGGATGCAGCACAGCAGCAGCTGCCCCTTTCGATGGGCACACACTTGCCAATTCATTACGGGTCCACCTGGCCAGCCTCTCCTTTATGCAATATGCCAGGTCCCTGTGGAAACCTGAGTTTGTGACTCCTCATTTCATGCTACCAATATACCAGTATTTACATACATACTTCTAAACTTCACATCAACCTGAAAATGAAACATTATTATATCCTTTTCACTAGAGCAAAGAACAAAGCAGTAAGATGACTTGCCCAAGACTGAAGCTAATAGGTACCCACCTGGAATTTGAACCCAGGTCTCTCTGACTCCAAGGCCTGTGTGCCTTCCGCCGTGCCACCCTAGCTTCCAGCAGGCTTTTGACCCACATCTCTGTCAGCCCTCGCACAGGTAGAATTATTCATGCCATCTGGTTTTTAGGACTTTCTTAGAATTAGCTGAGAAAAGTTTTGAATTTCCTGTTTCTCTTGCAATATTATTTTAGGCTCCTTTTCATATTTATTTTTGAGGGGGAAAATATCCTGGGGAAGGAATGGTGGTTCAGAGAAGAATATTGCCATCTATCATGCAGACACAGCATGCATTTAAACAGCTCTGAGTACATAAATTGGTTACTTAATCGGCCCTAGCTAATCCATAGAGTGCAGAAGCCAAACTACAGTATGGGAAACAGCTTTTACACATGGGGTGCACACATCTGACAGAGCCTAGGGTTCTTGGAGCAGCTGCTGAGTGAAGCTCAAGGCCTTCTGACCCTCCCACCCGCTGTAGGCTCTCAGTGCTTCATGGGTAGTTGTTTTCAGAACATGAGGCAAGCTGGAGCCTTTCATTAGAGAAGCAATTCTGAAACAGATTGAGAATTTTAAAATGTGTGTGTCTGAGTTTCTTTTCATTCACAACTGGACTTCTTTACTTTAAGCTCCATGCTGACAACTTCAAGTCAGATAGGGAAAAACATAAAAATAATACTACCTGCTATATTCACATTACACACATTCCAATTTTCCCTATAAAAGACTACATACTTATGAAATGTATTTAACTATGACATTATCAACTATTTCCAGATCATTCCATTTAATAAATGTATGCTACTTCCTTCAAATCTCCTGAGTTGTGTTGACTGCTGTGTGTCAGGCATGAAGGGCGATAGGTGTGTGGATAGCAATAAGATACAGTCCTTGCCCTCAAGCCACTCTTCGCCTCGTGTAGTAGACACCCATGTAAACACACAGTTCATGGTTTCATTCACTGATGCAACAAATCCTTTTTTTAATGTCTCTTATGACCTAAGCATTCTTCTAGGAACTAATCCCTATATTTATAAAGTTTACAGTTTACATTCTAGTTGTGGGGTGGGGATGGATTAGTTTCCTGTGGTCACTATAGCAAAATACTACAAACTTAGTAGCTCAATACAATGTGAATTTATTATTTTAAGGTTCTGGATATCAGAAGTCAGAAATCCATTTCACTGGGCTGAAATTAAGACCTTGGCAGTCCCATTTTCCTTCTGGAGGCTCTAGAATCCACTTCCTTACCTTTTCCAGCTTCTAGGAATGCCTGCACCTATATTCCTTGACCCATGGCACTTTCCTCCATGTTCAAGTCCAGCAGCAGAGCATCTTTTCTCTTCCCTGACCCCTGATTCTGTCCTTACATCTTCTCTCTCTAACTCTGATCCTGCATCTCCCTTTATAAGAACCCTGTAATTATATTGGGCCCACCCAGATAATTCAGAATAATCTCCCCATCCCAAAAGCACTAATCCAATCATATCTGCAGAGTACGGTTACCAAGCATGATAACATAATCACAGGTTTTGAGGATTAGGATAGGATGTGGACATCTTTGGGACCATTATTCACCCTACTACAGGGACAGACAGTAAACAACTAAATTCACACACACACCCATGCACACACCCCCGCGCGCGCGCACACACACACACACACACATGATCATGCCAAACATGGATATGTGAAAATGGCATAGGGTGAGGGCAGAGAGCAAGACAGGAGTTGCTATTTTAGGTAAGAAATGGATCTTAGGAGGTGATGTTTATAGCTGAATGAGTGAGGGAATGAGTCCTGGGGATGTCTGTGGGTGGGTGCTGGAAGCTGAGTAATCAGTAGGAACAGCAATGCACAGAATCTGAGACATGAATGAGCTTAATGTGTTGAAAAAGCAAAGGGACCAATGACACTACATCAAAGTTGGTGGGGGGGGGTGTTATGAAGGAAGTCAGGTATGGAATTTGAAGTTTATTCTAAGTGCAATAGGAAGAACTTAGAGGATTTATAGCAAAGGAACGAGGTATGTTGATTAATATTTTCAAAAATACTGTTCCTTTAGGGGATCTGATTGCTGAGGTGGCAAGAGTAGATGTAGCAAGGCCTGCTAGAGGCTGCTGCCAGATGGCCCAGGACAGGCATGATGCAGGCTTGAGTTTAGGTGATATCAGTGGAGGTAGAGAGAGGTGCTCAGAGTCAAAGTACACCTGGAAATGTTAGTCTGCTTGGCTTGCCAGTGTTCTAGCTGTAGGGGCTTGGAGGAAAGGGTGGATTCGGAGGACCTCTAGGCATGGGATCCGAACAGCACTATGAGATAGGTGTCCTGCAACACTAGAGAGATGATTAAGCCACAGCTGCAAATTTTATCAGTAACTTCATTGTAGACAGACTTTGTTCACTACAATAATAACTATTCAGATTTCTGCATATAATCAGCCTTTGCCTTATGTTTTTATTCTTTTCCCTCAAAAGAAATGCTAGTACTATGGAATCTGTGATGCAGGAGGTGATAGAACAATAAACATTCTGGGGGTACCCTCAGGAAAGAGATCTGTTTCAGCTGAGTGACCTAAAAGGGAAGACAGGAATCTTGCTGCTGAGCAGGGCACTGGCTCTCACTTGTTAGCTCTTGGAGTCTACCTTGAGACCTGCACATGCCAGGTGCCTGAGTTCGGGAGGCCTGAAACTAGCACACCCGGAAAGATAAATGCAAAAAAAAAAAGCCACTGCATGCCAACAGTGAGATAGCTGAGCAGAATTGTCACCGACAGTGTACTGATTTATTCTAGTGCAAAAGCAAGCATGAGTGAAACTTGAGGGTTGCTGGATAAGCATCTGCCTTCCAGGAGTTTATAGTCCAAAAGGAAGATAAGCATCCAGAAGTAACTAGAGCCCTGAGTGCCAAGTTAAGCACTCAAGGCTTTGACTTTTGAAAATTAAATGAAAAATCAATAAGATCACATGCAAGACTGATATGGTTTGGCTGCGTCTCCGCCCAAATCTCATCTTGAGTTGTAATCCCCAGATGCTGAGGAAGGGAACTCATGGGAAGTGATTGGATCATGGGGGTGGTTTCCCTCATGCTATTCTCGTGACAATGAGTGAGTTCTCATAAGACCTCATGGTTTTATAAGTATCTGGCATTTCCCTTGCTGGCATTCATTTTCTCTCCTGCTGCCCTGTGAAGAGGTGCCTTCTGCCTTGATTGTAAGTTTCCTGAGGCCTCCCCAGCCATGTGGAATTGTGAGTCAATTAAACCTCTTTTCTTTATACATTACCCAGTCTTGAGTATTTCTTATTAGCAGTGTGACAATGAACTAATACAAAGGCAGTGTAATTTTGGTTAAAAGCCTACATTCTGGAACCAGACTGCAGGGGTCAAACAAAACTTTGCCTGGTGACACTGGGCAAGTCCCATAATCAGTCTGGGCCTCTATTTCCTTGTCTGTACATCGAGATTGACAATCATGCCTTTCTCATGGGGTCAACATGTGTAGAGAACTCAGATTAGTGCCTGGTTCATGGTGAGGCTCAGCAAGAATCAATGATTATTAATGCATATCAGAAGCTTTTGACTTAAAAGCTCAATAACTGGGAACTACTTTTACTATTATACAGAAGAACAGATGAATTCACTCCACTTCAACAGGAGTGTCTTACAAGCCTACTGTGTGCTCAGAATGAAAAGATAACTGGCAAGTCTTGAACCGCAGAGTCCTCAGTATAGAAGAGAGGACAGATCAACAGCAATACAATTCAATTAGTGGAAGGAGGGCTCCAAGAATCAAGGGCTGAGGAGCCACAGGGAGCATACCAGCAGAGGATTCTAGTCTGGTACCCGACAATTAGTGGGTGCCCAGTAAATATGCATCCCTGCAGCCATTTCCAAATAGTTCTAACTTTTTACCTGTCCAGAAGAAGTCTATTTGTCCAGAGTATATTATTTTTTAAATACAACAGGACGGTGTTTCAAACAAATTGATCATAAATTTGAGATGTATGCTAAAGTGACTAAACAAGATGTTTTAACATCTGGAGTGTAAAAAAAATGGTGGGGTCGGTCCGTGTTTCTAAGTTTATTTTTTGACATAATGCTGAAACTTTAGCAAATATGTTGTTTGTTAAAATAGCATTTTAGATTTCTTTTGCCTTTTAGAATTTTCAAAGTGCCTTCATGTTACTTTATTTAATCTTCACAAAAAAGCCAGTGACTATCTATCCTGAATTTTCAGATGAGGAAACCAGGATCCATTTCTGTAGCGAATGGCAAGTAAAGGAAAATGCATGCAGGCATACCATCTAATGAACTGCTCTTTTTTCCCTTTTAGATTGTAAAGTCGTCCCTGGGTATTTGTGGGGTAAATTCGTCTCCAGGATCCCCCTCAAATACAAAAACCCACAGATGCTCAAAGTCCTTATATAAAATGGTATAATATTTGCATATAACAAACACACATCCTCCTGTATCCTTTAAATAATCTCTAGATTACTTATAATACCTAACACAATGTCAATGCTACACGAATAGTTGTACTATATTGCTTAAGGAATAATAATGAGAAAAAAAGTCTGCATATGTTCGGTACACATACAGTCATCCATTTTACTTTCTGAATATTTTTGATCTGCAGTTGGTTGAATCCACAGATGCAGAACTCACAGATACGGAGAACTGACTGTATTTATTATTTCAAGAAAGCTTCCAGCCTCTAGTCCAGGGATTACAAATGCAAATGTCTGTCGGGGCCATGCTCAGAAAAAAGGTATAAATAGGTTTGATGTAAGGTCAGAGGGAGTTGGACCCGGCTACACTGGGGGGTGTAACACACACCCAACCATTCAAATTGCTATTTATATTTATAACCTGCATTTTTATGACACATAATTTTATCAAGGCAGAATTAAGCTCAATATCAAATATCCTCACAATAACTTAAAGATGGTAAGAGTGAAGGATTTCCCCTATTTGACAGATAAGGAAACGGAGGCAGAGTGAATTGACTTCAAGTTAATAGAAGAGCTTAACCGCCAGTCAGTAGAATGCAGGCGTTAAGAACATATGTTTTGGAACCTGGTAGATTTAATATAGAAACTTAGATTTGCAACTTGCTGAGCTCTGAGATGTTGAGAAGTTACTTAACCTCACTGAGCCTTAATTTCCCTGTCTGCATAATGGAAATAATAATGCTCATCTGAAAAGTTGTTTGAATACTAAGTGTGATCACACACATAAGTGTTTAGCCCAACATCTGGCATATCACAAGTATTTAATGAATACTAATTTGTTTAATGGTATTAATTAAAAGGAGAATAATTCAAGTCTATTGATAAGTGCAGGTTTTTACTCATGTCCTGCCAAGCTTTCAGATACGAGGATTCAAAAGCTTTACTGGAAATTCCTTTAGAATTCTACCAGTGATGAAGCCTAAGCAAGGAAGCAATGCATTTCTCTCTCTCTCTTTTTTTTTCATATCTTTACAGCGTGTTGGTTGTATGACCAGAGAACAGATATAAATTTAAACACATGGGAGAGAAAATCATAGATTGTCAGAGCTGGAGGTAATCTTACTTTTCAGCTGAAGACACTTACCCAGAGAGGTTACAATGTGTATGTATGTGTCTGTGTGTGTATTCAATTTATATATTTATAGTCTCTTTTGTATATATTTTATATTACATTTATAGTATGTGTATGTATATATGTGTGTGTGTATATACATATACACACACATATTTATAGTCATATCTCCCAGGCAGTGGGAGGTGTAGCATAGAGTATAGAGATTTTTTCTGGATATGTGCACGTCTGGGTCTTCAGGTATTATAAGCTGCATATGGGAGTAGAGGAAGAAGAGAGGGCGTTGGCTGTCCAGCAGTTATTTTTGTCCCATGTTGCATGCTCTGTCCTACCTGACAAATCTGAATGCTGACCTCTCTGTGGTTCTGCCTGGCTGGTGACTGTGCTTGTCAGCTGAATCCACTCCTGACAGTTATTACTGGACTGTTTGAGCCAGGACCTATCATCCACCAGCCTTCAGACTTTCTTAAATTTGCTTACTTCTCTCAGGTGCTGATGGGTCCTTTCTCATTTATTATCCCCTCTGTCTTTTTGTTACTTCTTTAATTTTAATGAGATCATGGGAGAAAGAGGACAGAAATGTGTGTGATGCAACTAAATTATTTACATAGGCAAGCTTCATTTGAGTGGTAAAATAAAATTTCAACTGGGTGGGGTTGAACCCAAACGAGAAAGACCTAAGGTAGAAGCAATGCAGTGGTCAGGCAAGAAATGATGAGGCTGACCTAGGGCATCGGCTTTTGTATAGGATGCAAAGGAATACATTTTAGGTTTGTTTCCAAGATCAAATTCAAAAGACTTTACATGACTGGGTAGACAATAACTCTTAAAAATAGGGAAGGCAGAAGGAAGAACAAGTTTGAAGAGAAGATAATGAATTCAGTTTGGTCATGTTAAGTCACACTGGGCATTACAGAAAACTAATGCTTGCACATAAAAGATGAAGGCATCATCCAGAAAAATGTGTGACTGGTAGGGAATGTAATTGGAGAAATGTTCACATTAGTAACTTTTAAACCTTTTGGACTATGACCCAGTATGTGCACACATGCAACCAAACACGACTCACAAAAGCACACCTTTAACTTTGATAGAATATGATATTTTCTGTTACTCAATTTAATTTAAATTAAACTCTGGTCAAAACTTACCAAACTGATGTAATGATTCACCAATCTATCATGAAAAATATTGGATTAGGTTGGGCGCGGTGGCTCACACCTATAATCCCAGCACTTTGGGAGGCCGAGGTGAGCAGATCATCTGAGGTCAGGAGTTCGAGACCAGCCTGACCAAAATGGTGAAACTCTGTCTCTACTAAAAATACCAAAATATCAGCCAGGTGTGGTGGTGGACACCTGTAATCCCAGCTACTTGGAGGCTGAGTCAGAATTCCTTGAACCCTGGAGGTGGAGGTTGCAGTGAACCGAGATCGCACCATTGCACTGTAGCCTGGGCAACAAGGGTGAAAATCCATCTCTCTCTCTCTCTCTCTCTCTCTCTCTCTCTCTCTATATATATATATATATATATATTATATATATTATTATATATATTATATATATTATTATATATATTATATATATAAAATAAAATGTGTACATATATAGGATTAGAATGGATGGCTGACTGAAGAACTTTAGGTAAGAATGCAGATCGCTCTTTGAGGACAATGCAGTCGCAAGTGGTGTGGGGCTACTACCTGCCGGCTCCTGCTCCTGGCTCACCACTGTTCACTCTCACTGAGGAACAAAACGGTCAGGAAGTCGCACAGCTTCCATGACTTTTAAAAATACCGGGAAAACACTCATGGAGCTGGAGGTGGCAATTCACCAAATTTGAATCACTCTCAGGAGCTGCAATGTAAAATCTCAGGAGATGGTGTGTGCTGACTTTAGATTAGAGGAGCAAAGGAAAAGAATCTCAAAGGGAAAGAACCATTTTGAATACCTACCAAGATTCTGAGAATTATTACAAGAAAAACTCCTTGTGGTGAAGGTTCTGAGATATGAGGTCGTTTCCAGATGAGAATCCACAAGTGACTCTTTGACTTGCACAGTCCTTCTGAGAGTGTTAAGCAGATTACTTCCATCAGTATTGAGCCAGGAGTTGAGGTGGAAGTCACCATTGCAGATGCTTACGTCAACTGTCTTAATAAATTGATTACCAGTTGTTTAAAATTAAAAAAAAAAAATGCAAGTCATGAA
Source organism: Trachypithecus francoisi (assembly GCF_009764315.1). NCBI lineage: Eukaryota > Metazoa > Chordata > Mammalia > Primates > Cercopithecidae > Trachypithecus > Trachypithecus francoisi. Next base: position 19,142,598 of record NW_022681457.1, on the reverse strand, counting down.
TATGGTACCCAGGGCCATCAATCAAGATTTTTTGCTTTAGGGATTAAACTGTGTTTAGAAGAACACATCAGTGTTCAGTGATACTAACTGAATAAAGAATTCAGTTGTTATATTGTTCTTAAGGTCGTAAGAAACCTGTGGGATCTAGGCAACATGAAAGTGAATTCTCATAAAAACATAGTCCATGGCAAGAAGTGGAACTTGCACTTGGAGTCAAGAAAATGTGTCAGTAAAGGCTTTTCCACTTAAAATAGGGCTGCAGTATTTTCTCTCTGGAGTCAACCATTGAAACACTGCTGTAAAGGATGGGTTGCACATTTGGTTTCTTCCTATAGTTAACTGTATGTCCTTGAAGGGCCAGACCCTTGACAGTTTCTGGGTAAATAGCCATGTGAAACAGAGGCCTCTGATCTACTCTCAACATGATTTGCATTTTATTTAGCACTCATTTACTGAACACCTGCTACAAGTAACACGAACACCCTAGAAGAATGTGGAGATAAATGATAATTCTTGCCCTCCAGGCTCTCACAGTCTGTTGGGAAGATAGAAATAAATAATTCTGGGAGCAGGCCAACTGTGATAGATGCTCCACTAGGCATGGAAAGACAGTAGGAAATAAGAGGAAAGAAAATTATTTCAACTCCGATGTATTGTCTCCTTCTCATTTTAAAGTTCTTCTTCCAAACATCATCTCTCCAGAGTGGTTTGTGCACCCCACTTCCCAAATAACTTTATTTCAGTAGCCTGTTTTATATTCTTTATGGCGATTCTTATTACTAAGGATTATCTTTATTATTTATGTTTATAATCATATGTTATTTGGAAAGAGTTGCCCAAGAGACCAAGATACAAGAGATAGGATATTCCAAGTAAGATCTCAGGTCTGGGTAACAACTAGCAAGGAAAATGTGTAAAAATTGATTACACATCTCCTATGGGTCTCACCAACACTAAGTACATGCGACAGTTCAGTTATCACAGGTTGGAAGGGGAATTTTGAAGAGGGACTTCTTTGCTGAGAATGGAGTCCCATTTCCTCCATGCGGAGGAGTGGCCATGTCTCCCTGACACACGAACCCTAGTGAAGCAGCTTCAAGTGAACACCTGGAGAGGTTGAATATGTTGGAGTTCTCTACTGTGACATCACAAGCTGCCCCAACACTTAGTGACTGTACTTATTATTGCCATATTTTCTGGCTCTGTGGGTCAATAATTCATAAAGGTACATTGGAGAAGTATCTACTACAAAACGATGTCTGAGGTCTCCACCAGAATAACTTAAACAGCTGGGAACTAACCAGGAAACTGTGACTGGCTCTATTTCCCCTGCTCTTTCCTGTGGCTAGCATGGGCTTCCTCTTCTTTTTTTTCTTTTATAATAAAACAAAAAATAAATCTACATAATTTTAAAGGTGACACAGCACCTTTAAAATTACATAACTTCTACGTAATTTTACGTAATAAAAATTTTACGTAATTTTACGTAATAAAAATTACGTAATTACCTAATTTCTACGTAATTTTAAAGGTGACACAGCACCTTCACCTACATAATCTCACGGAGTAAACACAGCAGCACAGATAACTTATTATCTGTTTCACAAATGAGGGTGTTGAAGCTCAGTGTGGCTAGAAGCAACTTGCACCAGGTTTTGGAGCCTGGACTTGAACCAGTTTTTTTGACTCCACTTTCAGTGTTCACTTCAAGCCTGCTCACTGGCATGCGTACATTCCACAAACACCACCTCCCATCAGACACACTGAAGTCACATGGAGTCATACCCACTGAGGTGACAGGAAGCAGCAGTGCATGGCTTCTTCAGGGCAGTAGAGGCCCCCAGCTCCCCGGGGAAATGCCAGCACATGCTGACCTTGAGAAAATTATGGCTGCAGCTAGAAAATAGGTATCAGCATTCATAGAGGGATTTGGGAATGAGAAGTGTGGTAACGGTCGGGTTTAATACTGTGCGCACACTTCTGATGAATATGCAAATGTGGCTGGTACCAGAAGCAGGAGGCGAATAACATTTACTAAACAGCAGTGCTAAACCACTTTGAAAGGGGTGTGTCAGAAGCATGGTAATGAAATTAATCCTCTTCACCTGTGAATTATCAGGGCCTTTGGGTTCCATCCAAAAACGTCTGACTTGAGTTTGCTTTGCTTGGAGCCTCTTGTGTAAACTTGATCTTAATGGAGAATGAAGCCTCAGAAACTGATACAAAATAGGAAGGGGTAAAAGGTACAACTATAAATTTGCCCAATTAAAGGACTACAGGATCAGGGCATGTAGGTTGTGCTTGCCCACCTGGGATGATGCTTGTGGGACACCTTAATGCCTGATGTGGTCCCCACTCAATTGATTTATCAAACTAGAAGACTGATCATTGTTAGATGGTCAGAGTGATGAGATCAGGCCTCACGCTGTCTGACACAAGAGCTGTAGATAGAAGGCACTGAGTTTAAGTGTTCAAGGGAGAGTTGTCTCTTCCGGGCTATAGGAAAATAAAGACCGCCTGCCAGAAAAGAACTCTAGACCGGATCTCAAAATAAAGATGAATAGAGAGTATCCTTTACTGACAGGCACTGTGCCACCTACAGGGTACAGAAATGAGTAAGTCTCACGCCTGTAATCCCAGTACTTTGGGAGGCTGAGGCAGGTGGATCACCTGAGGTCGGGAGTTCGTGACCAGCCTGACCAACATGGAGAAACCCTGTCTCTACTAAAAACACAAAATTAGCCGGGCGTGGTGGTGCATGCCTGTAATCCCAGCTACTCAGGAGGCTGAGGCAGGAAAATCCCTTGAACCTGGGAGGCAGAGGTTGCGGTGAGCCAAGATCGTGCCATTGCACTCTAGCCTAGGCTATTCAGAAGATGTTCACCCTCTCGTTGGGGAGTCCCTCATTTATTCACATATAGTTGGTGGTGATCACTTGCTCCATGGGGCCACCCAGCACTCATGCCCCCTCTATTTGGAAATAGAACCTCAAGTTCCTTTTTCCCCATGGGAGCAGTCAGAAGGACTGACATTGAAGAGGCACTGCCCTCAATGCTCTGGGTGGGTGATTCAGACCCCACTCTCCTCCACACACACACACAGCATTCAAATCTAGAATGCTGTGTAGCATTGATGGAAAGACATTGGAAAGGATTCCTCTGACTTTGGTCTGTCAGTTCTAGCCTCTTAGGTACCTAAATCTGTCCTAGTTTTCATCTCTGTGTAAGCCTGGTCCTGCAGCCTCATTGCCAAACTTATAACTACCTGATTTTTTCCCAATAAATTCATGTTTCCATTTAAGCTAGCCAAAATCCATTCCTGTTGCTTGCAGCCATGCAGTCCTAACACACTCACCCTCATCCATTCATTAATCTCCTTCACCAAGAAACATTATTCCAGGCAGGGATAGGACAACCTCCTTAGGAAGCTCACTACCTAGGGGGAAATGAGTCAGTGACTCATCATATACCACAGGATCTGGGCTGAAATCAGAACAAGAACATAGAAATATTATGGGAACAACATCAAGGAAACTGAATTTATCTTGTGAATGTGAGAAAACTTCACAAGGATCATAGTATCTATCCTACCTTTTAAAGGGTGAGCATAGGTATGCCCGACACAGAAATGAGGAGAGTGCTTAGGCAAGGAAAATCATAGACATAAAAGCTAGGAAGTATTACTTGAGCACAGATTAGGAGATTTATGGTGGAAAAGATGATAAATAAAGGCAAATAATATTTATACAGCAATCAAAACTAGAAGCAATACTATGTACCCTATTTTTTATGCAATGAATTTTGAGTCTCAAAATGTTAAAGGACTTTCCCCAAATTACACAGCTACAAAGCTATATGAGACTTCTAATCCTATCTCCTACACACCTCAGAGCATTTCTGTAAGAATCAAATGGAATCAGGTCCATTTGTTCTCATGTCTGTCTACCTGTCTAATCTGGATCAATCCTCATCATGAAAGATGGCACATGGTTCATTTTCTTTTCTCCTTTTAAACCCTAGAAATTAGCACAGTGCCTCATACACACACAAAAAAAATCAGTATGTTTGTTGAATTAATTAACAAATACTTATCAATAACAAAAACAACAAATAACATTTGTTATTAATTAACTTAGTCTCATGGTGAGTCATCAGTCCTATAAAGTGCTTGTAGACAGAATGATCGTCTTACTTTCCCAAAGTACCTACCATGGATAGCAAAATATGTCTCATTATTAACATCCTTATTTTTCATTTTTTAAATTAATTAATTAATTAATTATTTTGAAAAGGAGTTTTGTTCTCTCACCCAGGCTGGAGTACAGTGGCGCAATCTCAGCTCACTGCAATCTCTGCCTCCCAAGTTCAAGCAATTCTCGTGCCTCAGCCTCCCAAGCAGCTGGGATTACAGGTGTGCACCACCACGCCTGGCTAATTTTGTATTTTTAGTAGAAACGGGTTTCACCATGTTGGCCAGGCTGGTCTTGAACTCCTGGCCTCAAGTGATCTGCCTGCCTTGGCCTCCCAAAGTGCAGGGATTACAGGTGTGAGCCACCGGCCTGGCCCCCATTTTTCAAATAAAGAAGCTGAAGCTCAGAAATTTCAGAAGTGTAAATGCTAGCTAAATTATGGAGATCTGGAAAGACAGTCTGTGGAGTCTGGTTTGACTCCCTCGGGAAGTATAGAGACCCTAAAGGTGGATGAACTGATAGCCCCCCACCCCATCAAAATAAAAGGCATTAACATGTATGCAGTATTTTTTATCTTATAATATTGGCAAATTGAAAAATTGAGTCTCTCTGCATGGAAAAGGAAAAATAGCATTAGGCATCATTAGAAAAAAAAAAAAAACCTCTCTTTTTAATTAAAATTAAATGTCCACTGTAAGAAAAAAAAAACAAGTGGTGAGCAACAAATAACCACAGCCTTGTTTAATCACCTGTGATGAATTATAATTAGGATGTGAAAATTATTGAACTTTTTTCCCCCTGTTCACCTTGGCACTCTGAAGGTGAATTTCAAAGAGTGCAGGAGGAATGAATATTAAAAAGTTTGTTTTATACTTGAATGCCAGAGCTCCCATCTCATTTTTCCATTAAAGCTCAACTTTTGAAATTTTTCACTGCTTTGCAATAATTACATCTTCAGCCTGACAACTCATTACATGACAATGCTTATGCTAATTCAATTCTATAGGCGCTGGGAAAGGAAGACAGTGGCTTTCAGTGACTGGGATTTAGAAAGGGGCTTCCTCTCTGTGGTTCAAAGAGGCCCTGCCTCAACCCATCCCGACCCCCAGGGCTCTAAGCAATTTGCATTGACAAGGCTGGATTCTTTTCTTTCTTTTTTTTTTTTTTTTATTATACTTTAAGTTCTAGGGTACATGTACACAACGTGTGGGTTTGTTACATATGTATACATGTGCCATGTTGGTGTGCTGCACCCATTAACTTGTCATTTACATTAGGTATAGCTCCTAATGCTATCCCTCCCCCCTCCTCCCACCCACAATAGGACCCAGTGTGTGATGTTCCCCTTCCTGTGTCCAAGTGATCTCATTGTTCAATTCCCACCTGTGAGTGAGAACGTGCGGTGTTTGGTTTTCTGTTCTTGCGATAGTTTGCTGAGAATGATGGTTTCCAGCTGTACCCATGTCCCTACAAAGGACACGAACTCATCCTTTTTCGTGGACAAGGCTGGATTCTTTTAGTTTCCTGGCCCACAAGCAGTATTGGCTATGGTACCCTTGCTCCCAGGCACCTGGTAGCTGGTTTATTTTATTTTAAGTCCTGCTTTGTTCTAGAAAGGCTGGAAATGAAATTATTTGTGTAAAGCTTTCCGTCTTAACAATGGGACAAGCCCATTTGTCTTGCTCGCCCTGGAGTGGTGACATTTTTTATTTTTCTCAAGACTGTTATTGTTATTCTGATCGATTCCATTTACAGCTATTATTTGAGTTCCTACTCTGTACCAGGCCTTGGAGTGTGTGAGCGAGATGATGGTGAACAAGACCTCAGATATAACTCCTGTCTGCACTGAGCTTGCATCCTCTTGGGGTATGCAGACATGGCAAAAGAGTAGACAACACTGTGAGTTGCTCCCCAATCTAGTAGGATCACTAAGGGGGCACAGAGACATGGCCTGGTGATGGAGTGAGGTGGGGCAGGACTTCCTCGAGAAGGTATCAAATGTGAGACCTGATCTGAGACCCGAAAAATGAGCTTTAGAGGGCCAGAGCACGTGAGGTGTTGAGGAAATGGAGAAAAAGAATTAGTAAACACTCCTGGCAAACCACCTGTCCAAAGTAAAGACAGGACAGTGGAGCTTAGGAAGCTGGAAATTGCTTTGCAAAGCTGGAGAGCAGAACGGAGTGTCAGGAGGAGCTATCTGAGCAATGAGGCTGGGAGGGTAGGGTGCAGATTACAAAGGGCTACAGGCACTGGACTGGGGACCTCAGGCTATGTGCATCCTCAGGGCTATATGTGCAGCCTGTCACCAAAAGTTTTTAACTGAGGAATGAGTGACTTTGCTTAAAACCCTTGAAATGCCCCACCACCGGGCAAGCACCTGCTCTCCAGGTGTTCTACATATATTATCATACTGGATCATCACACCCAACTGTCAGTAAGTACGATTATCTCCATTTTACATTTTAGAAAACTGAGGCTCAGCAGTATTTTATAACTTACTCGAGTTCCTGCTGCTGCTTGTCAGCGACAGAGTTGATTTGGTCCCAGGTGGTGAGAGCTGTGGAATTCCAAGTCCAGACCCTGCACTGTAACAGGCTATTTCCAGCACTTCTGGAGAGGATGCCAAATGCATTCATCAGCTTTCTGAGATTCCTTAGGGAAGGGAGAGTGGAGTGGGTAGCCCTGCTTTGTGCTTTTTTTCTCTAACAGAGGGTTGTAAGGGAGAGAGCCCTGCTGGGCGTGAGGAAATACGTTTTTAGTACAGGTTCTGCCACTTGCTCACAGGTCATTTCACTTTAGCTTCTGTTTTCTCAATTATAGAAAAAAAATTATTAAGCTTCATTCCTAGAAAAAAAAAATAAAGCTCAAATCAACCGGGAAGCATCTCCGTGGACGCTTCAGCTCTAATAATGAAGGCTTTAAAATGCAAACAACCCTCACTTTTAGCAGGTATGAACTCTGTGGTGGGTCTTGGTGGCTGGTAGAATTTAGAAGGCTAGAGGGGTGCAGAAAAAAATAAAAACATGCCTGGAGGGACTCAGAAGAAAGGCTTAAGGTTGTGTTAATATGTAAGGGAGTTGAGAGTCTTGGCAGAAACCAAATGGCTGTCAGGAACCTGGAAGGGAAAATCTGAGACCTCATGAAATCCTCAGCAAGAGTCCTTTGGCAGGAACTGGTGAATCTGACCTTTGATTGTATCAGCTCCTAAAGGCTGCTGAACCCCTGGATGTAAACCCGCTCTCTTGCAGTGTCCTGCACCAACTGGCCACTTGATCTTGATTTTTTTTCCTCTCATGTGGACTGGGGTGGCAGAAAGAAGACAGTCTCTCAGAAGCTTTCTCTGATTCCCATGCTCAGGCTAGTAAGCTGTCTTCTGAGCTGTCCCCGTCACCGACCATACAGCCCACCAGTCTCCCCGCTAGATGGCATCTCCTTGAGAGGGTGTCTCTTCCTTTCTGTATTCCCAGCACAGTGCCCAGTATGGATTATATGAAAATCATAAGATCTGACACTTGCTGCTTGCTTTCTCCCTTGCCGAGGAGGCCAGAGACTGTGCTAAGAGCTTTATATAGAGTATGTCATGTAACTGTTGAAATACACCCGTGAGACAGGTTCTAGTGTCATCTCTATTTTATAAGGAGGAAATTGAGGCTCAGAGAAATTAAGTAATTTGCCAAGAGGCACACAGCAAAAGAGTAACGGAGTCAGGATTATCTGTGGTCTGTGCAAGGGCAGCATCACCAGAGGGCTTATTAAAAATGTGGATACTGGCCAGGTGGGGTGGCTCACACCTGTAATCCAAGAACTTTGGGAGGCCAAGTTGGGCAGATCACAAGGTCAGGAGATCGAGACCATCCTGGCTAACATGGTGAAACCTCGTCTCTACTAAAAATACAAAAAAATTAGCTGGGCATGGTGGTGGGCGCCTGTAGTCCCAGCTACTCGGGAGGCTGAGGCAGGAGAATGGTGTGAACCTGGGAGGCAGAGCTTGTAGTGAGCCAAGATTGTGCCACTGCACTCCAGCCTGGGTGACAAAGCGAGACTCCGTCTCAAATAAAAATAAAAATAAAATAAAATAAATAAAAATATGTATACGTACTCAAGGAAGGTCTAATGAATCAGAAAACACATTTTTAAAAATCTCTAAGTGGCTTGTATGTATATTTTAAAGTTTAAGATGTGCTATTCAGGAGACTTAAAAAAATTAGTTTGCTGAATGAACAAATAATCTATGTCTGTGTCCTGGGTTCATGGCTTACTTGCTCTACAGTTATGGGGAAATGGCATTGCTAAGTCTCTTTTTCCTTATCTGTATTAAAGAAAAAATTAGCTGTGAGGACCCAATGAGATCATGCCTGAAAAGGCTGGCCCATTCTAACGGCGTGATAGAAGTTACCTGTTATTGTTAGCTATTCATCCATCTAACCTGACTTAGCTCATAAAATGTACAATCCAGATGTTGGACTAAACAAAGGATCTCTGATTCTAACTTTGTAGCCTTGTGGACCCAGAGAATCTTAGGATGGTGCCATTAGGCACCGTAGGTTAGAAATGTGTTACTTTGCACTCATTAGTTTTTTCTCCCACACTCACTGTTGTATCAAACTGCAGACAAAGCATTTTGCCTCGTCCCTTTCCTCCCAGTGCTACACAGCTAGGGAGGGAATTTTTCCCCTGGTTGACTCTTGCCGTCCTTGTTCACAGCTCTGACTCCTGCTCTCCCGTTTTTCTGCAAGAGATTTCAGAAAGAAGGGCATGTTGATTTGCTGTATGGCTTCTTGATTAGATGGCAGATTTGTAACCAGGGTGGATGTGACAATCAGGCAGGCTTTGATTAGGCCTTTCTGATATGTAAATCCAGGTGGATAAGATAAGTGGCGTTAGGCTGGGGCTGGCAACAAAGGTAGGAAGAAATCCCAGGTGACTGGAATTAAAGAACTGTCTGAGCTGAGCGGGAGTGTTGGTGCGAATGATGTGAATTTCAAAGAGCCCGGGATAAACACTCACTTTCAGATGGGCTAATTTATGCGGGAAGTCATTTGAGAAACCAATTCTCTCATCCCAGAGAGTTCATAGAAGCCAGCAAAAAAATGGTTAGGCACTGGAATGTAAACATTGGTAATTGGTAATTAATGGGCACACCTACAAGGAAGGCATATGCCAAATTAAATTGATTGCTTGAATCATTCATTGATTCATTAAATAGTGTATGTATTTTTTGAGCTCCTATTCTATCCAGGTGCTGTGTTTAGTGCTGGAGATTCAGAGATAAATAGGACTCGATTCAGCCTTTTAAGAGCCCACAAAGGAAAGGGATGGAATATGGCTGAAACATAGTAATACTGTTGTCTCTTTTCTTCATTTTTTTCTTCCTTCTTTCAATCCTTGCTCTGGGTGAGGCACTGGCTGGGCTGGAGGATACATGGGGAGGAAGACAGACCACTTCCCAGTCCATCCAGGACTCCTACTCCTACACTGCTCTAGCCTCAGGACTTCAGACAGTAAGCACCTGGCAGGCATGTAATCGGCTCTTAAAAAAAAAAAATCTGTAAATGGATGCATGAATAGAGACAGCCATTAAACAAACACTATGAGTAATTAATTATTAATTGTGCTAAGTGCTGGGGAAGACAATCTTATGTTAGGGTGCTCTGAGTAAACAAAATGGTGACTTAATCCCCCATCAAGGATACAGAGAAATCTTCCCCAGGGAAGTGACAACTAAAATAACACCTGAAGGTGAGTAGCAGTTAGCCAGGTCATGTTTAGGAATTTGGAATCAATGCCAAACCTCCTAACAATAACTACACATGGCAAAGCTCCACCACAGTTCAACACAGGACTTTCAGAAGAATGTGTGAATGGTGTCCCTTGGAGTTCTGCAAGGAGAGGGTCTATGCCTCCTAGTGATACCTAGAGAATCAGCCTAACAAAGGCAGAACAAGAACCTGTTAAAGGACAGTGAAAGTGGAAGATTTGCATAGAAAAAATCAACAAACAAAACCAAGGTGTACAGTCCGGTCTTACATCGCTATAAAGAAACATATGAGACTGGGTAATTTATAAAGAAGAGAGGTTTAATTGGCTCACAATTCTGCAGGCTATAAAGGAAGCATAGCAGCATTTGCTTGGCTTCTGGGGAGGTCTCAGGAAACCTCCAATTGTGTCCGGAATTGGTTCCTTCCGGTGGGTTCTTAGTCTCACTGACTTCAAGAATGAAGCCACATATCCTCACGGTGAGCGTTACAGTTCTTAAACATGGTGTGTCCGGAGTTTATTCCTTCAGATGTTCAGATGTGTCTGGAGTTTCTTCCTTCTGGTGGGTTTGTGGTCTGCTGACTTCAGGAATGAAGCCCCAGACTTTCGCAGTGAGTGTTACAGCTCTTAAAGGTGGCGTGTCCGGAGTTGTTTGTTCCTCGTGGTGGGTTTGTGGTCTCACTGACTTCAGGAGTGAAGCCACAGACCTTCGTAGTGAGTGTTACAGCTCTTAAAGGTGGCCCATCGTGAGTGTTACAGCTCCTAAAGGTGGCACGTCCCAACTTGTTCATTCCTCCCAGTGGGTTTGCGGTCTTGCTGACTTCAGGAGTGAAGCTGCACACCTCTGTGGTGAGTGTTACAGTTCATAAAGGTAGTGTCAACCCAAAGACTGAGCAGCAGCAAGATTTATTGCCAAGAGCTAAAGAACAAAGCTTCCACAAAGTGCAAAGGGACTGGAGTTGCCGGCGCTGGCGCCAGTGGCCAGCCTTTTATTTGCTTATTTGGCCCCACCCACGTTCTGCTGATTGGTCCATTTTATAGAGCACTGATTGGTCCATTTTTACAGAGTGCTGATTGGTGCATTTACAAACCTTTAGCTAGACAGAGCACTGATTGGTGTGTTTACAATCCTTTAGCTAGACAGAAAAGTTCTCCAAGTCCCCACCAGACCCAGAAGCCCACCCAGCTTCACCTCTCACAATCATGGTGGAAGGGGAGGGAGAAGCAGGCACATCCTACATGGCCAGAGCAGGAGGAAGAGCAGTGGGGAGATGCTACACATTTCTAAACAACCTGATCTCATGATAACTCACTCACTCACTATCATGAGAATAGCACCGAGGGGATGGTGCTAAACCATTCAAGAGAAACTGCACCAGCCATCAAATCACCTCCCACCAGGCCCCACCTCAAACACTGGGATTACTGTTCTACATGAGATTTGGAGGGTGGGGGGGACACAGATCTGAACCATATCACAATGCATGGATTTGGAGCCAGAGGAACCTGCATTTGAGTCTTAGAACAGCCACTTGCTCATTTCATGTGTGACCCTCAAAAATTATCCCACATCTCTAAGCCTCCCAGAGAAAGACAGTATACATGATTCTTTGTGGACAAGACTACATCTACTGCTTATCACATAGCAGCTCACTTTCCTTTCTATAGTTTTGCTCTAAATTAACCCAGAGATAGTCCCAGGACCAGGGTTAGATTGAGATATTTTGGGGCCCTAAAAAGTTGATATCCTTTCACAATGACTTTGCTAAAATAATTATTCAGTACTTAATGGAAGTGAGTAGAAACAGATTTTTTAAAAACAACAACTACATTCCAAATACAGTTTTTCAGTATTTACTTAATGGAAGTGGGTAGAAATGAATTTTTAAAAATCAGCAGCTATATTCAAAATGTAATTCGAACACTTGGAATTGTGTTAGAATTGTGGGTTTTCTGATCCCCTAAACTTCCTGTGTAGAAAATTTAGATAAAAGAAATCATTTTTCCTGGGTAAATACCATTGTGATAAGGATTATTCTGTTTCGGAATTTCAGCTGACATTTGGCTGGTGATTTCAGGTGACTCCTAGTTGGCTGGTCTCATGGTCCATGGAGGGTGATGAAGAGATTTATGACCTTGCTACTTTTCAAACGGGGGCACCCTGGACAGTCACCTGACTGACTGGGGTCTCAATCCGGTTCTAAAGTCCTTGAGGAGAGAAGTAAACACAGGGTGCTCCAGAAACAGACCCGGTGACTTCATTTGTTAAAATCCCGCGTGTCACGTCTCAAATCCATGATTCTTTTGCCCAGAGACGAAGACATAGCTTAAGGCAGCCTTGAAAAATGAGTGCTGTTTCTCCTCAGAGTCCTTCTTTTCCATTTCCAGATGTTCCTATTTGGAAATCTTTCATAGCTTTCAAATGCAGAGCACAAAAATACCCTATGGGGCAAGTGGTCATTAGCAAATTGTGTACTTTTATTTCCATGTAAGGGGAAGTCAGTCTCTTTCAGAGGAGTAGCACAGTAATATTGATCTTCAGTGTTGCCTGCCTTCCATTTTCTGATAACAGAACCCCTCTTTCTTGAGGGGAACCTATTCTGAGTAGTTCATGGTATTCATCCTTCTATCCATCATAGGCAGGGCATGCAACCCAGGCCTGGCCAGTTAGAGGACAGCTTTCTCCGTAACCATAATGATTGGCTCAGAGTTTGACCAGTTGGAGCATTTGCTGCGACATCTGCTAGAACTTTTGGGAATATGGTATTCTCTCCCCTCTAAGATTCCTGGTTGTAAAGACAAGGTTAGCCAAGAGTTGTGCCACAAGTGTGTCGCTATTTAGGAAAAGCTGACCTTACAGAAGTAAAGTAAAGCAGAGTGTCCACTGATGGAACCCTTTATTTAAAATCCTGATGATGTAATTTGGACCTTCATGACAGGCACCGCTGTCCTGAAGTTCCCCGTAGTGTGCCAAAAAATAATCCTCCTTTTTTTATGTGTCTTTTATAGCTATCTTGAAGAATAATTGACATACTATTTTCTGCATATATGTAAGGTATACTATTTGATAAATTTTAACATTTGGGTACACTTATGAAGCCATTGCCATAATCACAATCATAAACTTCCATGTATGGTTTTTAAAAACTAGTTTGATTTGTGCACCCATGGTCACAGCAACATTATTCACAGTAACCAAAAGGTGGAAGAACCCAAGTGTTCATTGATGGATACGTGGGTAAAGAAAATGTGGTCTACATATACAGTAGAATATTATTCAGCTGTGAAAAACAAGAAAATTCTGACACTTTCTACAACATGGATGAACCTTGACATTACGCCAAATGAAATAAATCAGCAACAAAAGGGCAAGCAGTGCATAATTCCACTTAAATGAAGTACCTAGGGAAGTCAAAGCCATAGATCCTGAAAGTAGAATGGTGGTTTGGTGGCTGTCAGCAGCTGGGGAGAAGGAGGAATGGTGCATTATTTTCAATGGATACAGAGTTTCCATTTTGCAAGATAAGAAGAGTGCTGTGGATGGATAGTAGTGATGGTTGCACAACAATGTGAAGGTACCTAATGCCACTGAATTGTGTGCTTAAACATGATTAAGACAGTGTTGTGGACTGAACTGTGTCTCTCCAACATTCATGTATTGAAGCCCCAACCCTCAGTGTGACTACATATAGAGACAGGGTCCTGTAGGAGGCAAATAAGGTTAAATGAGGTCATAAGAGTATCAGAGCTCTCTCTCCGTGCGCACAGAGAGGAAAGGCAGTGTGAGGACACAGCAAGAAGGCGGCCACCTACAAGCCAGGAAGAGAGCCCTCACCAGACACTAACGCTTCTAACACCTTCATCTTAGACTTGCAGCTTCCGCAACTGTGAGAAAGTACATTTGTGTTGTTTTAGCCAATAAGCCTGTATTAGGTTGGTGCAAACGTAATTGTGGCTTTTGCCATTGAAAGTAATATTTTGTTCTGGTAGCCCAAGCTGTCTACTACAGATAGAAAAGTTTATGTTCTGTGTATTTTACCACTGTTAAAAAAAAAAAAAAAAATCTAGTTTGACTTGGTTTTCTATTGTCTATGACCTGAAGACTCCTCACTAATGTGGCAACCAATTTAAATTTCATCAGTCATATCAAGAATCCCATGTGGCATCTGTGTTAATTGGAATAATATTTCCATTTTTTTTTTCTATGAGGCCTTGCTGCTTTTCAAACGTGGGCACGCTGGACAGTCACTGACTGACTGGGCTGTCAATCCGGTTCTAAAGTCCTTGAGCAGAGAAGTAAACCCAGGGTGCTCCAGAAACAGACCCAGTGACTTCATTTGTTAAAATCCTGTGTGTCACATCTCAAATCCATGATTCTGTTGCCCAGAGATCACTTCCCAGGAAAACAGCCTAAGGCAGCCTTGAAAAATGAGTGCTCTTTCTCCTCAGAGTCCTTTTCCATTTCCAGATGTTCCTATTTGGAAATCTTCCTTTATCTGCCTCCTTAAGTGCCAACACTCAGGAAGAGCCCGGCCCCACTGGTAGCCCCAGGCTTTCTGCTAAAGGGATTTCACAGTATCAGGACTAACACCTCATCCTATTAGATTGCAGAAATCCTTTCAAGGCAAATTGGGGCTTATTTGTAACTTATCTGAGAAAAACATCACAGAGTGTATTTGTAGCCAGGGATCCTTGTGCAAGAAGGTAATAGATGAAATAACTTATTAGTTTTCTTCCTTCCCAGGATTCTCTAAAGAATGAAAGACTCCACTACACCTACTCGTCAGAAGTTTTGCTCTAGACAGTTTCCCCAGAGCCTCTGACACTGCAGACATTTACACACATGTCTGAGGCAGAAGTGCACTAGTAGTGGCAAAAAAAATAATAAATCCTGCTTACTGAGATGTATACATGCAGACACTGTAAAAAGCATCATACTTGGGTTATTTTATTTATGCCTAATAGTGATGCTGTGAAGTAGATCTTATCAACCCCATTTTACAGATGAAGAAACTGAGGCTGAGAAAGTCAAGTTATTTGCCTGGATTTACCCGCTTAGTCAGTAGGCAGTTTCAGGATTTGAACCGAGATCCATTTGCCTCAAAACCCTGTACCATTGCTCTAGGATACACTGACCCCAGTCAGAATGTCAACTTCCCTAAAATGACATTGATCTGGGTATTACCACACCTTGGTACTGCCTTTATGAATTTTGACTGGTCCATTCCCTCCCTGAACATTGGTGGTGATATCATAAGGAAATAATATTGATTTTCTGAACATCTCACATGGGCTAGTCACCAGGTCCTGTTCTTAATTTATCTCTAAATCTTATTATACCACTCTGCAGAAAGGTATTGTTTTCCTCATTATTCAGATAATGGAGACTGAGCATCAGAGAGGGTAGAGGGTTTGCCCAAGGTCACACAGCCAATAAGGAATGGAGTGAATTCCAGCCACATCTGTCTGACTTAACAGCTCAGAAATGCACACTAGGCCGCGTGATCTTTCCCCGAGAGTCACTGCATTCAGGGGACACTGGCACTTTCATGACAGGTTCAGACAACAGAATCTTACCTATTCTATAGTCATTTACAAAGCAATTTCACCATCGCCTGTCTATGTATCCGAAGTTAAATTTAAAAAAAAAATTTTGGGATCTCATCTCAAAAGAATTTGATTTAGTACTGAATTAACCAATTTTACATAAATGGAAAATTCAGGTTAGAAAACAGAATCTAGGATGAGATGTATGTATACTTTAGGACTAGGTTTTTGCCTTTGTGGTCTGTTTGCTTTTCTGAATCATATTCTATAAGTGAAATTGTTGGTCATAGGATAAGAATGTGTGTGTGTGTGTGTGTGTGTGTGTGTGTGTGTGTGTTACGGACTATACCGTGTTCTCTCCCACCCTCAAATTCCTATGGTAAAGCCTGAACCCCTAGCATGACTGTATTTGAAGAAGGGGCTTTTGAAAAAATAATTAAGGGGCTAGGTGCAGTGGCTCACGCCTGTAATCAAGAGATCGAAACCATCCTGGTCAACATGGTGAAACCCCGTCTCTACTAAAAATACAAAAAAAAAAAAAAAATAGCTGGGCGTGGTGGCATGTACCTGTAGTCCCAGCTACTTGAGAGGCTGAGACAGGAGAATCGCTTGAAATCAGGAGGTAGAGGTTGCAGTGAGCCAAGATCATGCCACTGCACTCCAGCCTGGTGACAGAGCAAGACTCTGTCTCACAAAAAAAAAAAAAAAAAAGAAAAGAAAAAGAAAAAGAAAAAAAGAGAAAAAATAATTAAGGTTAAGTAAGATCATAAGGGTGAGGCCGTAGTCCAATATGACTCGTGCCCTTATAACAAACAGACACCAGGCATGGGTGTGCATAGAAGAAAGACTACATGAAGAGGCAGCAAAAGGGTGGCCATCTGAAAGCCAAGGAGAGAAGCCTCAGAAACCAGACTTGTAGACACCTTGATCTTGAACTTCTAGCCTCCAGAACCATAGAAAATAAATTTGTGTTGTTTAACCCACTTATTCTGGGATTTTTTTTTTATGACAGCACTAGCAAACTAAAATAGTATATAATTTATTTTTTAGTCCAAATTGCCTTTCATAAATTTTGGGTCAATTTGTGCTCTTTCAGCAGAGTCTTAGAGGGTCTATTTATCTCCTATACTGCTTACTATAAAGTTTTTTAAATTTTCGCCAGAATAAAAAATGTATTGTTATGTTAACTTGCATTATTTTCCCCCTATTGAAGGGGAAATATTTTCATAGTTGCATTGGCTACTTTTATTTTATTTCTTTTCTAAGTTTTTTGCCTTTTTTTTTTTTGTTTTTTTTGAGACAGGGTCTCACTCTGTTGCCCAGGCGGGAGTAAAAGTGTCACGATCTCGGCTCACTGCAACCTCTGCCTCCTGGGTTCAAGTGATACTCCTGCCTCAGCCTCCTGAGCAGCTGGGACTATAGGCGTGTGCCACCACACCTGGCTAATTTCTGAATTTTTAGTAGAGATGGTGTTTCTCCACATTGGCCAGGCTGGTCTGAAACTCCTGGCCTCAAGTGATCTGCTCATCTTGGCCTCCCAAAGTGCTGAAATTACAGGGGTGAGCCACTGTGCCCAGCCTCATTTTTATATCAGAGAGCTTGTCTTTTTCTTTATTGGTAGAAGCTCTTTATGTATCAAGTATATCCTTTACATATAAAAAATAATCAAAGATATTATCCTTTATCTTTCCAAAGGATTGTTGATATTTTTTCTGGGTTATTACTTATGTTTTCATTTATTTATTAATTTCTCGTTTTCTGGTTTCTCTTCTTGAAATGATAAACATATGTATTTTTATCTACTTTTTTTGTTCTGGACTATATTTAGGGGTAAGATAAAAAGTAGTTATCTTACCTCAACCAATGATGAACCAGTTGTGCCAATACCTTTATTTAATATTTATCCTTTTCCCCAGTTTTAAAATATCCTCTCCATTATATGCTAAAATGTTATGATGTGTGTAGATCTATTTTTGGCCTTTCAATTCTGTTCTTTTGGTCTGTCTATTTTGTTTAAATTACACATGAGCTATTGTTTTTCCTCCAGTACAATATGTATTGCTTCTAAGTGCTACATAAATAAGAAAATGAGCCTCTTGATTTCAGTATTTGCCAAGATTCAAATGATTTTCTTTATTTGCTCTGTGTCTTTTTCCCTAATGTAAGCAGATAAGGAGAGGACTCACTTTTTCCTCTGATGTACTCTAATGATGATAAGAATTTAACCTTCTTGGTATTCGGGATTTTAATTCTCTGGTATTTACTGAAATGTCAGTAATCGTTTTGATCACAATAAACTAATTTTATAGTAATGTGACTGTCCTAAGAATTTAGATAGCACTTCCATTTTAATTTGCCAATAATTAACTTTACCATTATTTTATGATGTTATCAGTGCTGAGAACAGAACCTTGCAGAAGAACTTTAAGAAAACACCATTCCTTTGGTGGGGGAGGGGGTTGTCTAAGGGAGAAACAGTGTAACAGAATACAGGTGTTTCCCATTGGTCTTAATGCAGCTGTGGGATGCACATTCCAGGTTAGTCTGATGCTGCCCAGGGATGGAGAAATAAAAATGACCTGAATGTTTCTTGTGTGTGTAGCCAGTCTTCCTTCTTTCCCCATAAGTCATTCAGCAACCAAAGATCCCACCCAAACTTTGTGAATGGCTAATGTAATTATGTGGGGAGAGGGACAGAGAAAGACTTTAGAATTTGGGAGAGGAGAGCAACAAAGCGGCCCCAGGAGTTTCAGGGATAGTGGGTAAGGAAATGGCTATTGTCCTTGCTGAGAGTGTACGTCCAAAAACTCACATGGGAGAAAGATCAAAATGGGACTTAATGGTGGCTTCTGTGGTACAGGGCTAGCGTGCTCACACAGCATGAACCAACTCCTAATATGACTGATGTCTGTCTTTTTTACCTGGGTTCAATGTCGGTTTTGACATTTATTACCTAGTGGCCTTGGACAAGTCTCTTCACTGCTCTGAGCCTCAGTGTCTTCAATTGTGAAATAGAAATAATTATACCTCTTTTAGATGATTGAGAAGGTCAAGCAAGTATTTTAAGCTGATGTGCAGCAGAGTGGCTGGAGCAGTAAATCTCTTTAAAATCATATCTTCATCAAGGAGAGGACTATTATAACCTTGTGGTAAGGGACCCATGGTACAATTGAGGAGGTGAGAGAATTAAGCCATAAAGATCAGGCATTGAGTCTTAACTCTGCCCTTTATTAACTGTGTGACCTGGAAAAAAACAGTATACAATCTTTCTGGGATAGAGTCTCCTGATAGGTAAAATGGAGACTAGTAATCCCACAGCAATCTGTGTCTCAGAGTTTTTGTGAGAATAAATTACCTAATGGTTGGGAAAGAGCTTTGAAAACCCTCTAGGTGTTATTTGCCTTTCAAATGTGAGATATTATTATCCCTTAGAGACCTCTTAGCAAGCCCTGAAACTCTGTAGATGTTGCTAGCCCTGACTCTGAAATTATCTGATGGAAGAATTATCATGGTCCCAGCAAAGAACAGGGAATAGTAGGGGGAAAGTTAATGTGAGTAAGATTTTAACTCATTTAGGAAGAACTTTCAAACAACTGCGGATATGTGATAGATTTCATTTGGGAAAATTTTCCAGATAGCCTGAGCTTCCTAGTGAGACGCTGAGCCCTCCGAAGTTGATGGCATTCTAGCATAAAGAGGAGAGATGGTTATCTGTCAGGAATGCTATAGAATGAAAGTTAGCATTGATGAGGAATTTATTCACTGAATAAACATTTAGTATTTTGTCCCCAGAATTTACCACATGCCAGACTTTGTAATTGATAGCAAAATTTAAAAAGATTTGATCCCAGAATGAGATAAAATCCTTGGTTTTTACAGAAATGGCTCCAACCATCTTTCTTTCTTTCACTTTTTTGTTTTAAGTAAAGTATTGAGGAGTTTGCAAAGTCAAGGAAGGATTGAACATCCAAGGGAAGAGAGGAACAAGAACAGGTCAATGGATAATGGAAGTAGGAAAAAATGAACTCTGCTG
Source organism: Trachypithecus francoisi (assembly GCF_009764315.1). NCBI lineage: Eukaryota > Metazoa > Chordata > Mammalia > Primates > Cercopithecidae > Trachypithecus > Trachypithecus francoisi. Next base: position 19,123,072 of record NW_022681457.1, on the reverse strand, counting down.
GAAGAATGATTCAGTTTCAAACTCTTTTGATATTCTGTTAATTCCCTTAAGATTAAAATCTCCTGAAGAAAGAATCTGACCTGATTTTACTTGCCAACCAGAGGAAGGATGTGTATGATGAAAATCTTTATCAACCATTTCATCAGAACCACATGGAATGAGGTGCCAGCATGGTTCTCCATGAAGTGAGTGTTGTTATAGAAAAAAAAAGAGAGCGAGAGAGAGAGGAGAAAGAAAAGGAAAAACAAAAGAAAAGAGAAAAGACAAATGTATATTACATTTCCTGCCCTCAGAGTCCAGAACGGTGGGGGAGACAGACCAGTAAACAAAGACATTGCAGAGCTGTGGGGACACATGTAGAGGGCATCAATTCACCCAGCCTTGGGCTTCAGGAGAGGGAGAGGTGAGCTGAATTTTATTTCAAGGGAAGAAGAGGAGGTAGTTAGCTGAAGATGTTGGTGAGGAGAGAAAAGTTTCTCTTAGTCACCTTCTGACTGTAAGATCCCACTATTCTGAGCAGAGGCCCCAGAGCTCCCTTTGCTTTGTGATGCTTTCCATTTGCTATGCTTTTGCTTTTTTTCCCCCAACTAGATCATAAACTCCCAAATGTGATGGCCTGTCTTACATTCCTTGGATCAGCCCTCCTGATGTGAGAACATATGGTTATTGGACTGAACTCATGTAATTACAGAGCCCTGGAATTAGTTGTGCCCTCTTCATCCCACAGTTGAATAAATAGGAGCCCAGTTGGCCCGAGTAACTTGCCCCAAGGCTCCACAGCTGGTTCAAAGAATGGCAGTCAAGGGAATGGTTGAAAAAAAATCTTTCTTCTCATTTTAAAATAAGTATTTGGTATATATACTTGACCGGATTATGCATTTATCTATAACTTATTATATGTTCATGTAGTAATCATACTTATGTCAGGATGTAATATGTTATATTCTCTGGCTGGGCTTAGTGTGGTGCTGGATGTATGGGGAGGTGGGAAGGGGGAATTGATCACAGAGTCTCAGAACTGTATAAGTGGAGTTGATCTTATTATAGAATTGTGAATGCCTAAGGGGGTAGAAAGAGACCATAAATGCATGAACCAGATGCATTCAAGGTCCAAGACAAAGGGGAGTGATTGGGACTGTGAAGAACCAGACAATGCATGCACATTGAAGGAAAGAAAACTACTTGGCTCATGCCCATTATTGTGCCATGAAAGAATATGAGTTCAGTGTTGCCAAGAGCCTCTAATTTTCAAGAGAAGATAAAAATCTGCATGCACATATAGAATCTTGTGAGTTTAAAAAAAATTGGCAACAAATTAAAAATTATTTTAAATATAGTACAATGGTATAATCTTTAAAAATCTCCTAACTTTGTTGTCTCTTTGGTTTAAAGGTTTCTCTTACTATTCTGCCACTATGGTGTGAGTCTTTTTTTTTTTTTTTTTTTTTTTTTACCCTGTCGCCTAGGCTGGAGTGCAGTGGCGTGATCTCGGCTCCCTGCAACCTCCGCCTCCTGGGTTCGAGTGATTCTCCCGCCTCAGCCTCCCAAGTAGCTGGGATTACAGCCGCCCGCCACCACGCCCGGCTAATTTTTGTATTTTTAGTAGAGACAGGATTTCACTATGTTGGCCAGGCTGGTCTCGAACTCCTGACCTTGTGATCTGCCCGCCTCAGCCTCCCAAGTGCTGGGATTGCAGGCATGAGCCAATGTGCCTGGACAAAGTGTGAATCTTAATGGAGAAAGAATTTGATATAGAGGAATTTGCTTCCAGTGAGGAAGAAGTAGATGAGGAAATGTGATGGCAGAATTCTTAATAATCTCTCATTTTACCTCCTGCCATATAGCCATATCTTGACAAGGGGTAGAGAAACTATAATGGAGATATCCATACAGGTACCAGGGGACCCAACAACACAGAAAGCTGGAGCCTACTTCTCTAGGCATTGCTTGGAAGAGTAACTACAAGGCTCTAGAGAATGTTCTGCATTTGACTTGGCACCATGTTCCTTAGAAGAGCATAATATATGTGTGTATAGACATGTCTGGAATAATAGGTCTGAGTGATATTTCTGTTTCCCTAGTGCCTGTTCAGGGAGACCTTAGGATATCACAGGGAGGGAATGCAGAGGTGCCGAGCCCAGGTCACTGAAAGCAACATGGTATCAGTGGTTACAAAGTACAGGGACCATGTCTAGGACCAAAGATTTCAGCTATGGAAAGAGCACAATATTCCAAGGACCCAGAGAGACCTGCTACATCTTAGCAGACACTGTACAGGGCTTAAGGCCTCAACCAGCTCTGTGATTTCATAAGAGAAAAACTTCAGCCAAATTAAATTTAAAGGAGTTTAATTGAGCAATGAACAATCTGCAAATTGGGCAGCCCCCAGAATCACAACAGATTCACAGAGACTCCAGCGCAGCCACATGGTAGAAGAAGATTTATAGACAAAGAAAGGGAAATGATGCACAGAGATCAAAAGTGAGGTACAGAATGGCTGGATTGGTTATGGCTTGGCATTTCCTTATTTGAGCCCAGTTTGAACACTCAGCAGTGTATGAATGGTTGAAGTACAGCCACTGGGATTGGCCAAGACTTAGCTATTGTTACAGGCGCATACTCCTAAGTTAGGTTTTCAATCTTGTCTACCTATTAAGCTAGGTTGCAGTTCATCCACAAGGACTCAAATAGAGAAATACAGAGTCCTCAGGTCATATTTAGTTTGCTTTAACAGATTCTCTAACAGATCTAGAGAAAACAACATAGCCCTAAGGCCACAATGGCATGTAAGCCCTACTTCTTCACCCCTAACCAGGAGCATTTCCAGAGAAGAACCAAGATATCTAAGAGATTCTTTGTACCACAGGAGATGGAGATATCATTAACTGACAAGATTCATTTTTCCACCACTATCCCATGGGAGGCTCATGAGGGCAGTTAGAGGAGCTTTGGAAAGTACAAGAGTCACATTTTCTAGATATATATGATTTGTTTGATGCACAGGGAAACCCAAACATCACTGCTAAGCTGAATCTGGCCCATGGGCTACTGGTTTGCCAACAGGAATCCAATCTCATCATTTAATATAAGAGGAAACCAGGTGGTGGCTCAGGCTTATAATCCCAGCACTTTGGGAGGCCGAGGCAGGCGGATCATGAGGTCAGGAGATGGAGACCCTCCTGGCCAACATGGTGAAACCCCATCTCTACTAAAAATACAAAAATTAGCTGGGCATGGTGGCACTCGCATGTAGTCCCAGCTACTCGGGAGGCTGAGGCAGGAGAATTGCTTGAACCTGGGAGGCAGAGGTTGCAGTGAGCCAAGATCGCACCACTGTACTCCTGCCTGGGTGACAGGGCAAGACTCTATCTCAAAAATAAATAAATAAAAGAGGAAACCGAGAGTCAGAGAGGGCATGTGTCTGGAATCCCAAAGTAAGTTTATGCATGTATGCTTTAGGATGCTTTTGGCTCCTGGTAACAGATAACCTGGATAAAAGTAGCTGAAAACATAGGGGTTTATTATGTAAACATAAGTAGAATTGTAGGGTAGGCAGTTCCAGGTTCTGCTAACTCAGCAGTTCAACAATTTCAGTGCTCTGAGTTCATTTCTCCAATTCTCTTTGCTTTTCCCCTCATTGTCACAAAAAGGCAGCCCTGCTTCAGGCATCACATCCTCACATTCCAGCATATAGGGAAGAAAAGAGATTTTCATCAGAACTGGAAGTCTTTTCCAGAAGCTCCATTTTGTCTCAGTTAACAAAATTGAGTCATAGGCCCACTGCTAAACCAGTCATCTGCAAGAAAGAATGAGATTATCCTGGTTGCTTTGAACAATCATGATCCACCCTGTGGATTGAACCCACCTTCCCTGAGCATGTTGTTACAGGTTATCTAAACCAAGTCAGGAACTTGTTCATGAGACAGGGACTGTCACACTGGTGGAGTGGCACTGGCCCCTGTGGAGTGGGAAGCAGGGTCCAGCTCTCCTGAATCTTCAGCTCCCACACCCAGCGCCCATGAGGAGGAGGCTCCTATCAGCTCGTAACAGTTGTTTGTGAACCTATCTGCCCATGCTATGGATTGAGTGTTCGTGTATCCTCCTGTTCCCTAAATTCATATGTTGAAGCTCTAATCCCATGTGATGATGTTTGGCAATGAAGTCTTTGGGAAGTGATCTGGTTTAGTTCTGTGTCCCCACCCAAATCTCATCTTAAATTGTAATCCCTACCTGTCAAGGGAGGGACCTGATGGGAGGTGATTGGATCATGGGAGTGGGTTTCCCCCTTGCTCTTCTCGTGATAGTGAGTTCTCACAAGATCTGGTTGTTTGATAAGTGTCTGGAGCTTCCTTCTGATCTTTCTCTCTCTCCTGCCACCCTGTAAGATGTGCCTTGCTTCCCCTTTGCCTTCTTCCATGATTGTAAGTTACCAGAAGCCTCCCCAGCCATGTGGAACTGTGAGTCAATTAACCCTCTTTAGTTTATAAACTACCCAGGCTCCGGTGATATCTTTATAGCAGTGTGAAAATGGACTAATTCAGGAGGTGAATAGCTTTAGATGAGGTCATTGAGGGTAGAGTCCCATGGTAAGATTAGTGCCCTTTTTAAGAGGAGGAAGACACCAGAGCTTCTTCTCTCTGTTCCATGGGAGGCTACACAAGAAGGTGATTGCCTACAAGCCAAGAAGACGGTCCTCACCAGGGGCCAAATCTGCTGGCATCTTGATTTTGGACTTCCCAGCCTCCAAAACTATGAGAAATGAATTCCTGTTTAAGCTGCCCAGTCTATGGTATGTTGTTGTAGCAGCTCAGGCTAAGACGGCCTTTTCTCGGAAACTTAGCAAAAGCAGCAGAAGATATTTTAATAATCTTCCTAAATGAGCCATGTGTTCTATTTTCAAATAAAATAACCTGAAAATACATAATAATTAATCTAACACATATAATATATATTATATAATAATATATTAGATTTATTATATAGTACATATTATATACTATATAATGTAGTATACAGGACTGTATTATTATAGTCCTGTACAAATATTTAGTATATATTTCACATAGATGATTTCATGTAAATCGTTCCACATAAATGATCTCACCACAATGAGATCAGTGCCACCAACTTTATCATACAGATTATGAAACTGAGAACCAGAGAAGTTTAGTATTTTGCCCCATCACTCAACTCGCAAGTAGTCAACCCAACATTAGGGAAGGCACAATTTACCTAACTAAAGGAGAGTCTTCACCCAAGGACTTTCCATTGTATTCAAATCCTTTACAGATTTGGGGCATGCAAATATCCAGCGCAGCCCACTCTTTTGAAGCTCATAGTATTTAAAAAAAAAATTTAAAGAACCATATTTAGGTCGTTCATTTTATTATTTGTTCCCCTAGAGTTTTTCTCTGAAGTGTTACTCTAAAAATATGTCATTCTATTAATGTCTTTCTTATTCCCTTTCCCAATCCTCCAAAGCTTTAAAAGATTTTACCTTTGTCAAGTGCAGAAATTGTCTTGATTTCTTAAAGTGAGAAAAATATGCCTGGATGTTTGACAAGGAGTTCCGCCAACCTCACAGACAAAACCAGCAGGTATTTGAGTCTCTGAGGCATCTCCAAAGAGGAGGCCCAGAGAGGGCCCCACACACAGGTTGGTAGACAGGCCTCTTGCTTTGGCTCAGCATCTAATTCTCTCAGTCCTGTCCTCTTGGTGCCCAATGGGGCTGGGTTGGGAAATGGCAGGCACCCTTGTCTGAACTCAGCCAGGCAGCCCTGCATTCCAGTGCCAGTTCTTGGGGTACTGGCCAAGTGACCATGGGCAAGTCTCTTCACCTCCACTCCAAACCTCAATTAACCCATTTGTAAACTGGATACAATCATACCCAAATCCTAAGATTGTTATGAGGATGAGATGAGCTGTCTGTAAAGCACTAATCACTAATCTGATGCTTGAGGTGTGATTGATGCTCTGTGACTAGGAGCTGCAATTATTATCATTATCATTAGTCCAAATTCCATGGCTAAGTCCCTGTATGGTCTTAGCATCTTCTCAAGCCATTACCCTTCCCTGCTCAGGCAAGGGAGATCAAGGAGAAGGAAAAAAAGGAGAGGAGACTTGAATTCCTATTAAATAAAGACCTGCTGGCAAACCCAAGGATAGAGAATATCCTGATTTCAAATGCTGGAAGTGCTGGTATCATGTGAAAGAAGGGTGAAGATTGGTTCATGTGTCCCTAAAAAGGAAACCAGGACCAAGGAGTGGAGGCTGCAGGAGGACAGGTGTCAGGTGGTGTCAGGAACCAAATTGTCACAGTCCGTTGGCCAGACATGGATGGGGCTGCCTGGTAAGGCGGGCGGGAAGCGTTGTTTCCCTGAAGATGTACAAGCTGAATGGGATGATCACTTGTAATATAGCCTTGTTGTGGTGGTTTTTGTATATGTGTGTGTGGTCATGACCTAGTTTTGAGACCCAGGCTAGAAGCTGCTCAGTTCTCCTTCTTGAGAAGCCGATGAATTCTACAATCCGATGAATTCTACAATCCCAACCACTTCCCTTACTGTGTTGCCACACTTTGAGCCACTACCCACCCACTCTAACTACCCCAGGGCCAGGTGCCAGACAACTAGGGACAGCTGCTATGCCACAGAGCACCCTGGAATTACCCAAACTAGCCAATCCTAACCCCGTGTGCCCTGCCTTGCCCTTTCCTTACCTCAGAAACTATAGTGAAGTATCTTGCCATAGTCCCCCCACCTCTCTCTGTGACCAACCCTGATGCTTCTCTGAGTGGCCCTGCACAGTAGGCTATGTTCTCCTCAGAGAACTGTGAGTGTAATGAAACCTCTGAGCTTTCCCAGCGTCTCTCTTTTGATCTGCGCCTGGTTTTACCATACCTCACCAAGGTAATATGATTAAAACACCACCTTCCAAGGATGTTGCAGAGGTTGCACATATTAAGAGATTAGGTCAGTGTTTCTCAAAGCTTGCTGCATTATACACCACAGATTCCCACTGTCCTCTCTGCCCTCCCCAGGTCTGATTCAGTAGGTTTGAGGTCGCCCGAGGGAGTCTGAATTTTAACCAGATCTCTAGTTGATTCTGACTAGGCAGCCTATGAACCTGCTCTCCTTCAAACCCACGATTCTGTAATTGTTAAGAAGAAAAGAAAATAGAGATCACTAAGAGAGTAAAAATAGTCATGTTAATTAGACCCACATAAAGCCATAGTTTACAAAATGCTTTCATAGGCTTCCCTCAGTTAACCTTCACAGTAGTCCTAAGGAGTGAATATTGTTATAGCACCTGATTTACAGGGAAATCTGAGAGTACCCCCTACCCCCAGGGTCTGAAGGCCAGTAAGTGATAGGGTAGGATTTGAACTCTGCTGAGTTTCTCTTCAAAGCCCAATATCTATCACAGAACAAGGAAACCAACATTTAAGGAACCTTCATTGTGATAGATAAGGAAAAGAGAACAACCTGCTAAAACTAAAACAAATATTCTACATTTTAGCTCTCAGTCCCTGGCTTGCTTGAACTTATTAAACACCCAGTTATTCCTCACTGATGTGGGTGAGAGCAGCTGCAGCAACCCACAAGTTTCAGGTGGGTCCAACCTCAAGCCCATTTCTAAAACTCTGTGGGACCTTTATATGTGATGGTGACCATATCTGACCACCTGCTTCTTGAAGGTGCTAGTTTTTCTTTATTTGGAAATCCAGTTCATCCAAAGTAGCTGGAGCTTTGAATGAAGACCAACTCCTTTCATAGCAAATTATTCATGTATTCAGGCAATGATTCAGCAGCAGGTAGCAAATGCTGACTGTGTGCAAAGGGCTTGACTGTCTCACTTCAGAGAATTAGAAAGGAAGTCAGACATTTAGTTCTAGGCTCAAGGGAAAGAACAGATGCAAATCCACACGAACCCTCCTACCAGAAGTAAATGCATGTGTAGCAAATGAGTGTGTAACCAAATTAATACATTAAGTAGTATAAGTTAACCTTGCACTATTCATCTATATCTCTAATGCATCCTCCCATTGGCAAACACGAAGAATTTACTTATGGAATCGTATGTGGCATATACTGAGCACCTGCAAAGTGTCAGTGAAAAGGGCTCAGATAGATGAGCTGAGATTCAGAGAGGTTAAGGGATTTGTCTGATGTCCCCTAGTTTATAAGTGGCAGAGGCCAGGCGTGTGCCCCTTGGAACATAAGTTCTATGAAGATAAGTGTCCAGCCTGGATCAGTGCCCTGCGCAGTAAGCATTAGTTAGATTGAATCCAGGAAAGCCTGTAACTCCAGTGCCCATGCAGCTTTTTTCACTGAACTCATAGGGTAAGCAGTTGGTGCTCCCCTGTCTGGATGTAGCAGTGCCAGAAGCTTTGGCCTGGCATCTCTGCAGATCCAAGACCTGCACAGTGGACATGCTTCATGCCAAAGAAGCCTGGTACCAGAAGCTCCTTGATTTGATAGAAAATTCAAAAACAGACGCATCTGAAGATCCCTCAGCACAGCCCCCCGCTGTGGCCATGGAAGAACCCTCTGGCACAATTTTGATTTGCAAGTCCCTGACATGACCTAATTTAACTTCTTTCATTTGCATGATAAATGAAAATGCCAAAATGGAGTCCCAAAGGGCTTTCTCTGCTCACTGACAGGCACCTCAGCCTAGTGGCTGCCTGGCGGTGGCAGTGGAGATGGCACCTCTGTTGACCCCAGCTGGGGACACTCTTCAGCCTTCACATGGAGATGTGTCGGCTTCAGAACCAGCTCGTGTATATTTCCTCTGCTTGTCGGGGCACATTTTCAGGTCACGTCCGGTTTCTAGAAAGAACTTAAGGGAGGAAATGTCCAGGAGCCCTAAGCTGGACTAAAGAGGATGCAAAACGGCATTTTTGAGAGAATGGCAGCATCAGATCACTAGGGAACATACTAAGTATGCACAATCCAGAGTCTGCCCTCAGAAATTTGGATTCAGCAGGTTTTGTGGAGCCCGGGAATCTGCATTTTTAACAGCCCCCCCCTTTCCCTAGATGATTAAGATATGGGTTGAGGAGAGCTGGACTGTGGCTTCAGTTGGTTCTCACCACCCACACATGTGGCCTTAGGAAAGTGTTACAACCTCTCTGAGCCTCTGTTTCTTTAAGGGAGTAACAATACCTACTGCATCGTTTATAGTGAGAACCAAATGATAAAATGAATTTTTAGTGTTCACTAATCAATTAAAGGTTGGATGTTATTAAAAGGCTGTGAACAACTGAATTTTGAAAAGGCTTGTTTTGTTTTTTAGGAAGCCTCCAGCCACACACTGGATCGGGAGGGTTAGCAATCCCAGGCTGTCAACCACGGAGTCTCCAACTAGTTTCCCAACCTCTCCAAGCTTCAGTGTCTTTATCTATAAAATGGGAACTTTTCTAACACCCATCTTTCTGAGCTGTTACGAGGAGGAAATGAAAAGCCTAACTGATAAACAGTGCTGTAAGTTATAAAGCACTTTGTGGATTTGCCTTGATTTGTGTAATAGCAAAAATGATCTGAATGGGTACCAAAGTGTCCCCTATCAGCAGCCCTGATGGCCTGCTTTCCCGAGCATTACAGACTTATTTCCAGCCGCAGCATCCATTTGTATGCAGACAATTATTGTGCAGTAGGCCTTCACCGCTGCTCCTGCACGGAAGGTGCTAGCTGCAATCTCGTTTACATTATTAATTTGCTTAGTAAACCCTTTCAAGTCAAGTTCACGTAGAGGTGAGCTGGGAAGCAGCCACAGTAGATAAGCCTGCAGGGTGGGGAAGAGAGCCTGTAAGGCAAACGTGTGGCAAGCGGCCGAGGGCACATATTGCTCATAGGAAGCTAGGAAGCCCCAAGTCTTAGTGTCTTTGGCAGTCTTCCACCCACCTCAGAAAAACAGACATGGTTTTTCGGATTTTTAAAATTTTTATTATTGTTTGTTTCATTGCTCTAGGGTGTATATATCATCACCTGTGTTAGTTTCCTAGTGCTGCTATTTTAAAAGTACCTCAGATTGAATCTTAAAACAACAGATATCTATCATCTCACAGTTCCAGAGGCCAAAAATCTAAAATCGAGGTGTGGACAGGGTCATACTCCTTCTGTAACCGGTAGGAGATAATCCTTCCTTGTCTCTTCCTAACTTCTGCATTTGCCAGCAATCCTTAGTGTTCCTTGTAAATGCATCATTCCAATCTCTATCTCTTCCTTCACATGGTCATCTTCTCCCTGAGCCTGTCTTCTTCTTAAAATGACAGCAGTCATATTGGATTAATGGCCCAGCCTACTCCAGTATAAGCTTGTCTGAACTTAAGTACAGCTTCTCTTTGACTCATGATGGGGTTATATCCCAATAAGCCCATTGCATAGTAAGTTGAAGATATCATCAGTTGAAAATGCATTTAGTACACCTAACCTACCAAATCTCATAGCTTAGCCTGGTCTAGCTTATGTGTGCTCAGAACATTTGCATTAGCATACAGTTGGACAAAATCATCTAACACAATTCTAGTTTATAATAATGAAACTAAAAATGTTATGATTGAAAAATAAAAATAATAAAAATAAAAGATAAAAATCTAAAATGTGAAGTACGATTTCTACTGAATGTGCATTAGTTTAACAATCACAGCGTCAAAAAAATCATAAATTGAACAATTTTAAGTTGGGGACTGCCTGTAATTATATCTGGAACGAACTTATATCCAAATAAGCTTGCTTTCTGAAGTACTAGGGGTTAAGACATCAACATATTTTTTGCGGGGTGAACCTAATTCAAGCCCTAACACCACCTCCATACAATAGTTCTACCTCCTTGCTTATTAATTATCAGAATATAAACTTCATGAGAGCAGAGACTCTGTTCATTGCTGTTTCTCCAGGGTATAGACCAGAACTCAGCATGTAAGATAACTCAATAATGACTTGCTAAATTAAAGAATGGCTTACAGTCTGCAGCCTGGCTAAGGAAATAAACATAAAGTTTGAGGGGATTACAGTCTTAGGTTCATAGCTCAGCCCCAGTACAATACTCTGTTTTTGCACTAGCTTCTTAACCTCTCTGCAGCTCTGTTTTTTCATTTCTATAACAGACATGGCGACATTTCACTGTTACCATTTTCACTGAACTGTTCTGAAGCTATGCTTTATCTGATGCTATTTGCATTTTCTACATCATGTGACTCCAATTCTCTAGTATCCACTTTCGGCTCTGTTTTCAACTTTTCGATTTCAGACAAAGTATATTCTCTCTCTCAGAGACTTGGTTTTCCAGTCTATTAGGTTGAGAATTGTACCTCCTAGCCCACATCACAGGGTTTTTAGGAGACTGTGCTACAGCAATGTATGCAGAAGCATTTTGACAACTAAATAGACGTAGTATTTTTATTATCAACTTAAAGGTGCTATTAACACTATTCAACATTTATGTTGCTTCTTTGTCAGGTTTAAAAAGCATCCTTTACAATTTTGTTTGTGATTCTTTTTTATAGAGGAGTATTTGACGAAGCCCAGCAAGGTTAAGAAATTTGCATAAGATCACAGGACTATTTGCAAGGTGCCCACTGAAAGCCACTCAGTTCCTGGTGCTCACTTCACCCTGCTCCCTCTTCTCTACCAAGCTTGTGACCATACTGGGGAGACCCAGCAATGAGGTCAGCAGTTTCATCCATTTATGTAAATATTGGTAGAAGATTACCAATGACCTCTAATTAGTTCATTTCATTTCCTCCTTCTCCTTCTCCATAAGGTATCTTTTATATGGATGAGGAAATAGAGATTTCCTCTATTTCTATAAAGTGGCCAGAAAGCAAGAATGGCAGGCCCTGCCTACAAGTCCTAAAGATTAGGACTGTGTGATCGTGTTTCCAGGAGCCACCCATGAGGCCCTAATCCCTGCCACCTGTGGATTTTGCTATGCCCAGTTCTTGAGCCAAGCCAACCAGTGGGCACTACCCAATAGGAAGAACCCCACCAACAGGTGGGATCTAGCATCTATTTCGTGACCTGGGTCCTGGGGTTCTAGTCTAGATATCTGCCTGCCTACAAAGCTGCAGTCTTCCCTCCTAATCTCTAGCTACCTTGATTACCTAGGACACAAGCCTGGAGAGGAGCAAAGGTTCCTGAAATTTTCAAGGGCTCTGAAATCAAAATGAACCAGGAATTGAATCTCATACTGGTCATTTTGAACCTGTGTGATTTAGGAGAAATGCTTAATTACTTTGAAGTTACTTTTCTCTTCTAAAAAATGGGGATTAAGAATAGAATTAAGAGAGATAATATATGAACAGCACATAGTTTTTGGCACAAAGTAGAAATTCAATAAATGCTTGCTACTTTGCTTCCCATTCTCCACTTTAACCAGGGCCTGCCAAATTCACATCCTGTTTAGCAGCAGCGCTACCAAGCTTCCAGTCCTGCTCTTCCCCTCTGTACCTCCTGCAAATCCTCCAGCCATACCCTCTTTATGCCCTGTCCCCAAGCACTGGTTAGGTCGTGATGAAACAAAAGGACTACTACTACCTGATAGCAACCGTGGCCTTCTCCCCAGGGACCTCTACTTCTGTGTCCACCTCACCTGGGTATCAGAATCCACTTGAGTTGAACACAAGTTTGGAAAAATCCCTAGGATAATGCAATATGGACTTCTGGCATATCTGGTTACCATCCTTCCAGAATCATTCTTCTCTAAGAATCACTCTTCTTTTTTCTTCTGGCCACCATTGAGTACTCAGGGTGCCCCACAGCCCAAGCCACATGAGTTTTGAGACCACTTTCCCCATCTCAGTGATCAGGGAGAGTGTTTATTCCTTATTCAATCTTTTTACTAATACTTCGCTCATTAATTTAACACATTTATGGAGCACATACTGCATGCCAGGACTCGTGTTAGGTGTGAGGAACCAAAAATAACGAAGTTACGTTATTTTTGGAATTTGGAATGATTATGAACAGAGGTGGGATGACTGGGGAATCCAGCCACATTCCAGCAACTTCTCCAGCCTCCTGGACGCTGTAACCATACGGAGACTCAGTAGCCCAGGGAATGGCTGCTAGGGTCCTTCATTGCAACAAGGATTTATACCACAATGAATATTTGTAGGACATAGTTAAGAGATTATCCTAATGTGTGTTCAAGTCCATTGATGTCCAAACTCAGAGACAGCTTCTATTTGTTTAGACCAATAACATGCACTTAAAGTATTAGTGAGCCAATTGTTTTATGGGTGCTGGGAGTTTGCTCTCTCTTTAGGTTTTATGCAGGTCTGAAAATATTTGAGGATTCTGACTCAGGATCAAAGTACATTCAATAATAATAATTAATTATAATATGGCCAGGCATGGTGGTTCATACCTGTAATCCCAGCACTTTCAGAGGTTAAGGTAGGGGGATTGCTTGAAGCCAGGAGTTTGAGATCAGCCTGGGCAAAATAGTGAGACCACATCTCCACATAAAGCATTAAAATAAAAAAAAATCAGCCAGGTGTGATGGTACACACCTGTAGTCCTAGCTACTTAGAAGGCTGAGGCAGGAGGATCCCTTGGGCCCAGAAGTGGGAGGCTGCAGTGAACTCTGATTGTGCCACTGCACTCCAGCCTGTCTCTAAAAAAACATCAAAAAGTAAAAATTATAATAAATATGATCATTGATATATAGTTTGGGTATTTGTCCCTGCCCAAATCTCTTTTTGAATTTTAACCCTCGATTCTGGAGGTGGAGCCTGGTGGGACACGTTTGGGTCGAGAGTGGATCCCTCATGACTTGGTGCTGTCTTCAAGATAGTGAGTCCTTGAAAGATCTGGTCGTTTAAAAGTGTGTGGCACCTTTCCTTCCACTCTGCCTCTTGCTCCTGCTTTTGCCATTTCACATGTCTGCTCCCCCTTCACCTTCTGCCATGATTGTAAGCCTCCTGAGGCCTCCCTAGAAGCTGAGCAAATGCCAACACTGTGCTTCCTGTAATGCCTGCAGAACCATGAGCCAAGTAAGCCTCTTTTCTTTATAAATTACCCAGTCTCAGGTATTTCTTTATAGCAACGCAAGAATGGCCTAACACAATTATGTAAAAACTCCATTTATTGAGGGCTTATTATATCCCAGGCACTAAACATTTATATGGATTAACTCATTTAGTCCTCACAACAGCCCTATAAGGAAGCTAACACTCTTATCCTCATGTTATAGATGGGAAAACTGAGGCACAGAGAAGCTGTAACTTGCCTGTTATGGTATAGCTAGAAAGTATCATAGCAAGGAAGCATTCTGGCTCCAGAGCCCACACTCTTAAATTGGGTATGTGCATGCATTAAGCACCTCACAAAAATTATTCAGTCCTCTCCACTCTAGGAAGAAGGTGTGATAATTCCTGTCTTACAGATGAGTAAACAGAATCCCATGGTTAATGACATGCTCAAGATCCCACGGCTAGTCAGTAGTGGGGTGGGGATTTAAACTTAGGTGGCCTTGCTAGAGTCACATGCTTGGCCACCATGTGAGAGTTTCATTCGTGTGGCTTTGGCCTGACTTTGCCCACAGCTGAAGCTTTTTGATTTCCATCTGCAGGTTCAGGATTTGTTTTCTAGACCTCTGGGCCCTAAAACTAAGTAAATGTATTTCCTCACTTCCTTAATGCTAGAGCCACTCGCAGCTGGCCAGGACTGTCACCTTCAGGATTTGTCAAGGACTATCCATGCTTGAACCATCACAACATTCCTTTAGCACTTAAAATTGTATTTTCCAAAGCACCTTCCATGGGATAATGTATTGGTTCTCCAGATCACCCCATGAGAATGAGAGAGGCAGAGGCTTGCTGCTCTCTCCTGCTGAAGAAGGCTGCAGTGAAGGAGCCTTTCCCCACGGTGACTGCTCCGTAACCAGACCTGGGGCTAGAACACAAATCCCAGATTTACTTTAGCAGTGCTTATTTCCCTGTTTAATTCCTGTTCAGAGAGAAGTGATCTAAGCTCAGCTTTCCCCCGCTATTTTGCCCAACACTTGTAATCAGGATGTTTCACATCTCCCAATGCCTTTATCACCTGAAAAATTAGGAACACATGGTTGTTTTTCTTCTTCTAGCCCAACATTCTTTTCCAGCTGGGAGGAGGGCCCTAGGTTCAAGCACTGTAATTTTTTTGAGAGGATTTAATGTACCTCTCTCAAATTCCTAGCACATTTTGGAACACAATTTAAAACAGCTAGTCTATGCCATGTCCATGTATTCTTACCCAATTTCTCAACTACTGGGTTGCAAGGTTATCCTCTGTGCAAATTCCATGCAGTGAATAGAGGGCTGGTGTACAAAGACTTTGGTCTTCCCATCTGTAAAATGGGTGTTAAGGATGAAACTAAAGGCAGGGAGAACACAGGGGGCTGAATTACATAATTAAGATCCTTCTCATCCTATTGTTCAATTACTATTAAACATCTTGCACAAGGATGCCCACTTTCACCATTTCTATTCAACATAGTACTGGATGTCCTAGCCAGAGCAATCAGATAAGAGAAAAAAATAAAGGGCACCCAAATCAGTAAAGACGAAGTCAAACTGTCACTGTTCGCTGATTACATGATGATATACCTAGAAAACCCTAAAGGCTCATCCATAAAGTCCGTAGAACTGATAAATGAATTCAGCAACATTTCAGTATAAAATTAATGTACACAAATCAGTAGCTCTGCTATACACCAGCGGTGACCCAGCTGAGAATCAAATCAAGAATTGAGCCCAATTTATAATAGCTGCAAAACAATTAATAGATAAAATATATAGGAATCTACCTAAGCAAGGAGGTGAAAGACCACTACAAAGAAAACTACAAAACACTGCTGAGAGAAATCATAGACGACACAAACAAATGAAAACACATCCCATGTTCATGGATGGGTAGAATCAATATTGTGAAAAAGACCATACTGCCAAAAGCAGTCTACAAATTCAATGCAATTCCCATCAAAATACCATCATTCTTCAAAGAACTAGAAAAAACAATCCTAGGTTTTTGAAGGGGTGAGAGATAAAATTCATATGGAATTTTAAAAGAACCTGCATAGCCAAAGCAAGACTAAGCAAAAGGAACAACTCTGGAGGCATCACATTACCCAACATCAAACTGTAGTCACCAAAACAGCATGGTACTAGTATAAAAATAGACATACAGACCAATGGAACATAAAGAGAACCCAGAAATAAAGCCAAATACTTATAGTCAACTCATCTTCGACAAAGCAAACAAAAACATGAAGTGGGTGTATCAGTAAGGGTTCTCTAGAGGGATAGAACTAAAGGAATATATATATATACACATACATATATGTATGTGTGTGCATGTGTGTGTGTATATATGTATTTATATATATAAAGGGGAGTTTGTTAAGTATTCACTCACATGATCACAAGGTCCCACAATAGGCTGCCTGCCCAGTGAGGAGCAAGGAGAACCAGTTCAAGTTCCAAAACTGAAGAACTCGGAGTTCGATGTTCGAGGGCAGGAAGCATCCAGCACGGGAGAAAGTTGTAGGCTGGGAAGCTAGGCTAGTCTCTCTTTTCACACTTTTCTGCCTGCTTATATTCTATAGCTGTGCTGACAGCTGATTAGATTGTGCCCACCTAGAATAAGGGAGGGTCTGCCTTTCCCAGCCCGCTGACTCAAATGTTAATCTCCTGTGGCAACACCCTCACAGTCACGCCCAGGATCAATACTTTATATCCTTCAATTCAATCAAGTTGACGCTCAGTAATTAACCATCACAAGTCCACTGCTTGTCAACTTGAACCCGTGAGCATCTCCTGAGATCATACATAATCTTCAAATAAAGACAATAATAAGGCTGTAGCTACACCTAACGTAATACAACTGTCCTTTGTACAACGGGAAATGCACCAATCCCCAACCCAAATACTATTACATAAAGTTAACAATACTTAAATGCTGATTCAAAATTGATAAATCTTATGTCACATGATAAAGGATAAAGGAAATAAAATGAAGATATTTTCTTAATACAAGTGTATACATGCACAAACATCTTTTTAAAGAAAGAAGGAGAAAATACTCATGATAATTTCAGTCCTCATTTCTGCAGCTGGTCATGTGGGTTGCAGCTGATATTGATGACTACCTTCTTCTACTACCCATTCTGTATTCCCTTTGCCTTTAGCAAACACCTCAGCAGGCCGTTTTTTTGTTTTTGTTTGTTTGTTTGTTTGTTTTGTTTTTTCTGGTGGAGTGACCCAAACCTTATTCCTGAAGGGTCTGGGTCATTTGTTGTCCTGCCGGGATTGGACTGTTGTAGTTTCTCATTGACCTTAATCATAGGGCATGGTAATACTAAGAGACACCCTAATGGCCTCCTGTTTATGTATATACTCTTCCTTACCTCCGTTGTAGAGTAGTAGACTGATTTCATCTTGATAGTCTGGGTCAATCACCCCAGCCAACACTGTGACTCCTTTCTTAGCCTTTTAACTTAAAGTTAGGAGGAGCCCAAAGTGTCCAGGTGGCAATCTTAACTACCAGGTTAATAGAATCATTATTGTGTCTCCTGGTGGTAGCATCTCTCCCTCTGGAACTAAGACCACCAGGTCAGCAGAATGTAATGTCGTGGAAACAGGAAGCAAAAATTTTGCTAGTGGATCACTAGCGGTGATGGTGAGTGGTGCCACTTCCACTTCCATTCTTTGATTCCTGGATGCATGAATCTTGGCTATGGGAGACACAGTGCCATATATTGGATGCTGATTCAGAGCATACATGGTCTTCTGGACATGCCACAGCCTTGCAAAGTATTGTCACCTAGTTGGCATTGTAATTGTGACTTCAAAATGCCATTCTGCTGTTCTATCAATCCAACTGCTTTGAGATGATGGGGAACATGGTAAGACCAGTGAATTGTGAATTCCACGAGCATGAGCCCACTGCCACACTTCTTTTTTTTTTTTTTTTTTTTGAGACAGAGTCTCAGTCTGTCACCCAGGCTAGAGTACAATGGCACGATCTCAGCTCACTGCAACCTCTGCCTCCCTGGTACAAGGGATTCTCCTGCCTCAGCCTCCCAAGTAGGTGGGATGACAGGCATCCTCCAGCACGCCTGGCTAGTTTTTGTATTTTTAGTAGAGACGGAGTTTCACCATGTTGGCAGGCTGGTTTTGAACTCCTGAACACAGGTAATCCACCCGCCTTGGCCTCCCAAAGTGCTAGGATTACAGGTGTGAGCCACCGCACCCGGCCTGCCACACTTCTTTGGCTGTAAAGTGAGTGCCTTTGTCAGATACAATACTGTGTGGAATACCATGACAGTGGATAAGGCATTCCATGAGTCCACAGATGATAGTCTTGGCAGAAGCATTGCATATGGGATAGGCAAACCCATATCTGGAGTAAGTGTCTATCCCAGTGAGGACAAACCTCTGCCCTTTCCATGATGGAAGAGGTCCGATATAATCAA
Organism: Trachypithecus francoisi; assembly: GCF_009764315.1. NCBI lineage: Eukaryota > Metazoa > Chordata > Mammalia > Primates > Cercopithecidae > Trachypithecus > Trachypithecus francoisi. The sequence goes on along the minus strand of NW_022681457.1, from coordinate 19,104,613 downwards.
CCTGCCACCAGGTAGCTGGCTGATCACCCCAAAGAATGGTACCATATCAAGGGCTCAGTGTTGGTGTCTGCTGCTGGCAAATTGGGCACTCAGCAGTGGCTGTAGCCAGGTCAGCCTTGGTGAGTGGAAATCCATGTTGCTGAGCCCATGCGTAACCTCCATCCTGGCCACCATGGCCACTTTGTTCATTGACCCTTTGGGTGAAGACAGGGGTGGCTTGGGAAAGAGGCTGAGTGGTGTTCACAGAACAGGTCATCCTATCCACTTGATTATTAAAATCCTCATCTGCTGAGGTCACCTCTTGGTGAGCATTCACATGGGATACAAATATCTTCACAGTTTTTAACCACTCAGAGAGGTCTATCCATGTACCTCTTCCCCAAATTTCTTTGTCACCGATTTTCCAATCATGCTTCTTCCAAGTCCCTGACCATCCAGCCAAGCCATTGCGTACAGCCCTGAATCAGTATATAATTGCACATCTAACCATTTCTCCTTCCATGCAAAGTGCACAACCAGGTTCACTGCTCAAAGTTCTGCCCACTGGGAAGATTTCCCTTCACTGCTGTCCTTCAGGGATGTCCTGGAAAGGGGCTGTAGTGCTACAGCTGTCCACTTTTGGATGGTGCCTGCATATTGTGCAGAACCACCTGTGAACCAGGCCCCAGTCTTCTCTTTCTCTGTCAACTGATCATAGGGAATTCCCCATGAGGCCACTGGTGCAGGCTGAGGGAGAGAAGGCAGTGGGGCAGGAGTGAAGACCATGGGCATTCGAGCCACTTCCTCATGTAACTTACTTGTGCCTTCAGGACCTGCTCAAGCCCAATCACATATATACCACTTCCATTTAATGATGCAATGCTGCTGTGCATGACCCACTTTATGGTTAGATGGGTCAGAAAGCACTCAATTCATGATAGGCTGTTTAGGTCGCATGGTAATTTGATGACCCATAGTCAAACGTCCAGTTTCCACCAAAGCCCAGTAACAGGTTAAGAGCTGTCTCTCAAAAGGAGAGTAGTTATCTGAAGAAGATGTCAGAGCCTTTCTCCAAAATTCTAGAGGCCTCTGCTGTAATTCACTTATGGGAGCCTGCCAAAGGCTCCAAACAGCATCCCTATCTGCCACTGTCACCTCAAGCACTATTGGATATACTGGGTCATATGGCCCAAGTAGCAGAGCAGCTTGCACAGCAGCCTGGACCTGTTGCGGAACCTTCTACTGTTCTGGACCCCACTCAAAACTGGCAGACTTTCAGGTCACTTGATAAATGGGGTGGAGTAACACACCCAAATGAGAAATGTGTTGGCTTCAAAATCCAAATAGACCCACGAGGCATTGTGCCTCTTTCTTGGTTGTAGGAGGGGCCAAATGGCAGCAACTTATCCTTCACCTTAGAAATGATATCTCAACAGGCCCCACACCACTGGACTCCTAGAAATTTTACTGAGGTAGAAGATCCCTGAATTTTACTTGGATTTATTTCCCATCCTCTGGCATGCAAATGTCTCATCAATAAGTCCAGTGTGTTTGCTACTTCTTGCTCACTGGATCCAATCATAATAATATCATCAATGTAATGGACGGGTGTGATATCTTGCGGAAGCGAAAAGCTATCAAGCTCTCTCTGAATAAGATTATGACACAAAGCTGGAGAATTGATATACCACTGAAGTTGGACAGTAGAGGTGTATTGCTGGCCTTGCCGGCTGAAGGCAAATTGCTCCTGGAGGGCCTTATGGACAGGAATGGAGAAAAATAAATCTGCCAAGTCAATGGCTGCATACCAGGTACCAGGAGATGTGTTAATTTGCTCAAGCAATGAAACCACATCTGGTACAGCAGTTGCAATTGGAGTCATCACTTGGTTAAGCTTATGATAATCCACTATCATTCTCCAGGATCCATCTGTGTTTTGCAAAGGCCAAATGAGAGAGTTGAACGGTGATGTGGTGGGAATCACCACCCCTGCATCTTTCAAGTCCTTAATGGTGGCACTAATCTTCACAATCCCTCCAGGGATGCAATATTATTTTTGATTTACTATTTTTCTAGGTAGTGGCAGCTCTAATGGCTTCCATTTGGCCTTTCCCACCACAATGGCCCTCACCCTACCAGTCAGGGAGCCAATGTGGGGGTTCTGCCAGCCGCTAAGTATGTCTGTGCCAATTATGCATTCTGGCACTGGATAAATGACCACAGGATGAGTCTGGGGACCCACTAGACCCACTGTAAGTCAGACCTGAGCTAAAACTCCATTAATTACCTGACCTCCATAAGCTCCTATTTTAACTGGAGGATCACAATGACGTTTTGGGTCCCCGGAATCAACATCAGCTAAGAGCCAGTGTCCAGTAGTCTCTGAAATGTCTGATCATTTCCTTTTCACCAATGCACAGTTACCCTGGTAAAAGGCCAGAAGTCCCCTTGGGGAAGGACGGGAGAAAGATTCACTGCATAAATTGTCAGTAGTGTAGTTGAGTCCTTCCTCAAGGAGACCCAGCCTCCCCTTCATTCAAGGGATTCTGGGTCTATAAACTGGCTCAAGTCTGGAAATTGAAAGGCTATGATTTTCTGTTTTTATCATTCAAATGGTGATCTGTTTGACCTCGAAGTTTTCTGCTTATATAAATTAAGTAGGAATGCAGTAGACTTCCTATCAATTTCACTTCTAGGAACACTGTGATTAATTAGCCAATGCCAGAGATCTATATGAGTCATACTATTCTGATTGCTGCTTTGCCTCTGCTGTCCATTATGGTAGCTACAGTCACCTTGCCTTTAATGGTTGAGTGCTGCCACTTGGCCCCTGCCACCTCAGGATCCAATTATTCCCATTGTATTTAAATTCTGTAGCTGAGTTACTGTGGTTCCCACTGTTAGATCTGACACACAGAGTAAAGCAATTACAGGGCTCTTCAAAGATCCAGGTGCTTCCCACACCAATCTATTTCACAAGGCATTGGTCAAGGGTATATCTTCTGGACCCTCCCAGCTGGGATGAGTAGGTCTAACGTGACTAATCCACTCCACCATCACAGTCTCCCTAAGCCTTTGGGTCCCTTTCTCTACATTAAGCTAAGGAAGATCAGGTATTTCCAGCTCGCTCACAGTGGGCCATCTTTTAATCCGTATTTCAGCTAACCAAGCAAAGAAACTAGTATAATGCTTTTTAACTCCCCAAGTTACTACCTAGTGGGCCCAAATGAATAAATTCAGTCTGATCCAACTCTATGTTCCTTCCACCATTATTCTACACCCTTAATATCTATTCCCATGACTGTTCTCCAGATTTCTGTTTATATATATTAGAAAACTCAAGCAGTTATTTTTGAGTGTAGCGCACCTCCTCATGGGTCACACTCTCAACCTCACCTCTAGGGGCCTGCTGGGACTTTAGTCTAGTTATAGGTCTGGAAGCAAACAGGGATGTTGGGGGTGGCGCCTGAGGAGAATTTGCCTGGCAACTGCCTCAGGGGAGGTAGTCACTGTTGCCTCAGGCAATGCAGGGTTTATCTCCTCAGACAAAAGTTGAAAAGCTGTTGGCGGCACAGTTCAGGGAGGGCATGTTGCCACTACTGGGGATGGGGAAGCTGTTTCTTCTGGCAGTAAAGTTTCATCAGAGTTTACAAACTCAGTTTCCCCAGCTTCATCAGGGTCCTCCCACACATCCCCATTCCAAATTTCAGCATCCCATTCTTTTCCAATCAATGCCCTCACTTTAATAGTAGAGACCTGGCAAGGCTGTGCATGTACCTTTGGTTGCACGTCAGCCACTCACATGATAAGAGCTTGTGTCTGTTTTTCCACAATTTCAGCTCTGTCTCTACAGGAGATAAGACGCTCACTCAGAGCAATCTTAGCAGAATTGAGGCTCAGTATCTGCTTCTGAAGCCAGGAGATAGAATCCCTGAGTTTATAATTTTCTTTCATCACTTTGTCTACTGAACTTAGGAGCAATCAACCAGCTTCATTATGTTCCTTGATTTTCCACATATGGTCAAAGGTATTATGTATAGAGTCACTGAACTCCTCGCCTCTAACGAACGATGGATCAGGAGTGTCGAATGCATTTATTTTGCATAACTCTCTAAACAGTTCATGCCAAGGACTGTCAGTGTTCTCCATATTATTAGAAGTAGAGTCCTTAGTATTTTGGGGTCTAATCATATTAAGCAGCCAACTCCAGAAACCTCAAAACCAATGGAAGAACTCCATCCTTAATATTCTGTCCCTCTAAAACCTCTCCTGGTACCAAAGTTTGTATTAGTCAGGGTTCTCTAGAGGTACAGAACTAATGAAATATATATAATATATATAACATATATTTTATATATATAATATATATTATAAATATTATATGTATATATATATCGAGAGAGAGAGTGAGAGTGATCCATTTATTAAGTATTAACTCACATGATCACAAGGTCCAACAACAGGCCATCTGCAGGGTGAGGAGCAAGGACAGCCAGTCCAAGTTCCAAAACTATAGAACTTGGAGTTCGATATTCGAGGGAAAGAAGCATCCAGCACGGGAGAAAGATGTAGTCTGGGAGGCCAGGCCAGTCTCTCTTTTCACTTTTTTTTGCCTGCTTATATTCTAGCCATGTTGGCAGTTGATTAGATTGTGCCCACCCAGATTAAGAGTGGGTCTACCTTTCCCAGCCCACTGACTCAAATGTTAATCTCCTGTGGCAACCCCCTCACAGACACACCCAGGATCAATACTTTATATCCTTCAATCCAATCAAGTTGACACTCAGTATTAACCATCACAGTGAGGAAAGGACACTCTATTCAACAAACAGTGCTAGAATAATTGGAATGCCACATGTAGAAGAATGAAACTGGATCCTCATCTCTCACCTTATACAAAAAAAATCATCTCAAGGTAGATCAAAGACTTAAATCTAAGACCTGAGACCATAAAAATTCTAGAAGATAACATTGGAAAAACCCTTCTAGACATTGGCTTAGGCAAAGACTTCAAGAACCCAAAAGTAAATGCAACAAAACAAGGATAAATAGATGGGAGTTAATTAAACCAAAAAGCTTCTTCATAGCAAAAGAAATAGTCAGCAGAGTAAACAGACAACCCACAGAGTGGGAGAAAAATCTCCATAATCTCCACATCTAACAAAGGACTAATATCCAGAATCTACAAGGAACTCAAACAAATCAGCAAGATAAAAACAAACAATCTCATTAAAAAGTGGGCTAAGGACATGAATAGACAATTCTCAAAAGAAGATATACAAATGACCAACAAACACGTGAAAAAATGCACAACATCACTAATTAGCAGAGAAATGCAAATCAAAACCACCATGCGATACCACCTTACTCCTACAAGAATGATCATAATAAAAAATTTTTTAAAAAAATAGATGTTGGAGTGTATGTGGTAAAACAGGAACACTTTTACATTGTTGGTGGGAGTGTAAACTAGTACAACCACTATGGAAAACAGTGTGGAGATTCCTTAAAGAACTAAAAGTAGAACCACCATTTGATCCAGCAATCCCACTCCTGGGTATCTACCTAGAGGAAAAGAAGTCATTATATGAAAAAGGTACTTGTGCACACACGTTTACAGTAGCACAATTCACAATTGCAAAATCATGGAATCAACACAAATGCCCATCAATCAATGAGTGGATAAAGAAAACGTAGTATGTATATGCCATAGAATGCTACTCAGTCATGAAAAGGAATGAAATAATCATCTTGCTCCTTGCTTAAAGCATTTCTTATTGTATGTAATTCCTTCTCAATTTGTGTTGGAAACACCATCCTCACTGCTGCCTAAATAAAAGTTTAGGACCTGAAACCAAGATATTGTGACACAAAATATATAGTTAAGTAGCAGGTAGAACAAAGCAAACAACTTAAATGGGAGTTGGAATGAAAAAAGAGTCATTTTTAAATAGAATGTAAAGGAATGAAAGAGAAGATTCTCAGCTGGGAGATGGATTTCATACCATGTTTCCCAACACATAGAAATTTCATGGGAAAGACTATGTTTCTCATTAAGGATCAACAGTGATGTACTGAAAATGGCACTAAGTTTGAACTCAGAAATCCGACATTCAAGTTGCAGGTTCTATCCTTATTAGCACTGTGACCCTGGACAAATCACTCACTAAGTCCCAATGCTTTTGTCTGTGAGGATCTTTTAAGAGCAAGAACTGTGGCTTTTTCTTTCTCTGAGCCCAGTGTGAGCACAGCACCTGAATGATGGTGTAAATGACCATTGCTGATTAGTAAGCAGCAATAATCATCATATGAGTATGTGTATTTACACGACCTGTGTAAACTCCATAGACTTATTCAGAGGTGATTACTTATACTTTTTGTTTGTTTGTTTAGTTTCCATGAATGCAGTGCTTACACTGCTCTTTTATTTGCTCTTGAAAGAAAGAAAAAAAAAATAAAAACACAGAGACAGACATAAACAGAGAAAGGAAGAAGTAAAATGAAAAAAAAAAAAAAATACCGGCCAGGCAGGGTGGCTCACGCCTGTAATCCCAACACTTTGGGAGGCCGAGGCAGGCAGATCACGAGGGCAAGATATGGAGACCATCCTGGCCAACATGGTGAAACCCCGCCTCTACTAAAAATACAAAAATCAGCTGGATGTGGGGGCACATGCCTGTAGTCCCAGCTACTCAGGAGGCTGAGGGAGGAGAATCACTTGAACCCGGGAGGCGGAGGTTACAGTGAGCCGAGATCATGCCACTGCACTCCATCCTGGTGACACAGCGAGACTCCGTCTCAAAAAAATAAATAAATAAAAAATAAAGATACCAAGATTGAGAGCTCTAACATGAGAGTTTTATGTAAAAGGAATCTAGATTTAGCCTGAGCCACCCATGATGTTGTGACTCTACTGAATGAGGTGAAGCCAGTCACGCAAAATGCTCTGCTTTGATGAATAACCTCATCAGTGAGTTTCTACATTCTAATATTTTCCATATTTAAAAGATTTTCTAGAAACTTTTCAAAATCATTTTAAAATACATGCAAACAGAACACTGTCAAAATATTTGTAGGATAGTGTTTTGTTAAAAACCCAAATTCATAAGACTGAAAGCAATAGAAAGTCAACGGAGAAAAAATAGGAGGCAAATACTTCTCCATTATTATATGTGTGTGACATGAGGCTGTCCTTATTTAAGAAAACAGTTTTGTTCCAAAAGAGTTTGTAAGAAAGTTATTTGGAATTCAAAACACATTTTTTATATTAGCAAAGGCAACATGATTGGGTTTGCTGATTAGAAAACCACAAAGACTTATCTAAACCATAGTTGAAACTGTATAATAGTTTCTGTATAATATACAGAAACTGTATAATAATATCCGTGACTAAAACAATACAAACAAGTTAGTGTATTGAGCATTTAGTATATGCCAGGACTGTGCTAAATGCTTTACATACTTGCTTTCATGGAATCTTCATGATCACCTGCAAGAGAGGTAGCCTGCTTTACACATAAGTAACACAAAAGCTAGGAAAATGCAAGCTACTTTCTCAGCTTACAAAGCTATTAAGTGGCAGAGTGAGCAATGGGATTCATTTCTGGCTAACTTGAGTTTTAAATACTGCATTGCACTTCTCCAAGATTATTGGATTATATGGGATTTTTACCTCCTTTTGCTGTAGCCTGGAAGAAGAGGTATTTTCCCTATTGGAGGCCTCCCTACTCTCTATCCCTTCTTCTGTTGTCCCCTTAGGAGATTACTTTATCAAATATCTCCTCGCTTCATGTTTTCTTTAATTCCTTCCTTCTCTATGGTTATTTCCTCTTGAGTGATAAGCCTGCTTAGGTCTCTCTCATCCACAAAACGCAGCAGATACAACTTCCCTTTGCATATCTGCCTCCTTTGGCTGGTGGTCTCTCTCCCTCCTTTGCTTCTCAGCTGAGATTCCTAACATTGCCCCCTCCTGTTAACCTCCCCTAAACACTTCACACCTTGTCATCTGGTTTCCACCTCCCGAATACCTGAGCTAGCTCTGGCCAGGGTTGCCAATGAGCACGCTGTTGCCAGCCTCAGTGAGCGCCCTGCAGTCCTCACCTTGCTGCTGCTGCTGCATTTGATCCTGAACCCTCCTCACTGTTTCAACTCTCTAGGCTCATCGCTGCTATTGACAACATTGACTCTTTTTTTTTTTTTTTTCTTGTTTCTATTTAAGGGAAAGGATCTTACTCTGTGACCCAGGCTAGAGTGCAGTGGTGCAATCTTAGCTCACTGCAGTCTGGATCTTCTGGGCTCAAGTGATTTGCTGAGTAGGGAGGCTTTTAAGTTGCTTTCCTAGTGGTCTGAATTCGTTGTACATGCCTCTTCTCTCTCTCTCTCCTCTTTCTTTCTTTCTTTCTTTTTCTCTTTCTTTTCTTTCTTTCTTTCCTTCCTTCCTTCTTTCCTTCCTTCCTCTCTTTCTCTCTTTCTTTCTTCTTTCTTTCTCTATCTCTTTCTCTGTTTCTTTCTTTCTTTTTCTTTCCTGAATTGGTTCCTATTACCACTGATCTTATCTCTACCTATTCTCTCAGAATAACTTCATTTAGACCCATAGTATTGACACCCATTTTTTCCCCTACTAAAAACTCCAAAGCCATATTCCTAATCCTAAGTGATAGGAATCTGCTGGACAGCCTCAGATAAATGACACACAGGTACCTCAGATTTAGAGAAGCAAACCTTGACCCCTTACTCCCTATGCTTGCAACCCCAATCTGCACCTCTCCAGCCCTACTTCTGTCATCTCTGTCACAATGATCAGCAGCAGCAGTCACCTACATACCCAGTCTGGGACCTGGAACCATTCCAGTCTCCTTCCTCTACTCTTTCCCAGAATCCTCATACAATCATCCCGTTAATATATCCCAAAAGTGTCACCTACTCTGCATCAGTAATGTAATGTCTTCGTCATCTGTTTCCCAGATTTTTATCACAAAACAACCTTGTCTCCTTTTTACCAGCTCTGACTCTTCCCCCATCATGCCTCTAGGAGTGAACATAAATCTGATTGTTTGGTTTCCCTATGTAGAATCCTAAATTATTTGCTCACTAGCCAAGAAGGTCCATGTGTGATTGCCTCTTAGCTAACTGTCCAGCCTCAACCCTCACTACACTGCTCCTTAAAAGTGTATCTTTTGTAACAATGAGCTGAATGAAGTGTCCTGCACATAAAAATTCTGGTTCACAAGCCCATGCCTTTGCTCACACTGTTTCCTGTGCCTAGGATGTGATCCCTTCTCATCTGAAACTTTCATTTGTTCTCGAGTACTTTGCTCAGCAATCCTATCTTCCAGGAACTATACCCAGACTTCCCAAATGGAGAATAGAAGCCTATCCCTTCTGTTCTGATAGATTCAACATTCCTCTCTACATAGCCCCAGACATAATGAATTATAATTCTTTCTCTTCTTGCCGGCTGTCTTGGACAGTGAGTTAATTGAAAGCAGAAATCCTGCCCTGTTCGTTTCTGTATTCACAGTGTCTAACATAGTGCCTAGCACCAAGTGGGTGCTGAGTGAATTTATTTGGCCTGAAATTGGATTTAAGTTAGCCTTAAATTGGGATTTATTAGAATAAAAAATGACTCATGAAAGGAACTTCAGTAGGGTCTGAAGAAGCTAACCTACTTTTGGAGTGTCTCAATTGTGAGAAAGATCCCACCAAACTCTCCCTGGCTGTAGCAATGTGCATTGTAAAGCCAGAAGACAGTAGCACTGCCCTGCTTACTGCAATTTGCTGGAGGAAAACAGGGGGGATGCCTAGGAGAAGCTTTCTTCACTGGAAAGGGAGTGAATCTTCTCAGCTGCTCTGCATCTTCCTGTGCACTCTTGGTTTAAAAGTGTGCATGCATTTTTTCTGCTAGGGGAAGTCGTTCATGGCGTCCAAAGCCTGCCTTAGAACATAACCCTAGCACTTGGCTCCCTGGTTAGTAATTATGAGTGCCTGTTTCAAGTCTTGGGGAAAGAAGTTTCTTGCAATCTTTCCTCTGACACTTTTTGCCTGTAAATTAATCCATCAAGAAAATGGTGTTTCTGCCCAGTTCTTAAGGGATTCACGCCACTTATACAAAATCCGGGAGGCTCCAGTCTGAGTTGAGATGACCTAATGAGTTCCAGAGACAAGCTCTTCAAAAGGCAGGCCTGCATTTACATATAGAATGTTGTTGACGCAGGCAGCACTGGGATCTCAGGTTTGTCGTTCTCTCAAACGCCGACCGCTGCCCGTCCTCATGCTATGAGAGGGAAGCCGAAGCATTTTATTAAGTTGCCTGAACTCTTGTTTGCTAATTCTCCATTTTCATTTTGTAGAAGGAAGGCTCCAATGAATCTGAGTCAGTGAGACCTGACTCAGTCTCCTTGTAATACATTTAATCATTTATTCATCCATCATCTTTTTTTTTTTTTTTTTGAGACGGAGTTTCTCTCTTGTTGCCCAGGCTGGAGAGCAATGGCACGATCTTGGCTCACTGCAACCTCCGCCTCCCAGGTTCAAGCAATTCTCCTGCCTCAGCCCCCGAGTAGCTGGGATTACAAGTGCCTGCCACCACACCCAGCTAATTTTGTATTTTTGGTAGAGACGGGGTTTCTCCATGTTGCGGCTGGTCTCAAACTCCTGACCTCAGGTGATCCGCCTGCCTTGGCCTCCCAAAAGTGCTGGGATTACAGGCATGAGCCACTGCACTTGGCCCATCGTCATTATTATCGTGCACCTGCTCTGTGCCACAGAACCAGCAGTTGTGGAAAGACAGGATTCTACCAAGGGAGAGGCTGGCATTCCAGCTCTACCCCTGTCCTAGGCAATACTTATAGATGTCTATTTAACGGGATAAGAATGAGATGTTCCCTACAATCCTTATATACTGAGTGGTGGAGATCAGGACAGCAAATAGGTGGCCCACCTTCTGCCCTTCATTCCACAGTGCCCATGGGAGGTAATGTTAGTGGCGTGAAAGATGAACATGCTATTGCTAGTGCAGATGGAAAGAGTGTGATATGGTAGAAATGCATGATCTTAGTGTCAATGCACCTGACTTCACTACTTCATGCAATTTTGGACAAGACATGTAACCCCTCAGATATCCAGATTCCTCTTCAACTGTAAAGTGGGGATAATGATATCTTACAAGGTTGTTTCTAAACATTCTATTAACTAATTACTGTGTATAAGTACCTAGCATAATGCTTGGTACCAAGTAAGTGCTTTATAAATGTTATTCATTTCTCCTCTACAAGTGCAATTTTAGGACTGGTGAAGCATACAAAAATGACTCAGACAAGATACTAAACTATGTGCTTTTAGATAGTTTACTAAATACTTTATTTAACAAAAAAGGACAGTCTGTGTTAAGCACCAAGAAGGTAATGCACTCAGGGAATTCAGAAGAAGAGACATGAGCAGAGAAAGTAAAGAGAGAGCTGTGGAGAAGCTAAAACCAAAAAAAAATGATATATAGTAAAGTTGGATGGATGGATGGAGGGATGGATGGCAGAATGGATAATTGATAGATGATAGATCGATTGCAGGCAATAGACAGACTTGTTTTAGAAGGACTCCTGTTATTGATTAGGTGGAAAAGGGGGGTGGGTGGGCAGATGGTTTGTCAAAAGATCTGAAGGTGTGAATACTCAGTAGAGGGCCGTATATAAAAGGTCAGCGAGAGCTACAATTGAAACTGTAATTTAGCAACAAATGGTACAGAATCAGAGTTAGTGAGTGATCAACTAACCCAACTCCCTGTCCACATAGGTGTCCTGTTTATAGCACTCCAGTGATCATGGTCTAGCTTCTGGAGAGCTAAGAAGTTAACCATTTCCCATCAACTAATCTGCGAATGGCATGCAATACTGACAGTTCCTGTTTATTGACAGTCTGCTCAGTACCATGCTTGTTCTATACTGAATCCTCTCAAGGGCCCTTGAGGAAGGAAGGTGCTATTATCCTCATGTTATAGAAGAACAAACTGAGGTGCACAAATCCTGCAGCTAATTAAGGGCCCCAGAATCTGCACCAGGTCTTGATTGTTCCAAGGCCTGTCAAGCTATACATATCTCCACATCCGTATCATACTTCTGTTCATTGAGGACACAGCTCCTTTGATGTCAGTCTTGTCTAACCTGGGAACTCTCTTTTCAGAAGTCTTTCTTGCAACAAAAGATGCTTTTGCCCACCTCGTAATGCCTATAGAACTCTTACTGGTTTTTGTGTTGTGTTTTGTTTTAAATCTGGTACTTAGAACCATCCCTTATAAATCTCATTTCTGTTCAAATTCTGCTTCATAAATTCTGTCTTTGTTCTTTCTTTACATTAGGAAGAATTATCCAAAGATAATTGAAATTTTAGAGACTTGTTCTTGCTCTCATTCATGCTTACCTGAAAAAGGTCTATTATCTGTCCCATTGCACAACCCAACGTCTTCCTTCCAGAAGATGTATTAAAGTCTTTAGTTATTTAAGGGATTCAACTGACTGAGCATGCTTGGGTTATTATAATTTAATTTATCAGACTCTCAAAGATTGTCCTTGATGGACTCAGCCTGCCTGGGGACTGACTAGGGAAGCTCTCCAGGAGCCATGCCCATCTGACTTTCTGGACTCAGAAGGCAGTGAATGATGTCATCATGTTTGCTAAACTGGTTCCAGAGAGTAAAATGCCTCTGCTTCAAGGGATTTCAGAACAAGTACCATTCTTCTTAACTTCCTTCACACCCCGCTGCTGTTCAGCCCTATGAGTTAACTAACAAATAAATACAGGACATTTTAATTGTATACCTACTACGTGTCAGACATTGTGTAAGGTATTGAAGATGCAAAACCAATACCATTTCCTGCACTGGAGAAGTTTACAATTGTAGATCACATAACAGGCTCTCTAACAGCTGTATCTTAGAGTTGGTGATCACTGCTATTACA